>NC_134399.1:227351206-228581861 GCF_050003625.1 Haematobia irritans
ATATTTTTGAGAGTAATTTTATACGTTTAACTTTCATGCAAAACGTTTTCTCAAGCAACCAATTCAATCAATTGACTCCTCCTTCCCCAAATGCCTCCTTACTCTATGATGCTAATCTTTCGATAAGAATGATGTTAATGATATTGGGAAAATTAAAAACGAAAGAATTGTTTGATATATGAATGTTTTGTTGTTTTAGTTTATTTTTTTGTTTGTTTATATTTTTAACTTAATATTTATTACCAGTTATTGTCATGTCTTGTCATTTGATATTATTGGCAAAGCAGGCAATATATCCCCCTTCCCGTTTTCCCCCTTATTATTGGATCTGTCATCAACACCAATACCGTATAGAATTTTCTGATCATTATTATTTATTGATTATTTTGTTTTTCATGTAGATTAAAATAAATCTAATATGTATGTAATTAAAAAAATAAACCGAAAACAACAAAATCACACTTTTATATTTAATATAAATATACATATATAAATAAAATAAATGTACTACTATCTACTACTACTACTACTAAACTACTACAAATAGACAAGAGATATGCCGCGTATATTCCTCCATATGACAGACGCCGTCACACCAGTAACACTTCCCATCAAAACTCACACACAGCCAAATAAAACAACACCCACAAGAGATGCTTTATTTTACTTAATTTATATGATTTTATTTATTTAATTTGTAATTTATTTACTTAGAAATTATATTGTTTCACATTTCAAATGTTAAAAAGATTATTGTTTTTTGTGTTTTTATTTATTTTGTATTTATTTACACAGTCGTAGACACTCGTACACACACAGAGATAATACACATAAACCAACAAAGTACATACAGTGAAAGTAATAAGTATGAATTGCCGGAAAGTTGTGATTTAAACGCTATGTTAAATATAAAATTTATTAAATTAGGAATCTAATGTCATGCAAATTTTTCATGTGAATATTAAATGAATTGAATGGCAACATATTTTCTAACGTCTTTATATACTCGAGCTACAAAGGACATTTCTAAACTCGAGTTATATTAAACAATTTCGACTAGTCAAAGAATTATTTACAGTGTTTGGATTTTATAATGTAATTTATAACGATTTGCTAATTTTAAATAACAATTGGATTAGTAGGAAAAAATAGATTTTCTCAGAAATATTTATTAAATTTATTTGTACATGAACTTTATCGCCGTCCGTAAGTGAACTGTAAAAAGCCGAAAGTATCAGTTTGAATAAAAAAAAAAAACAATGTCAAAAAAGAAAAAAATAATAATAATAATCTAGAAATCGATGTTATTGACAGTGAAGTGAAGTAAAATGTAAAAACTTCTATCAATATGTTTATGTGGATAATAGTAAACAATTCAACATTTGTATGCCTCTACATAATTTTAATTGTTTCATGGTAAACACAGTAGTGAGGTTTTTATCTACTTCGATTTTCACATTCTACCACGAAATTTGACAAAAGGTTAGTTTCAATGCAAATGCTTATTACGTTTATTGTATATACTTATGCAATTTTCTCTACACGCAAAAAAATAATTCTTTCCTCCCAAACGAAATTTTAGACAAACAAAGTTCGTTTCTCATTTGCTTTTCGCTGTAAGGAAGTGTATTTGGAAGAAAAGTATATACTTTTTGTGATAAACGTTTATTCTTTTCCAGGATGTAAAAACAATTTCATAAAGACTAACTCAAAAAAAAAAATTTTTTCTGGCTAATTGCATTTTCCCTCACATCTTTCTCACTTCCACGAAGATTTTTAGTTCTTAGCACCTTTTTCTGTAATACAAACAATGTAGAAGAAATTATACGATTTTATAAATTTTTAAAATTTTTTTACCTTTCGCCTGGACGGAGAATCGAACCGCGGACCATGCACTTTGTAAGCCAACACACTAACCACTGAGCTAAGTACCTGTTATGGTCATCAAGAGATAAATATCCATATAAGTTATATTTATATAGCATAGCTTGCGGCGCCCACGAACCGAATAAACAAAGTTTATTTAACAGAAACAAACATTTAGTTTGGCACCGTGGAGCAGTGGTTGCTACGTCTGACTCTCATGCCAAGGGTCGTGGGTTCGATCCCTGCTCCGACCAAAGTTTTTTTTTTTTTTTTTTTTTTTTTTACATACATTCTACATATGTTCGGAAGATTCCGAAAAAAATGTTCAACATTACATTGTATTATATTAAATTTTGAACTGTAAAATGTGTTTTATTAAAGACCAAAAGTCAGAAAAGAAGAGTGTTTGATATAAACGAAATGGACTCTGTTGTTGTTTCAAAAATAACTTTTTTTATTGAAAAATAAAAACTTTGTAACAAACGAATTTTTTTGGTGATAAAAGTTTAAAATTTTCGAAGCAATTCAAAAAACTCTAACAAAAGAAAAACGTTTTCGGTACACGTTTTCCAAACGTTTTTTTTCTTTGCGTGTAGCGATTTCCCTCTTCTTGATATTTCCCTCTCCCATTCAAATGACAAATCATTTCCTCTCAATATGTTCCCTTAACATTTCTTTAGCAATGTATTTTTGTTATTTATTTAAATTTGTTTTATTTCTATTTTAAATTATTTATGTACTCTATATATACCTTAATTGTTGACATTTTAAATCGAAAACTAAATACTAAGCTGAATGAACTATACAAGAAACAAAACCAATTCAATTCATTAAATAATTCTATTCAATTTAATAACAATTCTGAAAAAAAAACAAACAAAATTTTATTTCAAAATCACTATAATATAATAGAATAAATTTAAATGATGTAAACGTATAATTGCAAAACATTAAATACAAAGAGAACAACAGAACTTTATAGATAATAGGTACAATTGCTAATTGAAAAAAAAAAAGAAACAAAAAGTCAAGAATACAAGTAAAAATGAAAAATAAAGTAATGATAATACAATAATAAACAACGTTTTGTTTTGCTTATTAAATTGTCATAAAACATGATACACTCCTTATTCATTTAGAAAGGGGAATCATAGTTCATCCTTTAATTGAAATTCCTTTGCTGGCACATGGGGTTTAATGGAATTCCAAAAATCCACTCTTTGTTGATATAATTGACTACTGAATGTTAGCAGTTTTTCATCTTTTTCACTCTTAATGCCCATTAAAGCAAAATTTGATACAGGATACTTCGTACTGGGTTCCCATATGGGCAATTCCTCACTGTCTGGAGTTGGATTACTATATTCAAAGACAAAAGAGAAATTAAACCTCCATTTGAAGTTCCCTCAAATCAAACCTTACCCAGTTTTGGAAAAGTTAACCCACAAAGCCAGCATTATTTCCCTTAACTTTAAATCGTTAGCAGTTGGTGATGCACTCACAAACAGTTCCTTTGCTATGGGAAATAAATATTGCAATTCCTCAGCATGACAGGCTCCTATATATAGAGTGTAATAATAAAACACATTGATTACCGAAAAATAGATTTATGTTATAATCCTTTACCATAAAAGTCTTCTCGTCCTCCTTTAAACAATTCCGAGAAACTAGCAGCACCTTTATGTTGGAATAGATAGACATATGTGGGTCCCACCTTTTTGTCGTGCTCCTTGTAATTGTTCATACGCAGTCTAATATATTCATCGATTCCAGCTACGAACCAGCCATCTGAAATAAGCTTTATCACAAACAAAGGGGAAAATTTCTAAATTATGTCCGAAAAATAAAAGTTTTATACAAGTAATACGAATTTTTGGGTATCAAATAATTATAAAAATATGAAATAAATCAAAATACCGGAAATACTATTAAGAAAAGAAAAGAAATCTGGTAGAAGGAATTTGTAAAAGTCGACTAAAATAGTAGAACAATGTATAAGGAAGAAGTAACGCGGTCATTACTTGCCAACATAATCTACTATTGCTGAAACTGGATGGTTTATATGGGGACTATAAATTTATGGACCGATGTTTATATAATTAGTAGAGACCACACGTAACGAAAATAAGTAAATATTGTTCGACAAATTCAAGAAAATTTATTTGACATAATTAATTTTTTTCACTTGTTAAAGAAATTTTTGTAGTTTGAAGGAAAAAATTGGAGTTCAAAATTGCAAGAATGTCTTTAGTGCCATATGAAGTTCAAGATGTGCGCATTATTGGTAATATTTAAAAATTTTAAGAAATTCTGAATTATTTTGTGGAAGACACGAATTTAGTTATCTGTATGCTTCATTTGTGTTTAATTATTTCCTCAGTTTTAGTTAATTTAACTAACGTACGCAAAAAAATATTAAAGTCATGGAAACCTTTCTTAAAACGTAATAATTCCATGAACTAAAGGAGAATTAAATCGGCTTTAGTGAAATATAGGGTTCACTTTTTTCTGAGTGTATATATCGAAATGGGATAAAAAATAGACAAAAGAACCCCAAAGATGTTTGCTATAGTTTTTGTATGAATTCTCATTTACTAAAGACATACAGTAGAAAAATGGTCTCAAAATTTTGTATTTTTTGTTTATTGTTAAAGAAGTTTATAAAAATGCATTTTAGTGCTCGCCAATATGGAAAATATTTATAGCTGATTTAGATTAAAGCGTCTATTTTATAGAGAAATAAATCGTAACTAAATGGGGAAATTGAGTTTGGAGTCGTTTTTGAATATCCTCCTAAGTGTACATTGGCAGTCAAAGGGTTAATGGTACTCTGATACCCTGCCAGCATTTCAAAGTTCGATTTTATCCCCATCGCTACCATAGACACTTACGAGTAAGTGACGCCAACTGTGATGGGAAAATGTACGAAAAATGTAGTTTTCCAACACTATTGTTAGAAAAGTCATTTTGATATTTTGTGAAACACCAAGATGGTAAAAACGAATATTTCCAAATGTGTTTGCAATTCCCAATATATTGGAGGCACTGGTCATCTTAATGCTTTTCCCAATTTATGTCAATATCGCAAAGAGTTTTTTGTATTCCTATAAAACTCATGTTTCACATATAGGTGGCATTGAAAGGAATATTCATATACGGATTTATATCTCTCTTTAGGATTAACTTTAATGACTCATGAATACAATGGCATACTTACATCTGTTATGTTCTGATGATTATATTTGTCATAGTCGTGACCATTTGTGAGATAAAATGACTTTAGTTTTTCTGTTATCTGTTGCTGTTCGGTTCTACTCAAATGGTCATAGTTAAGGACAATAGGCAAGACATGATCGAATTTGACTTTGAAATCGTTGAGAACCTCTGGTATATTCAATAGGGCTGCTGTTTTTAATAGACCTTCCTCTGATGTGGCTCCAATCATTAAAGGCATTGACAAACCATGGGGCTGGGAAGATGAACGTGGTAATACAGTTAAGAAAGCTTCAGGGTGGTCAGGTTCTACAACAGGTGGAAACGGTATCATGGGATCAAAGTCCCATTCCTAAATAAAAATGTACCATTATTTTAAGATGCTTATAGAACGTGTTTTGTTTCACTTACAAAAAGATCATAAATTGTGGCCACAATATCGTTAGCTGGTTTGTCTCGTAGGCATTCAAGCATTTTTGACCAGTTACCATCACTGGGACACCCTACAATTTTTGCCATTTTCTTAGCTCTTTGTGCCGGAACGCCTTTATGGGCTGGCTGAGCCCAAGGATTGAAATATGTACCCGATTGGGCGATACCTTTGTGAAAAAGGCCCTTTGACTTCTCAGACAACATGTGATAGGTGACACTGGCACCTCCAGCACTCTCTCCGAATATTGTAACACTCTTTGGATTTCCACCAAATGATGCTATGTTGGCTTGTATCCATTTCAAAACCTCCAATTGATCCTTCAATCCAAAATTTCCTGGACAATCTATCGTTTCAGTACTCAAGAAGCCCAAAGGACCCAAACGGAAATTGGCGGATACCAAAACAATATCGTGATTTAATAAAAAGTCAGGACCATAGAAGCTGCTAATACCAGATCCACATTCCCAACCACCACCATGGAACCATACCATGACAGGCAGTGGGTCACTAGTTGCAGGAACCTTGTTAATAAATAAACAAAAATTTCATAAATATTATACAAAAAATTATTATTCTTATTAAGTTGAATCGTACCTCTGGTGTATATACATTTAGATACAAACAGTCTTCACTGCCTTCCATTTCCATATCACGTCTAAAGGGATCCCGCTGTGTACATTTTGGTGAATCTTCTATGACATGTTTTTCTCCACTCCATGCTCTGTATGGGACAGGTGGCTGGAAATTTTAATATAAGAAATATACAAATATTGAGGTGGGTATTTAAAATTACAATTTATAAATTAAAATTATATATTTTATTTATTCTAAGGTTTTGACAGATATAGATATTTTGCATTGCAAGTAAATATTCCCTACTTGTACTATTGCAATTTTAAAAAATATTTGTAGTTAAATTTTATTATTTTTCCGAAATTTTCCATAGCCCAATGAAAGTTTGCTTTTGTTAATTGTCTCAAACATTTTATGAACTAAACGTGGGTATACAATTCAATAACCGTACACATAAGTTCAATATGAACTAACGCAAAAGAAAACTTTTTTGTGCGATTCCCAAAAATAGTAGGAACTACTGTATTGTTAAAATGATCATGATTTGGCGCCAATAATTTTGTTCTTTTACTTCATATTTTCTTCTATGAGAGGGTGTAATTTTGTGAATTGCAGTTAAAAAGTGTCCAAGTAGAGGTGTGCGTGTGACTGAAATTTCACTCACATTCACTAAGCAAAATGTTAATTCAGCAGAAATTTTATTCGCGCACATTCACGAACCGATTTTTTTTTTCTCAACCACGCTCACGCACGATATATTTATTTCAGTCCCATTCACGCACGTTCACAAGAGTTGCTTTGGATTCACTTGTGAATCACGTATGACACTAGAATTTCGTGTCACGCGCACACCTCTATTTCCAAGTTTCAAATTGTTCTGGATTTAATAACATTTTGCGGAAATCTCAAAATGTGGAGTAGAATTTAGTTCAAGTTTCGCACTAGGTGGTTCATTCTTCCTATAAAACACTATTTTTTTCCTGTGTAATAAACGTGATATTATTTATTTATGTTTTTGTGACAACATAACAAAAATTTTATATTTTTATTTAATTTTATTTTGAATTGCCACATTGAAAGAAGATTTTTCTTTCAAAGGAACGAAATTTTGGACAAACGAAGTTATTATTATAGCAAAGGTGAATTTCGTTTGTTTAAAATTTCATTCAGGATGAAAGTTTTCTTTTCTATGGGTGTAAATGTTTGCAAATTCGATGGCAGGAAGTTCTACAGACGGATGATGAATATGAAAAATTGTCGTTCCGATAACAGAGTCTTTATTCTTTGGGGAATGATTTGCATAATTCTATTTGATCTGTATTATAAAATCGCCCTCCTATGTGTTATTTTGTTCTCAACGAATTATGTTTTGCCTGAAATATTCATCTATAACAACAAAATAAAACATCGTTGGTCTAAAACTTCGTTCCCCAGAAAAAGTTTTCGAGTATATACCAACATTTATGGAAGTTTGAATAAGTAGACAGCTAGGGATGGATCGACTGAGGAAGTAATTTCCAGTAGATCAGCAAATATATAAACTGGCCCCGGACCAATATTCTTGATCCACCGTGGTGCAATGGTTAGCATGCCCGGCTTGCATACACAACTCACGACGATTCCTGCTTCGACCGAACACCGAAAAGTTTTTCAGCGGTGGATTATCTCACCTCAGTAATGTTTCAAAGCTTCTCTAAGTGGTTTCACTGCAATGTGGAACGCCGTTCGGAATCGGCTATAAAAAGGAGGTCCCTTGTCATTGAGCTTAACATGAAATCGGGCAGCACTCAGTGATATGAGAGAAGTTCACCACTGTGGTATCACAATGGACTGAATAGTCTAAGTGAGCCTGATACATCGGTACTAATCTATTATTCTTGGTAGCTACACAGATAGAAGAGTTTTCTTTTCTCAGGAACGAAATTTTACACAAGTACAGTTTTCTTTTGACGGAAAGAATTTTCTTTGGTAGCAAATAAAAAATTGTAGAGATAATAATTGCATCGCTTGTCATAAATTCGAGTTTATGTGTTCTTAAAGAAAATATTTTATGTGAAAGGTGAAATTTCGTTCCGTACACTCAAAACAAGTTTACTTGCATCCAAAGATTTTGACCTTCTCATAAGGATTTTGGTATTGATTCGTGGTATATTAATAAAGCTATTCACGTACAAAAAATACCTGCTTAAAAATCCAAATTATAACGGATACTTCAAAGTAAAAAAAGTTTTCTGGATGCCAAATAAACTTTAAACTAAATATGCTAAATCCTCAAAATAAGTCTTAGCCTATATTTGAAGCGTTTTTATCTTAAATCCAAAGATTCAATATTTCAGCTAATTTTAAGGACAATTTCTTTAAATCAAAAATGTGTTACTTTACTTTAAGGAAAATTTGTCTTAGTTCGTAGACATACGACCTTAGAGGAGGGAGGAGTTTTATGGTTTTATATTCTTTAATAAATAAATAAATCCTCATAATAAGTCTTAGCCTATATTTGAAGCGTTTTTATTTTTAATCTACAGATTCAATATTTCAGTTAATTTTAGGACGATTTCTTTGCATACAAATGTGTTTCTTTACTTTAAGGAGAATGTGCCTTAGATCAAAGAGGAGGGATGCAAATTTCCAAAATTTGTGCCCTAAATTAAAATATACAAGTAAGGAAAGTCTAAAGTCGGGCGGGGCCGACTATATTATACCCTGCACCACTTTGTAGATCTAAATTTTCGATACCATATCACTTCCGTCAAATGTGTTGGGGGCTATATATGAAGGTTTGTCCCAAATACATACATTTAAATAACGCTCGATCTGGACAGAATTTGATAGACTTTTACAAAATCTATAGACACAAAATTTAAGTTGGCTAATGCACTAGGGTGGAACACAATTTTAGTAAAAAACTATGGGAAACATTTAAATCTGAAGCAATTTCAAGGAATCTTCGCAAGAGTTTATTTATGATTTATCTCTCGATATATATGTATTAGAAGTTTATGAAAATTAGAGTCATTTTTACAACTTTTCGACTAAGCAGTGACGATTTTACAAGGAAAATGTTGGTATTTTGACCATTTTTGTCGAAATCAGAAAAACATATATATGGGAGCTATATCTAAATCTGAACCGATTTCAACCAAATTTGGCACGCATAGCAACAATGCTAATTCTACTCCCTGTGCAAAATTTCAACTAAATCGGAGTTAAAAATTGGCCTCTGTGGTCATATAAGTGTAAATCGTGCGAAAGCTATATATGGGATCTATATCTAAATCTGAACCGATTTCAACCAAATTTGGCACACATAGCAACAATGCTAATTCTACTCCCTGTGCAAAATTTCAACTAAATCGGAGTTAAAAATTGGCCTCTATGGCCATATGAGTGTAAATCGGGCGAAAGCTATATATGGGAGATATATCTAAATCTGAACCGATTTCAACCAAATTTGGCACGCATAGCCACAATGCTAATTCTACTCCCTGTGCAAAATTTCAACTAAATCGGAGCAAAAAATTGACCTCTGTGGTCATATGAGTGTAAATCGGGCGAAAGCTATATATGGGAGCTATATCTAAATCTGAACCGATTTCAATAAAATTTGGCACACTTGACTATAGTACTTCTTCTATAGTTCTTCTTGTGCAAAATTTTAAGCAAATTAGGGTAAAAATCTGGCTTCTGGGGCCATATAAGTCCATATCGGGCGAAATATATATATATATATATATATATATATATATATATATATATATATATATATATATATATATATATATATATATATATATATATATATATATATATATATATATATATATATATATATATATATATGAGAGCTATATCTAAATCTTAATCGATTTCTTCCAAAATCAATAGGGTTCTATTCTGAGCCAAAACACATATTTGTGCGAAATTTGAAGTCGATTGGAATAAAACTGCGACCTAGACTTTGATTACAAAAATGTGTTTACGGACAGACGGACAGACGGACATCGCTATATCGACTCAAGAGCCCACCCTGAGCATTTTTGCCAAAGACACCATGTGCCTATCTCGTCTCCTTCTGGGTGTTGCAAACATATGCACTAACTTATAATACCCTGTTCCACAGTGAGGCGCAGGGTATAAAAATTAAAACAAAGTTTATAAATTTTATTAAAAAAAAATCATTATTTTAAAGAAATGTGTCCTTAATATTTTGCTGATACTTGTGTAATGTTTAATATCACGTAAAAATTTTTTCACTGGGAATGTACTACTAGGATTATTTTAATCATGATGTCCATCCACGAACAGATAAATGCCAGTTTAAAAATTCCAATTATAACAAACACTCCACAGTGAACGATATTTTCTTTAAAAAACGTAAGGTTAAGAAATCCAAAGATTGGTCTCAACGATTAAACAAAAGTTTCCCCATTTCAATCACTATGACCCTAGGACAACACTTCTATACATGAATTATTTAAAACTCTTTTTATGTTGAAAAAATAATTGGCTTAAAATATGGTGGTATACTTGTCCCAGTTACACGGTCGGAACACGAATGTTTTTTCTTATATAGTACTAAAGTCAATTTGCTTTACTTAAAAAAACGTTAGCCTTTAACGGGTATATCCAAAATATCACAGAAGAGTAATTTCTTTATAACAAATATTATTTTTTTTTTTTTTGGTTCAAATATGTTTGCATCACAATAATGTTTTAACTCAATTTTTTAAAGTGTAGTGATTATGTTTTTAGATTTTTTGAATTTTATTTTTTAATGTAATATTTTATTAGTTTCATTCAGTTTCGAAAGACTTTTAGGTAAGAACCATTTTTGGTCATTGACAATTAATTATATACTTTTCACTTGAACTTGTATTTTTTTTAAATTTTAAACTAACTGCAGGATAATAAAATCCAAGTATATTCAACAAATAAATTGGTTAAAATAAACACTTTTGTGAGCGGTAAAAATATTTCCTTTGCATTCACATCCACTTCAGATAAAAATAAAAACCATTTCTTATTAGCGCACCTTAAAACGTAATTTTCCCAAAGGCGGTTCGGCATAGGGTACACGCATGAAAGCACGCATATGACGACCTTTGTGCGTCAACAAGTGACGTCCGACCAATATACCACCATGCGGAAGTTTAACCTTCAACTGGGGTGAAGTACGAGCCTCCGATGTTAAATCATTGAAGAGAATGACCAAAATCACCGAAAGCAGCAAATGCATTTTGATTGCGCAAAAGCAGCATCGCGTGCCACGGTCACTCTTATCCGATGGCATCTTACGTGTACGTATTTGGAACTCAGACTGGGCCTTGCCGTGTTAGAGTTTGATGTTTAATACAAGTTTCTATCTACTATACCCACTCATTATCGACAATGTCCATTGTGCGCGAGTTTTGAGAAATGAATTCAACATCGGTGTTGTCATAACGAAGTCTATTACTGTGTCAGAGCCATGCATTTGACGTGCGATTTGGAGAGTTCAAATGATTGTTACCAAAAAATACGTTTGAGTATTGAGAAGACCATGGTGTTTACCTTTATGCTTTTTGTTTTTAATAAGCAAATCGGAATGTTAAATCCAAATTTAAAGGGAGAGAGAGAGACTGATCACTCTTTTTGGCATTATACCTAAATGGCGGGGATGTTTTAACAGCAAACAGAGCAATGAACAAAACCAATTACGCAATAAAATTTGAAGGGGATACGTGAATATTGTTTCTATATAGTTTAAAACTGGAATCAGAGACTTATAAAAAATATTAGGTGTTTCAACCTTAATGTTCCTTTAACCATCCATGTCCGCAGTAGTGGATACGCTGAGATGACCCAATAGTCTACAGTTCAGTATAATTTATATTTATTTCTACATTTTTAGGTTGCAACTATCATCACACACAGAAAAAAAAAAACAAGTAAGGAAAGTCTAAAGTCGGGCGGGGCCGAATATAATATACCCTGCACCACTTTGTAGATCTAAATTTTCGATACCATATCACATCCGTCAAATGTGTTGGGGGCTATATATAAAGGTTTGTCTCAAATACATACATTTACATATCACTCGATCTGGACAGAATTTGATAGACTTCTACAAAATCTATAGACTCAAAATTTGTTAGTAAAAAAATATGGGAAACATTTAAATATGAAGCAATTTTAAGGAAACTTGGCAAAAGTTTATTTATGATTTATCGTTTAGGAAAATTAGAGTCATTTTTACAACTTTTCGACTAAGCAGTGGCGATTTTACAAGGAAAATTTTGGTATTTTGACCATTTTTGTCGAAATCAGAAAAACATATATATGGGAGCTATATCTAAATCTGAACCGATTTCAACCAAATTTGCAACGCATAGCTACAATGTTAATTCTACTCCCTGTGCAAAATTTCAACTAAATCGGAGCAAAAAATTGGCCTCTGTGGTTATATGAGTGTAAATCGGGCGAAATCTATATATCGGAGCTATATCTAAACTGAATCGATTTCTTCCAAAATCAATAGGATTCTATTCTGAGCCAAAACACATACATGTGCCAAGTTTGTCGATTGGACTAAAACTACGGCCTAGACTTTGATTACACAAATGAGTTCACGGACAGACGGACATGGCTATATCGACTCAGGAATCCACCCTGCGCATTTTTGCCAAATACACCATGTGTCTATCTCGTTTCCTTCTGGGTGTTGCAAGCATATGCACTAACTTATAATACACGCAAAAAAATAATTCTTTCCTCCCAAACGAAATTTTAGACAAACAAAGTTCGTTTCTCATTTGCTTTTCGCTGTAAGGAAGTGTATTTGGAAGAAAAGTATATACTTTTTGTGATAAACGTTTATTCTTTTCCAGGATGTAAAAACAATTTCATAAAAACTAACTCAAAAAAAAATGTTTTCTTGCTAATTGCATTTTCCCTCACATCTTTCTCACATCCACGAGTTTTTTTAGTTCTTAACACCTTTTCCTGTAATACCAACAATGTAGAAGAAATTATACGATTTTATAAATTTTTTTTACCTTTCGCCTGGACGGAGAATCGAACCGCGGACCATGCACTTTGTAAGCCAACACACTAACCACTGAGCTATGTACCTGTTATGGTCATCAATATATATATTATGGTCACCATATAAGTTATATTTATATAACATAGCTTGCGGCGCCCACGAACCGAATAAACAAAGTTTATTTAACAGAAACAAACATTTTGTTTGGCACCGTGGAGCAGTGGTTGCTACGTCCGACTTGCATGCCAAGGGTCGTGGGTTCGATACCTGCTTCGACCAAAGTTTTTTTTACATATATTCCAGATATGTTCGGAAGATTCCGAAAAAATGTTCAACATTACATTGTACACCCAGAAAAAAGTGACCCCTTCTTTAAGTTAAAATGAACTCATTGTGAAGAAAGTTGAACTTCGTATAGCGCCAAAGACATTTTTATTTGTTTGAACGATGTGATTTTCGTAGAAATTAGGAATAATGCATTCTATATATTAGTTAACATTTTCCTATATTTATATACCACTATACTACAGAATGAAAAAATTTAACTAATTTGAATTCATATATGGAATGATTTTATTGAAATTTTTTCATTCATTTCGACAAATCTTACACATTTGTGGTAAAACTTTTACTTCATAATTAGAACTGCTTATCTTCGTTTTTAATTACAATTTTATTTATTTCTATAAGCAATTTTATCTTCAATAAAAGACATGTTTTATTAATATATTGAATATATTTATTAAGAATCAACAGCATCGAATCTCTTTGAAATATTAGTTTATTAATCCACTATTTCCAATTTCCGTGTGATATTGTCAACTGTAAAACGCACTTTTTCTTCTTCTTGTACTTTTCACTTTTAATAAGTTGCTGCCTAACGATTTTGTCCTCCTTTTACAATTTCAATACCTACAAATATAAAAAATCATAAAACATTTTTGTTGCAAAAGGTTAGCGGCACTGAATATTACCTGATAATTGAAGATTCCAAAATGAAGACAAATGAAAGGGTTGTTATTCTGCTGGTGTTTTCTTTCTTTATACACTATCACAAACATTGATAGATTTATTTAAAAAAACGAAAATTTTTCTCACTAATTTAAAATAACAAATATTTTATATATTTTATTTGTTATTTATTATATTATTTTACCACATTATTTTTTAACAATCTCTCCGTATACCAAAACAACGCGATTCCAACTAAAAAAACAACCGACGCGCAAATATATCGATTACACCCACGCGCAAACACATCGATTACGATGACAGGTATCGATTACAGGTAGACAATAGAAATTTAGGAAAATTTCCTATATTCTAACAAGTGTGTTTCCTTAAGTTTTGAAAGGATTGCATACTTCTTAGTACGAATGAACTAAAATATTTTTCTATGCCAAGTGTTGTTCGTATGTATGAAAAACTTTCTATTATAAAGGAAGTCGCAATTATCATTTTATAAGAAATTTTACTAATTTTGAGGAAACTTGGTTTTAGTTCGGTTTTTGTTTATTTTTACGAATGCTTTGTTATCGGTGAATAAAATTTTCTTTTTCAGTAGTAAATTCTTATACCCAGCGAAGAAAATAGTATGAGTAAAATTCCATGCCTTATTCTAGTTAATGAACTATTCCTAACTGCTTACAGTTTAGGATTTTTTTACTGAAACGAGTAAATTTTATTATTTTTCACAAAAATTTACCTTAATGGAAATAAAATGGATAAACTATATTGATGAAAATTTTTTCCTTTAGTTTCGAAGGCACTTTTTTCTGGGTGTAGTATATTAAATTTTATACTGTAAAATGTGTCTTATTAAAGACCTAAAGTCAGAAAAGAACAGTGTTTTATATAAACGAAATGGACTGTGTTGTTGTTTCAAAAATAATTTTTTTTATTGAAGAAATAAAAATTTTGTAACAAACGAATTTTTTTGGTGATAAAAGTTTACAATTTTCGAAGCAATTCAAAAACTCTAACAAAAGAAAAACGTTTCGGTACACGTTTTCCAAACGTTTTTTTTCTTTGCGTGTACCCTATTCCATAGTATTGCGCAGGGTATAAATATAAAATCATCGGGCCGTATTGTTTCCAAAATGAGGCCGGTCAGGCAGTTACTGTGAATGGTGTTCGCTATCGTGAGATGATAACGAACTTTTTATAGCCCGAATTGGAAGATATGGATGTGGACGATATGTGGTTTCAGCAGGACGGTGACACTTGCCACACAGCTAACGAAACAATAGCTCTTTTGCAACAAATTCAATGGCCGTGTTATCTCACGTAATGGCCATGTCAATTGGCCGCCAAGATCAGGTGAATTGACACCGTTGGACTTTTTTCTTTGGGGTTATTTGAAAGAAAAGGTGACCGTCGATAAGCCAGCAACAATTCAAGAGCTAAAGGATGAGATAATTCGGCACATTAACGGCATAGAACCTCCATTATGCCTCAGCGTCATCGAAAATTTGGACCATCGGATGAAGGTGTGCCACCGAGGTCGCGGCACCCATTCGGTCGATATTTTGTTCCATACATAATTGAGTAATACCAATATATCATAATAAAATAAAATTACAATAATTTTCTAAATAGTTTGTGTCTTATTCAAAATCAACATCGGCCCTTGAAATTTTAACCACCCTTTATATGGGAGCTATATCTAAATCTGAACCGATTTCAATAAAATTTGGCACACTTGACTACACTACTAATTGTACTCCTAGTGCAAAATTTCAACCAAATTGGGGTAAAACTCTGGCTTCTGGGATCGTATTAGTCCATATCAGGCGAAAGATATATATGGGAGCTATATCTAAATCTTAATCGATTTCTTCCAAAATCAATAGGGTTCTATTCTGAGCCAAAACACATACTTGTGCCAAATTTGGAGTCGATTGGACTAAAACTGCGACCAAGACTTTGATTACAAAAATGTGTTCACGGACAGACGGACATGGCTATATCGACTCAGGAGCCCACTCTGAGAATTTTTGCCAAAGACACCATGTGTCTATCTCGTCTCCTTCTGGGTGTTGCAAACATATGCACTAACTTATAAAACCCTGTTCTATAGTGTGGCGCAGGGTATAAATATTAAAATTTAGCCAACAAAAGAACTTTCATTAGGATAATAACATTTCTCATTTCTGCTATGAAGTTTTTCTTTATGAAAAAGAAAATTTACTATACTCAAAAGTTATGGTAATACATAAAAGCAAAAAAGTTTGGTAAAACATCAGTATTTGTCTGCTGAAAAAGGGAAATTAGTCAATGTAGTTGTTTCAACAAGTATCAGTTGATTGAAATAACAAACCTTTTTTTCTGCTGAAATAGGAAACAATTACTACAGAATTAGCTAAAAATTTTTGACAAACATCGATATCAGTTGTTATCGATGTTTTGGTGTAAATAATTTAAAAGGTGTTTTAACTAAAATGTAAATTGCGAGATAACTGTGTGGTCATATATTAAAAATGTTGATTTGTTTGCAAATATTATTGCATCCATCAATATATTTTTAATGTTTGAAGTTGTTTAGACATTCAATGTGTATGTTACTTTGTGAAAGTATTGGGCTTAGACAATTTCAGAAGCAGTCAGTATTTGCTACAGACAACCTTTTTTCTATGAGTGTATAAAAACGAAATATAGTTCTTTGAAAATTTGGAGAAATGTTTGAATAGTAAACCACAGAAAAAAAAAGTTTGCTAAAAACAGCACTGCCCTCTAATATCCATAAAAGCTCATAAATGCAACCAGCAAACATTTTGTTTGCTGTTATGCCTCAATTTGAGGAATATTCAGATTTTTGAGTAAGTTCAATACATATTCTATATATCGTTAGCATAATGTGTAAAAGTGCTAAGTAAAATTTTTGAAATTTTACAGGAGAGACAAAAAACTTAATAAATTGTGAAATAAACCTATTTTCGAAAAACTGTAAATGTAGTTTCCATAAACAGTAAACTTTCCACAAAATGGCACACAAAAAATTGCAATTAAATTTTTTTTAGCAAATCCTACACAACCTACAATTTGATCAAGATGCAGATCGACAGATAGATCAAAAATACATAGTTTACCAAAAAAAAAAAATATTAAATATCTATTTTTATCTCTGTTTGGTAATGATGTGTAAAAGTGCTAAGTCAGCACCTGTTAAAATACACGTGCTAATATTTTAACAGGTGCTGACTTAGCACTTTTACACATCATTACCAAATAGAGATAAAAACAGATATTTAATATTTTTTTGGTAAACTATGTATTTTTGATTTATCTGTCGATCTGCATCTTGATCCATTTTTTTGTAAAAGGTTGACTTAGCACATTTACACATTAAACTAACGATATACAATATATTGTTTTTGCAGACAATGTATGCTATTTCAGCAAATAGTGAGTACTATCGCTTTTCTTTGGGTGTAGAAATATATCTGAAGTTGCATATATATTTTTAAATGGAATTGTTTTGGGAAGAATTGTTAAACAATCTTAATCTAGATCAAATAACATCAGTGTAGACATTTTTGTTAATCATAACCCAATAACGCCAGGCGATTCTGTGTATTGAAACTAAACTTAATTGTTTAGATTGAAAGATAATACAGGTTCCAGTCGGGCGTTCCTAGGTTTATTTTATAAATTTTGGGAAACGAAAATAATAAATCCAAATTAAATTATGGCGTTATTTAGCACTGCAACGTGGCATGTTAAATAACGCCATAATTTAATTTGGATTTATTATTTTCGTTTCCCAAAATTTATAAAATAAACCTAGGAACGCCCGACTGGAACCTGTATTATCTTTCAATCTAAACAATTAAGTTTAGTTTCAATACACAGAATCGCCTGGCGTTATTGGGTTATGATTAACAAAAATGTCTACACTGATGTTATTTGATCTAGATTAAGATTGTTTAACAATTCTTCCCAAAACAATTCCATTTAAAAATATTTAGTTGGTAAACTTTATTGAAGATATTCTTATTATTATTTGTTCAATAATATAGAAAATATGGAATAGTATTAAAGAGTCATTTTGACCTCTACGCTATGATTTGTTTGAAATACGTGCTACCTTTGTTTTAAGCCTGCGACGTACAAATATGCAAATTTAGAAATGGCAAATTTTTTTACAATGCAAAAAAAATATAAAATTGAATTAAACAAATATTTTTCACTATTCAAATGTGCAATACCTACGCGTATTGTTAAAACTTTGCAGTATACTGAAAAAAAGTGAACCCTCACCCAGAAAAAAGTGACCCCTTCTTTAAGTTAAAATGAACTCATTGTGAAGAAAGTTGAACTTCGTATAGCGCCAAAGACATTTTTATTTGTTTGAACGATGTGATTTTCGTAGAAATTAGTTATAATGCATTCCATATATTAGTTAACATTTTCCTATATTTATGTACCACTATACTACAGAATGAAAAAATTTAACTGATTTGAATTCATATATGGAATGATTTTATTGAAATTTTTTCATTCATTTGGAAAAATCTTACACATTTGTGGTAAAACTTTTACTTCATCATTAGAACTGCTTACCTTCGTTTTTAAATACAATTTTATTTATTTATATAAGCAATTTTATCTTCAATAAAAGACATGTTTTATTAATATATTGAATATATTTATTAAGAATCAACAGCATCGAATCTCCTTGAAATATTAGTTTATTATTCCGCTGTTTCCAATTTCCATGTGATATTATCAACTGTAAAACGCACTTTTTCTTCTTCTTGTACTTTTCACTTTTAATAAGTTGCTGCCTAACGATTTTGTCCTCCTTTTACAATTTCAATACCTACAAATATAAAAAATCATAAACCATTTTTGTTACAAAAGGTTAGCGTCACTGAATATTACCTGATAATTGAAGATTCCAAAATGAAGACAAATGAAAGGGTTGTTATTCTGCTGGTGTTTTCTTTCTTTATATACCATCACGAACATTGATAGATTTATTTTCAAAAAACGAAAATTTTTCTCACTAATTTAAAATAATAAATATTTTATATATTTTATTTGTTATTTATTATATTATTTTACAATATTATTTTTTAACAATCTTTCCGTATACCACAACAACGCGATTCCAACTAAAAAAACAACCCACGCGCAAACATATCGATTACACCCACGCGCAAACACATCGATTGCGATGACAGGTATCGATTACAGGTAGACAATAGAAATATAGGAAAATTTCCTATATTCTAACAAGTGTGTTTCCTTAAGTTTTGATTGGATTGCATACTTCTTAGTACGAATGAACTAAAATATTTTTCTATGCCAAGTGTTGTTCGTATGTATGAAAAACTTTCTATTATAAAGGAAGTCGCAATTATCATTTTATAAGAAATTTTACTAATTTTGAGGAAACTTGGTTTTAGTTCGGTTTTTGTTTATTTTTACGAATGCTTTGTTATCGGTGAATAAAATTATCTTGTTCAGTAGTAAATTCTTATACCCAGCGAAGAAAATAGTATGAGTAAAATTCCATGCCTTATTCTAGTTAATGAACTATTCCTAACTGCTTACAGTATAGGATTTTTTTACTGAAACGAGTAAATTTTAACAAATTCTAAATTTCGTATAAATGGAATGGTCCATTAGAGCCCATTTTGACCTACCTGTAGAAAAAAACCCAATTGTATGCAATTTAAGTTCCCCCAGAAAAAAGACAACGAAATTTTTTGTAGCCAATTTAACTTTATTTTAGTTCATGAAAATTAGATGACTTTAGTTCGATTTTGCAATGCATATGCGAGAAAGTGAGATATGAAAATAGTTCAATTTTTTTCCTAAAATGGGTGGATTTTAATGAAATTTTGCCCGCTAAAGACATTTAAACAATTTTTAATTCCAATTTTTCTTCCAAAATATGAAATTTTATTAAACATCAGAAAAAATAATTAATTTTAATAAATTTTCTTCAATTAAAAAAAAAATTATTAACTTATTTGTATCATGTTGCAATTACTCAAATATTTTAGTTAAAATTTTCTAATATAAACCTACATTTTCTTTCATTGTGGGTACACATTTTTCTGGGTGTATTATGACTACATTATTAATCGATTGCAACAGAAAGACAAATAGGTTAGGCATACATGCAAAACAATAATGTTTTCCTCCCAAATGGAATTTCAGACAAACAACCATCGTTTACCATTTGCTGTTTTGCTAAAAGGAAGAAGAAGGTATATTCTTTTTTGTTATAAACTAGGTTCTTTTACAGGGTATGAAAACAATTTCATAAGGATTATTTTTTTTGGAAATTTAGTTGTCGATTTTAATCACATTTAAATTTAACCATTTGTCCAAGCGGAGAATCAATGTAACTCAGATTGTAATGGAGGCATATTTAGTAGGTACAATATAATTTCATTTTGAATTTTTATTTGTCACAATTGTCAATTAAACATTGGCGTAGGTAGCAATATTTTCGTAATGGGTAAAGCTACAATGTGTGCTCCTTGTGAAGATACCTCAAAAAGGGAAAAAATAAATTCTTGTAAATGGGAAGAAACCACACCTAGAAAAAAGGGACTCTAATGTCAACTGAACTTTTTTTTAGTTCATGAAGATTAGTTGATTTTAGTACAATTTTGCACAATATTAGTAAATATTCCTTATTTGAATAATTTTTTGCTTTAATGACGTGAACTAAAAATAAGAAAAAAAAAGTTATATACAAATACAGTGCACAATTTTACTAAAAAACAAGTAAGGAAAGTCTAAAGTCGGGCGGGGCCGACTATATAATACCCTGCACCACTTTGTAGATCTAAATTTTCGATACCATATAACATTCGTCAAATGTGTTGGGGGCTATATATAAAGGTTTGTCCCAAATACATACATTTAAATATCACTCGATCTGGACAGAATTTGATAGACTTCTACAAAATCTATAGACTCAAAATTTAAGTCGGCTAATGCACACAATGTTAGTAAAAAAATATGGGAAACATTTAAATCTAAAACAATTTTAAGGAAACTTCGCAAAAGTTTATTTATGATTTATCGCTCGATATATATGTATTAGAAGTTTAGGAAATTAGAGTCATTTTTACAACTTTTCGACTAAGCAGTGGCGATTTTACAAGGAAAATGTTGGTATTTTGACCGTTTTTGTCGATATCGATTTCAACCAAATTTGGTACGCATAGCTACAATGCTAATTCTACTCCCTGTGCAAAATTTCCACTAAATCGGAGCAAAAAATTGGCCTGTGTGGTCATATGAGTGTAAATCGGGCGAAAGCTATATATGGAGATACATCTAAATCTGAACCGATTTCAACCAAATTTATCACGCATAGCTACAATGCTAATTCTGCTCCCTGTGCAAAATTTCAACTAAATCGGAGCAAAAAATTAGCCTCTGTTATCATATGAGTGTAAATCGGGCGAAAGCTACATATGGGAGCTATATCTAAATCTGAACCGATTTCAATAAAATTTGGCACACTTGACGACACTACTAATTGTACTCCTAGTGCAAAATTTCAACCAAATTGGGGTAAAACTCTGGCTTCTGGGACCGTATTAGTCCATATCGGGCGAAAGATATATACCCAGCAAAAACTCTCATTACCCGGTAATCTTGCATGTAAGCCTATTTAAAAATTAATAACCACTTATTAATTGGCATCGCTGCGGATTACATTTACATACGCATGTCCTAGGAGGAAAGTACTTCTCCCCAGGCATACTTTCGGCCATGAAAAAAGTAGTGCTTTTAGAGCATATAATCACTTAATATGTACACACAAAAAAAGTTTTTTCTGATTCAATCACGAAATTAATTGATCCAATTAATTTTTTAATTGAAATGTCTTCAATCACAGAAATGATAGTATCAATTAAAAAATTAATTGACAGTCAATTAAAAAATTAATTGATCCAATTAAATATTTAATTGATACTATTAATTTGTGTGATTGATTTTTATTTCAATTAAAAAATTTGTTAAATCAATTAAATTTTTAATTGAATATTTATTTAAATTCAATTAAGATTTTAACTGGAAAAATTTTCGTGAAATTTTTTTCTGTGTAATCACTTATTCGTAGATACACCAAAATTTGCAAAATAGCCACTTATTGTCTCAGGCAACCAAATCTCGTAAATATTGGTGTCTATCGCCGATTACAATGGATCAAAATATGGCGAGTAATGCTTTAATAGAAGCACTACTTGAATAGAAACAAATATTGTATAAATAAACAAAAAATTTAATAAATCATCTAAATAAGATTACACGCAAATTAATTTCGCACTTAAAATAGAAATAAATGTAGGTTGTTTAAGGGATTTGGATTCGTGAATTACGTTATAATATATCCAATAGTCAATTCACATTAGGTTCGAAATCTACTAAAAATGGATTTTAAGTCCCTTTTTTATAAGGCATATTTGTGATAAAAATTTCTTAACGGAAAAATGTTCAGAATTACCGTTACATTACATATTCTTTTTGATTTTTTAAGTAAAAACTCAATTATGTGAATAATTATACCTAATGGTACCAACATTTTTTCTATTTTATTAAATCATTAACAGCCAACTGCATAAAAATTTGAAAATAACACTTCGAAAATTACCGAGAAGTATTTATTTTTGTTAGTACAAGTTAGTCATTATAACTCACGGCAATGTAATGCAACGTGTAATGACAGCTGTACTCCTGGTAATGCCAATTGTAATGAGATGTGGTTACCTAATTTTTGCTGGGTATGGGAGCTATATCTAAATCTGAACCGATTTCTTCCAAAATCAATAGAGTTCTATTCTGATTGGACTAAAACTGCGACCTAGACTTTGATTACAAAAATGTGTTCACGGACAGACGGACATGGCTATATCGACTCAGGAGCCCACCCTGAGCATTTTTGCCAAAGACACCATGTGTCTCTTGTCTCCTTCTGGGTGTTGCAAACATATGCACTAACTTAGAATACCCTGTTCCACAGTGTGGCGCATGGTATAATAAAATAGTTCATATTTACCTAAAATGTCAGAAGTTTGCTTAAATTGAGTTCATAAGTCTCTCAAATTAGTAAATTTTACTAAAATAGTACCTGTCTCGAACTTCGTACAGCGCTAAAGACATTTTAACAATTTTTAAATTCAATTTTTTCTTCCAACATATGAAATTTTCTTAAACAACAGAAAAAAATTATTATACCCACCACCATAGGATGGGGGGTATATTAACTTTGTCATTCCGTTTGTAACACATCGAAATATTGCTCTAAGACCCCATAAAGTATATATATTCTGGGTCGTGGTGAAATTCTGAGTCGATCTGAGCATGTCCGTCCGTCCTAACTTCCGAACGAAACAAGCTATCGACGTGAAACTTGGCACAAGTAGTTATTATTGATGTAGGTCGGATGGTATTGCAAATGGGCCATATCGGTCCACTTTTACGTATAGCCCCCATATAACCGGACCCCCAAATTTGGCTTGCGATTGCTCTAAAAGAAGCAAATTTCATCCGATCCGGCTGAAATTTGGTACATGGTGTTAGTATATGGTCTCTAACAACCATGCAAAAATTGGTCCACATCGGTCCATAATTATATATAGCCCCCATATAAACCGATCCCCCGATTTGGCTTGCGAGGCCCCTAAGAGAAGCAAATTTCATCCGATCCAGCTGAAATTTGGTACATGGTGTCAGTATATGGTATCTAACAACCATACAAAATTGGTCGACATCGGTCCATAATTATTTATAGCCCCCATATAAACCGATCCCCCGATTTGGCGTGCGAGGCCTCTAAGAGAAGCAAATTTCATCCGATCCGGCTGAAATTTGGTAGGTGATGTTAGTATATGGTCTCTAACAACCATGCAAAAATTGGTCCACATCGGTTCATAATTATATATAGCCCCCATATAAACCGATCACCAGATTTGACCTCCGGAACCTCTTGGAAGACCAAAATTCATATGATTCAGTTGAAATTTGGTACGTGGTGTTAATATATGGCCTCAAACTCCCATGCAAAAATTGGTCGATATCGGTCCATAATTATATATAGGCCCCATATAAACCGATCCCCAGATTTGACCTCCAGAGCCCCTTGGAAGAGAAAAATTCTTCCCATTCGGTTGGAATTTGCTACGTGATGTTAGTATATGGTATCCACCAACCATGCAGGAATTGGTTCCTATCAGTCCATAATTATATATAGCTCCCATATAAACCGATCCCCAGATTTGACCTCCGGTGCCTTTTGGAGAAGCAAAATTCATCCGATCTGCTTGAAATTTGGTACGCGGTGGTAGTATATATGCAATCATGCCAAAAGTGGTCCATATCAGTCCATAATCGTACATAGCCCCATATAAACCGATCCCGAGATTTGGTTTTGGAACCTCTTGGAGGAGCAAATTTCATCCGAGTGAGTTGAAATTTGGTACATTGTGCTAGTATATGGTCGTTAACAACCATGCCTAACTAGGTCCATATCGGCCTATAGTTATATATGGCCCTCAGATAAATCGATCCCCAATCACACAAAAATTGGTCCATATCAAGTTCATAATTGTAGCCCCCATATAAGCGACCACCATATTTCAATTCTGCCTCTCGACGTACAAAAAGTCCATATCGATTCGTAATTATTTGTAGACTTAATTATACATAACTTTTTTGTCTAATATATACCATGTATGGACTAAAAATCACAATTTAGAAAACGATGTTAAGAAGTTTTAAGATACCACAACCCAAGTAATTCGATTGTGGATGATAGTATTTCGTAGAAGTTTCTACGCAATCCATGGTGGTGGGTAGATAAGATTCGGCCTGGCCGAACTTGCGGCCGTATATACTTGTTGTTTTTAAAAAATTTTCTTCAATTTGACAAAAAGTATTAACTTATTTGTAACATGTTGCAATTAGAAAACTATTTTAGTTACAATTTTCTAAAATAAACCTACATTTTCTTTTACGGTGGGGTCACTTTTTTTTGGGTGCAGAATATTTAATTCATAGTTTGAAGAAATACTGCATGGAATTTGGTAGGGGAAGATGACAAATCCATAAACCCCTTTAGCTATGCCTATGCTATTAAGCAAAGTTATGCTCAAATGAATAAATTGTAATCACCTGATAGCTTGAAATTACCTTCCTAAATATGCCTTGATTGTCATCAATACAAAACAGTGTTGCCAGGTTTTTCTCCAATTTTTTTCATTTTTTATGAATAAAGTGAATTTAACTAAACTGAGTTTATACAATTCTGAATTATTTAGCTTTAAATAGTTTTTGGACACAATAACGTCTTGTAAAGCTCAAGTTCAAAGTAATTACGAATTTTAGTTTTATTTATATTGATTACTTTATTTATTATTTTTATATTGGCGTCGAATGTGGCTGACAGAAACCTAGATACAATCTTACATAGTATTGGGATTAAAAAATGCTTGTTTACGTTAAAATTTATAAAAAGTCGTTAACTTATAACTAAGTTACTTTGAAAAATCGTCAAATCGTCTTAAAAACTTGAGTTGAACATTTTCAAAAATCGTCAATTCATAACTACGTTGCTTAAAATCGTCGTCAAATCGTCACAGTCCAAATTTACCATCAAAAATCGTCAAAATGACAAAAAATCCTCAGAGTTGGCACCACTGTCCACGGCTGAAACACTTTTTGGTGTTTGATCGAAATTGGGGTTGAACCCATAATGCTTTGTATAAAAGGTGAGGTGATGTCTGTGATTAAATTCAGGATCATATATATGTATATGTTCAAGGCATTAGTATCTTGTGGCATTCCCTCATGCTACGTACCAGAGATCGTTGTAGTGTATGTCAATGTTTTCAAATAACATTGATCTCAAAAGCCTTGAAAAGAATATATTGGATAAAACTTATCCAATGTAAATATAACATAAATCATTTTTTCCTTCAATTGAACTTAATTAGTCCATTTGTATTAATGGAATTTATATCGGTTTTGAAATACGAGTAATACAAGTAAAGGTGTTGGACATCAACTGGTAGTGTATGCAAATTAATTTGTAAAAAAAATATTTTATCGCCGCAGATCTAAGCTATGCGTAATGGATTTTCAGACAGCGCTGTAGAGAGGACAACTGGTTTGGATTTAAATTATCATTTAGCTTGGTTGACAATTTCTTAATTTGTACGAAATATAGATAAAATCAATTGCATATTTTGTTACACTGAAAAAAAAAAAATATATTTCGTGAGGCCAAAGTTTTCATATCCTTAAACTACGAATGCGAATTTTTATTAGAATAGAAGACGCATTTGTCCGATATAAAGTATTTTTTTCCTTATCCAAAATTCGATAGACTTTTTAATGAGGTCGCTTTGTCCTTATAGTGAAAGAAAATTTCGTTTGACTAAGATCAACTTGTCTTTAAAATAGGAGACATTTTTCAAAACTTTGTACTAAAGACTTTTTTACTTGAAACATAGCACAATGTCTACTTGAAATCGAAACTTATGTTGCCGTTAACACGTTTTTAAAGAACGACGATCAAAAAACCTTTCTTCGGGAGGTTCGAGTATCATTCACATTGGTTTTAGTGAATTATCCGAATTTACTCTGATAATTGGTTGATAGTTTCGCTGTAAGTAGGGGGTGTTGATAAGGAATATGGCAGTTCCGAAACGATCGTCCATCCAATCATCTTGCATTCTAAAGGGCTTTGTCCAAATAAAGTTTATTTTATTGTTAGAAAATAATGATATTTTTTTCCAGAAAAATTTTTGGTGTTAGAAGAAATTTAAATATTGTTAATTGAAACCAATTAATTATTTTATGTCTAAAAATGTTATTGGAACTATTGACTTGCCGTTCTATGCCATATATCACTGATTAATTGTTCCCGTTCCATTAATCATCATTCCATTTCAAAACTTTTTACTTAATACAACAAACATTAAGCAAAATCTTAAACTGTATCTGATGTGTCCGTTACATTCTTGTAGAGAACGCGAGAAACCTGAAATGTAAAATCTTGTAATTGAGATTTTTTTCTGAATGATTAGCCACATTAAGTATTTACAAGTCTTGGTCACTACTAGAATACGTGCTGTCAATTTCATAGTGACTGACATCAAGAATTTTTTTTGCGTACATCAAATTTAAATTGCAAACAGGTGTTGTAAATGAAGTTTGTCTTTTTTGGGCAGAATCATTAAGCTGATAGCTCGGTAGATTGTATGCCACTGAACTACTTCAGTATGTTAAAGTACAAATATATATTTCTTGTGTTATGTGGAAATACTATGAATGACGTAATGGTCAAAATTGTCGTCTTGCAATTTTGGAATAAAATTAGTTAGTGATAGTGATGATTGTAAAAATGGACTGAAATCGATGAACAAATTAACTAATAGTCATTCAATGCTATAATAAATTTTCGCTAAGGCCTAGTACTAAGATCACGTTTTCGCACGAAAAACTGTTATACTCCATATATAAAACGTTAGCGCGGAATAAATGCAAAATCTTTGTTTTGAGCATTTTCAGACACATATTTATACGACCCTGGATTTTTCGCATGAAACATAGGCAGACATATTATTTCGCATAATTAAGTTAACATTCCTGGGTTTGAGACCCTATTTACGGAGATAGATCAAAATATTCGTTTTCGCAGAAACGAACTTAGTACTAAGCATAAATAGGAACATTATTCGCACATTATTCAAACATATTAAAAAAGCACACGGTTTTTTTCTGATTCAATCACAAATTTAATTGATCCCATTAATTTTTATTTCAATTACGAAAATAATAGTATTAACCACAGAATTAATTGGAAATAAAAAATATACTTCATTAAAAAATTAATCGATTTCTTCGGCACTTTCAATTAATTAATTAGTTCAATTAAAAATATAATTTTGATCGCAGAAATTAAAATTATATTTTTGGTAAAATTCTTTTCTGAACAAGTGAATTTTGTTATTTAACGAATTTTTCTTTTGAATGAATCGTTAACATCCACAATGCTCAATATTAACTACCCAGAAAAAAGAGCTTTAAAAAAATAGTTTGAGTCCCCAATATGTGATCCCGAACCCAGCATAAAAGCTTCCCAAGAAGTAGTTTGGACCCCCAATTTGTGATCCGGAAGTAGTAAAAAAAAAACAAACATTTTTTTCTAACTTCACTTTTTATTTTATCAGTATTTTTTGTTACACTTTTAGTTTCTTAATATCAAATTGCTACAAATTGAAACACTTCTTCGATTCCATCGGGGCTTGAACCTGGGTCTTTTGGCACCATAACAGAACGCTTTAGCGCACTCAGTCACAAACGTCAAGTCAAATGTTTGTGATACGATCGTAATATGACAACAAGGCATGACATTCTAATTTCTTCACGAGATGTTCTTTATTAGTATGAATGAAAAATCGCATGTTCTTGTTACCAAATATTTTTCTAAAATATAAAAAGACCTCGAGCTTGAAACATGAATTTATTATTATGTTATAAAGAGTTGTTATTTTGTTATTCACTACATATATTTTTTCCATTTAAACTCAACAAAAAAATAATGTGCAAAACTCTCTCAAAAGAACTTCCTTGGATGTGAAAAAGTCAACTGATATGTTCAAATCCAAGCGGAGGGAATTTTTAATTTTAATTTCATTGCTACATTTAATTGTCCAATAGTGAATTTTTAAGACTCATCCAAAATAACTTCATCTGAAGTGTGAAAAGGCATTTTTAATTTGTTTTCCCAATTATTTCTTGGATATTGAGTTTGGAACTCATGTTTAGGTCACAAATATTTTAAGATATACATGAAAAATTTTAAAGAAATGGATTATGATATTTATCTATCGGGCAACAAATGGATGGACGAATGAATATGAAACCATGTAAAAACTTGAACCCTCATAACCCGTCATCGAATTTGATCTGACTACTCATAAAAAATAATAATGAGCTAGATTTCGGAAAGATGTAATAGACGAAAAAAACTCCGATCGATACTTACTATTCTTCAAAATTTGGCCTTCACTGAAGTATTTTGGTATTTTTATTATTTTGAAAAAATAAAAAAATAAAGATAGTTCCTTTAAAGCAAAAAAAAATCTTTACATTAAAGAACACTTATCTTACGACTTTAACGGAAGGTGGCAAGGGACAAGTATACTAAAATTAGTGAAAAAATCAGGTAGTGAATATACAATTTTTCATTTCAAAAAACAAAACCCCTAATATTGAGTAATTTGGTGTCCTAGAATTTAGGTTACATGATCTTTTATATTAGGACAACATTGTTTTCTTTGTCTTAAGTAGAAATATCGACGCGACATATAGGGTGGCGAATTTGTTACACCTTCCATCCTATGGCGACGGGTATAAATGGGCAACTGGCCAAAATGACATTGCAAAGCCAATACCACTATTTCCCAGCAAAAAAATTGGGAAGTTCTTCCAAAGGCACAACTTTAAAAGCACTTCCAGAAGATGCACTCCCAATGATGTTCTTTATTTTAACTACCCAGGAAATTCTTCTAATTCAATTTTTATAACTTGGTTTTTTCGTACTGTTAATGTGTAATATTAACTTTTTATACCCTACTCCACACTGTGGAACAGGGTATTATAAGTTAGTGCATATGTTTGCAATACCCAGAAGGCGACGAGATAGATACATGGTGTCTTTTGCAAAAATGCTCAGGATGGGCTCCTGAGTCGATATAGCGATGTCCGTCTGTCCGTGAACACATTTTTGTAATCAAAGTCTAGGTCGCAGTTTAAGTCCAATCAACTTCAAATTTGGCACAAGTATGTGTTTTGGCTCAGAATAGATCCTTATTGATTTTGGAAGAAATCGGTTCAGATTTAAATATAGCTCCCATATATATATTTCGCCCGATATGGACTTATATGGGCCCAGAAGCCAGAGTTTTACCCTAATTTGCTTAAAATTTTGCACAAGAACAACAATTAGTACTAGAGTCAAGTGTGCCGAATTTTATTGAAATCGGTTCAGATTTAGATATATCTCCCATATATATCTTTCGCCTGATATGGACTAATAAGGTCCCAGAAGCTAGAGTTTTATCCCAATTTGGTTGAAATTTTGCACTAGGAGTACAATTAGTAGTGTAGTCAAGTATGCCAAATTTTATTGAAATCGGTTCAGATTTAGATATAGCTTCCATATATAGCTTTCGGCCGATTTACACTCATATGACCACAGAGGCCAATTTTTAACTCCTATTTAGTTGCACAGAAAGTAGAATTAGCATTGTTGCTATGCGTGCCAAATTTGGTTGAAATCGGTTCAGATTTAAATATAGCTCCCATATATAGCTTTCGCCCGATTTATACTCATACGACCACAGAGGCCAATTTTTGCTCTGATTTAGTTTAAAATTTGCACAGGGAGTAGAATTAACATTGTAGCTACGCGTGCCAAATTTGGTTGAAATCGGTTCAGATTTAGATATAGCTCCCATATATAGCTTTCGCCCGATTTACACTCATATGACCACAGAGGCCAATTTTTTGCTCCGATTTAGTTGAAATTTTGCACAGGGAGTAGAATTAGCATTGTAGATATGCGTGCCATATTTGGTTGAAATCGGTTCAGATTTAGATATAGCTCCAATATATAGTTTTCGGCCGATTTACACTCATATGACCACAGAGGCCAATTTTTAACTCCGATTTAGTTGAAATTTTGCACAGGGAGTAGAATTAGCATTGTTGCTATGCGTGCCAAATTTGGTTGAAATCGGTTCAGATTTAGATATGGCTCCCATAGATATGTTTTTCTGATTTCGACAAAAATGGTCAAAATACCAACCTTTTCCTTGTAAAATCGCCACTGCTTAGTCGAAAAGTTGTAAAAATGACTCTAATTTTCCGAAACTTCTAATACATATATATCGAACGATAAATCATAAATAAACTTTTGCGAAGTTTCCTTAAAATTGCTTCAGATTTAAATGTTTCCCATATTTTTTTACTAACATTGTGTTCCACCCTAGTGCATTAGCCGACTTAAATTTTGAGTCTATAGATTTTGTAGAAGTCTATCAAATTCTGTCCAGATCGAGTGATATTTAAATGTATGTATTTGGGACAAACCTTTATATATAGCCCCTAACACATTTGACAGATGTGATATGGTATCGAAAATTTAGATCTACAAAGTGGTGCAGGGAAATTCCTTACTTGTTTTGTTTCAAATAGGTTAAAAACAGAGTAAGAATTCATAAAATGGTACAAATCGTTTAAATTTTGTCGAAAAAAATGCTAAATCCAATCTGAAAAAATTGTAAATTTTTGAAAATATTTGAGGTCTAACGTTTCCGACAAGCGTTAGAATCCATTAAAAATGATAAAAAATTATAATAATTATTTATTTGACAAAATATCACAGAATTTTTTAATTTACATCCAAAACTTTGAATTCGGATCACACCTAAAGAAGTGATGAAAATTCAGTGCAACGGCTGTTGAAATGGAGGACTTCCATCCTATGACAAGCCCATGTTAAATTCATCGCTTCTGCGTCAATTTTGCACCACTTCCGGATCCAAAAAGAACATTTTCATTACATTTTTGGCGACGCTTTTTTTTTGCTGGGTTGGTTTAATTTGTTAATGTCATGGGCGTTTTTTGTGAATTGCTTTTTGTAAATACCCAAGGCTTTGGTTGGTTCGAGTTCTGTTAGAATATTTTCAAACACGTATGTGCAAATTTACTGATGCTGTCATAAAATTATTATCTTTAAATTTGCAATGAATAGTATGTTACAGCATTGAGAGTCTACGTTACCTTGTTTTGTCCAGTGGCCCAAGGGCTACTGAGAAATGTATGTGGCCACCAGAATTATACGCCAACACCATTAAAGTGTGAATTTTGCAAATATGTTAAAAAATTGGCGTTGCGAATTAAGTGATTAAGGATCATGCTGTGTGGGTTAATTGTGAACAGTGGCCAGTCATATATACCATTTGCAATAGTTTTGTCTGCATATTCGATATATCTGTTGTTGTGTGTTTTCTAAAGAAATTGCCTAAGTCGAATTTTGTGAGATTTTAATGGGAAATTGTTATATTTCCTATAATTTTCTACTCCTTTTTATTTAAAGTGGATATTTGTCCCGATTTTGCCTCTAGGGGAAAATGCGATTTTTTTTACTTACACTGAAAGCAAAGTTTTCTTTTCTGAGGAATGAAATTTTAGACGACAACACTTTCTTTTGATGCTAAACAATTTATTTTACAGTATAATAGATGAAGCCCTTATTATAAATTTGTGTTTATTTGCTCTTAAAGAATTTTTTTTTTTTAAGAAAGGGCACAGAAAAAAAAGTGTCTTGTAAATTTAAGCACCATTTTAACTTTCACATAGTTCAACAAATTTACTGTAATATAGTTCATTTTTCGTAACCACAACGAAAATTAACTTAGCTAAAGCAAAACTTATAAAAATTCAGTAAATGATTTTTAGTTCACTAACTACGAAATGGGAAGGATTTTTCCTTAAATAAATTTCCAACACAGTAGTTAATGCATCTTTGATTCTATTATAAAAATACATGGGCAATATAAAAATCTTACTACGAAATGTGGACAATTTACTAAGAAAATATTTTGTATGGAAAAAAAATTTTGTAGTAAAAATTAACTTAACGACATTACCGATTCGTACGATGGCTACCTACAGATTATTTCCATTTTTATTATATGTTGGAGTGTTTCTACTCACATTGAAAATTTTAGATAAAGTAGAATAAAAAGTAGTTAATATAATCCTTGACGGGTGTATATAATTTTTTTATAGATTCCTGATAGATTTGGTATATATTTTACCTTAATTTATAGATAGAATTCCAACTAGTCAATAAATGTGCTACTGGAAAATGTGAGTGCATCATGTGAGGGAGTTTTTAGAGACATTTTGTGTATATCTCGTATGATTGTTTGTGTTTGTTATTGCGTCATTTATGTTGTTGTTGGTTGTTTTGATTCTAGAGACAATGGAATGTTCCTTGTGTGTTGTTGGTATCTTTTGTGGTGAGAGTTGTTTTCTTGCAATAGCGAGATCAGAAAGGGATCGTGTGTGTGTGTGTTGTTTTTCTTTACGGCAGGTATGTATCGTTTATGACTATTTGTGTCTTTGAGTTTTATTGCTGCATTCAGTTCTGTTGATGCATTTATGAAGTGCACACGTGGATTTAATTTTGCAAAATTGTACGTGCGGTATTGGTGTTTATTAATGAAAATACATTTATTTCGAAGCATTTTAGATACTGAGAAGTGAATGACGTGATGTTAGAGAAATCAAAAACGCTTTTTATTGATAAAAACATATAACAGATTAAGGAACTGTATATTTCTGTTAACAGTTTAAAATTAGTGCGGATTTTTAATTGATTTACATAAAAAATATACAACATGAGTGGTAATAGGATGATCTATATTTATTCTACATCTGGATAACAGGTTGGAGATGCAACCAATTTTTTGAATCTATATTTTTTATGTTGCGGCAATTCCTACAGGTGAGTACTAAGTTCGAGTTTAGCCGCTAAAATTAAAAATAAATCACTAAGAAAAATATAAAATTATACGTCTTCGATACAAATTTAAATATAACTTGATGGAGAATAGCCCAAACCAAGTTTTTTATAAAGATTATTTTTGTATAATGGATTATTAAAGAAAACTTATCATGAAAATTGCGATTTTAGCCTCTAAAGGTGGGTATTAAGTTCGAGTTTAGCCGCTAAAAACGTCATTTTTTCACGATTACTTTTCTTTAATAATCCATTTTAAGGAATACAAACTTTGTGAAAATTTGCTTTTCCCCATCAAGTTATAATAAAATTTGCAACAAATACGTATAATTTCATGCATTTTTCTTACTGATTTAGTTTTCACTTTAGCGATTTTAGCGGCTAAACTCGAACTTAATACCCACCTTAAACTCGAACTTAATATCCTCCTTAAATACTAAATGCTATACAGACAAGTGGAAATTATGTCTAATTTTATAATATTTTTTATTTTTTATTCAAAAACGTCCCATTAGTCCATGGATTTGATTCCAATAATGTACATACTGGATGGATTTTTCAATGTGGTAAGTTTTTCTATAAACCGTATTTTGTCCGTTTTTAATAAAACCAAAATTTCAATTTATTAAAAATAATTATTTTCACTTGCAGGTAGACAGGTCTTGTAATGGTAATTTTTTTGAATATTCTTACTGTTTAATGCTAACTAAGCTGATATCCTTATTGGCTCTAGGAAATACTCTTGAAAACCGTAAGTTAAAAATCAATATGAACGATAGAATTTGATAATATTTTTCTTATATTTTGTATAACTTTGCAATTTCAGATGCTTATAAGACAAATCCGCCTAACAAAAGTCAGCCAAAATCGATGAAATTGGACAACAATTCAATGAATATAGAAACTTATGCCACATATATCTTTCATATGGATAAAAAACATGGAAGTTTAAAATAATTAGTTTAGTCCTAATAACATAGAATATTACCCTTTTGAAGAAGCAATTACTAACTACCGACAAGTAACTGCATCCAACGTACGAATAAAAATATTTCGTTTATTGTATATCATAAGCCATAGTTTTGTGTAATATAATAATAATTTTTTGAAATAAAATACTGGTGATTATAGAAAATTGACTTGTTTTGTACGAAAAATTTCTTAGTTGTCTACAGGCTTGTTGTACCTTTGATTCCTCAATTTCTCTACTTTTTGAAAATTATACTGACAAACAGTTTATTTCAAACCAATTTTTTAATACAGGTTTCCCAAAAAATTGTTCATTTTTCCGGATAGCAGGAATATTTTGAATGAGTTTAAGTATATTCTTCCCACAGCATAGTAATAATGAACTAAAATACGATGCAATACATGAACTAATTTATAAGAAAATCATGAACTTGTCTAGATGAAAAAAATCTTTGGCGCCAAATCATGGTCATTCTTACTATGGGTTAGTTCATTTTTCATAAAAAATAGTAAACTTTTTTTCGGTGGGGAATTTCATTTGTCTAAAATTTTATTCCGGAAGAAATAATTTTTAGGTAATTTCTATATATCCATCGATATACATACACTCATAAAAAAGTTTACTTGGATCCACAGATTTTGACCTTTCCATAAGGATTTTGATATTGATTCCAAGACGCATCGGCATCTTAAAAATTCGTATTTAAGGTACCTATACGGCTTTAAATCTATGATCAATAACATTAAAATTACAATACACGCAAAAAAAAAATTCTTTCCTCCCAAACGAAATTTTAGACACACAAAGATCGTTTCTCATTTGCTTTTCGCTGAAGTTTATTTGGAAGAAAAGTATATACTTTTTGTGATACACGTTTATTTTTTCCAGGATGTAAAAACAATTCCATATACTGAAAAAAAAAACATGCCCGGTTTTAAAGATTTTGTCTTTACTTTAAAAATTTTGGTATTGATTCCGAGCTAAAGAAGCGGAGGATAAAAGTAAGGAACGTTTAAGACACAATTCTCTTTTAAATTTGGGTTTTGAGTACTTGCTTCTAGGAAGCAAATTTTAATTATTCGCTTTCTCAGCTTTTTTTTCATATGCTATAAAAGTCCTTTAAAAATGAGTAGAAATTATGCTATGTTTCAAGTAAAAACGTCTTTAAAATAACGTGTTGAAAAACATATCCTATATTTAGACGATTTTTTGCTTTGTAGTCAAGATGCAAAAAGACAACAAATTTAAAGACAATTTCATTAAATTTAAAGAATTTTTCTGATTTATTAAAGTCAAATTGACCTTAGCCCAAACATTTTTGCTTTCATGTTATGATACCCATTTTTAAGTGAAATCACTTAATTATAAGGTCAATACGACGTCATTGAAAAGTTTATTGACTTTTGGACAAGAAAAAATACTTTATATTGGAGAAATGCGTCTTCTATGCTAAGCAAAATTTTTGACCTCACGACAATATTCACTTCCACGAGGTTTTTTAGTATATAGCATAGTTTGCGGCGCCCACGAGCCGATTAAACAAATTTTATTTAACAGAAACATACATTTAGTTGGGCACCGTGGAGCAGTGGTTGGTACGCCCGCCATGCATACCAAGGGTCCTGGGTTCGATCCCTGTTTCGACCGAACACCAAAAAGTTTTTTTTTGTTTTACATATATTCCAGATATATTCGGCAGATTCCGAAAAGTTGTTCAACATTACATACTACTATATTAAATTTTTACTATGAAACTGTAAAATTATCTTATTAAAGACGTAAAGTCAGAAAAGAACAGTGCTTGATATAAACGAAATGGAATGTGTTGTTGGTTCAAAAATATTTTTTTATTGAAAGCATAAAAATTTTGTAACAAACTATTTTTTTTTTGGTGATAAAAAATTCAAAAAACTCTGACAAAAGAAAAATGTTTTCGGTACACGTTTTTCAAACGTTTTTTTTTTCTTTGCGTGTACAGGTTTCATTTATCGAATTTTCAATATCTTATAACAGTTACTCCAAAGTAAAACCTACAAAATCCTCATAATAAGACTTAGCCTATATTTGAAGCGTTTAAATCTAATGCTTCAATATTTCAGTGAATTTAAGGACGATTTATTTAAATCCAAAATCTTTGGTTTAAAGTGTTTTGGGAATTAAGAAAATATTTTTTACATTGAAGTAACAGGTTAGCTGATAAGTCCCCGGTCTGACACATAGATGGCGTCGCTAGTATTAAATTTGTTTATATTGTACCAACCTTCAAATGATTCGTGTCAAAATTTGACGTCTGTAAGTCAATTAGTTTGTGAGATAGAGCGTCTTTTGTGAAGCAACTTTTGTTATTGTGAAAAAAATGGAAAAAAAGGAATTTCGTGTTTTGATAAAATACTGTTTTCTGAAGGGAAAAATACGGTGGAAGCAAAAATTTGGCTTCCGGACTCTGCCCCAGGGAAATCAACAATAATTGATTGGTATGCAAAATTCAAGCATGGTGAAATGAGCACGGAGGACGGTGAATGCAGTGGACGCCCGAAAGAGGTGGTTACCGACGAAAACATCAAAAAAATCCATAAAATGATTTTGAATATTCGTAAAATGAAGTTGATCGAGATAGCAGAGGCCTTAAAGATATCAAAGGAACGTGTTGGTCATATCATTCATCAATATTTGGATATGCGGAAGCTCTGTGCAAAATGGGTGCCGCGCGTTCTCACATTTGACCAAAACCAACAACGTGTTGATGATTCTGAGCGGTGTTTGCAGCTGTTAACTCGTAATACACCCGAGTTTTTCCGTCGATATGTGACTATGGATGAAACATGGCTCCATCACTACACTCCTGAGTCCAATCGACAGTCGGCTGTGTGGACAGCGACCGGTGAACCGTCTCCGAAGAGTAGTTTTTTGGGATGCGCATGGAATAATTTTTATCGATTATCTTGAGAACGGAAAAACCATCAACAGTGACTATTACATGGCGTTATTGGAGCATTTGAAGGTCGAAATCGCGGCAAAACGGCCCCATATGAAGAAGAAAAAAGTGTTGTTCCACCAAGACAACGCACCGCGCCACAAGTCATTGAGAACGATGGCAAAAATTCATTAAATGGGCTTCCAATTGCTTCCCTATCCACCGTATTCTCCAGATCTGGCCCCCAGCGACTTTTTCTCAAAAGAATGCTCGTAGGGAAAAAATTTGGCTGCAATGAAGAGATGATCGCCGAAACTGAGGCCTATTTGGAGGCAAAACCGAAGGAGTACTACCAAAATGGTATCAAAAAATTGGAAGGTCGTTATATTCGTTGTATCGCTTTTGAAGGGAACTATGTTGAATAATAAAAACGAATTTTGACAAAAATTGTGTTTTTCTTTGTTAGACCGGGGACTTATCAGCCAATCTTTTATTCGTTATAATTTGGAGTTTTGAACTGAAATTTGTATGTGAATACCTTTATTAATATAGTGCTAAAAGAGAATGAAAATTCGATAAATGAAGTCTGCATACTGATTTTAAGTTAATTGATCCTATATTTAAGCCAGATAAGATCCTATATATAAAGCCAGATAAGAAATATCGCTAAATGAAAATGTTGCGGTGTTTTTATATGATCTATATGGTAAAAGTGTGTGGAATGTTCGTATATCCACTTCAATTCCATTTCTACTATTCACGAGAAATTTACGAAAGCGACAATTTTCTGTCCTGAATTCCACGGTAGTTTTGAACTTTTCGGTAATCAGCAGGGTTGCACAAATCACCCAAAACTGCAGTAGGGTTAGGTTAGGTGGCAGCCCGATGTATCAGGCCCATTTAGACTATTCAGTCCATTGTGATACCACATTGGTGAACTTCTCTCTTATCACTGAGTGCTGCCTGATTCCATGTTAAACTCAATGACAAGGGATCTACTTTTTATAGCTGAGTCCGAACGGCGTTCCACATTGCAGTGAAAGCACTTAGAGAAGCTTTGAAACACTCAGAAATGTCACCAGCATTACTGAGGTGGGATAATCCACCGTTGAAAAACTTTTTGATGTTAGGTCGAAGCAGGAATCGAACCCACGACCTTGTGTATGCAAGCCGGGCATGCTAACCATTGCACCACGGGTAGAAATAAGTTGAATTAAGAGACATTTTAAATTAATTATTTTTTAAATTAAATTGTACCTCTGAGTCGGTCAAAAAACGACTTGAAAGCTACAGGAATGCAATCTGTCGATATATTGGCACATTATGTTGCAATTTTCAGATACAAATGCCGTAGGTGTCTTGTCAACCATATTATGTGCGGCGAATAAAGCAAATTTCACGGAGTAACACTTCGTATCAGCTACCCTCTATGAAGTGGCTGTAATAGCAGCCAAACGGCCATCACAACGAAAAATACTGGACTATAGGACAAAAGGTAGGACTACTAATCAAATGTAATTATTCGATATAATCGTGACATTTTACTGCAACGATTAAACGAATACCCCTATTGCTGTCTTCAACCATAGCAAAGCGGTTTACGTTCAATTCTCAATTTGAATTCGTTTTCTCTTGCTACCATCTTCCTTTAACATTTCTTGGGTTTGGAGAGGGAGTACCATGAAGTAAATATTTAATCAAATAGTTGTTTGAATTGATTTATTTATTATGAAAATTTTTTATATTATTGACAGAATCGGGGATGTTATGAAATATGGATATCATCTGTAATTGAAGGCAAATTACAATAAAATGTTGGCAGTGAAGTGTTTGGTGAAAGTAAATAATATTTCATTTCCGATGATTTATATCTTACTACTATCTGATATGAGAAAAGTTTTAGCAGAACCAGCGTCAAACTATTGTCCACTCAACATCTAAACTTTAGGTCCATGCTATAAATTTGTAATTTTTCCCATATCCATCTAAAGCTGTACTCTACCATACATATGTAGGTGGGAGGCTGAGTATGTCTGTCGGTTAATCAAACTTATTAGGCGCTATATGGACTCTATTTTTTCTAACCCAAGAAAGTCAGCAATAGGATTTAGTTTAAGTGTAATTTATTAAAATAAAAACAAAGTGGTAGTAGTCAACAAAATTGCTTCCAAGTTAGCCTGGAGTTTTTAATCTGCTTGAGTGGCCATTTATCATAAGAGTATGTGCGAAAGATAAAAGTGTTATAGCCGTAAATGTTGATTGGTTGCATAGTTACACTTTGAGTTCTTGGACAGTTTGCTCCTGTTACCGAAGGTGTGATGTGTAGAGTATCTAAAAGTATAGGTTTGGCGTGTATACATATGTTATACGATAGAAATAATGTTATTACAAATGAAGTAGTAACAAATATAGAAAGTTAAAGAAAGAACTATATCCCAGCAATATCTCACGTAAATCGGAGTAAAACTTTGGCCTTTGTGGTCATAAGAGTGTAAATCAAAGAAAGACATATATGGGAGCTATATTTAAATTTGCTACACCAAAGCGTGGACCGATACACACCATATTCGGTACACTTATTTATGAACCCAGAATATCTCTAGATTTTGAATTTCAGGCAGATCGGATAAAAGATGGGATGCTTATACGCTCAAGAAGTCAAATCGGGAGATACGGTTATATGGAGGCTAAACGAAACCTTAGACCGATACACACAATATTCGCCACAACTTTTAAAATATCTCTAGATTTTCAATTTCAGGTTAATTCGATATAAATTGCGATGTCTAAAAGCCCAAGAAGTCAAATCGGGCTATGGGGGGGCTATACCAAAACATGGATCGATACACACCATTTTCGATACACCTATTTCTAAAATACCTCTACATTTCCAATTTTAAGCAAATCGAATAAAGCCCAAGACACCAAATCGGGTATCGGTTTATATGGGAGCTATATCAAAAACCTGGATCGATATAGCCCATTTTCGAACTTGGCCTTCGTGCAGACAAAAGACGAATCTGTGCCAAGTTTCAGGACGATATCGTCATTATAAAAGACTGTTGCTAGAAATGTTGATAGAAATGCTTATATCATCCTTAGAATTTCTCCCTGATCAATAATATATACTTTATATAGTCGGAATGCGATATTTCGATGCGTTACAAGCGGAATGACAAACTTATAAAAAAAAAAACAAGTATATACAGCACTAAGTTCGGCCGGGCCGAATCTTAAATACCCACCACCATGATCAAATATTAGGGTATCCTTTGAAATTTCCAGGAGGGCTTGAGGACTTGAGGACACTTCCCGAAGATAAATTTAAAATTTTCACCTATGAGGACTTTAATCAGATTCTGGATTTAAAAGAACCATTTTTGTTTGAGTTTTAGAGGAATCATTAACATCTCTTGTAAGTGTGCAAGATTTGAAATCTTAAATCTGTAGAAGTAAAATCTGGAAATTTTACATTGAGTTTCAAGCAATTTTCATAATCAGTGCTCCTTCTACACCCTCAAGAAGTGAAGTCGGTCTATATGGAGGCATTACCAAATGGACCGATAAAACTTAATCCGTTACACGTTTTTGTGAGCCTAAAATACCAGAATATTTACAATTTCAGGCAAATCAGATAAAAACTACGGTTTGTAAGAAACCCAAGGAGTTAAATCGGGAGATCGTTATGGGGGCTATACTAAATATGGACCGATACTCACCATTTTCGGCACACCTCTTTATGGTCCTACAATACCTCTAGATTTCCAATTTCAGGTAAATTGAATAAAAACTGCGGTTTCTATAAGCCCAAGAATTAAAATCGGGAGATCGGTCTATATGGGGGCTATACCAAAATATGGACCGATACTCACAATTTTTGGCACACGTATTTTGTGGTCCTACAATACCTCCAGATTTCCAATTTCAGGTAAATTAAATAAAAACTGCGGTTTCTATAAGCCCAAGAAGTAAAATTGGGAGATCGGTCTATATGGGGGCTATACCAAAACATGGACCGATACTCACGATTTTTGGCACACCTCTTTACGGTCATAAAATACCTCTAGATTTCAAATTTTCAGGCAAATTGGATAAAAACTACGATTTCTATAAGCCCAAGACCCCAAATCGGGAGGTCAGTTTATATGGGGACTATAAAAAAACCTGGACCGATACAACCCATCTTCGAACTTATCCTGCCTGCAGACAAAATACGAGTTTGTGCAAAATTTCAGCATGATTGCTTCATTATTGAAGACTGTATCGTGATTACAACAGACAGACAGACAGCCAGACAGACGGACATCGTTATATCGTCTTAGAATTTCTCCCTGATAGAGAATATATATATATATATATATATATATATATATATATATATATATATATATATATATATATATATATATATATATATATATATATATATATATATATATATATATATATATATATATATATATATATATATATATATATATATATATATATATATATATATATATATATATATATATAGTCGGAAATATATATATATATATATATAGTCGGAAATAGATATTTCGATGTGTTACAAACGGAATGACAAACTTATTATACCCCCGTCACCATTCTATGGTGGTGGGTATAAAAAATAAGAAGTGATGGAAATTTTTTAATTTTTAACTAAAAAGATATTTCAAACAATCAATTCTTCAATCAGACTAAAAACGCAAGTCAGTTGAAAACGGAATTTAAATAGTTACGTTTTAATGAGAAAATTAATTGAGTTTTGCACTCAACATTAATTAAATTTTTATTTGAATCAATTAAAAAATTAATTGAAATTTGCTAATGAAACTAATTAATTTTTTAATGAAGTATTTTTTTTAATGTCCAATTAAAACTGTGATTAATACTACCATTTTGGTGATTGAAGACATTGCAATTAAACAATTAATTGGATCAAATAATTTCGCGATTGAATCAGATTTTTTTGTGCGTACGTCAATTATAATCAAATCGGTGATAAATATATATCGCAGCTAGATCTAAGTCTGAACCTAGTTTTTCCAAAATCAATAGGGATCGTCTTTGAGGATATGTACGAGGGCGGTTCGGAGACTTCTTAGCCTATCAATGAAAGGGATTAGTTAGTTTTTCAAAACTATTTTTTATTTTTCAATATAATCTCCTGAAACTTCAATGCACTTAGTCCAACGCTTTTCTAGCAATTCTATCCCTTGATTAAAATAGTTTTCCTCAAGGTCTTGAAAATAGTGGTTTACAAGTGTAATTGCATCTTCATTTGAGGTAAAACGCTTGCCAGCAAGGAATTTTTTTTAGATTTGGGAACAAGTAAAAGTCACTGGGAGCTAAATCAGAAGAATAAGGTGGGTTGTCAAGCAACTCGTACTTTAATTCGTTGATTTTAGCCATTGTTAAAACACTCTTGTGCGCTGGTGCGTTGTCTTGATGAAAGATTATTTTTTGTGTTGTAAGCCAGGACGTTTTTCTCGAATTTGTACATTTAATTGATCCTAAAGGTTGCAATAGCACTCTGAATTTATTGTTTTACCCTATTGCAGATAGTCAATCAATAAAATACCTTTGAAGTCCCAAAAAACCGTTGACATAACCCTACCAGCCGATTGAATTGACATAACCTTACCAGCCGATTGCCTTCTTTGGAGGAAGTGCCCCTCCAGCTTCAATCCATTGCTTGGATTGTTCTTTTGTCTCTGGAGTATAGTGGTGGATACATGTCTCATCAACAGTTATGAAACGACGCTTAAAATCCATTTTATTTCGCTTAAAACGATCCAAACAAGCTTGAGAAATGTTCATTCTTATGCGTTTTTGATCGACTGTTAACAAATGCGGCACTCATCTTGCAGAAAGCTTTTTCATCTGTAGTTCTTCATGCGAAATTAAATGGACTCGATCATTTGAGATGCCCATGATATTAGCAATTTCACGCACTTTTATTCGTCGATCATTTAATACCATATCATGCAATTTGGCTACAATTTCTGTTGTTGTTGCTTTTGGGACGTCCACTACGTGGTTCATCTTCAATGCTTGTACGACCACGTTTAAATTCAGCAACCCAATTTTTTACTGTTGCATATGAAGGAGCACTTTCACCTAACACATTCACCATATCATTATGAATTTCTTGTCCCGATAAACCTTTTTTTATGTAAATATTTAATGACAGCACGCATTTCTTATTTTTCCATTGTAAAAAAATTGCCAGATGTGTCTTTTTTGAACACCTGTTTCTATATGAAGGAGTTGCCAGATCGAAACAAAATTTAATATGTGTTCATAACAGAGATGGAAGTTTCCAAAACGCTTAACTTTTTTCTGTTTGTACCGCGCTTTTTGTGCTAGGCTAAGATGTTTCCGAACTGCCCTCGTAAGGCCCTATGACAAATTTCAAGATGATCGAACTTGAACTGCGAGCTATACATTGCACACAAAAATATATGAATAGACGGACATCGCTAAATCGGCTCTGAATTTAATTCTAAGATGATCGGTATACTAAACGATGAGTCTGAAACTGTTCCTTCTTGGCATTGCATACAAATGCTCAAATTTATTATATTCATATCGTGAGAACGGCTGGAACACATATTAAAAAAATGAGCTTGGACTAAAGCCAAGATCCAAAAAGAGCTCACCGGTGTACAACAAAGAGTTACACTGGAAAGAGCCAAGAAGTTGCTTCGTTTGCACAAAATTGGGCAGTTACCGAATGTGATTTTCTTCGATGAGAAATCATTCGAAATGGAGCAGTTTATGAACATGTATACTTATACCTTTGAGCGTTGCCGATCGTCGCCGTGAAGTCAAGATAAATGCTGTATATTATCGTGAAAAAGACTATATTGAGGTCCATGGACAGACAAACCTTTCAGCGGCAGACCTTGGATATTCCAAAAATGCTTTTAAAGAAACAAGGTGAACTTCGCTTGTCTAAAATTTCGTTCCGGCGGAAAGTGTTTTTTCTTTGGGTGTATATAATAGTATTTTAGTATATTTTACTTTTGTGTCTCTATAAATTGAAAGAATAATTTTTTGAGGAGCGATATTTTCTTTTGACCCTAAAATTATTTCTTTTAAAACAAATAAAAGTAGAGACAATCATTGCATTGATTGTCATAGACTTGGACAAAGAGGAATTTCATTTGTCTAAAATTTCCATCCGGCTTGAAGTATTTTTTTTCTTTATGCGTAGGTATTTTATGGCGCCTGTTTAGAGAAGATATTTTAAAGTTAGATGATAGAACAAGAACCTCTGATGATTAGAATGGTGCCCACATTTTTTATTTGAAGCTATTCTGCTTTTATTTACTTTAAAGAAATTTCTGTATAACGCATATATGTATGTTTTTTTGCCACACAAAATCCCCTTTTCAACCCTTTCTTAATTTTTTTTCCAAATACTTTTTACAAAAATGTCTACAAATACTATTGTTATTTTGAATGTTGGTAAAACATGATTTATTGATGTTAAAATATTTATTGTTTTAAGCGCTAAAATATGAAAATTGTTTTTACATTTTCCACCCTCATTCCTCTGCGTTTTAATCATCTTTCTAACAGCAAGACCCCTTCCCATGGTCCAGTTATAAGTAAAACAATGTTAGCGAACAAAATGCCCTTAACATTCTTTTCATTGCGATGAAAAAAAAACAGAGTCAGCCTTACAGGCTGACTCAATGGCTTCTCTCTGATTTGGCTCATCTTGGAGGTTCGCATGGCGGATTCATTCAAACCAAGAATATTTTATTATTTACATCTGCAGCGGATTCTTGTCGTATTGCCGTTTCGTTATGGTTTTTTTGGGTTCTTTTTTCGGGAGTATAAACTGCTTATTTATTTTTGGGAAACTTGGGTCAATTCCTCTGGTTTCATTTAATTAAAAATAGAACACGGGAATGAGATTGATGGTTGAAGTGTCTCGCGGTATACGCGCATATCCTTTTGTCCTTTTTTACGAGAATATTCATTCGTTGCAACTCCCACTCCCTCCTTCACCATTTGCTTTTGTATGGCCATACTTTACCATTGTTATATTTACTTAGGATCAGGTGAATGGATTGCTGGGACGACGGGAGTAGTTCAATTGTACTTTATTTACCATGGAAGAAGTTAAGTGAAAGAGAAAACAATGATATCCTGCCATACCGACATACGTACGCAGAAATATTTGTAATTGGCATATCATTCAAATGTGAAGTTGGGGTTATAGATTTGGTTTCATTTTCCCAGTCCACTCGATTATGTTCATTGACTTTCTTCTTAAAGCCAATTTTATTAAAAAAAAATATAATGGTGCCTTTTTTGTAAAGTATATGTTATTGGTAAGTCACAAGGTTTGTAACTAGAGTTGTGTGTGTGAAGAAACGTTTTTACTCGCGAGAACCGTTAGTAAAAATATGATTCACGAGCGACCATAATCGTGAAGGAAATCTTGAGCATTATTGAAATCAATGAGCACGAATCTAATAATGAATGTAAATTAGTTCGTGAGTGTGATATAGTATGTTTGTGCCTATTTATTAACGTGAGTGTGACGACAAAGGATGCTATTGAAATCTAAAGAGTGATCAAAACCATGAAGGAAATCGTGAGCATTATTGAAATCGTTGAGCACGCATTTAATCATGAATGTGAATTTGTTCGTGATTTGTGTGTGTTTACCTTGCACCCTCAAAAAAATCGCTTCTTTAACATATGTTCCAAACATATTTTGCAGGAAGCACATATATTATTGGATACTGCCGAAACATTAATATGTTTGTTTTATGTGAACATATAATATGTTTGGAAGCATTTTGAGCCAAAAATATTATATGCTTGGAAAAATTTTTCCCAAACACGATTGTGCATTCCCTAACATACTCGTAATTTTCACTTCCACGAAATTTATTAGTTCTTGGCACCTTTTTCTGTAATACAAATAATGTTGAAGAAATTATTCACTTTTATAAATTTTTTTAAATTTTACCTTCGCCTGCACGGAGAATCGAACCGAGGACCATACAGTTTGTAAGCCAAAACACTATCCATTGGGCTACGTAGCTGTTATAGTCACCATTAGATAATTATCGTTATAAGTTACATTTATATAGCATAGTTTGCAGCGCCCACGAGCCCATGCAAACATAACGTTATTTAACAGAAACATGCATTTGTTTGCCACGTGGAGCAGTGGTTAGCATGTCTGCCTTATATGCAAAGGGTCGTGGGTTCAATCCCTGCTCCGACCCAAATTTTTTTTTTTTTATTTACACATGTATATTTATACTATATTAAATTTTTATAATGAAACTTCGAAATGTGGGTTATTAGAGATTTATAGTCAGTAACAGTGCTTAATATAAACGAAATTGACTGATGTTTGGATAAAATATTATTTTGTATTGCAAAAATAACAATTTTGTAACAAAAAACTGTTTTTGGTACAAAACTTTAAAATTTGGAAGGAATTCAAAAACTCTAACAAAAGAAGAACGTGGAGTCGAGTATAAACATTTACATTACATTTATTTAGGCGTGAACAGTTTTTTACTAGCATTTAACATCATCGCTCTAAAATGCCTTTTATTTTTCTTTAATAATTAATTTTAAAGAAAATAAACTTTTTAAATTGTTTTAGCTGTTAAACTCGAACTTAATGCCCGCTTTTATATTTGGTGGTGTCCGTCAACTCCTCGTGGACTACTTATTAATAAAGAGGAACTAAACTTTGTTTTTATACATTTTACTGTGTAATTTTTCACTATTTCCTCCTTATTTCATTTTACTGTCCCAACTCTAAAAAGAGTATAGTGTCCTTTCGTTATATTTATGAAGACCCCTGATTTCTTTTAACGATCCAAGAAAAAAATTGTGCCCATAATGCCAAAATGATAAACAAAACACATGTCCACACATACATAAAATGCTGCTCTCAAGGCAAAAACATAAGCTGTTTGTTTTTCAAATGTCTATTCTCTTGGTTCAGAATGTATATTCTCTTTATTCAAATTAAATAATATTTAGACTTAAACATATCAAATTTGTGGCCTTATCATAAAACAGTTTTCCGAAACAACATACAAGCGGTTTCACAGAAATTGTTCCCTTTGACTCTTTTGCTGTGTTATATTGATATCTTTCGTCAACTCTCCCGGTTTCCATCTGATAAAAGGATATTTCTAAAGATTAAAACAGCGGTTGGGCTTCTTTGTATAAAAAACGTTTAATTCAAGTTAAGGAAAAAACAATGAAGAATGACAATAAAGAATAAAAACTAAATTCTCAAATTTGAACAAATGATTTCAAACCTACTATTCATAGAATATTTATGTTGATTTTTCTTGGAACAAAGTAGTTTCGTAAAGTAGTTTTCCAACACTCCACCTCAACATATATATTCTCTATATTTATAAACTATATAAAATTGATCAAATTAACAAACTTTTGGTGCTTGATTTTGGACAAATTCTTTGTGAATATATCAGCCACCATTTCTTCTGTTGGACAATATTGGAGTCTTATTTTCCCAGATTTAACGAGGTCTCGAACATGGTGATATTTAATTTCTATATGCTTCGTCCTTTTGTGGTGAACAGGATTGTAAGCTAATTGTATTGCGCCCTGGTTGTCAACATTTATGGTTACACTTTCATCCGTTCCAAAACCAAGTTCTTGTAATAATCTTTGCAAATAAATCGCTTCTTTAGATGCATTTGAAAAAGACACATATTCGACTTCAGTGCTACTTAGGGCCGTTATATTTTGTTTCTTTGACTCCCAAGAAATTGCATTATCACCGAAGAAAAATATCGAACCAGAATACGACTTGCGATCAGTACTACATCCTGCCCAATCTGCGTCTGCAAAGCCAATCAATGAGGCATTACTCTTTCTGAAGTGCATTTTAAGATTTGCGGTTCCCTTCAAGTACCGAAGAATTTGTTTTGCAGCCGTCATATGTTCTACGTGTGGATCTGTGTTCCTCTGAGATAACTTTGTCACTGAGTGAAGTATGTCCGGTCGAGTCGTCAATGCTAAATACAGTAGTGAACCAATTAACGATTGGTATTCAGAAACATTTGCTTTCTTGCACTCATCATCACATTTGGTTTGATAGCCAGGTGTTAATGGTACTGATAGCGACTTACAGTTTTCCATTCCATATTCTTTTAGCATTTCTTTTATATAATTTGACTGACTCAATTCTATAGATCCAGTACCTCCTTCGCGATATATTTCCATACCCAGGAAATAGTTCAACGAACCTTTGTCAGTGACTTCGATCATAGTTCCCAATTCATATTTAATTCTTGTTATTTCAGATTCGTCTTTGCATCCTATGATGAGATCATCCACATATACAGCAATAAGGATTACATTTCCATTTCGTTCCATTTTGTACAAACACGGTTCGTTGTCACATGATTTGAAGCCAATTTTACGTAAATATTCATCAAGCTTTGCATTCCATTCTCGCCCAGCTTGTTTTAATCCGTATATTGATTTATGCAACTTTAACACTTTCTTTGGATTTTTCTTATCTTCAAACCCTTCTGGTTGACACATATATATTTCATCATGTAAATCTCCATTTAAGTAAGCAGATACTACATCCAACTGATGTAAAAACATTTCATGCTCTACTGCCAAGGCTAATAGCAATCTTATTGTTGTGTACCTTACAACTGGAGCAAAGGTTTCGTTGTAGTCGATCCCAAATCTTTGACTATACCCTTTCGCCACTAATCTTGCCTTGTACCGCTCGACTTGGCCGTCTTTATTTTTCTTCAGTGTATAGACCCATTTACATTTTACCGGCCGTTGTCCAGGTGGAAGCTCTTCCAATGACCACGTTCTCTTTTCACACAAAGACGACATTTCCTTTTTCATAGCTTCTTTCCATTTTGAGCTAAATTTACTTGATAATGCTTCTTTATATGTTTTTGGAACTTGCTGCTCCACCACATTATTAAGTAAATTTTTTATCTTTCGGGGACGGCCAGGTTTGCCTTCCCGAATAATTCTAGGCCTACCTGGACCAATTTTTGGTACACTCGCTTCCTCCGAATTTGGTATGGAATTTGATGGAAGATCTACGACATTTTCTGCTTCATAAAAATTTTCGCCTACTGATGTTGAATCATTTTCATTTGAGTTTTCCTCCTCTGGGTCATTTATTTTTTCAATTGAAATACCTTCAACATTTTGACATTGTGCAAATGGATTTTCTTCAGTGTTCTCAACTGGAATATCATTGAATGTTAAAAATTCGGTCTCATTTTCTTCTCCTTTATCCCCTGGAAAGGATTGTTCATTAAATATGACATCACGTCGCTCAATAATTTTCTTTGATTCACTGTCATATAATCTGTAAGCTTTTGATGTTAGGGAGTATCCCACCATTATCATGCTCCTGCCTTTGATTTCAAATTTTTTCCTTTTTGTCTTATCAAGTTCAACAGCATAGGAACCAAAAACTCGTAAATGTCCTATGCTTGGAGTTCGACCAGTCCATTCCTCATAAGGAGTGGTCCCATTCAGACTCTTCGATGGGCACCGATTTCTTAAATACGCTGCTGTTGCAATTGCTTCTGCCCACAACTTCTGATTAAGTTGCGATTCAATTAATAAACATCGAGCCATCTCAACTAATGTTCGGTTCGCTCTCTCAGCTACACCGTTTTGTTGAGGTGTATAGGGGACAGTTAGTTGGCGTTGTATACCACAATCTTCTAAATAGCGGTTGAATTTTCCATTCACGTATTCTCCCCCGTTATCACTTCTGAAGACTTTGATTTTCCGCCCGGTTTGTAACTCCACCATGCTCTTAAATATCTTGAACTTTTCAAACACTTCATTTTTCCTTTTCATAAAGTATACGAACACTCTGCGGGATTTATCATCTATGAACGTAACAAAATATTTGGATCCACCCAAAGATTCTACATTCATAGGTCCGCATACGTCGGAGTGGATTAATTCCAAAAGTTCACTTGATCTTGATTCCGATTTCTTCGGAAATGGAAGGGCATGTATTTTTCCAATCATACATATCTTGCACTTATCATGGTCATTTGAATCCAAATTCATTTCATTTACCATTCCTTTGGAACACATTTCTTTTAAGGAATTATAGTTTAAATGTCCAAGCCTCTTGTGCCACAAATTATTTTGCATACTTCCAAATAACTTGTTATTCACAGGATTCCCCTCAAATTCAAATAAGTTATTGATCCTTTTGGAAGCCAGAATTATTTTTCCTTCATAAAATATTTGCGACCCGCTTTTATTGAACTTAGCAACACAACCATTTTCAACCATTTTATTCACAGACAGGAAATTGCCGTTCAACTCCGGACAGTATATGACATCCTTCAATCGAATTTCTGAACCGTTCACTTTCATAATCACAGATCCTATGCCTTCTGCTTTTATAGACTTCTTATCTGCAAGCGTTATTGTTTCATCATAGGACTCCAAATCTATCATCATATTCAGATTTGAGCACATATGGCTTGTAGCGCCACTATCGATGTACCACAATGACGAATTTACACATTCCTTCGGTTTAGCAGCCATTGCAATTAATGAAAACGACTTATTATCCTTTTTATATTCTTGTCCCTTTGTCTTGGTATTACACTTATTGGCATAGTGACCCTTTTTACCGCAAACGAAGCAAGCTCCTTTCTCTTTCTTGATATTACGGTCCCTTTGAAAATTCTTGTTTTTACTTACGACTCCAAAAGCATTTTGAATTGAATTTTCCTCATGGCTTTGATTGCGTCTTTCCCATTCTTCTAATAGTTTTTGCTTCAGGACACAAAGACTTGGCAGCGTGTCCCTCGTTTCAATTGCAATCACAAAATTTTCATACTCACCATCCAAACTTGAAAGCAAAATTATTACAAGCAATTCTTCTTGAATTTCGATACCCGCTTCAGCCAACTTCTCCTTTAGTTCGGAAAATGTGTTTAGGTATTCGGGCATCGACTTGTAATCCTTCATGTTGAGATTTAAAAGCTTCTTGTAAATTGATACTTTCTGCATAGGGCCATTTGGCTTGTGAACCTCCTTCAGCTTCTCCCAAGCTTCATTTGACGTAACGCTGTTCTTGATATAATTGAGCTGCGACGACTTTACGCTCAACATCAACGATGCCAACGCCTTCTCATCGATTTCATCCCATTTTTGTTTCTCTTCGGCTGTCCAACTTGCATCCTTTTTTATCTCACCTTTGACGTGCTTCCAAAATCCAGTATGAATAAGGACACTTCGCATTTGAACATACCACGTCTCGTAATTCTTCTCATCCAATTTTTCAATTTGCAAAAGCGGTGATGCTGCCATTTTTACTTTTTTTTTTTCTGGTCACAATTTCTTGAAATTATGTATAGCCCGTTTTTTATACAATTTATCTTTATCTTAGAGTAGCCCTTTACGTCCTGGGCCCATAACCTGATAAAAGGATATTTCTAAAGATTAAAACAGCGGTTGGGCTTCTTTGTATAAAAAACGTTTAATTCAAGTTAAGGAAAAAACAATGAAGAATGACAATAAAGAATAAAAACTAAATTCTCAAATTTGAACAAATGATTTCAAACCTACTATTCATAGAATATTTATGTTGATTTTTCTTGGAACAAAGTAGTTTCGTAAAGTAGTTTTCCAACACCATCTCTATTTCTCTCTATACTCTCTCTGTCGCTTTGAATAAAATATCACAACATATGTATGTTTAGTTGAAATTTGTAAATTTATATATGTTTGTATTCACACATATGATTTTTATGAAACATTCATGCCCCAAACATAATATATTCTAACATATTAACATAGATGTCCCAAACATTTAGTGTTAGTTTAGGAAAATTACATATTCGCACTTAAATATATTGTGGTTTAAAATCGTGCCCGAAACACATTTTGTTTATATCGGAACATATGAAAAACATATTTTTCTAACAGTGTGGGTGTGGATTTTATCGTTAGTATGAATTTTATCATGAACGCGATTTTGGTCATGAACGTGAATTATGATGAGCGTGATTTTGAAAAAAAAAAATTACTCACGCACGTCGCGAAAACACAATAAATTTTCATTCACGAGATTTACTTTGAATTCCGTCGCGACTCACGTGATTCATGCGTGTCACCAAAATTTCGTATCACAAGAAGTTAAAGTGAAAGACATATGGACATATGTATATATAAAAGTATCCCTTGAGTGTTGGAGCCGTAGACGAGATAAATACGAGGGCGGTTCGGAAACTTCTTAGCCTATCAATGAAAGAGAATAGTTAGTTTTTCAAAAATATTTTTATTTTTCAATATAGTCTCCTGAAACTTCAATACACTTAGTCCAACGCTTTTCTAGCAATTCTTCAAAATAGTTGTTTACAACTGTAATTGCATCTTCATTAGGGGTAAGGAATTTTTTTTTAGATTTGGGAACAAGTAAAAGTCACTGGGAGCTAAATCAGGAGAATAAGGTGGGTGGTCAAACAACTCGTACTTTAATTCGTTGATTTTATCCATTGTTAAAACACTCTTGTGCGCTGGTGCACAAGAGTGTAAAATACCTTTGAAGTCCAAAAAAACCGTTGCCATAACCTTACCAGCCGATTGAATTGTTTTTGCCTTCTTTGGGGCACTTCCTCCAGCTTCAGTCCATTGTTTGGATTGTTCTTTTGTCTCTGGAGTATAGTGGTGGATCCATGTCTCATCTACAGTTATGAAACGACGCTTAAAATCCATTTTATTTTGCTTAAAACGATCCAAACAAGCTTGAGAAATGTTCATTCTTATGCGTTTTTGATCGACTGTTAACAAATGCGGCACCCATCTTGCAGAAAGCTTTTTCATCTGTAGTTCTTCATGCGAAATTAAATGGACTCGATCATTTGAGATGCCCATGATATTAGCAATTTCACGCAGTTTTATTCGTCGATCATTTAATACCATATCATGCACTTTGGCTGCAATTTCTGTTGTTGTTGCTGTTTTATCATTATGAATTTCTTGCACAGCACGCATTTCTAATTTTTCCATTGTAAAAAAATTGCGGATGCATATTTTTTGAACACATGTTTCTATATGAAGGAGTTGCCAGATCTAAACAAAATTTAACATGTGTTCATAACAGAGATGGAAGTTTCCAAAACACTTAACTTTTTTCTGTTTATACCGCGCTTTTTGTGCTAGGCAAAGAAGTTTCCGAACTGCCCTCGTATATTGTTCACGCATATAGGGTACACAAGATTCGACCTTGCCAAACTTGTTCGTTGTTGGTTCCAACTCCACTGACTTTCCATATAAATTTTGTAAAATGTACAATACACGTGAGGCAATCTAATTTAGTTGGTCCATATTTTGAACTGGATTGAAATATTCTTATGGAATATTTTCCGTGTATAAAATCTAGTTGGAACGTAATACAACTATTCGTAGTCTTTGATAAACCCCCCCCATTCCGCATTGACGAACTCAACCCTCGCTCGACTGTTATTAATTGTTTATGGCATGTTGGTCACGCCCACTTGGTTGGCTTGTTCTTTTCATGGATGTGAAGCGATGCAGAAATTATAACTGCCGTACTTTGATTCGCATTTTTTGTGTCCTAAGAGCTGCTCATTTCACAAGAGACACTTGTCGTGAAGAGTCCTTGACGGAAATCAAATAAAAATGCAATAAAAAAAGTGATTTATGCAGAAATAGTCGAAGCGTGCATTGGTCTGATGAATGCATAAAGGTAGTCAGCTAATAACGTGGGGTACTTTAGAAAATGAGAGGCAGACTAGGATATTTTTTTTTAATTAATAATTCAATATATTGCCATCTATGATTTCATATTAGAGATAAAATTGTAATCCCTAGAAAAATAAAACTTGACTAGTTTTTTTCTTGATAAAGAGAATTTTTAACTCATATCTGATTAGGTTACTAAATATTTTACAAATTTTCAGTCTCGTCTTATGTAATTATTACATCGAAAATGTAGAACATTATATGACGTTTTCACTGCACTGAAATAAATATTATAAGAAATACTCCCAATTAAAAAGTTGAAAACTTTTTCAATTAAATCAAGTATATACGGCCGTAAGTTCGGCTAGGCCGAATCTTATGTACCCTCCACCATGGATTGCGTAGAAACTTCTACGAAAGACTGTCATCCACAATCCAATTACTTGGGTTGTGGTATCATATACTATCACCACGTACCAAATTTCAAGCAGATCGGATGAATTTCGCTTCTCCAAAAGGCACCGGAGGTCAAATCTGGGGATCGGTTTATATGGGAACTATATATAATTATGGACTGATAGGAACCAATTCCTGCATGGTTGTTGGATACCATATACTAATATCACGTACCAAATTTCAACCGAATGGGAAGAATTTTGCTCTTCCAACGGGCTCTGGAGGTCAAATCTGGGGATCGATTTATATGGGGCCTATATATAATTATGGACCGATACCGACCAAATTTTGCATGGGAGTTTGAGGCCATATATTAACACCACGTACCAAATTTCAACTGAATCAGATGAATTTTGGTCTTCCAAGAGGCTCCGGAGGTCAAATCTGGTGATCGGTTTATATGGGGGCTATATATAATTATGGACCGATGTGGACCAATTTTTGCATGGATGTTAGAGACCATATACTAACACCATGTACCAAATTTCAGCCGGATCGGATAAAATTTGCTTCTCTTAGAGGCCTCGCAAGCCAAATCGGTGGATCGGTTTATATGGGGGCTATATATAATTATGGACCGATGTGGACCAATTTTTGCATGGTTATTAGAGACCATATACTAATACCATGTACCAAATTTCAGCCGGATCGGATGAAATTTACTTCTCTTAGAGGCCTCGCAAGCCAAGTCGGGGGATCGGTTTATATGGGGGCTATATATAATTATGGACCGATGTGGACCAATTTTTGCATGGTTATTAGAGACCATATACTAACACCATGTACCAAATTTCAGCCGGATCGGATGAAATTTACTTCTCTTAGAGGCCTCGCAAGCCAAATCGGGGGATCGGTTTATATGGGGGCTATATATAATTATGGACCGAAGTGGACCAATTTTTGCATGGTTATTAGAGACCATATACTAACACCATGTACCAAATTTCAGCCGGATCGGATGAGATTTGCTTCTCTTAGAGGCCTCGCAAGCCAAATCGGAGGATCGGTTTATATGGGGGCTATATATAATTATGGACCGATGTGGACCAATTTTTGCATGGTTGTTAGAGACCATATACTAACACCATGTACCAAATTTCAGCCGGATCGGATGAAATTTGCTTCTCTTAGAGGCCTCGCAAGCCAAATCGGGGGATCGGTTTATATGGGAGCTATATATAATTATGGACCGATGTGGACCAATTTGTGCATGGTTATTAGAGACCATATACTAACACCATGTACCAAATTTCAGCCGGATCGGATGAAATTTGCTTCTCTTAGAGGCCTCGCAAGCCAAATTTGGGGTCCGTTTATATGGGGGCCAATGTTCTATTCGGAACTGAGTTAAAGTTGCCTGGAGATCTGATATTCGGCGCTAAACCTTATGAGCTCGCCATGGAAGAAAACAGAAACGACAAATCGGGGGATCGGTTTATATGGGAGCTATATATAATTATGGACCGATGTGGACCAATTTGTGCATGGTTATTAGAGACCATATACTAACACCATGTACCAAATTTCAGCCGGATCGGATGAAATTTGCTTCTCTTAGAGGCCTCGCAAGCCAAATTTGGGGTCCGTTTATATGGGGGCTATACGTAAAAGTGGACCGATATGGCCCATTTTCAATACCATCCGACCTACATCAATAACAACTACTTGTGCCAAGTTTCAAGTCGATAGCTTGTTTCGTTCGGAAGTTAGCGTGATTTCAACAGACGGACGGACGGACATGCTCAGATCGACTCAGAATTTCACCACGACCCAGAATATATATACTTTATGGGGTCTTAGAGCAATATTTCGATGTGTTACAAACGGAATGACAAAGTTAATATACCCCCCATCCTATGGTGGAGGGTATAAAAATTAATTATTAATATTAACCTTTTAATCAAACTAGAAACATTAAGTCAATGATTGAAATTTTTAAATTTTCAATTAAAAAATTAATTGATACAATTAATTTTCTAATCAAACTCGGAAGAGTAAGACTGTCAACATGGCTTTAGAAAATCTAGATCAACCGTGACTAACCTAATGGAGTTTACTTCATTTATAAATGATGGATTCAAAGAACGCAAACAAACTGATGTTGTTTATACTGACTTTAGTAAAGCATTTGATAAGGTGAATCACAAGCTTTTACTACGAAAAGTGGAGCTTATGGGTTTCAGTGATATGTTTTTAAAATGGCTTCGCTCTTACTTGACTGGTAGAACACAGAAAGTTAAATTTCGTGATACGCTTTCTAGAGACATTGCTGTATATTCAGGAGTGCCGCAGGGAAGTCACATTGGACCGATTCTTTTCAACCTGTTTATAAATGATTTACCAGATTCAATATTTCGGTGCAACGTTTTAATGTACGCAGATGATGTTAAAATTTTTCATTCTTTTACGATCATACTGGTCAAACTATTTTACAAGAAGATCTAGACAGATTATTTCAGTGGTGCAAGGTGAATCTGATGGAGCTGAACATATCGAAATGTAAACATATGTCATTTTTCAGAATATAACTGTTGCACTCATGCTATGTCTTGAACGATCGTGAACTTGAATCTGTTAATTCTATACTAGACCTTGAAGTCACACTGGACCCACGATTGGATTTTCGACGACATATCTCCTTAACCATTAACAAAGCATATGGAACTCTTGGCTTCATCAAAAGGTGGAGCAAGGAGTTCTCTGATCCGGTTGTAACAAAACTGTTATATATTTCGTTTGTGCGCTGTATACTTGAATATGCATCTGTAATTTGGGATCCTGTTTATGCGATACACTCCAATTCAATAGAATCGGTTCAAAAACAATTTCTTTTGTTCTGTCTTCGCAGATATGGGTGGAATTCTAGTAACCTTCCCAGTTATGAATACAGGCTGAATATAATCAAACTCCTAACTTTAAAGAGTCGCCGTACAATGCTAAATATTACCTTCTTATCTAATGTTATTCACGGACGAACGGATTGTGTCTATATTTTGAATCGGATCCTTGTGAATGTTCCTCTGAGGCCGTCACGAAACTACCAGCTGCTCAAAATCCCCTGTTCTAGATCAAACTATGAGAATAATAACCCAATACTTCGTCTGTTCTCCCAATTCAATAAGTATTTCTTCTTACTGGACCTATCTGAAGATCATACTACACTTAAGCGTAAAATAATACTATTTTTAAATGCATAATGTTATTTGTAAATATGTATTTATAGAATTAGTCTGTAAGGATTATTTAATCTATAGACTTAATAAAAAAAAAAAAAGACAGCTAAGAAATTATGGATATATTTTTATTTTAAATTGTTAATTAATTTTTTTCTAAACTCTGAATTTTTTAATCAAACTTAAAAGGATTAAAAATAGTTTTAGAAAGTGATTGAAATACCGTATAGCGATTAAAAATAGTTTCGTTTTTAATTAAAAAATTAATTGAAGTTTGCAATAAACATCAATTGAATTATTAATTGAAATTTGCTAATGAAATCAATTAATTTTTAATCAAGTATTTTTTTCATGCTCAATTAAAACTGTGATAGTATCATTTTCGTGATTGAACACAGAAAAAAAAAATTCACAACACTTTGAGATTAACGGCCATTTTCATGTAGCTCCGTTAGGCTTTAACTGCCAGTTAACAGAAAGTAAATTGCAAATATCTTCTCTCAGGTTAACTTTAACTGAAAAATTTTCGGCAGTTAAATTCCTAACTGGCATATGGAATATACAGGCAAGATGACAGCTATGTCCATAATACGGTTTAAAAGTTCTTAATTTAAAGGAGCACTAACGGAGCTTAATGAAAATGGGGGTAATTGAGTTTTAAAAAATGTTTAATTAAAATTTAATTGATTAAAAAAATTTTTTTAATTAAAAAAATCAATAACAAAAATTAATAGTATCAATTAATTTTTTAATTGACTGTCAATTAATTTTTTAATTAATACTATCATTTCTGTGATTGAAGATATTTCAATTAAAAAATTGGATCAATTAATTTTGTGATTGAATCTGACATTTTTTTTGTGTAGGAAACATATTTTAATAAATTAAAATTTCAACAGAATATATATGTTTAAAATGTTTGAAATTAAAAAGTTGATTGAAGTAGAAAACGTAACCAAAAATGATAGAATTAAATTTTTAGTCAATTAAAAAAAATAATTCATTGTCCCAATTAACATTTTAATGAAATAAAAAACAAACATTTTAATTAAAAATATAATTATCAATCGACATTTGTAGCTAGGGCTATAATGTTTATTATAGTAAATAAAATAAATAAATAAAAATAATTTAATTGAAAAGTTTTGTAGGAAATAAGGAAATAAAAATTTTATGTACACATAATGTATAAGAAAGTGCTAATCATATGAACTCTTATAAAATTACAAGAAAACTATATCATCAAAAGAAAAATTAATTAATTGAACTAAATGGTACTTACAATGAATTTCAATTACCTTTTTAATACAATTATCCGTTTGTGGCTTACAATTGCATTGTTAACACAGGCATAACAATTAATTGAAACAATCAATTTTTTACTTCAAACTGTAAAAGTTTCAGTCATTGGAATACTCATTTTTTGGTAATTTTTATACCCACCGCCATAGAATGGTGACGGGTGTATAATAATGTTACGTTTTATATTTAGGCGTTTTTAATTACCCGACAATTAAAACACAGTTCTTTTAAATAACGACAATCTACAATTTATTTACTATGACTTCACACTTTACAATTCGTTCACACTGAAGTTATTCGTTTGATGCTTTAATTAAGACTGACTCGTTAGCAGCATGCGAGCGCTTTTATATATGACGGTGTGGCAATTCGAGAACATTCTGGTAGCACTACAATATTCTGGCAACGCCAGAACATTCTTAGACAATGATAGAAGGATCTACGACCATTAAGTCATTCATCTGGTGGCTGCCAAACACATACACACTCACATAGATATGCGCTCGCATTACTACAAGAACAAAAACAATGACAATATACAATGAGATGAAATGAGAATGCAAAATAACAAAACAAAGGGGTTGTTATCAAAGAGAGTGAGAACTTACATGAAAATAAGCAAACAAAAGAACATAAAAGAAATTCAGGAAAGTGCTAGAAAATGAATAGATGATTCCAACAAGTTATAACGAAATTTTATCGTTACAATTTGAAATTTAAATTAACGGAAACTAATTTAAATAAACTTAAACTATAATTATCAAATTCGTAACACTGCCTCCCGCTTAAGCCTGTTCGTCCCGAACAGGCACAGAACCTGTTCCGTAAGGAGCCAATCGTTCCAGATGTACAACTTTCATCTTTGATCTAGGGCTGTCGTCCTTCTGAATCCGGTATACAACATCATTGATCTTCTTGATGACTTTGTATGGGCCTTCCCACTGTGTTTGCAGTTTGGGACACAGTCCTTTCTTTCGTTGCGGGTTAAATAGCAGAACCAATTCTTCTTCTTGGAAGCCCTCAGTATTTACAGCACGATCGTATCTCGCCTTCATTCTGTTGCTGACCATTTTTATTTTGTTGCGCACTGATTCGTGAACTTCTCCGAAAGTGTTTGGGATGTCGTTTCTGTTTTCTTCCATGGCGAGCTCATAAGGTTTAGCGCCGAATATCAGATCTCCAGGCAACTTTAACTCAGTTCCGAATAGAACATTGGCCGGTGTTCGAGAGGTGGAATCATGAATGGCAGATCTATAGGACTGCAAAAACTTTGGTATATGCTCGTCCCAGTCCCTCTGGCCGTTGTCCACCACTTTTCGAAGATGTTCCTCCAGGGTGCGATTAAACCTTTCTACCATGCCATCGGATTGTGGATGTAATGGCGTAGTCCTCGTTTTCTTGATACCAAGGGATTCACACATCTCTTTGAATATGGCCGATTCAAAATTTCTTCCCTGGTCTGAGTGAATCTCGGACGGCACACCGTAGCGACATATCCAGTTTTTGTTGACCACATCCACAATCGTTTTTGCCTCTTGGTTTGGAATTGCATACACCTCCGGCCATTTGCTGAAGTAATCCATGACCACAAGGACATAACGGTTTCCAGAATCACTTACTGGGAAAGGGCCTGCCACGTCCATTGCTATTCTTTCAAACGGGGCTCCTGGTCTATATTCTTGCATAGGACCTCGACTTTTCCTTGTTGGACCTTTCGCCTTCATGCACTTCTCGCAATTGGCTACCCATTCAGCAATTGATTTCTGGCATCCAACCCAGTAGAATCGTTGCTTCACTTTATCGGCGGTTTTGGTTATTCCCAGATGACCTCCACTGGGACCATTATGGAACTCCGCCAAAACGTCTCTTATTTTGGAATCTGGAACGATGATCAAATTTCGGCTGCTCTTGCCATCTTCGCTTTCCCATTTACGTTGCAGGGATCCATTGGCTAGAACTAAACTATCCCATTGAGCCCAGTATGATTTCATAAGTGGACTTTCGGCTGCGATGTCTTTCTTACTGGGCTTCTTGTTCTCTTCCTTTGCCGAAATAATTTTGTTCAAAATGGGATCTTTACGCTGTTCTGTTGGCCAGTCCACTCCCCGCCATTTCCTTTATGAGCTTTTGAACTTCGTCTCTTTTTGCCAGGGGAACACTTCGTGGTGCCTGTTTTATGGGCCTTTCTTCTGCGGTTTTAATTTCATGTTTCACTACAGATGTTCTTCCTTGATTTCCCTTTTCAGAAGCAAAAGCAGAGGCGTTTTTCCACAACAATTGCTTGGCTTTATTTCTCTCTGACGGCGATAGATGACGTGTCCAAGCCTCGAAATACCCTTCTAGATGTTTTCTCACTGCTCCATGTGTCTTTGATGAGTTGCCTTCCAAATTGACTATTGCCTCGGCTGGTGTACATTTTCCAATATCAGAAAATTTTACAATTTGCTCATGATTGTCAGACAAGTTCAAGACACGGACTGGTATTAGTCTCTCTTCGTTCGTTGTTACCAGGGCATTTGCTATCAAGATGTTGTTGCTTTTGTTTTCTGCTGGTTCAACAACCCACAATTGGCCGACTTCACAATCTCCATCCATAGAAACCCATATAATTGCTTCGGCATTCGGTGGTATAGACTCTGACTGGCTCGTTGTCAAACGTCTGACAGGTGTATTCTCGTCGTATCCCACGTTTACCGTTATTTCGGTATCGCACCATGTCATTACACGACGCTTCATATCCAGATTGAGACCAAAAGCAATCATGAAATCCGCTCCAATTATAACTTCGTCTACTATATCGGCCACAATGAAATCATAAGTAACGGATTTGTTAGCAATAGTTAATTTTACGGTGACCTTTCCATATACGGTTGCGGGTTCCCCTGTAGCCGTGCGTAGCTTGACTCCAATCAGTGGTGTAACTTTTCCTTTTACTAAATCAGATCTAATGATAGACTTTGATGCACCAGTATCCAACGTCAAAGTACGCTTGTCGCCATTAATAACACCCGCAATAGTTAAATTGTTGTTTTTCTGTTGAACTATTGCTATGGAGATGGTGGGGCCATCGTCTGTGGGAGCCAGCTCTTGCCCCGCTGAACTAGCTCGATTTAGTTTAAAGGTGACTCACTTGACTGTGGGGTCACCTTCTTATGGCTATTGTTTAATGGAGATGGTGATGTGGACCTTGACCGTTTGCGTCGTGCTTTGCATTCTCGAGCTAGATGTCCCGGCTTATCACAGTTATAGCATTTGATCCGGGATTTATTTGCCTCTTGCTTCATTTCTTGCATTGCCTGCTTCATGGCCTCTTTCATCGACTCAATAACGGACTTTGATTCATCACACTCTGTCTCTACTTTACGTACCTTGTGAATTTGAGGCCGCGCTAGCAATCTCGCAGTCTCCTGTGCAAGTGCGAATGTTACTGTTTCAGCGAATGTAGCCTTTTGTGACGCATATGTTGCACATTTTATATCTGGGTCTCGAATTCCATTGACGAAGGTTTCAATCTTGATGCGGTCCACAAGAGGATGACTCTCACCTGGGTATGTCAAAAGCACTAGCCGCTCAACTTCTGTTGCGAAATCTTGTAGGGTTTCATTCGATTTCTGGATTCTTCCTCTCAATTCCATTCTGAAGATGTCCTGCTTGTGCTCTCCACCATACTTGCGTTGAAGTGCCGCTATTACTTCATTATAGTTATTTCTAGAAGCAGCGGGAATGCTTTGTATCACATCAGCAGCATTGCCCTTTAATGCCAATAGAAGTTCAATTGCTTTATCATCGTCATTCCACAAATTTCTACAAGCAACCATTTCGAATTGAAATTTGAAGACATCAAATGACGTTGAGCCATCGAAAACAGGAGTTTTGATTTTTGAACCCTCGATGACGCGCACTGGACCACCTTTAATTTCCAGCTCTGACATTTTTTTCTCGATGTGCAGAAACTTCTCATCATGAACCATAATTTTCTCATCCACGGAAAGAACTTTCTTATCCAATTCCACAATTTGATTTTCTATATGGTCCACACGTTTCTCCATGCCTTCAGAAATTTGTTGTAATTTTTCGTTGAGAATTCTAGAATTTTCGTCGAATTTTTCTTCCAATTTTCTAGAATTTGTTTCCATTTGTAGGGCATTTTCTTTCAGCAATTTTCTAGAATTTTCTTCAATTTTTCTAGAATTCTCATCCATGATTTTTCTAGAGTTTTCTTCCATCATTTTGCTCAAAACATTGAGCATTGATGTGTAATCCACAACACTCGAAGCCACAGATGGAGTTTCTACACTGCTTGTATTGACGAGTATTGATTCATCAATGTCTTCCTTATAATCAAACTCATGCGTCGCAATGTCCATATTACGCCGTTCAAACTCTTCCAGTAGACGCTTTTGAAGCTGGGCCTTATTGCCTGTTGTCGGCAGCTCCAGTTTGCTCAATTCCTTTTTTAAGTCTTCCACACGAAGCTCATTAAACTTCATTGTAGATTTTTTTCCGTTATTTCACTTCCGACACCAATTGTTACGTTTTATATTTAGGCGTTTTTAATTACCCGACAATTAAAACACAGTTCTTTTAAATAACGACAATCTACAATTTATTTACTATGACTTCACACTTTACAATTCGTTCACACTGAAGTTATTCGTTTGATGCTTTAATTAAGACTGACTCGTTAGCAGCATGCGAGCGCTTTTATATATGACGGTGTGGCAATTCGAGAACATTCTGGTAGCACTACAATATTCTGGCAACGCCAGAACATTCTTAGACAATGATAGAAGGATCTACGACCATTAAGTCATTCATCTGGTGGCTGCCAAACACATACACACTCACATAGATATGCGCTCGCATTACTACAAGAACAAAAACAATGACAATATACAATGAGATGAAATGAGAATGCAAAATAACAAAACAAAGGGGTTGTTATCAAAGAGAGTGAGAACTTACATGAAAATAAGCAAACAAAAGAACATAAAAGAAATTCAGGAAAGTGCTAGAAAATGAATAGATGATTCCAACAAGTTATAACGAAATTTTATCGTTACAATTTGAAATTTAAATTAACGGAAACTAATTTAAATAAACTTAAACTATAATTATCAAATTCGTAACAATAAGTTTGTCATTCTGTGTGTAACACATCGAAATATTGATTTCCGACTATATAAAGTATATATATTCTTGATCAGGGGGAAATTCTAAGACGATATAGCCATGTCCGTTTGTCCGTCTGTCTGTCTGTTGTACAGTCTTCAATAATAAAGCAATCGTGTTGAAATTTCGCACAAACTCGTCTTTTGCCTGCAGGCAGGTCAAATTCGAAGATGGGCTATATCGGCGCAAGTTTTGATATAGTCCCCATATAAACCGACCTCCTGATTTTGGGTCTTGGGCTTATAAAGACCTTAGTTTCTATCCAATTTGCCTGAAATTGGAAATCTAGAGGTATTTTATGACCACAAAGAGGTGTGCCAAAAATGGTGAGTATCGGTCCAAGTTTTGGTATAGCCCCCATATAGACCGATCTCCCGATTATATTTCTAGGGCTTCTAGAATCGAAATCTAGAGGTATTTTAACACCATAAAGAGGTGTGCCAAAAATAGTCACTATCGGTTGATGTTTAGGTATAGCCCCCATACAGACCGATTTCTCGATTTTACTTCTTGGGCTTCTAGAATCCGTAGTTATTATCCAATTTGGTTGAAATTTGAAATCTAGAGGTATTTTAGGACCATAAAGAGGTGTGATAAAAATGGTGAGTATCGGTCCAGGTTTTGGTATATCCCCCATATAGACCGATCTCCCGATTTGGGGCCTTGGGCTTATAGAATCCGTAGTTTTTATTCAATTTGCCTGAAATTGGAAATCTAGAGGTATTTTAGAACAATAAAGAGGTGTGCCGGAAATGGTGAGTATCGGTCCATGTTTTGGTATAGCCCCCAAATAGACCGATCTCCAGTTTTTACTTCTTGGGCGTCTAAAATCTGTAGTTTTTATCCAATTAGCCTGAAATTAGAAATCTAGAGGTATTTTAAACCCCTAAAGAGGTGTGCTGAAAATGATGAGTATGGGACCATGTTTTTATGTAGCCCGTAGTTTTTATCCAACTTGCCTCAAATTGGAAATCTAGAGGTATTTTAGGACCATAAAAAGGTATGCCGAAATGGTGAGTATAGGTCCATGTTTTGATATAGCTATCAGATAGACCGATATACTTTTTGGGCTTTTAGAAACCGTAGTTGTTGTCCACTTTGCCTGAAATCGAAAATCTGAAGGTTTTTAGGGATACAAATAGGTGTGCAAGAAATGATTTTATTTTATAGGCTTCTACAATCCGTTGTTTTTATCCAATTTGCCTGAAATGAGAAATCTACAGGTATTTTAGGACCTTAAATATGAGAGCCGAAAATGGCGTGTATTGGTCCATGTTTTGGTTTATCTCCCAAATGGGCCGATCTCCCGATTTTACTTCTCTGATCTAATCTTCATAGGTAACATCTTTGAATTTACCTTCGGGAAGTGTACTGTTTGAACTGATCTGCTTGTCACCAAATCCCCCTGAAATTTTCACAGGAAACTATAATATTTGATTCATGGTGGTGGGTATTTAAGATTCGGCCCGGCCGAACTTACTGCTTTATGTACTTGTTTTGTGTTATATTGTGTCTTGGAATTCAATGCAATTTATATGTAAAATTATTCGGTTTGGGTGTATGGACTACGCAAAGAAAATATACTTTTCTCTGGAACGAAATTTTAGTAAAACGAAATTCTCCATTCTATAAAGTATTCTCTTTCAGAGCAATTAAACCCGATTGTCTCTAAACTTTTTTATTTGTTTTTAAAGGATTATTTTTTTAGCGTCAAATAAATCTTCGCTTGTCAACTATTAACTATTCTTGCAGTGTAAATATTTTTTTATTTTGTAGGGAATAAAACAGTCGATATTCCCTACTACTTGTATTTCAAGTATACCATACAATAATTGTTGACTTGTGGCAATGTAATAGACTATAATTTAATATAGAATACTAATTTATTATTTAAGTTCTCGTATGAACTCGTTATTGATGCACCTGGGAAATTGACTAAAAATAGTTGATTAAATTTTATCCCATGTCATTCAAAATGTGAATTGCGAATTGTATTTTAATTTAAATTTTAAAGGGGAAGTTATCTTCACTTACACATATTTAAAACCACAGATTCGGCAGTCATACATTTTTTATCAATTAAACCCGATTGTCTCTAAACTTTTTTATTTGTTTTTAAAGGATTATTTTTTTAGCGTCAAATAAATCTTCGCTTGTCAACTATTAACTATTCTTGCAGTGTAAATATTTTTTTTATTTTGTAGGGAATAAAACAGTCGATATTCCCTACTACTTGTATTTCAAGTATACCATACAATAATTGTTGACTTGTGGCAATGTAATAGACTATAATTTAATATAGAATACTAATTTATTATTTAAGTTCTCGTATGAACTCGTTATTGATGCACCTGGGAAATTGACTAAAAATAGTTGATTAAATTTTATCCCATGTCATTCAAAATGTGAATTGCGAATTGTATTTTCATTTTAAATTTTAAAGGGGAAGTTATCTTCACTTACACACCCTCGAAAAAAATCGCTTCTCTAACATATGTTCCAAACATATTTTGCAGGAAGCACATATATTATTGGATACCGCCGAAACATTAATATGTTTGTTTTATGTGAGCATATTATATGTTTGGAAGCATTTTGAGTCCAAAAATAGTATATGCTTGGAAGAATTCCCCAACGAAGATTGTGTTCATTCCCTCACATATTTTTAACTTCCACGAAATTTTTGAGTTCTTCGCATCTTTTTCTGTAATACAAATATGCTGTTTTTTTTTCAAATGTCTATTTTCTTGGTTCCGAATGTCTATTCTCTTTATTCCGAATACTCAATCTACTATTCAAATTAAATAATATTTAGACTTAACCATACCAAATTTTTGGCCATATTATAAAACAGTTTTCCGAAACAACATACAAGCGGTTTCACAGAAATTGCTCTCATTTCATTCTCTCGCTGTGTTATGTTGATGTCTTTTTATTCAACCCTCCCGGTTTCCATCTCTATTTCTTTCTCTATACTAACTCTCTCTCTCTCTCTGTCGCTCTCTGAATAAAGTATCACAACATATATATGTTTACTCGAAATTTGTAAATTTATATATGTTTACATTCACGCATATCATTTTTATGAAACATTCATGCCCCAAACATAATATATTCTAACATATTAACATATGTGTCGCAAACATTTTGTATTAGTTTAGAAACATTACATGTTTGCACTTAAATATATTGTGTTTAAAAATTGTGCCCGAAACACATTTTGTTTATATCGGAACATATGAAAAACATATTTTTCTAACAGTGCACATATTTAAAACCACAGATTCGGCAGTCATACATTTTTTATCACTACAACAAATTCATAATAAAATCTTATTTGTAATTTAGTTCATTATAATCTTCTAAAAGGTTTATGGAACCTCACGAACAGAGAATGAAGCCGCCGAGTCGCGCCGCCGATTTCAGTCGCCGCCGACCATTTTTTGCCAGTCGACGCCTCCGCCGAATATGTCGACTCATCTCGACTCAAATTTAGCCGCCAAGTAATCAAAAATATCGATTTAAATCAGAAAAATGTTTATTCGTATTTTTTCCAAAATTTTGAACACAACCAATCATATTTAATCTGCTATAATAATTTAGCAAAAATTTAGCTCAGAAAATTTGAACGAAAAGTAAATTTGTTTGTAAGATAGGTTGTACAACTAATCTCATTACCATTCGATTAACTTCAAATTGATTTTATAATGGATAATTGTCCGCCGCCGAGTGAACAAATTTATATCGGCTCAGCCGTCAAGCCGCCGCCGCCGGAGGCAAAAATTTAGTGTCCGCCGCCGCCGACAAAAATGGGTCGGCTTCATTCTCTGCTCACGAATAGATAACTATGTGAATATGTCTGCATTTGATATATATACTATATAGAGGACTTTTATTGTCGATTCTTAAATATTTATTAGTAATTCTTTTTTTTTTTTGAAATTTGGCGTATATTTATATCATCAACATAGTTATGCAACATTTTAATTAAATTTGAATATTTTGGTAACGAAATATTATTGTTAAGATACACAGAAAAAAATGACAACAATTTATTTTCAATTAAAATTTTAATTGCATTGGTAAAATGTTAATTTATGTTAAAAGTTTAATCGATTCCATTAAAAATTTAATCAAAACCAAATTCAATCACAATTACTAGAATACTTTTTTGTTCGATCAATTATCTTTTGAATTGGCATCGGTGCTTCATATTATCACTTTTTATCTCTGTTATTTCTTTTTCTTCTTAATACTTCATTATTTATTATCTGCAAGTCAACACGGTTTCAGAGAAAAACTATCGACTATAACAAACCTTGCTTGGTCAATAATGCATGCTTTTTAACTGATACTCAGTGATAATCAGTGCAGACAGATTTCAGTAACGTATTTGATAAAGTTAATCATGCTCTCCTTCTACAGTAGTTAAATATGATTGGTTTCTGCAATTCTTTATTGATATGGTTTCAATCGTATTTAATTGGTCGGAGACAAAGTGTTAAGTTCGGCAATGTAACATCTAGACCTATCTCTGTTAACTCCAGTGTTTCCCATGTCAGTGACCTCGGGCTCGTTTTATTTTGTCCATTTATCAATTATTTACCATCGTTTATAAAGTCTTCTTATATATTTATGCTCGCTGATGACGTAAAGATATTTCGTTCCTTTAATGATCCCGATGAACAGTATTATCTACAAATCGATCTTGATAACCTCTACAATTGGTGTGGAACTTAATGGAGTTGAATATCTCTAAATGTAAATTAATGCCCTTCCGAAAGGTTTTGTATTTCATTAAAATTATTTTATCGGTTCTAATAAGCTGGAAGATGGTGATTTTTTCAAGGATATTGGATTGTTAATGGATCAACGTCTGAACTTCCGTCAACACATATCTATAGCCATTACTAAAACATATGTTACACCCAAAAAAAAGTGAACCCACCGTGGAAGAAAATGTAGGTTTATTTTAGAAAATTTTAACTAAAATAGTTTTCTAATTGCAACATGTTATAAATAAGTTAATACTTTTTATTAAACTGAAGACATTTTTTTTTAACAATAATTTTTTTCTGTTGTTTAAGAAAATTCCATATGCTGAAAGAAAAAATTGGATTTAAAAATTATTTAAATGTCTTTAGCGCTGTACGAAGTTCAAGACACGTACAATTTTAGTAAAATTTACTCATTTGAGAGACTTATGAACTCAATTTAAGCAAACTTCTGCCATTTTAGGAATATATGAACTATTTCATTTTGTAGTAAAATTGTGCACTATATTTGTATACATTTTTTTTCTTATTTTTAGTTCACGTCATTAAAGTTAGCAAAAAATTATTCAAATAAGGAACATTTACTCATATTGTGCAATATTTAACTAAAATCAACTAATCTTCATGAACTAAAATAAAGTTCAGTTGGCATTAGAGCCCCTTTTTTTCTGGGTGTACTCTTGGATTTATGAAACGTTGGGGTAAATAACTTAGAGATTACAATATTACCAAAACACTATACACTTCATTAGTACACCCTCAAAAATAATCGCTTCTCTAACATATGTTCCAAACATATTTTGCAGGAAGCACATATATTATTGGATATTGCCGAAACATTATTATGTTTGTTTTATGTGAACATATTATATGTTTGGAAGCATTTTGAACCCAAAAATATTATATGCTTGGAAGAATTTTCTCCCCAAGAAGATTGTGCTCATTCCCACACATAATTTTCACTTCCACGAAATTTTTAGTTCTTGGCACCTTTTTCTGTAATACAAATAATGTTGAAGAAATTACTCAATTTTATAATTTTTTTAAATGTTACTTTTCGCCTGGACGGAGAATCAAACCGGGAATCATGCAAATTGTAAGCCAACACACTACCACTGGGCTGTTATAGTCACCAATAGACAATTATCGTTATAAGTTACATTTATATAGCATAGTTTGCAGCGCCCATGAGCCCATGCAAACATAACATTATTTAACAGAAACATACATTTGTTGGCCACGTGGAGCAGTGATTAGCATACGTTCCGATTTCTTTTAACGAACCAAGAAAAAAAATTGTGCCCATAATGCCAACCCAGCGGCGTAGTTCATGTGGTTGGAAGGCCTCCTTCCAGGCCTGTCTAAGCATTACAGAGGCCTGCTTAGGACATTACACCTTCCTTTCCATTTAACATAGGGCGAGATTGGAGGGCAAGGCCTTATTTGTAGCTTCCATAAAAGACCCTTCACCAGCCCTCCAAAAAGAAGGAGGCTTACAGGAGTGTATATAAAACACCTACATAATTACTGATAATATAACTACTTCTCACGTCCTTCCTATTGTAGGCATGTTGTAGCACTATACGGGTTCTCGTTTAGGAAGGCCTTCCATACACATTCCCAAAATAATGCCTTTATGATAAATAAAAAAATACGGTATTAAATTTTTATGCTTTTGTTTCAAATTTATTTATTTTTAACATGAAAAAAGGTTAGCGTTCAGAGATATATAAAAACATAAAGAAAATGTCAAGTCACTCCCCAAGATATCACTATATTTGATTCGTCTGGGCTCTATATTCTTTCTGCGTTTCGGTAAATTTATTGTCAAGATCTGAAAGAACTAAAATGCATTAAAAAATTAAAATAATAAAATAAAATTAAAGACTTACCGTTAGAGTTTTATTCTTAAGGTTACTATCGCAAATGCGAAACACTTTATAATTTGGAAGACGTACGTACTTTACCAGATCAAGAATTCAACTAACGAATAGCATGTACTGGCGTACGCTAAATTATTATCCACATGGCATTAATGAAAATATTTTCTGACATAAATAGTTATACATTTCAAATGTTGCTATGTTTCATTTTTGTTTTTGTTTGGGGGTAGAAAATGTTAAAATACAATTCCTCTAACATACACGAAATCCTACGCATTCCTAATAGCTTATTTTTGGAAGTGGAAAGCAATGCAATTACATGCCTATTCATTTCTATGATATAACCGTTTTACTTCCAAACGCATTACAAATGCATTCTAATTATAAATTAATAGGAATGTAAACAATTTTAAAGCTCTCTTTTAAACGAGAGCACAAGACATCTCTCTTGCTATATAATTTTAACACCCATGCTATACAACTTGCTATAAAGAAGGCAGAGAGAATGTCCGTGTGCATAAAATGAAAAAAGTAAATGAATCGCAATGCTTAAATACAGGTCTGATTTTAGAAGGCTTCCGATGAATGTAAAATCAGTACACATGCATGCCTTATAAACACAACTCCTTCCAATTTAATGCATTTAACATGCCTGAATTCGCAAGGTCCTTCTCGATTCCGCCGCTGGGAAAATGATAAACAAAACACATGTCCACACATACATAAAATGCTGCTCTCAAGACGAAAACACACGCTGTTTTTTTTTTTCAAATGTCTATTCTCTTGGTTCCGAATGTCTATTCTCTTTACTCCGAATACTCATTCTAATATTCAAATTAAATAATATTTAGATTTAAGCATATCAAATTTTTGGCCTTATCATAAAACAGTTTTCCGAAACAACATATACAAATAGCTCTCTTTTCATTCTCTCACTGTGTTATGTTGATATCTTTCGTCAACCCTCCCGGTTTCCATCTCTATTTCTTTCTCTATACTCTCTCTCTCTCTCTGAATAAAATATCACAACATATATATGTTTAATCGAAATTTGTAAATTTATATATGTTTACATTCACAGATATTATTTTTATAAAACATTTATACCCCAAACATAATATATTCTAACATATTAACATATGTGTCCCAAACATTTAGTGTTAGTTTAGGAACATTACATGTTTGCACTTAAATATATTGTGTTTAAAAATTGTGCCCGAAACACTTTTTGTTTATATCGGAACATATGAAAAACATATTTTTCTAACAGTGTACGAAGCAATCTTGAGTATGGCTCTATAATTTGGGATCCACATTATAACATCCACTCAAATAAGATCGATTCTGTGCAGAAGCATTTTCGAAACAGATCCCTGCAAACATACTTCAGCAGCGCTTTTTGATATACAATAGAAAATTTTGTCAAAATTTTATTTCGGTAGAAAATGTTTCAAAATTTTATTTCGGTAGAAATTTTTATCAAAATTTTATTTCGGTAGAAAATTTTGTCAAAATTTTATTTCTATAGAAAATTTTGTCAACATTTTATTTATATAGAAAATTTTGTCAAAATTTCATTTCAGTGGAAAATTTTGTAAAAATTTCATTTCAATAGAAAATTTTGTCAAAATTTTATTTCTATAGAAAATTTTGTCAAAATTTTATTTCTATAGAAAATTTTGTCAAAATTTTATTTCTATAGAAAAATTTGTCAAAAATTTTATTTCGGTAGAAAATGTTGCAAAATTTTATTTCTATAGAAAATTTTGTCAAAATTTTATTTCGGTTGAAATTTTTTTAAAAATTTAGTTTCTATAGAAAATGTTGTCGAATTGTTATTTCTTTAGAAAATTTTGTCAAAATTTTATTTCGGTAGAAAATTTTGTCAAAAGATTTATTTTTATATTTTAAAATTGAGGAGTTGACAAACAAAACTTTATTTTCTTTAAAAGTCAGTCTAAAGGAGCTCTTGACAATAATCTTCCAATATATAATTTTTGTTGAAATTTGGTGGAAAGTAATTTTTCGCTCAAAAAAATACCTTTTTTGTACTTTCTTAAAAATTGTATTTTTTATCCCTGCTGCCTCTCTCCAATCCTGCTGATGTTAAATATCTGTGTTAAATATGTTGTTTTATAATAAATATAATTTAAGGTGAAATCGAATCAGAGTTTTCTATCAACATGCTAGACCTGGTATGCCTAGCAGAAAGTTTGAACCATTAAAAATGTCTGTATCATACAATTAACTATGCAAATAATGATTCGTTTCGAAGATTATATCTTCGGTTAACAAATACTGTAGCCTTATAAATCAGTCTGAGAACAGAGTTACATTGAAGAGAAACATTATTTTGTACTTGAACAGGTAGTTATAGTTATTTTAGCCCGTAAGATTTTTGTATCTACACCCACAAAAAAAATCGCTTCTGTAACATATACTCCCAAACACATTTTGCTTCAAGCATATAAATTTTTGGGTATTGCCCAAACATTTATATATTTGATTTCTTCCAATATATAATATGTTTGAAAGCATATTGGTCTAAACAATATAATATGTTTAGGTAGTCTAAGTTCCAAACATTATGAATTTTTCCATCCAAATTCAATAATGTTGTCTTCCAAAAAAACTATATGTTATTATGTGAACATATAATATGTTTGGAAACATTTTGGACCCAAAAATATTATATGCTTAGACGAATTTTCAAATCTTTAATGAAATTTTCTTTGTGTACACTTTATGTCTCTCTTTCTAAACAAATATATGTTTGTAGTCTATTTCTAAATTAATATATGTTTGTATCCAAGCATATTATATTTACAAACATTTTATGCCCCAAACATAATATGTTCTAACATATTAACATAGCCGGATAATAATGGTAAACTCCCAGAGTTGTTAATGCAGAAGCCAAGACCAGTGACCAGAAAAAATAAAGAAACAGAAAAAATTCAAGATTCAGTATACAATTTCAGATTTATTGCTGGTGCTCTCAATTATGCTGCTTACCGTCTTCGATGAAGATGTACAAGTGAAGTTGAGAATTTTAACAATAGTCTAATAAAGCAATGTTAGTTAAACAATTCAGTTATGAAAAGGACAACTATTTTAATTCATTTGAGCAAAACTATTGTTGTAGTACGGATAAAAAATAGGGTTGCCGTTTTGGCTGAATTTAAAGTTATTTCATTACAATTCAATAATTCATTTATATAGTAGATACTGCAGTTCAATAATAAATTCAAATAATTCATAATTTTTTTTATACCCTCCACCATAGGATGGGGGTATATTAACTTTGTCATTCCGTTTGTAACACATCGAAATATTGCTCTAAGACCCCATAAAGTATATATATTCTGGGTCGTGGTGAAATTCTGAGTCGATCTAAGCATGTCCGTCCGTCCGTCCGTCTGTCCGTCTGTCCGTCCGTCCGTCTGTCCGTCTGTCCGGCTGTCCGTCCGTCTGTGGAAATCACGCTAACTTCCGAACGAAACAAGCTATCGACTTGAAACTTGGCACAAGTAGTTGTTATTGATGTAGGTCGGATGGTATTGAAAATGGGCCATATCGGACCACGTTTACGTATAGCCCCCATACAAACCGATCCCCAAATTTGGCTTGGGGAGCCTCCCGGAGCAGCAAAATTCATCCGATCCGGTTGAAATTTGGTACGTGGTCTTAGTATACGGTCTCTAACAACCATGCAAAAATTGGTCCATATCGGTCCATAATTATATATAGCCCCCATATAAACCGATCCCCAGATTTGACCTCCGGAGACTTTTGGAGGGGCAAAATTCATCCGATCCGGTTGAAATTTGGTACTTGATGTTAGTATACGGCCTCTAACTACCATGCAAAAATTGGTCCATATCGGTCCATAATTATATATAGCTCCCATATAAACCGATCCCCAGATTTGACCACCGGAGCCTCTTGGAGGAGCAAAATTCATCCGATCCGGTTGAAATTTAGTACATGGTCTTAGTATACGGTTTTTAACAACCATGCAAAAATTGGTCCATATCGGTCCATAATTATATATAGCCCCCATATAAACCGATCCCCAGATTTGACCTCCGGAGCCTCTTGGTGGGGCAAAATTCATCCGATCCGGTTGAAATTTGGTACCTGATGTTAGTTTATTGTCAACATTTTATTTCTATAGAAATTTTTGTCAAAATTGTATTGCTATAGAAAATTTTGTCAAATTTTTATTTCTATAGAAAATTTTGTCAACATTTTATTTCTATAGAAAATTTTGTCAAGTTTTTATTTCTATAGAAAATTTTGTCAAATTTTTATTTCTATAGAAAATTTTATCAAAATTTTATTTCTATAGAAATTTTTGTCAAGGTTTCATTTCTATAGAAAATGTTGTCAAAATTTTATTTCTATAGAAAATTTTGTCAAACTAGATTATATACGTATTTAATCGGCCTTTTTTGTTTAATATATACCCCGTATGGGCTAACTTACAATTTAGAAGACAGCGTTAAAAAGTTTTACGATACCTTGCCATCGGCAAGTGTTATCGCAACCCAAGTAATTCGATTGTGGATGACAGCCTTTAGTAGAAGTTCCTACGCAATCCATGGTGGAGGGTACATAAGATTCGGCCTGGCCGAACTTACGGCCGTATATACTTGTTTTTTTTTTATACCCTCCACCATAGGATGGGGGTATATTAACTTTGTCATTCCGTTTGTAACACATCGAAATATTGCTCTAAGACCCCATAAAGTATATATATTCTGGGTCGTGGTGAAATTCTGAGTCGATCTAAGCATGTCCGTCCGTCTGTCCGTCTGTCCGTCCGTCCGTCTGTCCGTCTGTCCGGCTGTCCGTCCGTCTGTGGAAATCACGCTAACTTCCGAACGAAACAAGCTATCGACTTGAAACTTGGCACAAGTAGTTGTTATTGATGTAGGTCGGATGGTATTGAAAATGGGCCATATCGGACCACGTTTACGTATAGCCCCCATACAAACCGATCCCCAAATTTGGCTTGGGGAGCCTCCCGGAGCAGCAAAATTCATCCGATCCGGTTGAAATTTGGTACGTGGTCTTAGTATACGGTCTCTAACAACCATGCAAAAATTGGTCCATATCGGTCCATAATTATATATAGCCCCCATATAAACCGATCCCCAGATTTGACCTCCGGAGACTTTTGGAGGGGCAAAATTCATCCGATCCGGTTGAAATTTGGTACTTGATGTTAGTATACGGCCTCTAACTACCATGCAAAAATTGGTCCATATCGGTCCATAATTATATATAGCTCCCATATAAACCGATCCCCAGATTTGACCACCGGAGCCTCTTGGAGGAGCAAAATTCATCCGATCCGGTTGAAATTTAGTACATGGTCTTAGTATACGGTTTTTAACAACCATGCAAAAATTGGTCCATATCGGTCCATAATTATATATAGCCCCCATATAAACCGATCCCCAGATTTGACCTCCGGAGCCTCTTGGTGGGGCAAAATTCATCCGATCCGGTTGAAATTTGGTACCTGATGTTAGTTTATTGTCAACATTTTATTTCTGTAGAAATTTTTGTCAAAATTGTATTGCTATAGAAAATTTTGTCAAATTTTTATTTCTATAGAAAATTTTGTCAACATTTTATTTCTATAGAAAATTTTGTCAAGTTTTTATTTCTATAGAAAATTTTGTCAAATTTTTATTTCTATAGAAAATTTTATCAAAATTTTATTTCTATAGAAATTTTTGTCAAGGTTTCATTTCTATAGAAAATGTTGTCAAAATTTTATTTCTATAGAAAATTTTGTCAAACTAGATTATATACGTATTTAATCGGCCTTTTTTTGTTTAATATATACCCCGTATGGGCTAACTTACAATTTAGAAGACAGCGTTAAAAAGTTTTACGATACCTTGCCATCGGCAAGTGTTATCGCAACCCAAGTAATTCGATTGTGGATGACAGCCTTTAGTAGAAGTTCCTACGCAATCCATGGTGGAGGGTACATAAGATTCGGCCTGGCCGAACTTACGGCCGTATATACTTGTTTTCTAATTACCCTGAATATTGCTCTTGTTGAGCTAAAACGATTTTGACTTTTGGAAATCCTGAATATTGCTCTCGTTGAGCTAAAACTGATTTTGATTTTACCATTATACTTGACTGACTTCTGTTGTGCGAAATCAAATCTATCTTGAAATATTTGAAACGAAAATATTTCTGAATTTTTTATTTGCTTGAATTCTGCTGTATCTGTTGTGCGAAATCAAAGTTGAATATATTTAGAACAGAAATCCGTTTGTCTGTGTTTTCTTTGCATTGAATTCAAACTTATAGTCACCATATAATATGGCTTCTCAGAAATTTATATTTTTTTCTGACCAAGTGGTCACGTACTGCGCCAATTTTGCTGCCATAGATATATCTGAACATAAACTTTCAAGTTTACAAGTGGATCTCGACGATCTTGAACGCCGTTGGCAATCATTTATCAATGTATACGAGACTGAGATGACGATTGAGGATCGCAGTAAAACTGAGCAGGAATCGATTCATTCGAAGTTCAATGAATCAATTAGGGCATACAAAAAGTGCAAAGCGGACATGCTAGATTTAATTGAAATCGAGAAAAAGCATCTGGATAAGTCATCACAACCTGTAGTTAGAACTGAGTCGAAATCACCCGAAGAAATTGGATTTTCTTTGAAATTGCCTCCGTGTGATACTGAATTATTTAATGGAGGATATGAGAAATGGCCTTGTTTTCGGGATATGTTTACGGCCATCTATATAAAACATCCCAAGTTATCTCCAGCGCAAAAACTATTTCACTTGAGGGCCAAGACTAGGGGAGAAGCAAGTCAAATAGTTAAACAATTTTCTCTCACTGATGACAATTTTGGACTAGCGTGGGAGGCATTGAGGCAAAGATATGAAAATAAGCGCATACTTGTCAATCATCAGTTAAAGAAAATTTTTGAAATGGAGAGAGTAGGTACTGAAAAGGGGAAGGCGTTAAGAAACTTACAATACACTGTAAATAATTGTCTTTCAGTTCTCAAGACTTATAACATTTCTGTGATTTCCTGGGATCCTATTCTGGTATTTTGGGTGTCTTCGAAATTACCTGACGAAACTTTGTCTGCTTGGGAAAATTCTCTTGAAGATCACAAGCAAATGCCATCTTGGGAACAATTGGATGAATTTATATCTAGAAGGCTGAACATGTTGGAATCCATTTCAGATATTAGGAAACCTTCTGGTTCAGCGCAAAATTCTCAAAAAATCCAAAATCCTCAAAAAACTCAAAACTACTATACGAAGACCGAAAATAGTTTCAAACCTTGTAAGATCTGCAAGCAAAATCATGCTTTACGAGCATGTATTAAATTCAAGTCTTGGACTATTTCTGAACGACGAAAATTTGTTAATACAAATAAAGTATGCGAAAACTGTTTGTCTTACGGACATATTACTCAAAACTGTCAAAGTGACAGACACTGCCAAAAATGTCAACAAAATCATCATACTTTACTACATTATGATTCTAGCAACGCTAGAAATCGAGATATAGCTCATATTGATTCACAACAACAAGTTTCAACTTACCATATCGATGCTCAATATACTGATCAGCCATCTACTTCGGCTGCTGCATATGGTAATTCTATTTCACATGTTCAATCGAACTTTGTTACTTCTGGCGATTGTACTGTTTTACCGACTGCCCTTATCGATTTGGAACATTTGGGAACGAACTTTACAATTAGGGTTTTCATTGACCAGGGATCCCAGGAATCGTTCATCTCGAGCAGAGTTGCAAATAAATATTCCACACCGACAAGAAAGGCGTTTACGACGATCTCAGGCCTTGGAGGTACAGTTTTAGAAAACTCGTCAAAAATTTGCGATATAACTTTGAAATCTCGAAAGTCTGAATTTAAATTGAAAGCGACGGCAATTGTTATATCAAGTATGAATCATTTAATGCCGACTTCTCCTACTCGCATTTCTGATTGGTCAAAATTGAAAACCATGGAATTAGCTGATCCATACTTCTACCGACCTGGACAAATTGATATGTTACTGGGAAGTGATATTCTTCCATTTATTTTGAAATCTGGTGTGCACCAAAATGTGTCTGGGAATCTCTTAGCACAAGAAACTGAGTTTGGCTGGATTTTGAGTGGCCCGCCAAGAGCTCGGTCGGTTTCAACATTTGCAAATTTTGTGACTAGTTCTGATACTTTGAATGAGGAGTTGAAAAAATTCTGGGAACTTGAAGAAGTTACTTCAATGAAACCACTATCTGACAATGACGTTTGGTGCGAAAATTTCTATAAGGAAAATACTATTCGACAACCTGATGGAAAATATGTCGTTCGCTTACCATTCCGAAATGATCTTCCTCCCAATGTAGCCCTTGGCTCTTCAAGACGAGCAGCAATGGGCCAATTTCTTCATCTGGAAAACACTTTAAAAAAATCGCCTGATCTTGAAACTGAATGTTCAAAAGTTCTCTCTGAATACTTGGATCTTGACCACATGGAACGTTGTAGCTCTTTGGAAATCTGCAACAAAGCAAGCTACAGTTCCTATTATCTTCCTCATCACGCTGTAGTGAAACCAGAACGCACTCCTACAAAGGTCAGAGTTGTTTTTAATGCCTCGAAAAAATCGTCGTCTGGATTTTCGTTAAATGATATCTTGCATACTGGGCCAATACTGCAAAATGATCTGATGAGTGTAATACTACGCTGGCGTTTCTTTCGATATGTTTTTAATGGCGACATTCAAAAAATGTATCGCCAAATTTATGTTCACGAAAATGATAGGCAATATCAGAGAATTCTTTTCCGAAATTCTGAAACTGAATTGGTTCAAGACTATTGCTTGAAAACTGTAACGTTTGGGGTAAACTGTGCTCCCTACTTAGCAATCAGGACTTTATTACAACTGAGTGAAGATGGGAAAGCAACGCATCCTGCAGCATCGTCTATTTTAAAAAATCAGATTTATGTTGACGATATATTGTCTGGAAGTCACACTATCTCTGAAACAAAATATTATCTGCGTCAACTGATTGATTTACTTGATTCTGCTGGGTTTCCATTGAAAAAACTTACAGCGAACCATCCAGAAATTCTTGAACAAATGCCCCCCGAAGATCTCCTACGAGAAGATTTTTTGAAACTTGAAGACGCTAGCGAAACGAAAACATTAGGCATTAGATGGAATGCTATGACTGACTCATTCCACTATCAGGTGTCCAATATTTCTGTACCATCCCCTCCTTTAACGAAAAGAAAAATTTTGTCGATAATTGCAAAGATATTTGACCCAGCTGGCTGGTTGGCACCGATAATTGTCGTAGCTAAAGTATTAATGCAACAGCTCTGGATTGATGGGACTGATTGGGACGAAGAAGTTAAACCGCATTCGTTCGAAAAATATAATTTCTTTATATCGAATCTCCCAAATATTGAAAAGATCAAGATTCCGCGCTGGTTGAATTATTCGCCTGGAAATCAAATACAAATTCACGGATTTTGCGACGCCTCAGAAAAGGCGTACTGCGCATGTCTTTATATCTGTTCCAAATCAACTGATAATACTGTTACATCGAATTTACTTGCATCAAAAAGCAAAGTGGCTCCATTGAAAACTGTAAGCTTGCCTAGATTGGAGCTATGTGGAGCCGCACTGTTATCTAAACTTTTGAAAACTGTCTGTAAAAATTTGAGCTTGACTGTTTCTGATATTTATCTGTGGACTGATTCTACTATTACATTGGCTTGGTTGGACAAACCACCGTTTCACTGGAAGACATTTGTTGCCAATAAAGTTTCTGAAATTCTTGAAAATGTTGGAAATGCTACATGGAGACATGTCTCGTCTAACGAAAATCCTGCGGACATTGGTACTCGGGGTTGCACAGCATCAGAACTGAATGATAACTCATTATGGTGGCATGGTCCAAAATGGCTAACCAGTCCCTCTGAATTATGGCCTAAATCTGTTACATTTAAAGAACCTAGTCTTGAAAGGAAAATCGTAACTTTTCATACTGACACTCAGATTGAAGATATTCTAGAACGATTTTCATCTTTTGATCGAGCGCTACGCGTGTTATGCTATATGTATAGATTTGTAAGAAAATGTAAGAAGATAAGGGTCCCCGAAATTAATACTGATTTTATTACCAAGGATGAGATAAAATTTGTAAAATTTAATCTGATAAGACAAGCTCAACGCAAATATTATTCAACTGAATATAATGCTACTGAAAATCATATGCCCATTAGTTCTAAAAGTAGATTACTTGCACTGAATCCAAAACTTGATGAAAACGGATTATTACGAGTGAATGGTCGACTATCTAATTCTGATCTAAGTTATAACGAACGATTTCCGATAATCTTACCTGAAAAATCCAGATTTTGCAAGCTATTTGTCGAATATACTCATAAACTGTTACTGCATTCTGAGCATCAAGTGATGTTACGAGCCATTCGACAAGAATTTTACATCATACGTTTGAAAAGTATAATAAGACACTGTATAAGAAACTGTCGCACCTGCACTATATATAAAAGTAAAATTCGCACACAAATAATGTCTTCATTGCCAACTGAAAGATGCACCTTTTCTTTGCCCTTTACACATACTGGCGTTGATTTCGCAGGCCCTTTTGAATTAAAAACCTCGCGTCTTAGAAACGCCAAATTACAAAAGGGATATGCGGCCATCTTCGTATGTATGTCAACTCGCGCTGTTCACCTGGAAGCCTGTTCAGAACTTACAACGGAGGCTTTCCTTTCTACTTTTAATCAATTTACAGGGCGTAGAGGATTCCCAAGCAAAATGTTTTCTGATAATGGCACCAATTTCGTTGGTGCAAGTAGAGCACTGGCCACTGAATATAAGATATTTTTGAAAAATGCACAGAAGTCGATATCTGAAAAGTATAATCTGCATGGGTTTTCTTGGCACTTCATTCCACCGCACGCACCACACATGGGAGGATTGTGGGAGTCGGCAGTGAAGAGCATGAAGAGTCATTTGCGTAAAGTAGCTTGTAATTTGAAATTTACTTTCGAAGAATTCTCCACATTACTTGTTCGCATTGAGAGCATCTTGAATTCTCGACCTCTTTCACCTATCAGTGAGGATCCCTTTGAACTGAACCCACTCACACCTGGTCATTTATTGCGAGGATCTGCTATAATCGCAGTACCTGAGGAATATTCTGACAATTTGAATCTTTTAAATCGCTGGCAACGCCTGAAAACTTTGCAAATGCAATTTGCGAAGCGTTGGAAATCAGAATATCTTCTTGAACTGCAAAGACGATACAAATGGAAGACTGCGCAGAAAAATCTGAAAGAAAATGACTTTGTTATTGTGAAAGAAGATAATCTTCCACCAACTGAATGGTGTCTAGGTAGAGTGATAAAAGTTTTTTCTGGTACTGATTCTAAAATTCGTGTTGCGGAAATTCGAACAAAAAATGGTACTGTAGTCCGTCCACTAGTTAAACTGTGTATACTGCCTGCTTAGTTTTCAGTTCTATCCGTTCACACATTAAATAAGTCTTACATATTTTAGCCACACATCTACCTCACCAAAATGTCGCATTTGCCAAGAGAGGCACTTCTTGAAGTTTTGTCCCAGATTCCTAGGAATGCCAGTCCCCGAGAGACGTGAAGTGATTCGTACTAGAGGATTTTGTTACAATTGCCTATGCACCGGTCATACTCGTGAATGGTGTAGGTCAAGAGGAAGGTGTCTTGTATGCCAGAAAGGCCATCACACTTTGGTACACGTGGACCAACAACCGACTCCAGCTTCTTCACATAAACGCCACCAATCTAACAAACCAAAAGCTTCCGGAAACTCCACTCGACGCAACGACCGTCAACCACGACATAAAGAAACAATTGTCAATCGCCGCCAACGTTCTCATTTCAACGAACGGCTAAGTCAGCGACGGAGAACGCATGTTTTCTTGCCAACGGCGTTGGCGCGTGCTGTTACCTCGAAGGGTCCGGCAAAGGTCCGTTTACTTTTAAGCTCAGGTCTGACTGAAACTTTGGCTCTTCCGTCATTGGTCGATCGACTACGGCTTCACACCATAAAGCGTAACCACCAAGATTACTGTACCGTGAATCTAGAATCTTACCATGATCCGTTAATAAAAATACAAATGACTTGCCGAATTCAATCGAGTTTCCCCACCGCTCTACCGAAGTGTACTAATGAACCAAAGCTACGCAACATATATACTCACCTCACCGATCTGGCAGACCCTCATTACTATCAGCCCAAGGATATAGAAATACTAGTCGGCAACGACCAGCTCCCTAAAATTTTGCGAGCTGGACTTATTCAGACCTCGTCCAATATGCCGATAGCACAGAGCACCATATTTGGATGGACGATTTCTGGGGCTCATCAGTATTAAAGTTGCACTCCTGCAAGGCGGCCGGAATGTTGAATCTAGTTCAACAATTTTACTATTTTTATTTTATTAAAAAATTATGAATTATTTGAATTTATTATTGAACTGCAGTATCTACTATATAAATGAATTATTGAATTGTAATGAAATAACTTTAAATTCAGCCAAAACGGCAACCCTATTTTTTATCCGTACTACAACAATAGTTTTGCTCAAATGAATTAAAATAGTTGTCCTTTTCATAACTGAATTGTTTAACTAACATTGCTTTATTAGACTATTGTTAAAATTCTCAACTTCACTTGTACATCTTCATCGAAGACGGTAAGCAGCATAATTGAGAGCACCAGCAATAAATCTGAAATTGTATACTGAATCTTGAATTTTTTCTGTTTCTTTATTTTTTCTGGTCACTGGTCTTGGCTTCTGCATTAACAACTCTGGGAGTTTACCATTATTAACTACAGTCCATTTTAGAAATTACTCCCACGTCTGTTCAGTCCCAAACATATTATGCTAGTTCATGAACATTATACGCTTGTGCTTAAAAATATTGTGTTTAAAAATTTGAGTTCCAAACATATAATTTTTACACCCAAACCAATATGAAAAACAGTCTTTTTCGTCCGTGTATAGACTTAATAAATAAAATAACTAAGACAAAAACAAAAATCCAATTAAAAATTAATAAAATCATTTAATTATGTAAATTAAACCAACGAAATATGACTCAAAGCAACAATTGAAAAGGTTTATTTTCTATGAAATTATTATTGAATAAAATGACTATTTTAGCGCAAGAACAAAATGTTTTTTTTTATCCAAATAAATCACTTTAAAATAATTCACATACACCTAGACCTCGCTTTGCGTCGTTTCGTTTTGTGTGGTTTATCTGTCTCCAATCTTTGCATGGTTTGCCATAGAAACTCATAACTCACTTTGCGTCGTTGTTTTTTGCAACGTATCTGCGACGCAAAGCGAGGTCTAGGTGTAATCAAATTGTTACAAATCCATAGGAAATTTAAGACAATTAATGAAATCATACCAATATCCAGCTGTTATGACTATGTACGAAAATTGGGCTGATGATAAAAAGGAATAAAGTCTGCGTCTCTATGTATTTAAGTCATTTGGTATTTGTGCGTCATTTGTATGAGTCTCATGTCTCTGGTGATGATGGCGTAATCCTCTTTCTGTCGATCAAAACATGCCAATTTTCTAATAATATTATCATATCAGGATTTCCCGTTTCTTGTGTTGTTCTCTTTTAGTTGGGTTCGGTAGGATGTGGTAGATTATCGAATCTCTATTAGGATGGAAATCATTGATGTCATCTCTTGTCCTCCCTTGATTCGAAGCGATGACAACAAGTCCGTTAATCATATCGCTAGCAATCAAGCGTGATAATCTCCATTACTAAACATCATAGATGGGTTTCCTTTTGACGGAAATCAACTTTCCTGTTTGTTGGTTGGGCATTCTCTAGATGATGTTGGATGTTACCACCATAAAGATAATTCTGGTTTAGGACATTCATTACATTTTGTGCATACCAATCGCTGTGAAATTCGAAAGCATTCATGTTGTGAGAATTATGGTCAAACCATTGAACATTGGGGAAAAACTATTCAAAAATCTTGTATTACAGATGAAATTGAAGCACTAGAGTTCTCTGCCAAATAATGTCATAAAGTTTGAGTCGATTTTTAAACTAAAACATTAATTTTCACAGCACAAAGTTGTCTCCCATCAACAGGATTCTCATGGGTAGTTCATACGATTTTCACAGTGTAAGCACCTTTAAATATCGAGAAAAAAAGATGAAATAGACTTGTTTCATTTGTATTTATAGACATTGACCTAAATAGCCCATTAAAATAAACAAAAATCTGTGAATAAATGTCACTTAGACTTTGTGCCGAATTAAAGCCAAACGTCCCCCACAATTCGAGTTGAAAAATATAAATATTTTCATTTTGTTGTTTCATTTAATGAAAACCCAATTGAGTTTGAATCAACCAAAAATTGAAGTAGAAAATAAGCAAGAAATTCAAAAAACAACAGACGCTTTGTTAGCAGAGCAAATATGAGAGTTCCCAGAGCCAGTGTCGGTAAGTTGGCTAAATGAAAATATAATGAGATTTTGTCGTTAGGCACACGGCAGGACTTGTTCAAACGGGAATGTGCTTTAAGTTGGCTTATGTTTTCAGCATTTCATTGCCTATGCTGATTTTTCCAATTTTTGTATTCATAATTGGATAAAAAAACACTAAGAAGTACCAGCAGCCAGACGAGGTCTTATGACTGTGGCTGTGAAGACGGTGGTCATAATGCAAACGCATCTGTCTCTAGTTACCAGATAGGATGGCGTAACCATGGAACACATAGATACCACCAAAATCATTTGAATGACAATAACAACGTTGCAAATACATACTAGAGTCCAGCTCTTGTGCCTGCCAAATCCGCCAAATGTGACCATTTTGGGGGTGGGTGAGGAGATAGGAATGACATTAACATATTTATTCCGGGAATATTTAAGGTAACCAAACAGCAAAATACACAAGATGAGGACACCATTAAAAAGAAGGACATATTTTAAAACGTATGTTTACTGAGGGAGAATTCAAATCATTGGCCGATGGTGGTCTATTCTTTTGTCCATAGAAGGTAAAATATGGTGACACTGTGTCCTTGGGGAATTTCAAAATGTGTTCTTAACGAACTAACAACAGAGGAGGAGAACACAATGTGAACGTTTGACACTCTTAATGACACTAAGATGTAGCCGAAATAGAATTCATAAGCCTGAAGGCTAAATAGGCTTGTGTTAGTAATGATCGTAGAAGCTTACCTGTAATTGCATTTGCGAGTGCTCATATGAAAGGTGTGTCTCTTTTTTTTGGCCACTGCACTATGGGGCAAATGACCGGATGCTGCGGCAAAAAGTCAGTTTTTCGGTAGTTTAAATTGGAAAAACTGATAACGTCATTCTGTTTCAGACATCCCAGTAGCTCGAAATACAAAATATTGGAAACATATGGCAACTCATTGCTTTTAAAACAAGCTGGCAAAGTTGGCTGTTTTTAGATAGTTTACTTTTTGAATCGCTAGTCAAAGAAACACATTGTAGAAAATTGGCTGTAAAAAATAAACTAATATGCGAATCTACATTGTGTAAAATGGAAAATAGTACTACAAGTACGTAAAATATTACAAAAATATTAAAAATTCGTTTGTGTTTGTGCGAAAGGAAATGTGTTGTGTTAAAGTGGTAAGTTTTTGTTTTATAATTTTCATGTAATGTTTGTGTTTCGTGGAATGGTACATTCTGTATTCACGAGTATTCACCGACATTTTGGTATGGAAAGAAAGGTTATTGTGTGTACTTTCATGTGGTTTTAAGTTTAATTCCGGCAGAGTCCGGCTTATAATGAAAAAATTTAAAAAAATCGGTGTTTCTAAAAATAAAAAAAATTGAACTCGTAACATTTTGACTGCAAAAGGTGGGAATTTCTTTCGTGTCGTATTCCAAATTTTCAAGGAATGGAAAGTAAGCTTGCATGGCATCAATAATTAAGAAAACATGTAATATATTTTTGCTCGAGCCAAACAAAAATGGAAGAAGCAAAAATATCAGATGCGTTTCATTGGCTGTCTGCGGGAAATGCTTCACTAAATAGAAATAAGGGAGCCACCGTGGTGCAATGGTTAGCATGCCCTCCTTGCATACACAAGGTCGTGGGTTCGATTCCTGCTTCGACCGAACAACAAAAAGTTTTTCAACGGTGGATCATCCACCTAACCTAAATAGAAACAAATGTTATAATAAAGACTTGATCATGCAAAGAAGGACTCGAGGATTCACAGAATAAGAGGTCTTTTCAAAAGAGCCATCTTTGTGTGCAATTTGAAACAAATTAAGGTGAAACTCTGGCCTCCGGTACCAATAAAGTGCATATAAGGTGAATGATATATATGAAAGCTATATCTAAATCTGAACCGATTTCCACCAAATTTGGCATGTATTGCTAGAATGTTAATTCTGCTCCCTGTGTTCTAGAGGCGGGCACGTGACACGAAATTGTCACGTGCACGCCTCGTGAGTGTGCGTGAGTCCTAATAAACAACATCGTGCGTGAGTAAGATTTTTCCGTCGTGAGTGTGCATGAGTAAAATATTACTCACGTACACACCTCTACTGTGTTCCCTTCACGTAAATCGGAGTAAAACTTTGGTCTCTGTGGTCACATTTGTGTAAAACGGACGAAACATATATATGGGAGCTATATATTATCTAGATCTGCACCGATTTCAACCAAATTTAGCACACTTGAAAATACTATCAATTTTACCCTTTGTGCAAAATTTGAAGAAAATTAGGAGGAAACTAGGCTTCTTGGGCTTTATATGTGTGTATCGGGCGTAAGATATATATGGGAGCTATAGCTAAATCGTAACCGATTTCCTCCAAAATTAATAGGACTCTATCCTGACATACATGTGCAAAATTTAAAGTCAATTGGTCTAAAATTGCGACCTAGACAAAACCACAGTCTAGTGCAGGGTATAAATATTAAAGGTTTCAGAGGGCGTGTCTGTGGACGGATCGATCTGAAAATTTCTATGAGCTCTTCTGACGTTATGCACAACATGTGTTCAAAATTTTAAACCGATAAGTGCATTTTTGTAGTTTTTGCCTCAAAATCCGGTCGTTGGCCCCATAGTGCACTGATTAATATTTTGTTCTTTTTGATGGCATTGTTGATGGGTTGATTAATTATTTGTATCTCTGCGCCGATGTTGCCAGAGTGGTGGGGGGGAGGGGGTTCCCCAATTTTAGGGGGTTTTCCGATTGAGAAGAATTGTAAGGGTAAAAAAAAATATCTATATATGCTCTATAAAGTGGAACTATTCTCAGCCAACCAAATAATACAAGTTCCTAAATTAAATCACTATTTTACTGCTTCATAAACCGATTTTTTTAAAATAATTTGACTTAAAATATTTATATCTTGAATTATTTGGTTTTACCTGCTTTTTAAATTTATATACATATTGTATTATTATATATGTAGGTTTATATTAGAAAATTTTAACTAAAATATTTCAGTAATTGCAACATGATGCAAATGGTTAATAATTTGACAAAAAAAATAAGATTTTTTTCTGTTGTTTAATAAAATTCTTATTTTGGAAGAAAAAAATTGGAATCAAAAATTGTTAGAATGTCTTTGCGCTATATGAAGTTCTAGACAGACCCAAAAGTAAAATTTACTCATTTGAGAAATTTATTAACTCATTTTCAGCTAACTTTACGCATTTTAGGAAAAATATGAACTATTTTCATATTTGGTAAAATTGTGTACAACATTTGTATAAAACTTTTTTCCTCATTTTTAGTTCACGTTATTAAAATAAGCAAAGCAAAAAATAATTAAAATATGAAAAATTTTCTCACATTTGGCAAAATTGAACTAAAATCAACTAAGTTTCATGAACTTAAATAAAGTTAAATCGGTCATATAAAATTTCGTAGTCTTTTTTCTGGGAGTATCCAGTGCCATTTTGAATTTATTTATATTCTAATTTTTTTGGGGGATATTTAAAAAAAACTAGAACAATTTAGGGGTTTCTATTCTTAATAATAAGGTGGGGGAAGGTTCAAAACTCGCCTGGAAACATTGCTCTGTACTCAAAAAAGATGGATTTGAGTTAGGGATTTGGTGGAGAATTTACTGAAATTTGGGGAAACTGCTTATTATAATAAATCAGATTTAGAGTAACGGTTTATTTGAAATTCTCTTTTCCATATTAATAAAAAGGACTTAAAGAAGTACACCGAATCCTAAAGATATAAATACAAACTTTGTTCTTTTGTATTTCACGGCATTTATTTGGGGGTACAAGCACTAATTTACAATTTATTCTGCTTGGCTAAGACTTTTTTCTGCTATTGTGAAATTATTTCGTGAGGAGTCGGGTAGAAAATTTACACCCTCATCGGCGTACATCACTGATTTGGGCAATATATCCCATAAATATAGTTTTGGTACATATCGCCCTATTTTTGACAACGGCTTCATATTGATCGATCATCCAATTTTATTTGTTGACTATTTAGATGTACATTTTTTTATTTCTCAAGCATTTAGAAGAGATTTGCATAAGATAAAAATTGGATGATTCTTTATACCCATAATTAATTCTGATGATTGCCTGTATCGGATGTCATTTTGATCACTCGTCTCTTGATGTTGTGTTTTGAAATTTGTATCTTCGTTTATTTTTTATAAAAACTTGCCTAAAATATTTTGGGGACAAAAACATGCAATTTTTGGGAACAAGAACTAGGAGTGTTGCCAGTATTTGCCCGGTTCTTGTCCCTAAATTGGCATGTTTTCGTCCCCAAAAATCCACAAAATATTTTAGACAAATTTTTATAAAAAAAAAAAACGTTGACCATCTTACTTTTCTCGAGATGTTAGATCGTAGTCCTTCCCCTGGGAATTTAGGTTTCATCGCTGCGAGTAGGTGGAAATTCGACCAGCTATACACTAAGCAATATATGCTCGTACACGCAAAAAAATAATTCTTTCCTCCCAAACGAAATTTTAGACAAACAAAGTTCGTTTCTCATTTGCTTTTCGCTGTAAGGAAGTGTATTTGGAAGAAAAGTATATACTTTTTGTGATAAACGTTTATTCTTTTCCAGGATGTAAAAACAATTTCATAAAGACTAGCTCAAAAAAAAAAACATTATTTTCTTGCTAATTGCATTGTCCCTCACATCTTTCTCACATCCACGAGGATTTTTAGTTCTTAACACCTTTTCCTGTAATACCAACAATGTAGAAGAAATTATACGATTTTATAAATTTTTAAAATTTTTTTTACCTTTCGCCTGGACGGAGAATCGAACCGCGGACCATGCACATTGTAAGCCAACACACTAACCACTGAGTTATGTACCTGTTATGGTCATCAATAGATAAATATCCATATAAGTTATATTTATATAGCATAGCTTGCGGCGCCCACGAACCGAATAAACAAAGTTTATTTAACAGAAACAAACAGTTAGTTTGGCACCGTGGAGCAGTGGTAGCTACGTCCGACTCTCATGCCAAGGGTCGTGGGTTCGATCCCTGCTTCGGCCAAAGTTTTTTTTTGCTTTTGTTTTTTTTTTACATATATTCCAGATATATTCGGAAGATTCCGAAAAAATGTTCAACATTGCATTGTACTATATTAAATTTTGAACTGTAAAATGTGTCTTATTAAAGACCTAAAGTCAGAAAAGATCAGTGTTTGATATAAACGAAATGGACTGTGTTGTTATTTCAAAAATAAATTTTTTTATTGAAAAAATAAAAATTTTGTAACAAACGAATTTTTTTGGTGATAAAAGTTTAAAATTTTCGAAGCAATTCAAAAAACTCTAACAAAAGAAAAACGTTTTCGGTACACGTTTTCCAAACGTTTTTTTCTTTGCGTGTACTATAAACGATAACGATCGCTGTATTAATGAATCCAGCGTATTAATTCGTTAATACAATGAAATGCGTTACATTGTAAATACAGATTCCTTAGATAAACTGTCACTAAATTATTAGGAATATTAGCATTTGACTCGTTTGTCCTTTTTAAGCTATTACAATATTCTAAAGTTATTACACGCAAAGAAAAAAAACGTTTGGAAAACGTGTACCGAAAACGTTTTTCTTTTGTTAGAGTTTTTTGAATTGCTTCGAAAATTTTAAACTTTGTTACAAAGTTTTTATTTTTTCAATAAAAAAAGTTATTTTTGAAACAACAACAGAGTCCATCTCGTTTATATCAAACACTCTTCTTTTCTGACTGTTGGTCTTTAATAAAACACATTTTACAGTTCAAAATTTAATATAGTACAATGTAATGTTGAACATTTTTTTCGGAATCTTCCGAACATATGTAGAATGTATGTAAAAAAAAAAAAAAAACAAAAAAAAAACTTTGGTCGAAGCAGGGATCGAACCCACGACCCTTGGCATGAGAGTCAGACGTAGCAACCACTGCTCCACGGTGCCAAACGAAATGTTTGTTTCTGTTAAATAAACTTTGTTTATTCGGTTCGTGGGCGCCGCAAGCTATGCTATATAAATATAACTTATATGGATATTTATCTCTTGATGACCATAACGGGTACATAGCTCAGTGGTTAGTGTGTTGGCTTACAAAGTGCATGGTCCGCGGTTCGATTCTCCGTCCAGGCGAAAGGTAAAAAAATTTTAAAAATTTATAAAATCGTATAATTTCTTCTACATTGTTTGTATTACAGAAAAAGGTGCTAAGAACTAAAAATCTTCGTGGAAGTGAGAAAGATGTGAGGGAAAATGCAATTAGCCAGAAACAAATTTTTTTTTTGAGTTAGTCTTTATGAAATTGTTTTTACATCCTGGAAAAGAATAAACGTTTATCACAAAAAGTATATACTTTTCTTCCAAATACACTTCCTTACAGCGAAAAGCAAATGAGAAACGAACTTTGTTTGTCTAAAATTTCGTTTGGGAGGAAAGAATTATTTTTTTGCGTGTACGATATTACTAAATTAAAATATTAGATATGAATTGCTTTGTACACTGAAAAAATAGTGTCGTGAGGCCAAAGATTTCATGTCTTTAAAATACGAACGCAAATTTTGGTTATAATAGCATTTGTGAATTTCAGTTTTCCTTGTCCAAAAGCCGATAAAGTCGTTTTGCCCTAGTTAAGTGATGGAGTGGATGAGTGGAGTTTTTGTATCTTGACTACAAACCAAAACAGCGTTCAAAAATTGAAGATGTTTTTCAACACTTTATTTCATTCCTGAAGAAAAATTTGGAAAACGAATAAATTAATAAAATCGTATTGATAGGATCAAAACATTTTTAAACGCGCGATAAAACAAATATGTTATTTATTAATGGAATGGATTTACATTTACGAAAATTGGACAACATTTGGTGTGTTTGGGTAATTTTCCAATAAAAGATATACAGTATAAACTTGCAAGACAGTATGAATGGGTTTTATTCTCTTGGGTAAAATTAGAAGAAGTGTACACGTTCACGAATTTATCATTAATTCAGTGGTTTTATACCAATTAAAATGAAATATATTGATATTTTCTAATGCACTTGTATGAGAAATTGCGCAATATATCGCACATTGGATTTGTTGATGATTAACCAGCTGATAATTGCAAGTTTTTACTGGGAAATGTAAACGACGGACTTCCAGTAAAAATTTGTGATAGTAATCAAAATGTATCGAGTACGCAAACAGAACTCACATGGCTTAGATATTGTTAGTCTCACAGAAGTAGAATTGAAACAAGTAAGGAAAGTCTAAAGTCGGGCGGGGCCGACTATATTATACCCTTCACCACATTGTAAGTCCACATTTTCGATACCATATCAAATCCGTCTAATTTGTTGGATGCTATATGAAACCATACACATATATTCTGTATATCTGAGCAGATCTGTACAGACTTCTGCAATAATTATAGATTTTACATTTAAGTCGGCTAATGCGCTGAGGTGGAACACAATGTTAGTAAAAAAATATGGGAAACATTTAAATCTGAAGCAATTTTAAGGAAACTTCGCAAAAGTTTATTTATGATTTATCGCTCGATATATATGTGTTAGAAGTTTAGGAAAATTTGAGTCATTTTTACAACTTTTCGACTAAGCAGTGGCAATTTTACAAGGAAAATGTTGGTATTTTGACTATTTTTGTCGAAATCAGAAAAACATATATATGGGAGCTATATCTAAATCTGAACCGATTTCAACCAAATTTGGCATGCATAGCTACAATGCTAATTCTACTCCTTGTGCAAAATTTCAACTAAATCGGAGCAAAAAATTGGCCTCTGTGGGCATATGAGTGTAAATCGGGCGAAAGCAATATATGGGAGATATATCTAAATCTGAACCGATTTCAACCAAATTTGGCATGCATAGCTACAATGTTAATTCTACTCCCTGTGCAAAATTTCAACTAAATCGGAGCAAAATATTTGTCTCTGTGGTCATATGAGTGTAAATCGGGCGAACGATTTCAATAAAATTTGGCACACTTGACTACACTACTAGTTGTACTCCTAGTGCAAAATTTCAACCAAATTGGGGTAAAACTTCTGGGACCTTATTAGTCCATATCGGGCGAAAGATATATATGGGAGCTATATCTAAATCTGAACCGATTTCAATAAAATTTGGCACACTTGACTATAATGTAAATTGTTCTTCTTGTGTAACATTTTAAGCAAATTAGGTGAAAACTCTGGCTTCTGCGGCCATATAAGTCCATATCGGGCGAAAGATATAAAGGGTGATTCTTTTGAGGTTAGGATTTTCATGCATTAGTATTTGACAGATCACGTGGGATTTCAGACATGGTGTCAAAGAGAAAGATGCTCAGTATGCTTTGACATTTCATCATGAATAGACTTACTAACGAGCCACAACGTCGAATTTTCAGTGAATGGGCCCTAGAAAAGTTGGCAGAAAATCCGCTTTTTTATCGACAAATTTTGTTCAGCGATGAGGCTCATTTCTGGTTGAATGGCTACGTAAATAAGCAAAATTGCCGCATTTGGAGTGAAGAGCAACCAGAAGCCGTTCAAGAACTGCCCATGCATTCCGAAAAATGCACTGTTTGGTGTGGTTTGTACGCTGGTGGAATCATTGGACCGTATTTTTTCAAAGATGCTGTTGGACGCAACGTTACGGTGAATGGCGATCGCTATCGTTCGATGCTAACAAACTTTTTGTTGCCAAAAATGGAAGAACTGAACTTGGTTGACATGTGGTTTCAACAAGATGGCGCTACATGCCACACAGCTCGCGATTCTATGGCCATTTTGAGGGAAAACTTCGGAGAACAATTCATCTCAAGAAATGGACCGGTAAGTTGGCCACCAAGATCATGCGATTTGACGCCTTTAGACTATTTTTTGTGGGGCTACGTCAAGTCTAAAGTCTACAGAAATAAGCCAGCAACTATTCCATCTTTGGAAGACAACATTTCCGAAGAAATTCGGGCTATTCCGGCCGAATTGCTCGAAAAAGTTGCCCAAAATTGGACTTTCCGAATGGACCACCTAAGACGCAGCCGCGGTCAACATTTAAATGAAATTATCTTCAAAAAGTAAATGTCATGGACCAATCTAACGTTTCAAATAAAGAACCGATGAGATTTTGCAAATTTTATGCGTTTTTTTAAAAAAAAAAGTTATCAAGCTCTTAACAAATCACCCTTTATATGGGAGCTATATCTAAATCTAAACCGATTTCTTCCAAAATGTATATGCTTGAAGCAAAATATGTTTTTTGTGAGGGTGTATATATTTACAATCATAATGAATTATGAAAATAAACAGGTAATATAGGTGCTAACAACATAGATTTTCGACCTGAATGCTCAAAATTTTGTTTCTGCCCAATTGTATATTCCCCCACATCTTTCACACTTCCACGAGATTTTTAATTCTTAGCACCTTTTTCTGTAATACAAACATTGTAGAAGAAATTATTCAATTGTATGATTTTTTTATTTTAATTTTACCTTTTGCCGGACGGGGATTCGAACAGCGGACCACACAGTTTGTAAGGATCAAAGAAGTAGCTGATCAATTGCCCAAGGAAAAATAAAATGTTAATTTTGTAATAACAAGCAACAACCACCAACTTAATTCAATATCGCTCCCTGTTAAATAGCGCTCCAAGCTACTAAACACATATATGTTTATAGGCTATTTCTAAATTAATATATGTTTGCATCCAAGCATATTATATTTACAAACATTTTATGTCCCAAACATAATATGTTCTAACATATTAACATATATGTCCCAAACATGTTATGCTAGTTTATGAACATTATATGCTTGCACTCAAAAATATTGTGTTTAAAAATTTGTGTTCCAAACATATAATATTTATAGCCAAACATATGAAAAACAGTCTTTTTCATCCGTGTGGGTATAAGAATTTACTACTGAACAAGAAAATTTTATTCACCGATAACAAAGCATTCGTAAAAATAAACAAAATCCGAACTAAAACCAAGTTTCCTCAAAATTAGTAAAAATTCTTATAAAATGATAATTGCGACTTTCTTTGTAATAGAAAGTTTTTCATACATACGAACAACACTTGGCATAGAAAAATATTTTAGTTCATTCGTACTAAGAAGTATGCAATCCTTTCAAAACTTGAGGAAACACACTTGTTAGAATATAGGAAATTTTCCTATATTTCTATTGTCTACCTGTAATCGATACCTGTCATCGTAATCGATGCGTTTGCGCGTGATGAATGAAAAAATTTCAATAAAATCATTCCATATATGAATTCAAATCATATAAATTTTTTTCATTCTGTAGTATAGTGGTACATAAATATAGGAAAATGTTAACTAATATATGGAATGCCTTATACCTAATTTCTACGAAAATCACATCTTTCAAACAAATAAAAATGTCTTTGGCGCTATACGAAGTTCAACTTTCTTCACAATGAGTTCATTTTAACTTAAAGAAGGGGTCACTTTTTTCTGGGTGTAGATGCAATGTTTTAGATATAAATATATCTATCCCTATATATAATTGGATCTCATGTTAGATCTGGTCATACATGGAATTACATACATTTATATCTAATTATATCTCATCATATGTGGGTATATCTTCTTATATCTACACCCAGAAAAAAGTGCCTTCGAAACTAAAGGAAAAAATTTTCATCAATATAGTTTATCCATTTTATTTCCATTAAGGTAAATTTTTGTGAAAAATAATAAAATTTACTCGTTTCAGTAAAAAAAATCCTAAACTGTAAGCAGTTAGGAATAGTTCATTAACTAGAATAAGGCATGGAATTTTACTCATACTATTTTCTTCGCTGGGTATAAGAATTTACTACTGAAAAAGAAAATTTTATTCACCGATAACAAAGCATTCGTAAAAATAAACAAAAACCGAACTAAAACCAAGTTTCCTCAAAATTAGTAAAATTTCTTATAAAATGATAATTGCGACTTCCTTTATAATAGAAAGTTTTTCATACATACGAACAACACTTGGCATAGAAAAATATTTTAGTTCATTCGTACTAAGAAGTATGCAATCCTTTCAAAACTTAAGGAAACACACTTGTTAGAATATAGGAAATTTTCCTAAATTTCTATTGTCTACCTGTAATCGATACCTGTCATCGTAATCGATGTGTTTGCGCGTGGGTGTAATCGATATATTTGCGCGTCGGTTGTTTTTTTAGTTGGAATCGCGTTGTTTTGGTATACGGAGAGATTGTTAAAAAATAATATGGTAAAATAATATAATAAATAACAAATAAAATATATAAAATATTTGTTATTTTAAATTAGTGAAAAAAATTTTCGTTTTTTGAAAATAAATCTATCAATATTCGTGATGGTGTATAAAGAAAGAAAACACCAGCAGAATAACAACCCTGTCATTTGTCTTCATTTTGGAATCTTCAATTATCAGGTAATATTCAGTGACGCTAACCTTTTGCAACAAAAATGTTTTATGATTTTTTATATTTGTAGGTATTGAAATTGTAAAAGGAGGACAAAATCGTTAGGCAGCAACTTATTAAAAGTAAAAAGTACAAGAAGAAGAAAAAGTGAGTTTTACAGTTGATAATATCACACGGAATTGGAAATAGTGGAATAATAAACTAATATTTCAAAGAGATTCGATGCTGTTGATTCTTAATAAATATATTCAATATATTAATAAAACATGTCTTTTATTGAAGATAAAATTGCTTATAGAAATAAATAAAATTGTATTTAAAAACGAAGGTAAGCAGTTCTAATTATGAAGTAAAAGTTTTACCACAAATGTGTAAGATTTGTCGAAATGAATGAAAAAATTTCAATAAAATCATTCCATATATGAATTCAAATTAGTTAATTTTTTTCATTCTGTAGTATAGTGGTATATAAATATAGGAAAATGTTAACTAATATATAATAACTAATGCCTTATACCTAATTTCTACGAAAATCACATCTTTCAAACAAATAAAAATGTCTTTGGCGCTATACGAAGTTCAACTTTCTTCACAATGAGTTCATTTTAACTTAAAGAAGGGGTCACTTTTTTCTGGGTGTATATGTAATGTTTTAGATATAAATATATCTATCCCTATATATAATTGGATCTCATGTTAGATCTGGTCCTACATGGAATTACATACATTCTAATTATATCTCATCATATGTGGGTATATCTTCTTATATCTAAAGGGGCCAATTTTGAGATCTAATCATATCTGATTAGATCGCCCAAATTTTACACGGGTACTGATATGATTATGCATTAATGGTATTTCTATATATGCGTTTAATTTGGAGATACTGTTAAACACACGTACGGCCTTGGTGGCATAAGATGTTGTTAATAAACATCTGGTTATTCGATTTAATCCTTGCACTGATTTCAATCACTCATTTATTTTCCATCACTTACGTTTACATGTCACATATTTTATAGAAATATGTCGAATATAATCATCGAACCACCACCACACAACATGGTTGACAATTAGACAGACATTTGTATGAAATGTCATTAATGAACGCATGTACACATACTCGCACACACACACATTTGCGAATACATCCATATGACACACCGATTTATAGGTAAATATGCTATTACAACATGTGTCTCATTAGTCACTCAGGACATTAAGGCTTCTATGACTTTACTTCTGTTGCTGATACGATGACAACATACCCATCAAACGCATCAAACATTATGCGACGGAATTAGCATTAACTGGCTGGCAGCTTTAAATGAAACTTACGTGGCAAATTCTCGCTCGAATGCCAACGCATTATCACAGCCTATGACGCCGTAATGTTCGAAGGCGTGTGTTGTAGCAATCTATGACTGAGTGAAGTTGTGATTGTGAATGAATGTGGTGGATGGGTCTGTGTAGCACACATTCATGTCATTTGTTCGTAATTCATTTGATGATGCAGTGATTAAAACATAAATTGTATCATCTCCGACATAATGATAATTGTGTGCATTTTGTCGGATTAATGATGGATCCATGTGTTACCAACAATATTTTCTTGTTTTGTGGCAACCACACTTGTCATTCTCCATCAGAACATATGAATATATGCTGAGGTGAAGAAGGGTGACATCAGACAAGGATGAATTAAGATTGTTGTTGAACTGAATGTGGAACATTAATAGTTAGTAAATTTTCTTTTAAGAAATAGAAGATTTGAAAAGAAATTTTGGTACTGTTTGTAAAATGGAATCTTGGAAATAAGCCAAATGTAAACCTTTTGGAAAAATTTTCTATGAATGTAACATGAACACAACCCATATCATGGGTGCAGCAAGAAACAAACTATTGTTCCGACATCATAGGGTTGAGTAGGTTGCGAATGAACTAGTTCAATTGAACGGGCCACTGAAATGCCGAACTAGTTCGCATCAATCTTTATTTTCCGTTCACCATGTCAGTTTATCTTATCAATCACATTGTATCAGTTATTTTCTTTCTCCTTCGCAATCGCGCAATTTTTTTATTCATATCGCTAAGTTTTACACGCAAGTTAATTCGGGATTATTTTCGTATGCGGGATAAATAAATCATCACAAAAGCTAATATTTTTCATGATGAACTGGATAAAAGCAACAAACGAACTTTAAGTGAACAGTTCATTGACCAACAATAAAATAAACTAACAAACCAAACTGTAAATTATTCCTTCATTGTCTTAAAAATTCATCTTACTTCGAGTACATACGGATATTTAATTTATTCGAGTACATACCGATATTTAATGGTTGACCTAAAGGAAGGTCCACAAGCCAAATCTGAGGTATCGGTTTACATGGGAACTATATACAATTGTGGACATATGTAAACAAATTTTTGCGTGGTTATTAAAGATTTTAACACCATTTTAATACCATGTACCAGGTTTCAAACGTATCAGATGAAATTTGCTCCTCCCAGAGGCTCAGCAAGCCAAATATGGAAGATCGGTTTATATGGAGGCTACATATAATTATGAACCGATATGAACCAATTTTTGCGTGGTTATTAGACGTCATACACTTACACTACGTACCAAGTTTCAACAGGCTTGGATGAAATTTGCTTCATCCAGAGGCTCCGCAAGCCAAATCTGGGGGTCGGTTTATATGGTGGCTATGGTCCAATATGACCAAAGTTAATGTACCCCCATCCTATGGTGGATGGTATACAAATTATGCATCTGTTAATGGTTAGCAACATGGATTCCGGAAAAAATACCACACAGTATAGCCATATTTCTGGATCGCTTGGTCTATCAAACGACCTTGGAATGTCATAGAGAAAGAGTCAAGTTACAATCTCTTCTTGTAGGAGTCCGATCCTTCTTTTAGTTGGAAACATACTTTAGTTATAGAGTAATTGAGTTTTCTATTCTTTCATCTGTCATTCGAATTCATTTTAATTTTTAGCCCAAAAGTATGCTACATATTTTTCGGCAGAAACTAACTGAATATTTTTGGATGAAATAATTTTTTAAGTAACAATTTGTCTTTAATATTTTTAACTGTATCATGCAGATTGTTATCTGCATTCATTGCTAAATACAATGACTACAAGATGAAATGGAAAATTTTCCACTCTTGACTATACGACCAAGTGTTATGGGGGATCGGTTTATATGGGGGCTACATATAATTATGAACCGATATGAACCAATTTTTGCGTGGTTATTAGACGCCATACACTTACACTACGTACCAAGTTTCAACAGGCTTGGATGAAATTTGCTTCATCCAGAGGCTCCGCAAGCCAAATCTGGGGGGTCGGTTTATATGGTGGCTATAGGTAAAAGTGGTCCGATATGGCCAAAGTTAATATACCCCCATCCTATGGTGGGTGCTATACAAATTATGCATCTGTTAATGGTTAGCAACATGGATCGCTTGGTCTATCAAACGACCTTGAAATGTCTTAGAGAAAGAGGGAAGTTACAATCTCTTTTTGTAGGAGTCCGATCCTTCTTCTAGTTGGAAACATACTTTAGTTTTAAAGTAATTGAATTTGGTATTCTTTCCTTTGTCATTCGAATTAATTAAAAATAACACTGTTCATTTTTAGCCCTAAAAGTATGCTACATATTTTGCGGCAGAAACTAATTGAATATTTTTGGATGAAATAATTTTTTTAAGTAAAAATGTTTCTTTAATATTTTTAACTGTATCATGCAGATTGTTATCTGCATTCACTGCTAAATACAATGACTACAAGATGAAATGGGATAAAGGAGGTGTATGATAGAGGATACATCCATTGAAGGACTATTCACACGCAAATGTTTACCAGAATGACACCTTTCAGAGATAAATAATAACTCCATTTATTTGTTGCCATAGAGAAGGTGGATACTTTGGTTCGTTGCTACAAAACATACATACACTTATAGAAGTCAAAAGGACCACCATTGTTTGGATAGGATGGCCATAAAATAAAACTGGCACTTCACAAAAATTACGCCACCAAAGCTCATCTGCAAAAAAAAAGCGGCATTATGCAAGGGAAAATGGCCTGCAATATACAAGAAAACGATGGGAAGAGACCAGTGATCCAGTGTTAAGCTAAATCAACACTCACCCATCCTGGTCGGGATGTTGACAACTCAAATAGAATCGGAATTTAAACGCCAAACATAAGTGCTCTTAACAGACACTTGACACTTTTTGCCAGTTAAGGACCATAACAAATGTTCCTTGTCCTCTTGAAACGACATCATCATCATCAGTTCAGTTCCAACCTCCACAAACTCCACATAGCCTTCTTTGAATCCAATCTTACTTGACACTATGGAAAAAGGAATTGTCGTCGTTCACACTTTTTTCACAGCAAATGGCAAGGCGAGGATGGTAATGGCAAAGTGGAAATTATGCAGATTAAATAGGTCCACAGTGAATGTGGCTAGAACGTTAGCAGGCCCATTCACACATTTCATCGAAATCATACATCTCCCACGAAATAGCATGCTCTCCATTTCACCGATGGACCCGTATGTTTGGTGTGATTTTTGTTGAGTTGTCTGGTGAAAATTTACATGGTGGCGTTTTTATTTTCTTTTATTTATTCATTCGCTCATTCATTCATGATGGTGTAAATCGCATATAATTTTGTATTTTTTTGCATGCTATAATAAAACGGCGCGTAATATATTGAGGTGAAGTGTGTGCTGCTAAAAAGTCCTAAAAATATACTTATTACTATTACACCAATATTTTTATATGGATCATAAATAAATCAATCAATCAATAGGACGATGAAATCTAAACATCTTTGAAGCTCTTTAATATAAATAAGTATATTTGGCCAGGCCCCATCTTATGTACCCTCCACCATGGATTATGATTTTTCGCATGATAATTAGATGACCAAAAATTCAATCGGATGAAATTTACTCTGGGGCTTAGGAGACTATAAATAATTATGGACCTATATGGACCAATTTTTGCATGGTTATTAGAGGACATATATTAACATCGGGTTTCAAATTTCAACCGGAGGAAATTTACTTTTCCAAGAGGCTCAGGATATCAAATCTGGGGATCCGTTTAAATAAGGCTATATAAAATCAAACATGGGGTTGATATGGCCTATTTGCAATACCAATCGAACTACATCAATAACAACTACATGTACTAAGTTTCAAGCCGATAGTTTGTTTCGTATGGAAGTTAGCATGGTTTCAACATACGGAAGAACGGACATCGGAACCCGTTGCTTCAGTTGGGAAAGATATTAGGACAGACTATTTAGCTACTTAGCATGTATATGAGGACAAGTTGAAATCGTTTAAACTAAGTATAGAGGATTAGGAAAAATGTGTATACAATTTTGAAGACACTGGCAGTGGTATTTACTGCGAAGAGTTGCGGATTAGAGAGTCATATAAAATGGACGGCGGATTTTACATTGATACTTACATGATCAATGTCAACTACAATGATTTATGGAAAGGACGCTGGGGTTCCTCTGCGGACTGCGATTGATTGACAAGAGGAGTAAGAACTCTGATTTTTTGGAAAACACATGGTAAGGATTGAACTAAACTGCAGATGCCACGCGGATTTCACATTTGTATAATTTGTGTATAATTTTTCTGAATTTTTTACACCGAAAGAATTTTCTTCGTAAAAAGAACGAAAAATTTCGTTAGAAGTACGAAATTTGTCTTTGTTTTACAACCAAAGAAACTTTTACAACCACACAATTAAAAGTACGAAATATTTCGTTCTTTTTAGTTAATTTAAATTTCGTTGTAGTTAATTTAACTAACGTACACATAAAGTTTCTAAAGTCAAGAAAACATTTCCAATATATAATAATTCCATGAACTAAAATTTGCTTTAGTAGCATATAGGGTTCACTTTTTTTTGAGTGTGCTGGGCTTCTTTTTCTTTCAGGATATTACCGATGTACGGGGCTGTAAGGTTTTTACGCATCTGACAAGAACGTCTCCCGTGGTATCGATATATATCAATAATACAGGCTAAAAACCCGACCCTTATCGTTTTCCTCCACCTCGGTACCGTTTCCACATTACTTCGAGGCGGACCTCCATGTAGGTGCTGGACCTTCTCGTCTACCGTGTCTGCCTGCAGACAGTAGCTTCCCTACATGCCCATCTCCTTCCCTGGTCATTTCACTCCATAGTGTGCGCTAATACGGATGATATACTTGCCTTCATCCAGGCTTCGGGATGGTAGACATAGAAAGCTCATTAGGAATTCTTTGGGAAACGCGAATATGAAGTGGAAAGCAATTCCTTTTCTACGGATTGACGTAATCCTCTATAACCTAACCTAACCATGGTGGAGGGTATAAAAAAGGTCTTGAAAAAGATTTCCTATTTCGGAATATGGTTAAACTTTATAGTCATATACATAGTTAGGGTTCGAATTCGATCCAATAATATTGAAGATTTCATTCCAATTGTTACGAACAAATTGACCTAAGTTCAATAGAATTCTCTTTTATCCAAATACAGACATTAGTATTGTGCAATTGTCGTTCTACGAAATTCAATAGAGCCACAGTGGTGCATGGTTAGCATGCCCGCCTTGCATACACAGGGTCGTGGGTTCGAACCCAGTTTCGACCAAAAAAACAAAAAGTTTTTCAGCGGTGGATTATTCCACCTCAATAATGCTGGTGACGTTTCTTCTCTAAGTGGTTTCACTGCAATGTGGAACGTCGCACTGTGGGATCGCTTCATACATTTTTGTGCAAAAAATAGAAGGAGTAGTCCGAGATCATTGGAAGATGGCACCGAGCATTATATTGACTAAATTAAAAAAAAAAGAATTTTATCAAAATCGGCCACGCCCAACGCCCACCGCCCATACAATCCAAATGGATTTTTCGCATAAAATTTTTCCTATCCCGTCAAAAGTGTTAAAATTTGATACATACAGTTTCTAGAATTAAGTTTCAAGTTTCATCAACATCGGCCACGCCCACGCCCATACAATCCAAATGGATTTTTCGCATAAAATTTTTCCTATCCGGTCAAAAGTGTTAAAATTTGGTACACACAGTTTCTAGAATTAAGAAAAGATGCGTGCCAAGTTTCATCAAAATCGGTCACGCCCACCGCCCATACAGATTATAGATACATTTTTTTTAATATTTTGTTTATTATTCCACAAAAAAAAAACTTTATTTATTCTTCATCTATCATTTCTTTGACTATATCATCACATTCCAAATCCTTTTTGGATGGCTTATGTCTTAGGCTGGTTGATGAAACCAGGGTCTGATGAAACCAGTAAACGATGAAAAATATCAGTGTTTGTCGCAACACTACTGCATTTCCTAGAAAACATTAACCTATATTTCCTGTAGTCCTTATTTCTTGCTTCTCCCGCTTCTTCACTTAGCATACCAATAATAAATTTATTTCTCCATTGCAATTAATTATTTCTTTACACAGTTCTTCATATAAAACCGAAAACAAAATCATTTTGATAATTATATATAAAAATTTTAAAAACTTTGAAAACTAAAATCGCAAATGTTGTTGTTCTTCCTTTTGTTCACTACAAAATGATAAAATAATCATGTGCTAGTTCTAAAAATCATATGGTTTTGTTTTTATTTATCTCTATGCGCTGTTTCGCCCGAATTGTTAATTGTTGTTATTTTCAATATTCAATAAATAGCTGGCCTAAAATTATGCAATACTTTTTTTTTTGCAAAAATTTAATGAACATTTTCATGACTTTTACCAGAAATTTTTAGTTTTCTTCCACTTCCGGAAGTTTCCTAAATATATTTTTTGGTTTAATCGAAAGAAGACATTCCCACCTTTCATTTTGTTAAAAGAACGGCTTGGAGGAGAGTGGAGCTACATTTTTTTGTGTCCATTGAAATTCCAAAAAAAAAAATTTTTACCGGCTTACAGATTTGGACATATCTTCCTAACGGTTTATGATATCCCCATAATTTTTTTTAATTTATAGAGAAATACTTCCGGAAGTTTCCTAAAAATATTTTTTGGTTTAATCGAAAGAAGACATTCCCACCTTTCATTTTGTTAAAAGAAGGGCTTGGAGGAGAGTGGAGCTACATTTTTTTGTGTCCATTGAAAATCCAAAAAAAAAATTTTTACCGGCTTACAGATTTGGACATATCTTCCTAAAGGTTAATGATATCCCCATGATTTTTTTTAATTTATAGAGAAATACTATATTTTTAAAATATATTAAAGTCAAATGCTATTATCAAGAAAATTTTACATATATGGAAGACTGCATTGCATGAAAATACAAGTCATTTCTTGCTTAGCCCCCTTGCAGGGACTTTCCCTCAATTTTTCACAAATAGAATACAATTTTTCGAAAAAAAACATAAATGCACATTTCGTATTTAAACAGTTCTCTACAAAACTGCATCTTTAAATTTTTGAAATTCAGTAGTTGAAAAATTGATTTATTGACACCAAAATTCCACAGTGCGTCGTTCGGACTCGGATATAACCTACGAAATTCAATAATTTTCACAGTTGTTTTTCTTTCTTGTATTCTCTCAGCGAGCATTCTGATAATGTCAAACAGCTGACCAGAGTGGAAACAAAAATTTGTCGAATAAATTTTGTTGTATATTCTCGAGTATTCACACTATCATTGAGACTATTCTTTCAAAGACACTTTGTTTACAAGGATGTTAGCCATTGGACTGTAAGAGGTCTCAATTTGAAAATTACATAGTCTAGTTTTACTCTAAGAAACTGTATTCAGAAAAGATTTTAAAGGACCCACAATTCTAAAGAATGCTGCTTTTACACATCTACCCAATATACAGCCTACATATCAAATAGGATTTCCATTTAAATGTTGAAATGACATTTCTAAAAGTTATCGGATTTTAATTGCTGTTAACTTAATGTACGTTTTCATATCGAGAGTCATATTTTATGCTGCCGTCTGGATGGTTGTGTTGACTACGTGTTTCGTCGCCTTTTGTCATTCGCTATTGCGACACGTCGCTCATGCAGGAGCTGTCAACTCCGTTAAAATGTTAATGTTTCCCAGCTCATTTCTGTCTGACTGCCCGCTTTACCGTTTTGTCGTTCCACGTGCTATATGCTACAGCCAATTACACTATTCGATAGGTAGATGAGATTTACTGCTGAGAATAGGGACTAGGTGAGATGGGGGGATAAGTGAATAGAAATGCAGGATTTGGCGGCATTGGAATATAAGATGCCTTTTGTCAGTCACTCTGTCAGTCTGTTGGAGCTTTCATGATGTTAATTACTCTGTAACATGGTGTATCTTTACAACTACAATTTTGCAAGGATCTATCAGGACATGTGTAAGTATTTAAGTACTACAGATGATGATATGAGAATATAAGTATGTGTGTGTTTATATGGATGTTTGTCATCATAATTTCTTTGTCCTTTATAGAGAAAATAAAGAGCTTCTCTTTAGTCTTCGTCGCTATTTGCCTTCGTATGGGACAAACAGGACTCACACACGACAAAGCAGATTATCTCAAAGGACCTATAAATCCAGTAATTAAAGTCAAAGTCACAAGACGTAGTAGCACAGAGTGTAATATTGTTCTATGGCATCCAGACAAAAACTCTGATGGTGTGGGATGGTGGCAATCTTATCAGTTGCCTGCCTTTGTCTGACATAGGACCACGGCTTAATGCATACTGGTGACCACCCGAGTCTCTTACTACAATACCCACCATCCACCCCATCCCATGTAGATTTCCCCTGTCAAGTTGATATGTAGATTTAGGACAAACATTGTTGCTAGAATTAAGCTGTTCAAGTGTTATCTTCATTTTTTAAGTTGGCATTGGCCGCTGGCTGTTTTGGGAGAGGCAGTAAACAAGTCTTTTTCTTTTCATGGACACTTTACGAAGAAGGAACACATGCTAATAATTTTTATCTATTGTCTATGGGTTTTGTCTGTTCATTTAAAAGACCTATTCATTTTGGTCTTGAAATTATCTTCATGATAACGTATAAATCAAATGGTTTTGGTGAGGAAGTGTTGGAAACGACTAACATCATCATGAGTGGATGGAATTTATTTTCTTCCCAATTTGGGATTTTTCTACCAGATATTTAAAGAAGTCTATAACATTTTCACATATCCTGTTATAATGGAAAGCTTTACTTATCCTTGAACCTTTGTGATTGGTCAGCAATGTGACAGTCGTAAATAACATACTGTATTTTCCAATTATTGGCCGATGAAGTGATAATATAGAAATGAACATGTGTTTCATGAGAATATTCTAACTGGGTGGATATTTCTCACCCAATCCCTGATTGCTGGACTAACTTCCTCAAGGTGCAACATACAATGGAGGATGTAGTAACCTTGTCATTCCGTTTGTAACACATCGAAATATTGGTCTCAGACCTTTTAAAATATATATATTGTGAAATTCTGAGTGGATCTAGCGATGTCCTTCCGTCAATCTGTTGAAATAACGCTAACTCCTGAACGAATCAAGCTATCAATCTGAAACTTGGCATAGGTATTTGTTATACATGTAGGACGGATGGTATTGCAAATGGGTCATATCGGACAACATATAAACCGCCAAATTTGGCTTGCAGAGGCTCTTGGAGTAGAAAATTTTGTCCGATTCGGTTGAAGTTGATGTCATCTAATCACCATGCAGACATTTTTTCATATCAGGGATGGAAAATACAATTTTTAAGAATGTACAAAAAAGGTATTTTTTTGAACCAAAAAGCATTTTTCACTAAATTTCAACGAAAATTCCATTGGAAGATTATATTGTCAATATTGTCATATTAGACTGAATTTTAAAGAAAATAAAATTTTGTTTGTCAACTCCTCAATTTTAAATATATATTTTTTAGTTTTATATGCGCTTATAAATAAAAATAAAATTTTGTCAAAATTTTCGATAGAAATACAATTTTGACAGAATTTTCTATAGAAATAACATTTTGACAGAATTTTCTGTAGAAAGAAAATTTTGACAGAATTTTCTATAGAAAGAAAGTTTTGACAAAATTTTCTATAGAAAAAAAATTTTGACTAAATTTTCTATAGAAAGACAATTTTGACAAAATTTTCTATAGAAATAACATTTTGATAAAATTTTCTATAGAAATAAAATTTTGACAAAATTTTTGTAAAATAAGAAGAAAATAAGACTGGTAAGATTTTCTCCAAATGTTGGTAGATTATTTTTGTCTCAACACCCAGAAAAGGAATATGATCACCTCAACCATGTTTCGAGAGCAACATGTTATTTTTGGACGGAGAACATGTTACATGTTTGCAACCATGTTATTTTCTCAAAAAGCATATGTTCCATGGTCACAGTCCAAAAATAACATTTTGCTCTCGAAACATGGTTGAGGTGATCATATTCCTTCTCTGCGTGAAGTTTCCGCTGTGACTGTAATGGTGCGCAATATTTTAGTACGTGATCGATAGCTTCTCGTCTAGGAAGTGTTCGCGAGGAAGCGTAATATAGAAACACATGCTTTTTATACCCTGCGCCACACTGTGGAACAGGGTATTATAAGTTAGTGCATATGTTTGTAACACCCAGAAGGAGACGAGATAGACACATGGTGTCTTTGGCAATAATGCTCAGGGTGGGTCCCTGAGTCGATATAACCATGTCCGTCTGTCCGTCTGTCCGTCCGTCCGCCTGTCTGTGAACACATTTTTGTGATCAAAGACTAGGTCGCAATTTAAGTCCAATCGCCTTCAAATTTGGCACAAGTTCCTGTTTTGGGTCAGAATAGAACCCTATTGATTTTGGAAGAAATCGGTTCAGATTTAGATATAGCTCCCATATATATATCTTTCGCCCTATATGGACTTATATGGTCCCAGAAGCCAGATTTTTGGCCGAATTTGTTTGAAATTTTGCACTAGGAGTACAATTAGTAGTACAATTAAGTGTGCAAAATTTGATTGAAATCGGTTCAGATTTAGATATAGCTCCCATATATAGTTTTCGCCCGATTTACACTCATATGACCACAGAGGCCAATTTTTTACTCCGATTTAGTTGAAATTTTGCACAGGGAGTAGAATTAACATTGTAGCTATGCGCGCCCAATTTGGTTGAAATCGGTTCAGATTTAGATATAGCTCCCATATATATGTTGTTCTGATTTCGACAAAAATGGTCAAAATACCAACATTTTCCTTGTAAAATCGCCACTGCTTAGTCGAAAAGTTGTAAAAATGGCTCTAATTTTCCTAAACTCGTAATAAATATATATCGAGCGATAAATCATAAATAAACTTTTGCGAAGTTTCCTTAAAATTGCTTCAGATTTAAATGTTTCCCATATTTTTTTACTAACATTGTGTTCCACCCTAGTGCATTAGCCGACTTAAATTTTGAGTCTATAGATTTTGTGGAAGTCTATCAAATTCTGTCCAGACCGAGTGATATTTCAATGTATGTATTTGGGACACACCTTTATATATAGCACCCAACACATTTGACGGATGATATGGTATCGAAAATATAATATAGTCGGCCCCGCCCGACTTTAGACTTTCCTTACTTGTTGTGACTAAATCATTCTTGAAATACAATAAAAGCGTGTTTTGGACTATGGTTTTTACAAAATTTAGATTTTCTTATCACAGACTTTCTCAAAATATTAAAATATTTAATCAAAAATATTGTACCATAAATCTTGTATCGGCTCAAAAATTTTTGCACAAAAGGTACTAAATCATTCGTGGGCGTAACCACGGTACTTATGAAAATGTATTGAAAAAAGTACTATAGTACTGCATTTTCCATCCCTGGTTCATATAGGTCCATAATTGCCCAGCAAAAAAAAAATTGGAAGTTGTTCCACAAACATTTCTTTTAAAGCCCAGCCCAGAATCTCCCATCGAGTTTTTTCAACTTCCGATGCAGTCCTTTTGGACAAGTCTGATGCAGTCCTTTTGGACAAGTGCACAAACATTTCTTCTAAAGCGCATCTTGGGATCCCTCAATGATTTTTTCTACTGCCGATGCAGTCCTTGTGAACAAGTATTAGAAAGAGCGCAATCAGCCTATTTTAAGTGCAAATTTTGGACAATTAAATTTTACAAAAAATAGAAAACTAATAAAAAACTAAACAAAAATAGAATATTAATAAAAAAGTAAAAATAATAATAAAAAAAATCATCCCCGCTGGGATTTGAACCTGTGCCGTTTGACTTTTTCGCTTCCATCGAAGTTCTTTTGAGAAGTTTTTGCAAATTACGAGAATTTTTAATTTTTTGTTGATTTTGAATGGAAAAAATATATTTATACGAAAATAAAAAAAACGATGCATAACATAAAAAAATAATTTTTTAGAAAAATACTTGCTAAAAAAATTGCCACTGGTGAGATTTGAACCTGCGTTTCTTATTTTTTCATTCATACTAATAAAGAACATCTCGAGAAGCAATTAGAATGTTATTCCTCGGTGTCGTATTACGATCATATCACAAACATTTGAATTGACCTTTCGACGCGTTTGTGGCTGAGTGTGCTAAGGCGTTCTGTTATGGTGTCAGCAAACCCAAGTTCAACCCCTGGTCGGAGCGAAAAAGTTTTTCAAACTGTAAAAATTAGATAATAGGAAAATAACAGTGTAATAAACAACATTTGGATGAAAAAAAGTAAAATTGGTTGAAAAAAAATTGTTTTTTTTTCGCTATTTAAATTTCTTCATTCAAATTAACTTCCAGGGCACAACTTCTAAAGCAATGCAAAGGATCCAAAAAGGGAGTACTTCCGTCCTATGACAAGTACATGTTAAATTCATTGGAGATGATCCAAGTTTTCACTACTTCCGGGTCACAGATTGGGGATCCAAACTACTTTTTTGGAAGCTTTTTTTTATATAGCCCCCATATAACCCGATCTTCAGATTTGATTTCCAGAAATTTCTAGAAGTGTAACATTCATCCGATTCGGTTGAAATTTGGTGCACACAAAAAATAATTTTTGGATTCTATCACGAAATTAATTGATTCAATTTTTTTTTTTTTAATTTTTGGATACTATCACGAAATTAATTGATTCAATTATATTTTAATTGAAATGCCATCAATCACAAAAATGATAGTATCAATCACCAAAGTCAATTAAAAAATTAATTGATACTATTAACTTTTGGTATTGATTTTTATATCAATTAAAAAATGTGTTGTTGAATTAGTTGAATATTTTTGAAAATCCAATTAAAATTTTAATTGGAAATATTTTGGTGAACATTATTTCTGTGTAGGCGATGCCAGTATATACTAACCGTTCACAAATTGGCCCATATCGGTTTATAATTATATATAGCCCGATCCCGAAATTTGACTTTTCTAGACTTTTTCTAGAACCCATTTCAACCAAATTTGGCATGTGTTGCAAGAATGTTAGTCCTACTCTCTATACAAAACTTCAAGTAAATCGGCGTGATATTTCGACCTCTGGGGCCAATAAGTTCGTATCGGACGAAATCTGAACCAATTTCAACTAAATTTGGCATGCATAGTAAAAATGTTATTTCCATCTCCTGTGCAAAATTTTAAGTAAATCGGAGGAAATTTTTGATCTACGGTGGTCATATCTGTAAATCGGACGACAGATATATATTGGAGCTATATCTAAATCCGAACCAATTTCAACTAAATTCGGTACGCATATTTATAATGTTAATTCTACTGCCTGTGCAAAATTTCACGTAACTCGGAGTAAACATCTGGTTTCTGGCGTCATAGGAGTGTAAATCGGGCGAAAGCTATATATGGGAGCTATATCTAAATCTGAACCGATTTCAACCAAATTCGGTGTGGACGTTTTTAATGTTAATTCTACTCCCTGTGCAAAATTTCACGTAAATCGGAACAAAAGATTGACCTCTGAGGCCATAGGAGGGTAAATCGGTCGAAAGCTATATATGAGAGCTATATCTGAATCTGAACCGATGTGAATGATATTTTGCATTTACGAGACTCACAAAATATTCGATTATACGAAATTGGAAGAATATCGGTTGATAAATACGTCATTTCTGACCAGATCGCTTATAAATATATATGACAGCTATATCTAAATGTGAGCCGATTTCAACCAAATATGGCTCACATACCGATACGATTAAACGTACTCCATGTGCAAATTTTGAAGCAAGTCAGGGCAAAACACTGGCTTTTAAGGCCATATAAGTGCAAATCGGACGAAAGATATATATGGGAGCTATATCTAAATCTGAACAAATTTCCATCAAATTTACCTAGCATTTGTAAAATGTCAATTCTACTTTCTGTGCAAAATTTCACAAACATCTGTAGTAAACTTTGGCCTCTGTTGCCATATGAGTCTAAATCGGACGAAAGATATATATGGGAGCTATATCTAAATCTGAAATGATTTGGCTGATATTTTGAAAGTTTTTCGAGACTCATAAATTATTCGGATGTACTGAATTTGAAGAACATCGGTTGATAAACACGCCAATTATGACCAGATCGGGGATAAATATATATGACAGCTATATCTAAATCTTAATCAATAGCGATTGTCTTTGTTCCAAAAAACGACCCTATGCCAAATTTGAAGACGATCGGACTTAGACTGCGACCTGTACTTTGCGCACAAAAATACATGAATACACTGAAAAAAAATATTGTCGTGAGGTCAAAGATTTCATGTCTTTAAAATACGAACGTAAATTTTGCTTAGCATAGAAGACGCATTTCTCTAATATAAAGTTTTTTTCCTTGTCCAAAAGTCGATAAACTTTTCACTGAAGTCGTATTGTCCTTATAATTAAGTGATTTCACTTAAAAATGGGTATCATAACATGAAAGAAAAAATGTTTGGGCTAAGGTCAATTTGACTTTAATAATTCAGAAAAATTCTTTAAATTTAATGAAATTGTCTTAAAATTTGTTGTCTTTTTGCATCTTGACTACAAAGCAAAAAATCGTTCAAATATAGGACATGTTTTTCAACACTTTATTTTAAAGACGTTTTTTACTTGAAACATAGCATAATTTCTACTGGAAGTCGAGTCTTAATTAGGAAAATAAAGTTGTCGTTAAGTCGTTTGTATGCTATATACGACGAAAAAAAGCTGAAAAAGCGAAAAATGTAAATTTGCTTCCTGTAAGCAAGTACACAAAACCCAAATTTAAAAGAGAATTGTGTCTTAAAATTATCCTTACTTGTATTCTCCGCGTCTTTGGCTCGGAATCAATACCAACATTTTTAAAGTAAAGACAAAATCTTTGGAACCGGGTATGTTTTTTTTTCAGTGTAGACAGACAGACAGACAGACAGACAGACAGACAGACGAACATCGTTAAATCGACTCATAATTTAATTCTATGACGATCGATACTAAATGATGGGTCTCAGACTTTTCCTTCTTTGCGTTACATACAAATGCATAAACTTATTATACCCTCTACCACAGTAGTGGTGAAGGGTATAAATACTAAAAACAATTGAATCGGGCAGCACTCATTGATAAGAGAAAAGTTAACCAGCTGCCATTGTACCTAACCTAACTTTATATTATAACGTATTTCCTTCAAGAGCAAATAAATCCGAATTTATAACAAATGTCATAACAACATGACATATTAACAGTCTACTATTTTTCATTTTTGCTAAATGATTTTTTCACAAACAAAAAGAAAAAGTGTTCTTCTTCCAGTGTACGATACCTCTGTCAAAATACTTAAAAAACAGACTGCCGTACTACCTTTTTTGTCGTTACTAATTTTATTTAAATTTTCTTTGTGGTAAAAAAAAACTAAATCTAAACTTATTCAACGTCTGATCGATGGGGGTTATATGAAAATGCAGTATTCTATAACAAATTAAAAAGAAGGTGAGACAATAATCAGATGGTGGCCCATAATAAGAGAAAACGTGTGATGGGTATAGGCATTAGCATGGCCGGTATTTTAAGGACATCACCCGTTCGTAGTGTAGCATAACCTCACGTTCAGTTGTTCCATTGCTGTCATTAGATTTATGCATTGCGGTAAACCAGAGCAATTAGAAATGGTTGTATAACTTTTGAGTTTGTATTTCCACTTGGATTTGAATGTGGATTTTAATATGCATGAAGAAACACGCACACAAACTTTGTTATGTTACCCTTTTTTATGGGCAAGTCCTGGGATCGTGGTCACAATACTGCAGTTTAATTTACGATGGCATATTCAAGGTGGTTAGCTGGGAAATTTAAACAAAAATGTCTGCCGATTCTTCAAGGTTAGGCAATCGATTTTGGTGGCTTTAAAATTTTGGTTGGGCTTTATTTTTAGAAAATTCAAAATGTTTTTGTTTTTTTTCATTTCAGGCAAAAACCCAAGTTCATAAACATTTCTTTTTCTATAAGAAAAAAGAGCTAACTTTTCCATCCCCTCTTGGAGTAGAGCAGGACAAACAAACAAAAAAAATTGTTGTCGTTTTTTTTTTATTTAAAACAAAAGTTTATTTTCAAAGTCATTTGTACTTCTTGGAGAACTTTTGCCGCAAACTTCTTCGTGAACTAAAGCTTCGAAAAGTGTGTCTATTGTCTGTCTGTCCCTTTGACTCAACAGTTGGTTGTGTTATCACAACCAGCCGCGCATAAAATGCTAAAATTGGAAATGACGATAAAAAGTTTGTCTTAAAGTAAAATTTGCTTAATTACTTTTATGCTGTTAAAGAGTTTGAATCTAAGAAAATTGTCCTTCATAGCATGAGAAAATCAAAGCAAACGTAGCACACTTTAATATCGCAGAAAATATGAATGACGTTTAAAGTACATTTTATTGAAATTGAGGATTCAACGTAAAATTGTACAAATAAAAAAAAATTGCCCCAAAAATATGGAATAATGAATGAAAGTTTAAAAAGATTTATTTGTAGGCTTCGGTAAATTTTCATGTGGAAAATTGTTAAGTGTAAGAGAATATAAGAACAACCTGTTCTTCCATTTATTGAATATTTGATTAATAAATAACGTGTATGAGGATGTAAAAATCCCAAACTACAGTCTTCTGGACTCTTTAGAATAACATAAATTTGCATTTTCCATATTGTGGAAGGATTAATTATGGTTAAATGTGGTGAACTTCTCACTTATGCTTATGCTTCTCGATTCCATGATGAGCACAATAAATAAGGGACTTTATTTTTATAGCTGATTTCCAAGTACTACAAGATTTCAGAAGCATTATACGTTTTCCGGAAAAAACATAACAAGTATATACGGCCGTAAGTTCGGCCAGTCCGAATCTTATGTACCCTCCACCATGGATTGCGTAGAAACTTCTACGAAAGACTGTCATGCACAATCGAATCAATTGGGTTGTGGCATCTTAAAACTTCTTAAAATCGTTTTCTAAATTGTTAGTTAGTCCATACGTGGTATATATTAGACAAAACATGTATGTATAGGTAAGTCTACAAATAATTACGAATCGCTATGGACTTTTGCACGGTACGTAGAGAGCCAGAATTGAGAGACAGAATTGTCGCTTATATGTGGGCTATATACAACTATGAACTTGATATGGACCAATTTTTGTGTGATTGGGGATCGATTTATCTGAGGGCTATTTATAACTATAGACCGATACGGACCTAGTTAGGCATGGTTGTTAACGGCCATATACTAGCACATTGTACCAAATTTCAACTGACTCGGATGAAATTTGCTCCTCCAAGTGGCTTCAAAACCAAATCGCGGGATCGGTTTATATGGGGGCTATATTTGATTATGGACTGATATGAACCACTTTTGGCATGGTTGTTCAATATCATATACTACCACCACGTACCAAATTTCAACCAGATCGGATGAATTTTTGCTTCTCCAAAATGCACCGGAGGTCAAATCTGGGGATCGGTTTATATGGGGGCTATATATAATTATGGACTGATATGTACCAATTCCTGCATGGTTGTTGGATACCAAATACTAACATCACGTACCAAATTTCAACCGAATCGGAAGAATTTTGCTCATCCAAGGGGCTACGGAGGTCAAATCTGGGGATCGGTTATATATATAATTATGAACCACTTTTTGCATGGTTGTTAGAGTTCATATGCTGACACCATGTACCAAATTTCAACCGGATCGGATGAAATTTGCTTCTCTTAGAGGCTCCGCAAGCCAAATCTAGGGATCGGTTTATATGGGGGCTATATATAAATATGGACCGATGTGGACCAATTTTTGCATGGTTGTTAGAGACCATATACCAAAATCATGCACCCAATTTCAGCCGGATCGGATGAAATTTTCTTCTCTTAGAGGCTCCGTAAGCCAAATCGGGGGATCGGTTTATATGGGGGCTATATATAATTATGGACCGATGTGGACCAATTTTTGCATGGTTATTAGAGACCATATACTAACACCATGTACAAAAATTCAGGCGGATCGGAGGAAATTTGCTTCTCTTAGAGGATCGGCAAGCCAAATATGGGTGTCTGTGTATATGGGAGCTATACGTAAATGTGGACCGATATGTCCCATTTGCAATACCATCTGACCTACGTCAATATCAACTACTTGTGCCAAGTTTCAAGTCGATAGCTTGTTTTGTTCGGAAGTTAGCGTGATTTCAACAGACGGACGAACGGACATGCTCAGATCGACTCAGAATTTCACCACGACCCAGTATATATATACTTTATGGGGTCTTAGAGCAATATTTCGATGTGTTACAAACGGAATGACAAAGTTAATATACCCCCCATCCTCTGGTGGAGGGTATAAAAATGGCGGTATGATGTTTTAAATGCAATAAGCTTTATTTTATAGAATTCGGTCAAAATTTTATTTATTTTTTTTTTCTTAAAAGATAGAGTGTTCATTTGAGGTTAAAGGTGAATACTATGTTCGGTGTTTTCACCAAAACACTAAATTAAAAGTTAAAATATATTTATGAAGACGGTTATATTTTGATCAAGTCTTGCCAAATAATGGATTGAAAAGATCCAAGGAATTGATTGCAAATAATTTTATATTTCTAAATTAATTAATTAAAAAAGTAACCGTGAAAACAAGCTGGTTTTGAGCTTGGAAACTGAACTTAGTACTCAGCTTTAAATGTTTCTCTGCACTACAAAAATTTCGCGTTTTGAAGAATTTGAGTCAACGAAGTTTATAACGTGGTTTTGTCGTAGGCTGAGATAGACCAGTAGTTGTCCAGGATTACCTTTAAGGACCCACAAACCTTAAAATTAAAACACACGATTTATGCCTTAATAGGTTGAACAGTACAGGTTTTATTGATGGTTATTTTATCGTATATACGTACAATAATAATTCGTTTTATAAGCTTGGAATTCAGGGATGTTGTAGATATTCGTTGCTGAGGCTCACTGTTGATTTGACGACCGTGAAGACGAGCTAGGTTCGTTGATTTGGGTTTTATTGTTGTCAATTCGTTTAAAGATTGTCGGCCACCGTTCGGTGATTCGGGCTTTTTCTTAACGATCTGTTCGGTTGTCTTAACGATCCACTGAATCGGCGTTCCAGGACGATGCTTCGGTATTGGTAAGTCGGGATTGTCGTAGATGATTCGGCGTCGTTGACTAGTCGGTTGTTGATTAGGTTTTTGTGGTTCGTGGTTGTCGTTGGTTCGGGTATCGTGGTTGACGATTCGTTTATTCGAGTCTGTCGTTAACGATCCATTGACACAGCGTTCGGTAGTTAAGGATTGTCTTTGACGATTCTTTGTCGTTGACTGTTCGGTTGATAAGTCGGTTCGGAGATGCAGGCTTGTCTTCAACGAATTGTTTCGGTAGTTCAGGTTTGTCGTTGAGGATTCGTGCTTGATTGTTGATTTGGTAACTCAGGGTTGTCGGTAATTCGGGGTTGTTGTTGACGATGTCTTGATAGGGTGGTCGTTGATAGGTTGATTTCGTGATCGTTGCTTTCTCGATGATGAGATGCTCGTGGTTCGTTGATTGTTCGTTGATTGTTGTTCGTTGATTGTAGTTCGTCGATCCGGTGCTCGTTGGCTGCTCGGTGATTCGTTGAAGCTTCGTTGTTCGGTTAGTAAACTAATACTAAGGGAAGATACACGAATGTAGAAGCAAGCTAATGGCCGAAGCGATCAGTGCGGAAGCAAGCGAATGCTGAAGCAAGCTAATTGCCGAAACAATTAGTGCGGAAGCAAGCTAATTGCCTAAGCAATTAGTGCGGAAGCAAGCTAATTGTCGGAACAATTAGTACGGAAGCAAGCTAAAAGCCGAAGCAATTAGTGCGGGAGCAAGCGAATGCGGAAGCAAGCTAATTGCCGAAACAATTAGTGCGGAAGCAAGCTAAAAGCCGAAGCAATTAGTGCGGAAGCAAGCGAATGCGGAAGCAAGCTAATTGTCGAAACAATTAGTGCGGAAGCAAGCTAAAAGCCGAAGCAATTAGTGCGGAAGCAAGGTAATTGCCGAAAAAATTAGTGCGGAATCAAGCGAATGCGGAAGCAAGCTAATTGCCGAAACAATTAGTGCGGAAGCAAGCTAAAAGCCGAAGCAATTAGTGCGGAAGCAAGCGAATGCGTAAGGGGGTGAACTCCTTTTGATTAGATGGATCTATGCCAATTGACTTGTCCGTCTGTTGGAATTCTGCCTACTTACTAAAAATAATCGGCATTGAGTGATAATGGACTATAGTGGTAGGCACAGTGGCTCACAGCAAGTATATGTAGAGGTGTAAAACGATTATAAGTAATGGTACGAAAAATACGTATTTTTTTAATATCATGTGGTAGTGGGAGATAGCATGTACGGGCGAAATATATTTCGAACCGTTACAAGTTTAAGATGGATATTTTGTGGTAAAATTCGTTTTTTGTTTAATTCTGAAATATTTAGTACGAAATTTAATTTTAATAAAATTAAAAAAAGAAGAAGCACGCTCAAAATAAACCCAGCCAACTGCACTTTAATCGATGATTTGACGGTGGCAAAGAAAAAGAGATATGTTTGTACGAATTTATTTCGGCATAAGCCGGCTCATGTAAAACCTTTTTTCGGAAGGTTCAAGTGTGGTTCATTGTTGGATTTAATGAACTGCCTGAATTTATTCTGATAATTGGTTGATAGTTTTGCTGCAAGTAGAGGATGCTGATGAGGAATGTGGTAATTCCGAAACGTGCGTCCGTCCAACCATCTTGCAGTCTGTAGGGCTTTGCCCAAATGAATTTGACAAACATTCTTTTCCTCTGTTGGTTAAGCTACACTTGTAGTTTAGTCAATGCATGGTTTTAAGCTGAAATCAAAAACAACAACAAAAATTAAAAACTTTATTTGTGTATAACTTTTTTCAGCTCATGGAATTTAGTGTAAAAATTGATCAAAATTAAGAAACAGTGCTACTAATGTAATATAAAAATAATAATTGAATTAAATTTCGATGCAACAGAAGCAAATTTGTTTTTGAAGTTATAGCTTTCAGTCTTTCTTCATGCTTTAAGCACCAAATTTCCCAGAAGGTATCTGTTCTATATCAAGTCCCTTCAGAATACTCGAAAAAATCAATAAAAAGGTTTGAGTTTTAGAAGATTTACAACAACACATTTGAATGGGTGGGTACACAAACGTTAAGTAAATATCTATTTCCAAGGTAAATTATACTTTTTTTTCGTTGTTTCATTTAAACCATATTTTTGTCCCTTCTTTCATTGCATCAACCCGGGGCAAAAGAAAGACAAGTAAGCGTATTGTCAAATGCTAACACGCTTATGGCTTGTTTACCGAACGCATTCAATATTAGACAAATTGACTCAATCAATAAAGGACACAAACAAAAGAGACATAGAGGAGTGTCAAGGCATTCAAATCCAGGAGGTAGCATCATTGTTCATGAGTACAAAAGACATTGAAATCCCCTAAAAGCAGATGTTCGTTTGAACAACAATCTCTGAGGCCAAAGCATAACCCACCAAACAATCATCCATACAACATTGAATGTTGACAATCTTTAATGACACCTCAGGGGTAAACACGAGAACATTTAAATACCAACAAACCCCCCACAAAAAAAAAACACAAAACCAAATCTGAAAAATTGAATCCAATAAGACAAAAGACAGATTCTTCAAATGGGAAAACACCATGAAAAGGGCTTCCAGCCATCAATAAGGATCAATTTCGTTCGATTTAAGGGTGAGTGGTGAGGTGAATGGTTATTCAAATCTATGGCAAGCTAATTTCCAATTACTGCTTGTCAATATTTTTTATTAATACATTTTTTGGATTACCGAGAAGAAATGCCACTTTTTCCACTTGCTACAATGTTTAAGATTTTTTTGTAGCTAATAAAAAATTTGGAAAAATGCACCGTGTTACAAAACAGTGAAAACAATGGCAAATTAGGCTTTGGCTTATCTGGCCCTAAATCTCAAAAGAATGTTGGCTGTAAAGAAATGTTCAATGAACGAAGAGGGGATCGTCCAAATGTATCACCCTTGAAGGAATTTATGTTGAATAAAACCATCGAACAAAATGTTTAGTATGGTAGATTGAGGGCCTTTCATGAGGATTCGATATTCGATTCGATACACAGAAAAAAATGAAGCAATAAAAAAATCAATTATTGGCATAATTGAATAAAAAAATTAAGTTTGACTTAATTTACGATTTTTATTAAGTTAATTACCAAAATAATTGGTTGAATGAAAAACTGTATAAAATTTCAAAATTTACTTATAATTGAATTCACAATACATCAATTACTATGTTCAATTGAACCAAGTATAAAAGTTATTGATTTAAATATGCTAGGTAATTGCCAAACATATGAAAACTAAATTCAATATTATTTGTTTCAATTACGCTGTCTACATACATAACAACTAATTCTATTACACCTTCATTTGAACCAATTACGACAAATTCATAAAATATTTTTTTATTTTTTTTTTAACTAAACAATGCTTTGAGGCATATATCCTTGACGTTAAAAAAAACAGAAAAAAACGAACTAACAAACAATGATAAACTCATGAGCAAAATGAGACACTTCACTCACACCTAACAAGATTTTTTTTATTTATAGGCATTAATGCACGATGTGTGTACTAATAGTTCATGCACTGAAAAAAAAAGCATACCCAAAGATTTTGTCTTTACACAGAAAAAAGTGAATACTTGAATCAAATACAAAAATTGTGATTTCAATTATTTTTGTATTTGATTTTCAGCTTATTACGAAAATCATAAATCCAATTACCCAAATTGTAAGGTTGTCGTAAAATTATTTTCAAATGAAGGGATATTTGTGTTGAGTATAAAGGTATTTGGAATTTGTCAACATTTCCAAATGATTCAGTACTCAATCCAAATACATTGGTATTTAAAATATATAAAGTTTTTCAATTACAGTCGTAATTGAACTGAGTACAATGTTTATAAAATTTTGTAACCTATACAATTACTATCGTAATTATGTTTACTACGATGGTAATCAATATAATCTTTGTACTATATGTTATAATCTATATTGGTTTAAAAAATATATATAAAAATACACTCTGAAAAGAGGTTTTATGCTTTTTATTGTAAAAAATGTTAAAAATATATAACTGAAAATATGGCAGAGTACATGTTTGGAAAAAATACAGAATATTCTTTATAAACGACATATTTAACAGGCTCACTCACAAAGAATAAACAGTTTTTGAATTATCTGTACCACCTGTTGGAATTGGGCTTCCCAAATCTCATTTCTATGTGATTCGTCGTCTTGCTCTTCTGTAATGCAATCAATGTAGAAGCCTATATTCAATTAAAAATTTTAAAAAGATTTTAAAAATTTTTATATAATTTTACCTTCTGTTGAAGAATTCTGGGAAGAATTGGAGCACGAACTTCCCGTTTTCAAACTAAACACATTTTCCTCTAGGCCACATAGTTTTGGCAGTCGTCTTTTATCCATTCATAGACCAGTTTGACGCGTACACATCCTAAATGTAAAAATAAAATATAAAGAGTGAATATAAAGGGTGATACGGTCAAAATTTGGTCAAGGGAAAACGCGTGTAAATCGGTGAAATCGTTTATTTAAAAAATCAAATAAAATTTCTTTTTCAAGTTCAATTAGTATAAAATTCAGGAAAAATATTCAGTTAGGCTTTCGCTTTTCCAAATCCGAATTGCCGGGCCTCACTCTTGACACCTGCCATCAGATTTTGTACAGCCACCTTGTCCACCTTCTTCGCCGCAGAAAGCCAGTTTGCCTTGAACTGCTGCTCGTGCTTAGCAGTTTCTTTGGTCTTCTTTAGGTTCCGCTTGACAATAGCACAGTATTTCTCAATTGGGCGGAGCTCTGGCGTGTTGGGAGGGTTCTTGTCCATGGGAACCACCTGCACGTTGTTGGCGGCGTACCACTCCATGGCCTTTTTACCGTAATGGCAAGATGCCAAATCCGGCCAAAACAGTACGGAACAACCGTGTTTCTTCAGGAAAGGCAGCAGACGTGTATTCAAAAACTCTTTCACGTAAATTTCTTGGTTGACAGTCCCGGAAGCTATGAAAATGGTGCTTTTCAAGCCACAGGTACAGATGGCTTGCCAAACCAGATATTTCTTTGCGAACTTTGACAGTTTTATGTGCTTGAAAATATCTGCTACCTTTCCCCTTCCTTTTGCCGTATAAAACTCCTGTAGTCGGCTTTGACGTAGGTTTCGTCGTCCATCACCACGCAGTCAATCTTCGTGAGCATCGTCGTGTACAGCCTCCGGGATCGCGCTTTGGCCGTCGTATTTTGTTTATCATCGCGATTTGGAGTCACTACCTTCTTGTAAGTCGATAGTCCGTCTCGTTTTTTGGCTCGATGCACGGTTGTAGACGATACACCCAGCTTATTTGCGGCATCTCGGAGAGAGAGAGGTTAGGGTTTCGCTTGAAACTACCGACAACTCTCTTTGTCGTCTCAGCGGCTTCCGGTTTTCGATTTCCCCCGATCCAGACTTCCTGGCTGTCGACAAACGTTCCCTAAACACTTTAATTACATTTGTAACGGTTGATTTGGCAACTTTTAGCGATTTTGCCAGCTTTGCGTGCGAGTAGCTCGGATTTTCGCGATGCGCGAGCAAAATTTTGATACGTTGCTCTTCTTGCTTGGACGGCATTTTGACAACTGAAGAGTGAATTCCAAAGTCAAAATAGGAGCAACATTCTACACACACACACACCTTCAAAATGAGGTGTGTTCAGGTTTTTTAAATGTAAAATTGAAAGAAACACGTCAAGTTTATATTGACCAAATTTTGACCGTATCACCCTTTATCAAAGTTTTTCGCAAGTTTTTGAATGGCCCAATTCAGGATGTGTGTAAGTTTATACAACGAAAGAATTCATTTACTAAGTTTATTAAAGTTTTCAACGAATTTTGTAAATTTTACGAACAACTTTTTACGAATATACGAAATATATACTAAATATATTATATTAACTTTCCATTCCAAAAAGTTCGTGCTGTGAAACATTCGTGATTCGTCGTGATCCCGACTAATAGTAGAAGTCACGAAAAATTATTGTGAATCTTTAATCGTATTTGCGAAAACATACATGAGTATTTCGTGAATGTGCTTGTGAGAGAGAGAGAGAGAGTTCTTCACACACGATACACTCACAACGAAACTGTTAATTTTTAGGAAGAGAATTCTTTCAGAGTAGTTTCCACAAAAGTTCGCTTGTCAAAAAAAAAAACTCGGATTTAGATAAAAGTATATAACATACTTACCTACGATAAAAATAAAATATGATGCGTTATTAATATTTAAACCTTTGGAATCGCGATACCGATAGCAATTTTTATTTGCGCGACCATGTACTTAGAAAGTTTCCTAATAATAACAATAAATGATATTTTATTTTTTGTATTTGTTTATTTTTCGTTACTTAGCAACGTCATAATCAGTTTTGCCTGGCAATTACGCATTATAATTAAATCAATAACTTTTATACTTGGTCCAATTGAACATAGTAATTGATGTGTTGTAAATTCAATTATCGGGGAATTTGGATATTTTTTCCAGTTTTCCATTCAACCAATTATTTTTGTATTTGACTTAATAAAAATCGTACTTGATATAATTTTTTCATTCAATTATGCCAGTAATTAATTTTTATTCTGCTTCATTTTTTTCTGTGTACTTTAAAAATTTTGGTATTGATTCCGAGCCAAAGAAGCGGAGAATACAAGTAAGGATACTTTTAAGACACAACTCTATTTTAATTTTGGGTTTTGTGTACTTGCTTCTAGGAAGCAAATTTTAATTTTTAGTTTTTTTAGCTCTTTTTCTTCATATACTATCAAAGTCCTTTAAAAACGATTTAACGACAACTTTATTTTCCAAATTCTTTAAAATAAAGTGTTGAAAAATATATCCTATTTTTGAACGATTTTTTGCTTTGTAGTCAAGATGCAAAAGGCAACAAATTTAAAGACAATTTCATTAATTTTAAAGAATTTTTCTGAATTTTTAAAGTCAAGTTGACCTTACCCCAAAAAATGTTTCTTTCATGTTATGATACCGATTTTTAAGTCAAATCACTTAATTATAAGGACAATACGACTTCATTGAAAAGTTTATCGACTTTTGGACAAAGAAAAAAACTTTATATTAGAGAAATGCGTCTTTTATGCGAAGCAAAATTTGCATTCGTATTTTAAGGACATGAAATCTTTGGCCTCACGACAATATTTTTTTAGTGTGCTCACGAAGTGAAAAGTCGTATTTACGCCCGAACAAATTGTAAACACCCTCACGAATGTTCCCGTGACTTAAGTGCACGCCACTCACGGGGAGTATTTACACAATCGTATCCCGCCACAGTGATAGTGATCTCGAGTACTTTTGTCACTATCGATGGATTCACGAGTGAGTCAATGTAACAGGAATAAGATACATAAAATAGAATGCAACATGCAACACCGTATCGATGTGTGTGTGTGTGAAAATACTCGCTTTCATGATCCTATATCTTATTTTATAACTTCATTCAAGACTTTTTTTATGACATGCCTAAAAAGAAAAATACGCTAAAGTTTCCGTTATAAAAAATGAAATTTTAACATTTGACTTATAATTGTTTGACTTAAATTTTTTTATTAACCAATAGATTATCTGAAACCATTTCAATCTTTAACTGGCACTAAACATGTTTATATGAAGTATTCGCATTTCATATCTATACAAAAAATTGTTACAAAAAACGATGTTTATTGTTTTATTCTGAATTATCATTTATAAGATTTTTTATTTTATTTTTAGTGTTATAGATTTAATCATATTGCTTTTTTCTCCATATTTTACATAAATTTGTATTATTTTATATTATCCATTTCACTTACATATATATGTTTGTTAAATAAAACTTAATCTTAATAAAATCAAAAAAAAAAAAAAAACATTTCTCAGTGTATTTATTCATAAAAAAATATGGAAATTTAATAATCTATATACTTAAATCAAATATCATAGTAATTGAATGAAATGGGAGCACCAATTATTTTGTCACTAGAACTCAATACAGAAGTAATTGGTACTAAATTGATTACCATCGTATTAAACATAATTACGATTTTAATTGATTTACCGCACAAAATTTAATAAATATTTAACTCAGTTCAATAACGACCGTAATTGAAAAGCAGCATATGATTCAAGTACAAATATATTTAGATTGATTACTGTCTCATTTGAATGTCATGCCAAATTCCAAATATGTTTCTACTCAATACAAATTTGAAAATAATTTTACAACGAAATTACAATTTGGGTAATTGGATTTACAATTTTCGTCATAAGCTGACAATCAAATGCAAAAATAATTGAATTCACAATTTTTGTATTTGATTCAATTATTCACTTTTTTCTGTGTATTTATATGTTCTGTTATTTCAGACTCATTTCGACTGTTTAATTCATTGCAATAGCATATGTGGTTGGTTTCTTTCAATGACTGCTTCCCGGTTCTATTATTAGCTCAATGACAAGGGCTCTTCTTTTTATATCCAAGTTCAAACGGTGTGCCATATTATCAGGTTGGTCGGGAATAATTGCGCTAAGGTGATTTTTGACAGCCAAGGCTGATTCTGCGTACGTCAGCACATACATAAAGGAGTTTCATATATGCGGTCTATTTCGAATCGTGCTGTAATTAGGTAGGAAAAATTTTGCGAATGCGTTTGCCAGAACAGAGGCAGATTAATTACTAATAAGAGTCTCGTTAGTTCTTAATAGGTTTATATAGAAGAGTCTATAATTGATTATGAAATAATTTTCGCATTGTAATTAGAGGTCACAATTTCAAACGGTTTGGATGAAATTTGTTCCTTCGTGAGGCTTCAAAAATAAACTTATGGACCGATATGAATCACTTTTTATAGGTTATTGTAAGGCATATACTAACATTACGCATCAAATTACAACCGGATCGCCTGAAATTTGCTCCCACAAGAGGCTCCGGAGTTCAAATCCGGAGATCAGTTCATATCGGAGCTACATATATTTTATTGACGAATATGTTCCATTTTTTGCACAATTGTTGGAGGGCATATACAAACATCTCCTCACAAAAGCTTCTCTATGTGGTTTCACCACAATGTGGAACTCCGTCCGGTTCGGTTATAAAAGGATGCTCCTTGTCATGAATCTGAACGTAGAACATCGGACAAAACTCAGTGATAAGAGAGAAGTTCATCACTTTGATATCGCAATAGACTGTACTTTCCAAGTGAGCCTGAAATATCGAAATATCGGGCATAGTGGCAGTCTAACCTAACCAAACCAGTATGGACCGATTTGTACACAGTTACAGTTACTTACATCGTATACCTAATTTAAACCGGATTGGATGAAATTTGATCTTCCAAGAGGATTCACAAATCACCCCTGGAGTTCGATTTACCTAAAAGGTATAGCCTAAACGGCTATGTAATGTCGTTCGAAACGGCTACCTAATGTGGTCCGATATGGCTCATTTGCAAGTGTCCTTTCAACAGACGGACGGACGTACAAACATCTTAAGATGGATTCAGAATATATACTTTATGGGGTCTGAGACCAATATAGCGATGTGTTACGAACGGAATGACTAAGTTAGAATACTTCCCATGGTGGAGTGTAAAAAAAATGGAACGATATGTTTTCAACAAGGAAATGAAATTTAAAGAATTCATTGCAGAAATAAAAGCTGAAATTCCATCGAAGAATCATTTTGACGGCTGAAATCCATGTTCACCTGGCAACCTCAGGACTCGAAAAACACCAAAGTTATTGTTGAAGAACATTTTCACTCTCAAAGTGTGACTGTTTGTTGGCATTCATTTGATGAAAAAAATTGAATCTTTTTGGGAATTCAAAAATATCGCCTCTTATTGGAAACTCCTTTATATTGTGTGGTTTGGGATCAATATGTATGATAAGCACCTTTCCACACCTTCAAAAAAATTGCCTCTGTTACATATACTCCCAAACATATTCTGCTTCAAGCATATATATTTTCAGAATTTGTTCAAAGAAAAAACTTGTTTGTACAGTGCTTCTGCCTCAGTATATCTGTTTTGAAGTGCGCAAAATGTCTTCAATATACCCAAAACATTTATTATACCCTCCATCATAGGATGGGGGTATATTAACTTTGTCATTCCGTTTGTAACACATCGAAATATTGCTCTAAGACCCCATAAAGTATATATATTCTGGGTCGTGGTGAAATTCTGAGTCGATCTAAGCATGTCCGTCCGTCCGTCCGTCCGTCTGTTGAAATCACGCTAACTTCCGAACGAAACAAGCTATCGACTTGAAACTTTACACAAGTAGTTGTTATCGATGTAGGTCGGATGGTATTGAAAATGGTCCACTGGTATATAGTGTTGGTATATGGTCTCTAACAACCATGCAAAAATTGGTCCATATCGGTCCATAATTATATATAGCCCCCATATAAACCGATCCCCAGATTTGGCTTGCGGAGCCTAAAAGAGAAGCAAATTTCATCCGATCCGGCTGAAATTTGGTACATGGTGTTGGTATATGGTCTCTAACAATCATGCAAAAATTGGTCCACATCGGTCCATAATTATATATGGCGCCCATATAAACCGATCCCCAGATTTGGGTTGCGGAGCCTCAAAGAGAAGCAAATTTCATCCGATCCGCCAGAAATTTGGTACATGATATTGGTATATGGTCTTTAACAACCATGCAAAAATTGGTCCACATCGGTTCATAATTATATATAGTTAGTAATATTTGGAACATTGTGTTAGTATATGATCTTTAACAACCGTGCCAGTATTGGTCCATATCGGTCCATAATTATATATAGCCCCCATATAAAACATTCTCCAGATTTGACCTCCGGAGCCTCTTGGAGAAGCAAAATTCATCCGATCCGGTTCAAATTAGACACGTGGTGTTAGTCGCTAACAACCATACCAAAATTGGTCCAATCACACAAAAATTGGTCCATAAAATAATCTACCAAAATTTTATTTCTATAGAAAATTTTGTTAAAATTTTATTTCTATAGAAAATTTTGTCAAAATTTTATTTCTAGAGAAAATTTTGTTAAAATTTTATTCGGTTCATAATAAAATTTTCAACATTGTCAAAAGTTTATTTCTATAGAAAATTTTGTTAAAATTTTATTTCTGTAGAAATTTTTGTCAAAATTTTCTTTCTATAGAAAATTTTGTCAAAATTTTTATTTCTATAGAAAATTTTGTGAAAATTTTATTTCTATAGAAAATTTTGTTAAAATTGAATTTCTGTAGAAAATTTTGTCAAAATTTTATATCTACTTTGTTAAACTGTATTATATGTTTGTATGTTTCGTTATCTATCTCCGTCGCAATCTTCATTGTTTCTCTATTCTCTTTTGCACTCTCTGGTGTTTCTAAACATATATTTGTTTATAAGAAATTTCTAAATTAATATATGTTTGTATATTTAAGAAAATGTAATGTCCCAAACATAATATGTTCTAACATATTAACATATACATAGGAATATCCCAAAAATGTTATAGTAGTTTATGAACATTATATGGTTGCACTGAAAACTAATGTGCTAAAAATTTGGTTTCCAAATATATAATTTTTACACCGGAACATATTAAAACCTTATTTTTCTTCCCTGCATATAGTTTAAATTTATACTACACCGATCATACAGGTGCATAAGCATATGTATATACAATGTGAATGCATGCTCGTACGTAGATATTGCCAAATGGTTTAAAATGCAATTTGTATTCTGGAGTTAACTTCTTTTGTTTAAGGTTTGAAATAACATATTTACTCACACATACACTTCGATAGAAAAAAAAAAACAAAAAATTATAAATAGCACTTTAAACATGGATTATTTCTTAAGAAAAAAAAAAATAGTATCTCTTAAATCCCTGCTGTAGCAATGCTCAAACTCATTCTACGATAAGCACAAAAACAGATCCCTATAAATATTTACAAGTGATTGTATGAGAATCCTTCAAGCAGCAAATGATATATCCATGTAAACATTACCGCCAACATCACAACTCATCTCATACATTTGAGCTTCTATTAATGCTTGGATGGATGAGAAGTGGGGTTGAATACCTCACTTCTTGTAGTTGTTTTTTGTTACAAAATTCCTTTGTTGTCGTTGCCACTGCTGTTCTTGAGTTTGGATTCGAATTCTTTTTTTTCAGAAGTCTTTCATTCGAAGTTGAATTCCATGACAGATGAGAGAGAATAAAGGAAAAAAACATATTTCTTTTTGTCCATACTTAAACATTTGGGTATATGTGTGAAGTACATACATAGGAATAAATATTTATATACATATATGAGTTGGCATATACATATGTATGTGTAGAACGACATCATTATCTTCATCATCATCATCATCACAATCACAATTACCGTCATCGTCATCCTCATCATGGCAATGGTGTTTTTGTCACTTGCTCTGTTGCTATTGCCTTTGTTTGCTGATTTGTCTCGTTTTCCAGTGTATCGTTTTGAGTATGAGTATGGGTTATGTGTATGTGTATGTGTGTGAATTTTACGAACATTTTTTTCTCCTTGTATTTTTATTTTTCCAATTCTGATTGGACGCGTTCTAGAGAATGGTCGTTCTCGTTGTTCCTCGTTGTGAATTTGTTGTTTGTCGATTATATAAGTGTATGTGAGAGGATGAACTATATATGTATGTGAACATATAGCCATATATGTATTTTCACCACATATGAGAAATATAAATGTGGTTTATATGAGCTCTTATACATATGTATCTGTACACACACATTCCCATGCTACCGACTGGGCACACAAATCCTACTAATGTCGTGTTGTTGTTTCCCTCCAGACTCGGGAGAATGGGTATAGAGGGCGCACAATACATGTTTTGACGACACCACCACCACAACAACAACAACAATACTTCATTACATTATGCTGTTACTCTTGGCCACTGGAAAACTCCACCCATATGCCAGATACACGCATGCATCCTTTAGGATTTGCACCCATACATGTGCTGCTCAGATCATAGCAGAATACATGGGGAAATAAATCGATAGTGTTTTTTTCATTCCATGATTTCCTTACTGTCACAATATCAGCGGACATGGAACTGACCACAAGTCCGGCGTCATATTGAGCAGAATGAATGCAAATTTAAGCATTGCAGAACTGGAAAAAACCAAACTTCCTGGGAATTATCCTCAGCCCTAAATTTAATTTTCTTATCTCACATTGATCAGTAAAAATACTTGAATAATTGATTTAATTGTTGCTCTTTTATATGAATTTTAGAAGAGGAGGTAATAAATAATTGACGATACTTATGCACACTAACAATTTATTAAACTTTTATTTCTAATGAACTTTTATATAAAAATTTCTCTGTAAACAAACAAACGGAAACACTTACATATCGATGAGAGGAGCCTGATACAATTCATCTTACACTCAAAGAAATTAGTTAATATACACGACATTTCTGTATAATCTCTCACCGGATTAGCCTACTGGATCTACCTCAATACATCAGTTGCGGAGTGGTTCGCTTTATACACTAAAAAAAAACTTTACTTTACTTCAAAGATTTTGACCTTACTTTAAATAATTTGGTATTGATTGCGATCAAAAATTATGCTTCTTTAAAATAAAGACATTTTTAGAAACCTATGTAGCTTTAAATCTAGGCTCTTATAAAATTAGGATACAGGTTTCATTTATCGAAGCTTCGTTCTCTCTTTGCGATATATCAAGAAAAAGTACATATTAATGTAGAAATAATGTCTCAGTTATTTAAAAATTATTTCTTTATATGAAAAATGTTTTTCTTTATTTTAAGGGAAATTTTGCCTTACTTAAAAAAAACACGACTTTAACCGAGGAATGAACATTTCAAAGATTCGTTTTCTAAATTTAAAGAAAGCAATGATTTTAAACATTATTCTAAATTACGTATCCTAAAATTTAGGTTACATAATCTTTCATATAAGGTCTTTATTTTTTCAGTGTGTCTTTCATTGTGTAATCAATTATGGGGCGCCATCTGTTTGACTTAGTCTGGAGACATCCCAACTTACGGAGGCTATACGTAAAAGTGGACCATATCGGTCCCCCATATAAACGGACCCCCAAATTTGGCTTGCGATTGCTCTAAGAGAAGCAAATTTCATCCGATCCGGCTGAAATTTGGTACATGGTGTTAGTATATGGTCTCTAACAACCATGCAAAAATTGGTCCATAATTACATATAGCCCCCATATAAACCGATCCCCCGATTTGGCTTGCGGAGCCTCTAAGAGAACCAAATTTCATCCGATCCGGCTGAAATTTGGTACATGGTGTTGGTATATGTTCTCTAATGGCCATGCAAAAATTAGTCCACATCGGCCCATAATTATATATAGCCCCCATATAAGCCGATCCCCAGATTTAACCTCCGGAGCCTCTTAGAGGAGCAAAATTCATCCATTTCGGTTGAAATTTGGTACTTAGTGTTAGTATATGGTCTCTAACAACCATGCAAGAATTGGTCCATATCGGTCCATAATTATATATAGCCCCCATATAAATCGATCCCCAGATTTGTCCTCCGGAGCCTCTTGGAGGAGCAAAATTCATCCGATCCGGTTGAAATTTGGAACATGGGGTTAGAATGTGGTCTCTAACAAGCACGCAATCCATATCGCTCCATAATTATATATACCCCCATATAAACCGTTCCCCAGATTTGATCTCCGGAACCTCTTGGAGGAGGAAAATTCATCCGATCCGGTTGAAATCTTAGTATAAGGCCGCTAATAGCCATGCCAAAATTGGTCCATATCGGTCTATAGTTATATATAGCAGATCCCCAATCACACAAAAATTGGTCCATATCGGTTCATAATCATGGTTGCCACTCGAGCCAAAAAATAATCTACCAAAATTTTATTTCTATAGAAAATTTTGTCAAAATTTTATTTCTATAGAAAATTTTGTCAAAATTTTATTTCTATAGAAAATTATAATACCCTGTTTCACAGTGTGGCGCAGGGTATAAAAACCCAAGTAATTCGATTGTGAATGACAGTCTTCAGTAGAAGTTTATACGCAATCCATGGTGGAGGGTACATAAGCTTCGGCCTGGCCGAACTTATGGCCGTATATACTTGTTAAAATTTCAAATTGTGTTCGTAGTTAAACACTTGTTTGCAATTCACTCAAGTCACAGTGAATCCACCAGAGAATCAATTTAAAATCCTTAAGGGAAGATCAATATCTTTGGATTCAAGTATATCGCTAACTACATTTTTACATATTCTGGCTCCAATTCTCATTTTTTAAAGTTGTCGTCGTCTTGGGAAAAAGGCAGATTAAAGTTAAATCCGGGCTTGGTTTATAGGGGGACTATACCTAAAAGTGATCCAGTATGCCCCATTTGCAATATAATATGACCATCAATAAAAACTTCTTGTACCAAGTTTTAAGTCAATAGCTTGCTTCATTCGAAGGTTAGCATTTTTTCCACAGACAGACAGGCGGACATCACTAGATAGGCTGACTCACTTTTCTTAATTTAATTAACTAAAACTTTGTTTAGTAATTTTTTAAATGGTAGCCTTAAAATGAAGTGTCCTACAAGAATACAATGTATTCTTGTGAATGCAAACCATCTGTCAAATGTCGTGACTCATGAATTCGAAAAATTATGGCAACCTCGTACAATAGTGTTGCCATTGTACCATTTTAGTGGCGACCATACTTTTCAATGCGTTTGTAACGTTTATTTAGCAAGGCTAGAATTTTCAAATGTGCCCAATACTTTAGATTTGCTGTAAATTTTGCTGCAATGAGAATTTTCCTCCAATCTGGCTGACAATGTGAAGCAAATGTTTTGCCACATGTCAGATGGGCCTCTATTTACATGGTCACAATAAATAAACATTGCCGTAGCAACATCACCTTAGTTTCCAACATCATTTTGTCTATTGATTAAACAATTTATGCAACATTCCACAATAGCAGCATTTTGGGGGCAGTGCAATTTGTGTATAAAAATTAACGATGAGACTTTTTATGAAAAAATGTTTGCGAAAGAAACCACAGGAAATGAAACCGGGTGCGATTTTGGACGCCGTAATCTCTCAATCATCAGCATCGGCTAGCAAATGTCTGCTCTATAAATTGGCCGATTACAAAAGGGGTAAATTGACTTGAAATGCAATAAGTTTCTAATGTTTAAATAAAATCCAATTTTCTATAAAATAAGGTGGAGATCTTATTGATGCCATTAATACTGGTGGCCTCGTTGCCGTTGAACAATTGATACGTGAACAGTTTGGTGTTTTCATGTACAATGATGGCAAAGGTCAGGTCATTAATCGAGCTGAATTTCTTCGTTGGAAATACAGAGACCACACCGAGGTGACCATACCCATTGAGGCTTCTTTGTCTATTCATGATCCTTTAAGCAAATGGAAGGATCACAGTGCCTGTTGGCAAATGCAATATCGTGGAGCTTTGGGTGAAAGTTTATTGCATGTCCTCATAATCTGCGATTCGAAAATGCATACAAAATTAGCTCGTATTTTATTGAGAGTTTTTCCACGTTTGGCCTTGGACGTCATTGAGGGAGAGGAGTATTTGGGAGCAAGTGCTTTACATTTGGCCATAGCCTATAGCAATAATGAATTGGTGGCTGACTTAATAGAAGCTGGGGCTGATATAAATCAAAGAGCCATTGGAAGTTTCTTCTTGCCTCGCGATCAACAGAGAGCAAATCCTGCAAAGAGTACAGATTACGAAGGTCTCGCCTATATGGGAGAATATCCTCTGTCGTGGGCGGCCTGTTGTGCTAATGAGAGTGTTTATAATTTACTCATTGACCATGATGCTGATCCGGATGCCCAGGATAGTTTTGGCAATATGATTTTACACATGGTGGTGGTGTGTGATAAATTGGTGAGTAATGCCAACCATGGGGTTGCTGAATATTTATCTTGACAAGTGTTTGAATTTCTAGGACATGTTTGGTTATGCTTTACGTCATCCTAAAACTCCTGCTAAGAATGGTATTGTCAATCATGGAGGTCTAACCCCTCTCACGTTGGCCTGTAAGCTTGGTCGCGCTGAAGTTTTCCGAGAGATGTTGGAACTTTCGGCGAGAGAGTTTTGGCGTTATAGTAATATCACCTGTTCGGGATATCCATTAAATGCTTTGGATACATTGTTACCCGATGGAAGAACAAGTGAGTACTGCCAAGCAAGTTTTTATAGCCGAGTCCAAACGACGTTTCATGACTCTTTTTATACAAGGCGGTCACCATGGTTGCTCTCCTGAATTAAAACGAATTATTATTTCTCTTCCAGATTGGAACTCGGCTTTGTTTATTATTCTCAATGGTACCAAAGAAGAACATTTGGATATGTTGGATGGTGGTATCATACAACGTCTATTGGAGGAAAAATGGAAGACCTTTGCCCAGAATCAATTTTTGAAGAGGTTGCTTATATTGGTGGTACATTTGCTGTGTCTTTCAACGTCGGTGTATCTTAGGCCAGCACATGAAGGTGAAGGAGAAGATGAAGGGGAAGAACATGAATTAAGTGATATTAATGCCACGACGGCTACTCCAGAGAATGAAGAATATGATATACAAACCATTGCCAGATATTGTGCAGAATTATGTACCATAGCTGGTGTCTTAAGTTTTTTGATTTTCCAGCAGGGCGACGAGATAAAGAACCAAGGATTGGCGGCTTTTCTGAAGCAATTGGTAAGTTGAGAAGTATGAGATCACTTCGATTATGATTCGTAGATATTGTCTTTCTCTCCAGTCTCATGCTCCTGCTAAGGTTATATTCCTGGTTTCCAATCTCATGATCTTGGCTTGTATACCCTTTCGTTTAATGGGTGATAAGGATACTGAAGAAGCTATTCTTATATTTGCAGTTCCGGGGAGTTGGTTTCTACTCATGTTCTTTGCAGGGTACCATATTAAAAGATAATTTTTCATTATTTTAATGCAAACTTTTTCAGAGCTATCCGATTGACGGGTCCATTCGTTACCATGATTTATTCTATGATTACTGGTGACATGTTTACCTTTGGAATAATCTATTCCATTGTCTTGTGTGGATTCTCACAGGCTTTCTATTTCCTTTATAAAGGCCATCCCCAATTATCATCTACAATGTTTGACACATTTCCCAGTACTTGGATGGCCCTATTTCAGACAACTTTGGGCGACTATAATGTAAGTACGAAGGAATTAAAGATGACCATAAATGTAGTATTGTTCCTCTTCTTTGGTAGTACCCCGATCTCAACCAAACCACATATCCCAATTTGTCGAAGACCGTTTTCGTTATCTTCATGATCTTCGTTCCCATTTTATTGCTCAACATGTTGATAGCCATGATGGGTAATACTTATGCCCATGTTATTGAACAATCCGAAAAGGAATGGATGAAACAATGGGCCAAAATTGTGGTCACCCTGGAAAGAGCAGTACCACAGGCAGATGCTAAAAATTATTTGGAAGCTTATTCAATCCCTCTGGGACCATCCGATGACTCGGGGTTTGAAGTGAGGGGAGTAATGGTCATCAAGAGTAAAAGTAAAACCAGAGCCAAGCAACGTAAGGGAGCTGTATCCAATTGGAAACGTGTGGGGCGCGTGACTTTGAATGCTCTGAAGAAACGAGGTATGACTGGGGAGGAAATGCGGCGTCTTATGTGGGGTCGAGCCTCTATATCCAGTCCCATAAAGATTACCAAAAAGAAACTCAAAGATCCCTATAATCTACATCCTGATACTGCTGGTCAATCGAATCTTACGAGTGCTATGGATATGCTGAATTTTGCAAATGATCCTGCTGCTAGTGCTGGAGGCACAGTAAAACCAACCACTCTTGGAACAATAAAATCCAAAGAAGCCACTTTAATTCCAGCACCCGATCCACTGAGAGATTTGATTATAATGGCCGAAGAGAAACCTGAAGTCCACGATCCCCAATTCTATGCGGCATTGAAGCAATTGGCCAATAAAGCCTACGATCTGGTCGAACAGACCATGAAGACCCAACCTATAGAAGTCAAGCCTCCAACTGAGGCCACAAGTCTAAAGGATGTAAAATTGACTAAGCAACCAGAGCCAGCGGTGGGTGTCATGCCAATAGGAGCAAATTTAACCAATCTCTTCCAAGATCCCAAAGATATTGTGGATCCCAAAAAACTGGAACAATTCATGAAAATGGTAGCCGATGTGGAGACCGAAGAAAGCGATGGGGGAGGACCCATTTTGGGTAAATTGTCTTTAGCCCGTAGGACACGTAATGCTTTGTTTAAAGCCCCCATACCAAAAAGTACATTAGGTGATAGCTCGGACAAGCTAATTACTTCTGTTTGGGATAATATTCGGCAAGATGATGAAGAGAGTATTCCGGTAAAGTTGAGCGCTGAAGTCATGGGCATCAAACTCAAGTACTTCTCCTTACCCTTAGGCTTTTGACTTCCAGGAAGCTTTGGCTGAACACATTTTGACAGTGGAACAAGATGCCGATGTTGAAACAGAGGATGCCAATGATGATTCTGGAGAGACGGTGGATGACATGCCCACCGTTGAAGAGGTCCATGCCACAATGAAACAGTTCCATTTGCGTAAGCGTCAATATCAACAGGATGATGCTGCCCGCAGAGCCAAGACGGCTAGAATACGGCGCAAGAACAGGTAGAAGTCATTTGATGGGACGCCTTTAGTTCATCTTAATTCTTTTACTTTCAGAGTTGCTCCAGAACACACGGGAGAAGAATCTTCGGAATATTATCGTGGCCGATCAGCACCTATAAAGAAAAAACGTGATGAGGAAATTATATCACCACCTGATCCCTTGGAACCCTGGAGTACCCGCGAATTGCAGAATATCAATAAGATCCTTGCAAAGAAGTAAAAACCACAATAAAGATTTACACATTAAATAGAGTGTCTTGAAATTTAGAACACTTTATCGATTTTATTGAAATGGTAGAACTCAGTTCAATTTGGACTTTGGTACATTTGCAATGGCGAAGTTATTTAACCGGAGCGATTTTTGCGACGTCTCATCAAACGAAGTTTACGTTGTTTGCGTTGCTTGCGGGCCTTGCGAGCTTTGCGGGCTTTACGGGCCTTGCGAGCTTTGCGAGCCTTACGGGCCTTACGGGCTTTGCGGGCCCTGCGGCGACGTTGTTGGCGGCGGCGACGTTGGCGAAGCTTCCTCAAACGATTTCTCCTGTTCCTCCTGCGGGTTGCGTTGGAACGACCATCAATTTCTTCCAAATCGGATTCGTCATCCTCATCATCATCTTCTTCGTCGTTTTCAGTCTTAATGATCCTGTTATTGGCAGCATCTTTTTTGTTCTGGATTTGACCTTCCAACTCATTAGCCTGGACTTCTACAGCAGTTTCCTTGTGATTAGCCAAGGCATTTTGAAGTTCTTTACGGTTAGCAAGACGAGCTGTTTTAGCTACTGTGCATTGGATAGCGCACACTACGGCCAGCAAACCGAAAAGAAAAGCGAAGGACAACTTCATTTTATTGGATCGATATTGAGGATTAACTCAAAGATCTTATCAATATACAAAGAAGAGATGATTGAATGATGATATTTTCCAGAATTTTCTTCATATTTATACCAGCTTCGCAGATAATAGGTGTATAGTAACGCCTACGACAGTTCACTTGATTAAATATTTGACACAGCTGTAATGGCCAAGCTTATCCATATCATAGCCATGTGTTCGGAGTGTGTGTGTGTGTGTGTTTGTGTGCTATTCAGAATTTAAGCAGCTCTTCTAAACTTGGTGTGATTGTTAGAGAATTCATAGTTAGAGTTACTTCACCATTACACATTCCTCAGAGACCTACTTACATTTTGTTTCATATTTATCTTTGAAAAGCTGTCATTGGATGTGACCTACATATACGTCCCGTAAGTTGGGTTCCAGCAACCAGGTGTTGCAATGAATCGGATGATTCTGTTGTTTGTTACAATGTTTGCCTCAAAAACTTTTCGATACCAAATAGACAAAATAATGGATTATGTTAATCGAAATTGCAAAGTGAATCTATTCTCAATATCAGATATTGGATAATTTTAGATATGTGATACAAGAGGCACATTAATGTTGGAAGATATATATCCCATCGAAATACAGATAATGTAACCAGTGTAATTTTTATACTCTGCGCCACACTGTGGAACTGGGTATTATAATCCAGCAAAAAAAGAGCTTCCAAAAAAGTAGTTTGGATCCCCAATCTGTGATCCGGAAGTAGTGCAAACTTGGATCATCTCCAATGAATTTTACATGGGCTTGCCATAGGACGGAAGTACTCCCTTTTTGGATCCTTTGCATTGCTTTAGAAGTTGTGCCATGGAAGTTAATTTGAATGAAGAAATTTAAAAAGCAAAAAAAAAAAAAAAATTTCCACCAATTTCACGTTTTTTGCATCCATATGTTTTATTACACAATTATTTTCCTATTATCTAATTTTTACAATTTGAAAAACTTTTTCGCTCCGAGCAGGGGTTGAACCAGGGTTTGCAGGCACCATAACAGAACGCCTTAGCACAATCAGCCACAAACGCCATTGAACATAAAGCGTCGATATGTCAATTCAAATGTTTGTGAAATGAACGTAAAACGACACCATGGATTAACATTATAATTGCTTTTCGAGATGTTCTTTATTAGTATGAACGAAAAAATAAGAAACGCAGGTTTAAATCTCACCAGCGGCAATTTTTTTATCAAATATTTTTCTAAAAAAATATTTTTCTATGTTATGCATTGTTTTTATTTTTTATTTTTTTATTTTTTATATTTCTCAAAAGAACTTCCATGGAAGCGAAAAAGTTAAATTAAAGTTTTTTGTAAACTTTAATTTCCAAAATTTGCACTTAAAATAGACTGATTGCGTTTTTCTAATACTTATCCACAAGGAAGTAGAAGTAGTAGAGGAAGTAGGAAGTAGAAAAAAATTATTGGGGGATCCCAAGATGCGCTTTAGAAGAAATGTTTGTGGACTAGTCCAAAAGGACTGCATTGGAAGTTGAAAAAACTCGATGGGGGATTCCGGGAAGGGCTTTGAAAGAAATATTTGTGGAACAACTTCCAATTTTTTTTGCTGGGAAGTTAGTGTATATGTTTGGGGTATATCTTACAGAAGCGATTGTTTTTTTGGGTGTAGCTATCATATATATCTTTCGCGCCATATCCGCTATTTTGGCCACAGAGGCAGAGTTTTGGATTATCCCACCTCAGTAATGGTGGTGACGCCGTTCGGACTCGGCTATAAAAATGAGGTTCCCTGTCATTGAGCTTAACATAGAATCGGGCAGAACTCAGTGATAAGCAGCGTTGCCAATTTAGCTTTTTTCCCGCTAGATTTGGCTTTTTTTGAAGACGTTTAGCGGGAAAAAAATGCATTTAGCTTTTAGCTTTTTTTCTGGCTTTTTTTCATGACCCTTTTAGCTATTTTTGGCTTTTTTTATTTTCGACATGTTTCTATTGAAATATGGATAAATCGGCGTTTTTATCTAAGCCTTGCTGCAAGTATAAGGGTTTCCACATATTTCAAAGCTCAGTTGAAACATTAATAATGAGTCCAGCCATTATGGGGGCATTTTTGTAGCAAAAATTTTTTCATTATATACATAAAAGTTATCGTAAACTTTAAATCTACTATTACCATACAAATATGTTAGATAAACTGTCAGTAAATTATTGGGAATATTATCATTTGACTCGTTTATCCTTTTTATGTTATTATAATATTCTAAAGTTATTACGATATTACTAAATTAAAATAGTAGATGTGAATAGCTTTGTGCACTGAAAAAATATTGTTGTCTCCTTAAAATACGAACGCGAATTTTGGTTATAATAGCATTTGTGAATTTCTTTTATATAAACTGTTTTCCTTGTCCAAAAGACGATAAAGTCGTTTTGTCCTTATAATTAAGTGATTCAACTTAAAAATGGGTATGTTTTCATGAAAGAAGGAAGAATTAATGAAATAGTCTTAAAATGTGAGGAGTTTTTGCATCTTAACCACAAACCAAAATACCGTTCAAAAATAGAAGATGTTTTTCAACACTTTATTTTAAAAACGTATATATACAATAATTTCTACTTGAAGTCGAGTGTGAATTTGGAAATTTAAGATGGCGTTAGCACTTTGATAGCTCATGAAGAAAAGGAAAATGTTTTTACTGGGAAATGTAAACTATAGGTATTTTCTACAATTTAAATAAATGTAATGTATTTCGAATTTTTCACAATTTCAAAACCAAACTAAAATTTTATTTTAAAAAATGACAAATCATTTTTTTACCAAATCCAAAGCATATTTTATTTTTAAAATAAATTTTAAAATAACAAGTAAATAAAATAGAGGTGTTGGGAAGATAGCTCCCACAAAACGAAGGACTTCCAGTAAAAAATTAGTGATAGTAATCAAAATGTATCGAATACGCAAACAGAGCTAAATGCCTTAGATATTGTTACAGTCTCACAGAAGTGGAATTAAAATGAAAATAATATACATTGTAAGTGAAATAAAGCCTTTAAGTTTGTTTAATTTCAATCAAAAATGTTACTTTTGATACAAAAAAATTTAGCTTTTTTCTAGCTATTTTTTTAGCATTTTTTAGCTATTTTTTTGGGCAAATCTAGCGGTTTTTGGTGAAACAATTCTGGCAACGCTGGTGATAAGAGAGAAGTTCACCACTGTGGTATCACTATGGACTGAATAGCTTCTTAGAGTTCAGTCCAAATAGCGATCCTACGGAAAATTGGCACATATTGTCTTTAACGGACCTATCATAGGATTAGTACCAGTGCTCCAGTTTGCCGCAATTTTTAAAGTTTCATACTATTTATTGATTTCGATACTCTCTTAATTATCAAATCTTATTCAAGATTTCATTTAGTTTTTTCTTGAAACATGATATTATTTTTACTTGAAGTTGAGTACAAATTTAGAATTTGGAGATCATAGAATGAGAAAAAACGAGAAAATTCACAAATTAAAATTTGTTTCTCACTATAAAATACACTGAAAAAACAGTGAACCCACCAGGAAGAAAACTTTTGAGTTATTTTAGAAAATTTTGAATATTTATAGAAATTTTTAACTAAACAGTATTACAAGCGCTGGCATCGCGCCGATATCACAAAAATAAGTAAATATTTTTCGACAAATTCAAGAAAATTTATTAGACATAAATAATTTTTTTCGCTTTTTAAAGAAAATTTTGTAGTTTGAAGGAAAAAATTGGAGTTCAAAATTGCAAGAATGTCTTTAGTGACATACGAAGTTCATAATGGACACTTTTGTAGTAAAATTTACAAATTTGAAGAAATAATGAACTATTTTATGACAAATATGAATTTAGTAAATCTCTATCTTTAACTTGTGTATAATTTTCTCGCGTCTTTTAGTTCATTTAACTAACGTACGCAAAAAATTATTAGAGTAAATGAAACTTTCACCAAATATAATAAGTTCATGAACTAAAATATAGTTAAATTGGCTTTAGTGAAATAGTGAGTTCACTTTTTTTTGAGTGTACGCAAAATTTAAATGTAATTAAGGGAGCCACCGTGGTGCAATGGTTAGCATGCCCCCCTTGCATACACAAGGTCGTGGGTTCGATTCCTGCTTCGACCGAACACCAAAAAGTTTTTCAGCGGTAGTTTCACTGCAATGTGGAACGCCGTTGGGACTCGGCTATAAAAAGGAGGTCCCTTGTCGTTGAGCTTAACATGAAATCGGGCAGTACTTAGTGAAAAGAGAGAAGTTCACCAATGTGGTATCACAATGGACTGAATAGTCTAAGTGAGCCTGATACATCGGGCTGCCACCAAACCTAACCTAACCTAAATGTAAGTTTGTAAGTGATTTCCGCGTTAAATCTAGCCCTAGTGCATATCCTTGTACCAAAATAATTTACATAATGACAAAATCTTTTAAAGCTGGATAAGCTTTATATCAGTGTCTCAGAAATAGTGGTGTAGTCTGAGTGTCTCAAAGCTTAATTAGATGGTTCCACACTTTGTTTCTGACACACCTTTTGGATTCGGTAAAAGTGAATTGTGTCTTAAATGTATCCTAAATAAAATTACTTGCCTCTTTGGGTTGGGTTTAATACCAAAACTATTTATGAAAAGTCAAAATCTTAAGGAATGGATGAGGGTTTTTATCGTCTCTCAAAAATGCTGGTGACATTTCTGAGTATTGCAAAGCTTCTCAGGATGGTTTCATACACAGAAACAAAAGTAAACTATTTTATAGGAAGAAGTTGAACTAAATTATACTCCTCGTTTTGAGATTTCCACAAAGTGTTGTTAAAACCAGGAAAAAACTCTGGTGTACTTTTACACTACAAATCACGAAATTACACCCTTAACTTAAACTTAAAGTAAAGAACAAGAAAGAAGAAAACTTAAAGTAAAGAACAAAATCATTGGCGCCAAATCATGACTATTTTAACCATACTGTAGTTCATTCTTACAATTTTTGGGAAACGTACGAAAGTTTTCGTTAAAATTTAACTACAAACAAATTAGCAATAAGAATAAGTTATATTTTGCGTTAGTTTAACTACGGATTTTTTTCAGTTTACATTGTGTATTGCGCATCCTTTAGATTGCTGTAAAACAGAGATCCTTTTCCATTGAGCTAAATATAGAATCAGGCATCACTCGATGATAAGAGAAAAGTCCCGCTTAGACTATTCAGTCCTGGATACCATAACACACCCAGAAAAAATAAATAATCCTAAAAATGGGTTTTAGTGCCATAAAGCCAATTTAATTCTATTTTAGTTCATCAAAATTTATTATGTTATTATGTTGGAATTATTAAGTTTTGAGAAATTTTCCTTGACTAAATGAACTAAAAAATGTCGAAAAATTCTACACAAATGAAGCAAAATATGTCTCCCAAAAAATAGCTCATAATTTCTTAAAATTTGCAAATTTTACCAAATATGCGCCCATCTTGAACTTTGTATGGCACTCAAGAAATTTTTGCAATTTTCAACTCCATTTTTATACCCATAGAATGGTGACGGGGGTATAATAAGTTTGTCATTCCGTTTGTTGTCGAAATATCGATTTCCGACTATATAAAGTATATATATATATTCTTGATCAGGGAGAAATTCTAAGACGATATGACCATGTCCGTCTGTCTGTCTGTTGTAATCAGAGGTATTTTATGACCGTAAAGAGATGTGCCAAAAATTGTGAGTATCGGTCCATGTTTTGGTATAGCCCCCATATTGACCGATCTCCCGATTTTACTTCTTGGGCTTATAGAAACCGTAGTTTTTATCCAATTTGCCTGAAATTGTAAATATTCTGGTATTTAAAGCTCACCAAAACGTGTATCGGATTAAGTTTTTATCAGTCCATTTGGTAATGCATCCATATAGACCGACTTCACATCTTGAGGGTGTAGAAGGCGCACTGATAATGAAAATTGCTTGAAACTCAATGTAAAATTTCCAGATTTTACTTCTACAGATTTAAGATTTCAAATCAAGACGTTATTTTATAATTTTCTTGCACACTTACAAGAGATGTTAACCATTCTTCTAAAACTCAAACAAAAATGGTTCTTATAAATCCAGAATCTGATGTAGTCTTCATAGGTAAAATCTTTAAATTTATCTTCGTGAAGTGTACTGGTTGAACTGCTCTGCTTGATCTGTCCTCAAACCCTCTGTAATTTCAAAGGAAACCGTAATATTTGATTCATGGTGGTGGGTGTTTAAGATTCGGCCCGGCCGAACTTACTGCTGTATATACTTGTTTTCCTTCAAATTAAAATGTTCTAAAATTAACCTAAAATTTCTAGAAAATATCAAACATTTCCCTCCTGGGCACAGTTTTTTGAGTGCGATCACTGCAAACATGTTTCAAAAGCATAATGTTATTTTTGTATGGGGATTAAGTAACATGCTTGTTGCAACTGTACTAATTTCTCAAAAATGATAATGATTTCGGAAAGCATTTTATATGCTTCCCGAGAAAACAACAAGGGATCTCCTTAGCACTCACAAATATCAATGTTTGGTGTTCGATAAAAATTTTGATAGAATCCGAGAGTTTTTTTGAATGCAAGGCAAGCAGGAAAACCTTTGCACCATGGTGGCTTCTAGATCTGAAACTGTGCTTGCTTACTATCTTTATTTTAAAGAAGTGGAAGCGTCAAAATCTTTAGATCCCTAATACACCCTAGGTTAGGTTAGGTTAGGTTATGTGGCAGCCCGATGTATCAGGCTCACTTAGACTATTCAGTCCATTGTGATACCACAGTGGTGAACTTCTCTCTTATCACTGAGTGCTGCCCGATTCCATGTTAAGCTCAATGACAAGGGACCTCCTTTTTATAGCCGAGTCCGAACGGCGTTCCACATTCCAGTGAAACCACTTAGAGAAGCTTTGAAACCCTCAGAAATGTCACCAGCATTACTGAGGTGGGATAATCCACCGCTGAAAAACTTTTTGGTGTTCGGTCGTAGCAGGAATCGAACCCACGACCTTGTGTATGCAAGGCGGGCATGCTAACCATTGCACCACGGTGGCTCAATACACCCTAAAAAGACAATTGGTGTTGCTCTCTAATACACCCTAAAAAGATTTTGGTGTTGATTCCGAGCCAAAGATGCAGCTTATTTAATATAAAGAAATTTTTTAGCGACCTACCTGACTTTAAATCTAGAAACAATAAAATTAGGATGCAGATCCCATTTATAAAAATTTCATTCTCTTTTCGTGGTTTATTAATAAAGGTACTCACGTACAAACAAATGCCAGTTTAAAAAACCAAATTATAACGGATACTTCAAAGTAAAAAATGTTTTCTTAAGACGTTAAATCCTCAAAATAAGTCTTAGCCTATATTTGAAGCGTTTTCTATCTTAAATCTAAAGTTTCAATATTTCAGTTAATTTCAGGACAATTTCATTAAATCAAAAATGTGCTTCATTACTGTAAGGAAAATTAGCCCTAGTTCAAAGACATTCGTCTTTAACGGAGGGTCGCACATTTACAAAAACTGTGTCCTAAATTTAATGAAAAAAAAAAAAAGATTATAAACTTTATTTTAATTACACACAAAAAAATATCAATTAATTGTATTGTCAATACAATTAAAATTGTGTTTAAATTTGAGCTAACGACGTACTTTGTTAGGTTAGGTTAAAATGGCAGCCCGATTAAGATTCAGGCTCACTTAGACTATTCAGTCCATTGTGACGTACTTTGTAAATACAATTACGATTTTAGTCACATTAGCAAACAATTTTGTTATATCAACAAAAAAAATTGTAGAACTTAAACATTTTCTGTAACAACAACTAATTGTTAGCTCAAAAATTATAATATTATTTTGTGTGTAAAATTTCATTATTTTAAAGAAATTTGTCCTTAATATTTTGTAAATTTCGCATCCTAATCTTTAATATCACGTAAATAGTATTTACAGTGTAGTTAAATCCAGTTTCTAAACATTTGTTTGCTTGTAACAAAATGTCCTAAACATAATTTTGTTGGAATGCAAATAAAAACATATTTTTTTAATTTATTTGAATATTTTCTATACAAATTTAAGTTTCCTAATTCCTAAAAAATTTAAATCAAAGATACAAAATCCTATATTTGAAGCGTTTTTATCTTAAATGTAATTTAAGAACGATTTCTTCAAATCAATAAAGGGTTCACTATAAAGAAAATTTGCCTTGTTTATGTATGTTTTTTAAGCTTAGACTTTATTTTTCCAAATCGAAAATATTTTAAAGAAAATTGCCATACTTGAAGGATCCCAACGATTCGTTCGAAAATTGCCATGTAATGCACGCTTTCAGCCGTAAGTAGCTGATCTTCTTCGACCAATTCCATTGGTGGCACCTTGAGTTTTCTGGAAACTTTTCCTTGTCGATAAGTCACCATAATTTTTGCATTAGTACTATTTCCAAATAGATATGGCATTAGTGACAACCTTAATATTTTTATTTTGACTCACCAATTAATATAAAATATTCAAAGTAATTTCACTTAATTTTTTATGTCTTCCAATTGACCATAAACTTCGTTGCACAGGTTTTTTTTTTCCTTCTTCCATTTGGATGTAATTCGCAAATTCGTTAAAACCTTTTCATGTTGAAAAATATTTGTCCTGAAAAAGAAAATTTCTGTATTCATAAAAATTAATTTATTTTAGTTAAATTTTACCAAAACAAAAGATAACATTTTACTTATTTTATTTTATTCTCCTTATTTGTAATTACATGAATTAAAAAAAGAGGTTTGTATAAATGAAGTGCACAATTTAACTAAAATAGTTCATATTTTTCTAAAATGAGCGAATTTCATTTAAATTGTGTTCATAATTTTTAAAACTTCTAACAAGTTTTATATCAAATTTTTAATTAAAACAAGTAAGGGAAGTCTAAAGTCGGGCGGGACCGACTATATTATACCCTGCACCACTTTTTAGATCTAAATTTTCGATACCATATCACATCCGTCAAATGTGTTGGGTGCTATATATAAAGGTTTGTCCCAAATACATACATTTAAATATCACTCGATTTTGACAGAATTTGATAGACTTTTACAAAATCTATAGACTCAAAATTTAAGTTGGCTAATGTACTAGGGTGGAACACAATATTAGTAAAAAAATATGTGAAACATTTAAATCTGAAGCAATTTTAAGGAAACTTCGCAAAAGTTTATTTATGATTTATCGCCCGATATATATGTATTAGAAGTTTAGAAAAATTAGAGTCATTTTTACAACTTTTGGACTAAGCAGTGGCGATTTTACAAGGAAAATGTTGGTATTTGACCATTTTTGTCGAAATCACAAAAACATAAATATGGGAGCTATATCTAAATCTGAACCGATTTCAACCAAATTTGGCACGCATAGCAACAATGCTAATTCTACTCTCTGTGCAAAATTTCAACTAAATCGGAGTTAAAAATTGGCCTCTGTGGTCATATGAGTGTAAATCGGGCGAAAGCTATATATGGGAGATATATCTTAATCTGAACCGATTTCAACCAAATTTGGCACGCATAGTTGCAATGCTAATTCTACTCCCTATGCAAAATTTCAACTAAATTGGAGCAAAAAATTGGCCTCTGTGGACAAATGAGTGTAAATCGGGCGAAAGCTATATATGGGAGCTATATCTAAATCTGAACCGATTTGGCTGATATTCTGCAAGTTTTTCGAGACCCATAAAATATTCGGATGTACCAATTATGACCAGATCGGTGAAAAATATATATGGCAGATATATCAAAATCTGAACCGATTTTTTCCAAAATCAATAGGGATCGTCTTTGAGCCGAAACAGGACCCTATACCAAACTTTAGGACAATCGGACTAAAACTGCGAGCTGTACTTTGCACACAAAAATACATCAACAGACAGACGGACAGACAGACAGACAGACAGACGGACATCTAAATCGACTCAGAATTTAATTCTAAGCCGATCCGTATACTAAAAGGTTGGTCTATGATTACTCCTTCTTGGCGTTACATACAAATGCACAAACTTATTATACCCTGTACCACAGTAGTGGTGAAGGGTATAAATATGCAATTCGAACACAACTAAAAAAGTATTATTATACCCACCACCATAGAGTGGTGACGGGGGTATAATAAGTTTGTCATTCCGTTTGTAACACATCCAAATAACAATTTCCGACTATATAAAGTATATATATTCTTGATCAGGGAGAAATTCTAAGACGATTTACCCATGTCCGTCTGTCTGTCTCTTGTAATCACGCTACAGTCTTCGATAATGAAGCAATGTCTTTTGTCTGCAGGCAGGTCAAGTTCGAAAATGGGCTATATCGGTGCAGGTTTTGATATAGTCCCCATATAAACCGACCTTCCAATTTGAGGTCTAGGGCTTATAGAAACCGTAGCTTTTTTATCCATTATGTCTGAAATTGGAAATCTAGAGGTATTTTAGGACCACAAAGAGGTGTGCCAAAAACGGTGAGTATCAGTCGATGTTTTGGTATAGCCCCCATGTAGACCGATTAACTTCTTGGGCTTCTAGAATTCGTGGTTTTATCCAATTTGCTTGAAATTGGAAATCTAGAGGTATTTTAGAACCATAAAGAGGTGTGTCAAAAATGGTGAGTATCGGACCATGTTTTGGTATAGCCCCCATATAAACGGTGATACGGTCAAAATTTGGTCAATATAAACTTGACGTATTTCTTTCAATTTTGCATTTAAAAAACCTGAACACCCCTCATTTTGAAGGTGTGTGTGTGTAGAATGTTGCTCCTATTTTGATTTTGGAATTCACTCTTCAGTTGTCAAAATGGCGTCCAAGCAAGAAGAGCAGCGTCTCAAAATTTTGCTCGCGCATCGCGAAAATCCGAGCTACTCGCACGCAAAGCTGGCAAAATCGCTAAAAGTTGCCAAATCAACCGTTACAAATGTAATTAAAGTGTTTGGGGAACGTTTGTCGACAGCCAGGAAGTCTGGATCGGGGGGAAATCGAAAACCGGAACCCGCTGAGACGACAAAGAGAGTTGCCGGTAGTTTCAAGCGAAACCCCAACCTCTCTCTCCGAGATGCCGCAAATAAGCTGGGTGTATCGTCTACAACCGTGCATCGAGCCAAAAAACGAGCCGGACTATCGACTTACAAGAAGGTAGTGACTCCAAATCGCGATGATAAACAAAATACGACGGCCAAAGCGCGATCCCGGAGGCTGTACACGACGTCAAACCTACGTCAAAGCCGACTACAAGCAGCTTCCGGGACAGAAGTTTTATACGGCAAAAGGGAGGGGAAAGGTAGCAGATATTTTCAAGCACATAAAACTGTCAAAGTTCGCAAAGAAATATATGGTTTGGCAAGCCATCTGTACCTGTGGCTTGAAAAGCAGCATTTTCATAGCTTCCGGGACTGTCAACCAAGAAATTTACGTGAAAGAGTGTTTGAATAAACGTCTGCTGCCTTTCCTGAAGAAACACGGTTGTTCCGTACTGTTTTGGCCGGATTTGGCATCTTGTCATTACAAGAACCCTCCCAACCGCCAGAGCTTCGCCCAATTGAGAAATACTGGGCTATTGTCAAGCGGAACCTAAAGAAGACCAAAAGAACTGCTAAGGATGAGCAGTAGTTCAAGGCAAACTGGCTTTCTGCGGCGAAGAAGGTGGACAAGGTGACTGTACAAAATCTGATGGCAGGTGTCAAGCGTGAGGCCCGGCAATTCGGATTTGGAAAAGCGAAAGCCTAACTGAATATTTTTCCTGAATTTTATACTAATTGAACTTGAAAAAGAAATTTAATTTGATTTTTTAAATAAACGATTTCACCGATTTACTCGCGTTTTCCCTAGACCAAATTTTGACCGTATCACCCTTTAGATCGATCTCCCGATCTTACTTCTTGGGCTTATAGAAACCGTAGTTTTTATCCAATTTGCCTGAAATTTTAAATCTAGAGGTATTGCAGGACCATAAAGAGGTGTGTCAAAAATGTTGAGTATCGGTCCATGTTTCGATATAGCCCCCATATAGACAGATCTCCCGATTTGAGGTCTTGGGCTTGTAGAAATCGTAGTTTTTATCCAATATGCCTGAAAATAGGAAATATAGAGGTATTTTAGAACCATGAAGAGGCGTGTCAAAAATAGTAAGTATCGGTCGATGTTTCGGTATAGCCCCCTTATAGACCGGTCTCCAGATTTTACTTCTTGAGCTTATAGAAACCGTAATTTTTATCCAATTTGCATGAAATTGGAAATGTAGAGGTATTGTAGGACCACAAATACGTGTGCCGAAAATGGCGTGTATTTCGTATAGCCCCCATATCGACCGATCTTCCGATTTTACCTTTTGGGCTTGTAGAAACCGTAGTTGTTGTTTACTTCGCCTGAATTTGAAAATCTCGAGGTTTTTAGGACTAAATACGTGTGCAAAATAAGATTTTATTGTTTGGGATTCTAGAAACCGTACTTTTTATGGAATTTGCTTCAAATTTTAAATCAAGAAGTATTTTGGGAGTATAACTCCTTGGGTTTCTAGAAAGCGTAGTTTTTATCCGATTTGCCTTAAAGTATAAATATACTAGTATTTTAGACTCACAAATTCGTGTATCGGATTTAGTTCTTTTCGGTCCATTTGGTAAGGCCGATTTCGCTTCTTGAGGGCATAGAAGGCGCACTTATCATGAAAATTGAAAATTTTACTACTCGTAATCAGTTACATAATGGGGGTGAAAATCTACAGATTTTAGATTTCAAATCAATCAAAAGATGTTGGGAGTTTTAAGGTAGAACACAATCAAATTTCCGGATTTGTGAACATGCAAGAGAAATTTCGTATTCTCCGGATTTTGGTCCAGAGTCCAGATTTTCACATGTCTTGCTCTTAATACACACTAAAAGCCTGGCCAAATTTGTCATGGTTATCAATAATGCAAATCGACTCAAGTTTTTATAAACGGTGAATGCTATGCTACAATTGCTGTACATTCTTCTAAAAAGTTGATCTTCTTAAATCTATAGAATATGGTCAAAGAAAATATTTTTCATTTAGTTAAAAAATTATTGTAGGTAAATTCAATTGTATGCACCATTATCTCCTGCTTGGGTTTGACACAGTCAGTCACCAGCTACGTTATATAGGTCATAGTCAATGATAGTTCTTCTTAATGACAAATACATAACATAAGTAGGTCTTTCAATACCCAAATAGAAAAACAAAGCTTAAGGGCATTGCTTAGATTCAGAACACCCGGGTAATGGATGAGCTTAATCGTTGCAGATGTTTGTGGTTAATATTTAATCAAGTGAACTTAGTACGGTGCACTGTATCAAATATCTCTGATGTTAGTATAAATACGAAGAAAATTCTGGAAAAGATCATCATTCAGTCTTTGCTTCTTTCAATATTGATTAGCTCATTGAGTTCACCCATATCGATCCAAGAAACATGAAGTTGTCCTTCGCTTTCCTTCTCGGTTTGCTGGCCGTAGTGTGTGCTATCCAGTGCACTGTAGCTAGAACAGCTCGTATTGCTAACAAAAAAGACATGCAAAGTACTTTTGCTCGACGCAAGGAAACTGCTGTAGAATCCCAGGTGACAGAGTTAGATGCTAACCTCTTGGATAAAGAAGATGCTGCCGCTAATCAAATTATCAAAACTGAAAACGACGAGGAAGACGATGATGAGGATACTGATTTAGAAGATATTGATGGGCGTTCCAATAACGCTCAACGTCGTAGGAAACAAAGGAGAAACCGATTGAGGAAGCTTCGCCTGCGTCGTCGTCGTCAACAACGCCGTCGCAAGGCACGCAAGGCTCGTAAAGCACGCAAAGCTCGCAAACAACGCAAACTTCGCAAACAACGCAAACTCCGCAAACAACGCAAACTTCGCAAACTCCGCCAACGTATGCGCAAAATTGCTGGTTAAGTAAATTGTCATCTAGTGAATCATCGTTCTACGCCCAATAATCAATTTCAATAAAAACACTTTTTAAAATTATTTTCGTAGTTTTTTTTATAAAGATTGGGAGGGAAATTTCACAAGGATGAGCAAATGAAAATGAAGAATAAAAATTGTTCAATCAAGTACAGTATTCGACCTTTAAAGTTTTCAGCTTTTTAAAAACATTAAATGGTGTTTTCGTTTCTTATGTCCATATACAAAACAATTTATTGAGAGCTTATCAAAGGAATTTCTATGTTAAAAAAAAAATAGCTTCTGTAACATATACCCCAAACGCATTTTGCTTCAAGCATATATATTTTCAGTTTCTTTTTGCCAAGTAAAGTATCCCTATTTTCAGAAAGTTTCCCTCAACTTTCTTCAAAGTGAATCGCAACCAAATATAAAAACTAGTATATGCGGCCTTAAGTTCGGACAGGCGAAGAAACTTTAGATAAACACAATTTCCCTTATAGTAAAGAAATTTCTTTGAGATGAGCCCGAATTTATGAGAAGTTATAGTTGAGTTTTCTATACTTTCTACCAAATTTATTATACCCTCCACCATAGGATGGGGGTATATTAACTTTGTCGTTCCGTTTGTAACACATCGAAATATTGCACTAAGACCCCATATATATACACACATATATATATATATATATATATATATATATATATATATATATATATATATATATATATATATATATATATATATATATATATATATATATATATATATATATATATATATATATATATATATATATATATATATATATATATATATATATATATATTCTGGGTCGTGGTGAAATTCTGAGTCGATCTAAGCACGTCCGTCCGTCTGTTGAAATCACGCTAACTTCCGAACGAAACAAGCTATCGACTTGAAACTTGGCACAAGTAGTTGTTATTGATGTAAGTCAAACGGTATTGCAAATGGACCATATCGGTCCACTTTTACGTATAGCCCCCATATAAACGGACCCCCAAATTTGGCTTGCGGCTTGCCTCAAAGAGAAGCAAATTTCATCCGATACGGCTGAAATTTGGTACATGGTGCCCCCATATGGAGCCCCCATATAAACCGATTCCCAGATTTGGCTTGCGGCGCCTCAAAGAGAAGCAAATTTCATCCGATACGGCTGAAATTTGGTACATGGTGTTGGTATATGGTCTCTAACATCTATGCAAAAATTGGTTTACATCGGTCCATAATTATATATAGACCCTATAAAAACCGATCCCCAGATTTGGCTTGCGGAGCCTCAAAGAGAAGCAAATTTCATCCGATCCGGTTGAAATTTGGTACATGGTGTTGGTATATGGTCTCTAACAACCACGCAAAAATTTTCCACATCGGTCTATAGTTAGGTTAGGTTAAAGTGGCAGTCCCGATTTAGATGCAGACTCACTAAGACTACTAGGTCCATTGTTATATATAGCCCATCCCCAATCACACAAAAATTGGTCCATATCGGTTCATAATCAGGTTGCCACTCGAGCCAAAAATAATCTACCAAAATTTTATTTCTATAGAAAATTTTGTCAATTTTTTATTTCTGTAGAAAATTTTTACAATTTTTTTTTAATCCAAAAATACCTTTAAACCAAAGATGAAAACCCTTAAAATAATTCTCAGCCTATATTTGAAGCGTATTTATCCTAATTACTAAGATTCAATATATCAGCTAATTTAACAGGTTGGCTGATAAGTCCCCGGTCTGACACATATATGGCGTCGCTAGTATTAAGTGCATATTATGTTTACATAGTACGAACCTTCAAATGATTCGTGTCAAAATTTGACGCCTATAAGACAATTAGTTTGTGAGATAGAGCGTCTTTTGTGAAGCAACTTTTGTTATTGGGAAAAAATGGAAAAAAGAAATTTCGTATTTTGATAAAATACTGTTTTCTGAACGGTATAAATACGGTGGAAGCAAAAACATGCCGTGATAATGAGTTTCCGGACTCTGCCCCAGGGAAATCAACAATAATTGATTGCTATGCAAAATTCAAGTGTGGTGAAATGAGCACGGAGGACGGTGAAAGCGGTGGATGCCCGAAAGAGGTGGTTACAGACGAAAACATAAAAAAAATACTCAAAATGATTTTGAAAGACCGTAAAATCAAATTGATCGAGATACCAGAGGCCTTAAAGATATCAAAGGATCGTGTTGGTCATATCATTCATCAATATTTGGATATGCGGAAGCTCTGTGCAAAATGGGTGCCGCGCGAGCTTACATTTGACCAAAAACAACAACGTGTTTATGATTCTGAGCGGTGTTTGCAGCTGTTAACTCGTAATACACCCGAGTTTTTCCGTCGATATGTGACAATGGATGAAACATGGCTCCATCACTACACTCCTTAGTCCAATCGACAGTCGGCTGAGTTGGTTCAGATTTAGATATAGCTCCCATATATAGCTTTCGCCCGATTTACACTCATTTGCCCACAGAGGCCAATTTTTTGCTCCGATTGGTTGTTGAAATTTTGCATAGGGAGTAGAATTAGCATTGTAACTATGCGTGCCAAATTTGGTTGAAATCGGTTCAGATTTGGATATATCTCCCATATATAGCTTTCGCCCGATTTACACTCATATGACCACAGAGGCCAATTTTTAACTCCGATTTAGTTGAAATTTTGCACAGGGAGTAGAATTAGCATTGTAGCTATGCGTGCCAAATTTGGTTGACATCGGTTCAGATTTAGATATAGCTCCCATATATATATGTTTTTCTGATTTCGACAAAAATGGTCAAAATACCAACATTTTCCTTGTTAAATCGCCACTGCTTAGTCGAAAAGTTGTAAAAATGACTCTAATTTTCGTAAACTTCTAATACATATATATCGAGCGATAAATCTTAAATAAACTTTTGCGAAGTTTCCTTAAAATTGCTTCAGATATAAATGTTTCCCATATTTACACCCTGCGTCACACTGTGGAACAGGGTATTATAAGTTAGTGCATATGTTTGTAACACCCAGAAGGAGACGAGATAGACACATGGTGTCTTTGGCAATAATGCTCAGGGTGGGTCCCTGAGTCCGTCTGTCCGTCCGTCCGTCTGTCCGTCCGTCCGTCTGTCTGTGAACACATTTTTGTGATCAAAGTCTAGGTCGCAATTTAAGTCCAATCGCCTTCAAATTTGGCACATGTTCCTAATTTGGGTCAGAATAGAACCCTATTGATTTTGGAAGAAATCGGTTCAGATTTAGATATAGCTCCCATATATATCTTTCGCCCGATATGCACTAATATGGACCCAGCAGCCACAGCTTTATACCGATTTGCTTGAAATTTTGTACAAACATAACACTTAATTGTATAGTCAAGTGTGCAAAATTTGATTGAAATCGGTTCAGATTTAGATATAGCTCACATATATATCTTTCGCCCGATATGGACTTATATGGCCCCAGAAGCCAGATTTTTGGCCGAATTTGGTTGAAATTTTGCACTAGGAGTACAATTAGTAGTATAGTCAAGTGTGCAAAATTTGATTGAAATCGGTTCAGATTTAGATATAGTTCCCATATATATCTTTCGCCCGATATGGACTAATATGGTCCTAAAAGCCAGAGTTTTGGCCCAATTTGGTTGAAATTTTGCACAGAAAGTAGATTTAGCATTGTAGCTATGCGTGCCAAATTTGATTGAAATCTGTTCAGATTTAGATATAGCTTCCATATATATTTTTCGTCCGATATGGACTTATATGGCCCCAGAAGCCAGAGTGTTGGCCCAATTTGGTTGAAATTTTGCAGCAGGAGTACAATTAGTAATATAGTCATGTGTGCCAAATTTGATTGAAATCGGTTCAGATTTAGATACAGCTCCCATATATATCTTTCGCCCGATATGGACTAATGTGGTCCTAAAAGCCAGAGTTTTGGCCCAATTTGGTTCAAATTTTGCACAGGGAGCAGATTTAGCATTGTAGCTATGCGTGCCAAATTTGATTGAAATCGGTTCAGATTTAGATATATCTCCCATATATATGTTTTTCTGATTTCGACAAAAATGGTCAAAATACCAACATTTTCCTTGTTAAATCGCCACTGCTTAGTCGAAAAGTTGTAAAAATGACTCTAATTTTCCTAAACTTCTAATACATATATATAGAGCGATAAATAATAAATAAATTGTGTTCCACCCTAGTGCATTAGCCAACTTAAATTTTGAGTCTATAGATTTTGTAAAAGTCTATCAAATTCTGTCCAAATCGAGTGATATTTAAATGTATGCATTTGGGAAAACATTTATATATAGCACCCAACACATTTGACGGATGTGATATGGTATCGAAAATTTAGATCTACAAAGTGGTGCAGGATATGATATAGTCGGCCCCGCCCGACTTTAGACTTTCCTTACATGTTTTACAATGGAAAAATTTGAAATGCGTGCTGTCATTAAATATTTACATAAAAAAGGTTTATCGGGACAAGAAATTCATAATGATATGGTGAATGTGTTAGGTGAGAGTGCTCCTTCGTATGCAACAGTAAAAAATTGGGTTGCTGAATTTAAACGTGGTCGTACAAGCATTGAAGATGAACCACGTAGTGGACGTCCAAAAACAGCAACAACAACAGAAATTGTAGCCAAAGTGCATGATATGGTATTAAATGATCGACGAATAAAAGTGCGTGAAAATGCTAATATCATGGGCATCTCAAATGATCGAGTCCATTTAATTTTACATGAAGAACTAGAGATGAAAAAGCTTTCTGCAAGATGGGTGCCGCATTTGTTAACCGTCGATAAAAAACGCGTAAGAATGAACATTTCTCAAGCTTGTTTGGATCGTTTTAAGCGAAATAAAATGGATTTTAAGCGTCGTTTCATAACTGTTGATGAGACATGGATCCACCACTATACTCCAGTGACAAAAGAACAGTCCAAACAATGGACTGAAGCTGGAGGAAATGCCCCAAAGAAGGCAAAAACAATTCAATCGGCTGGTAAGGTTATGGCAACGGGTTTTTGGGACTTCAAAGTTAATTTATTGATTGACTATCTGCGAAAGGGTAAAACAATAAATTCAGAGTACTATTGCATCCTTTTGGATTAATTAAATGTACAAATTCGAGAAAAACGTCCTGGCTTACAACACAAAAAAATAATCTTTCATCAAGACAACGCACCAGCGCACAAGAGTGTTTTAACAATGGCTAAAATCAACGAATTAAAGTACGAGTTGCTTGACCACCCACCTTATTCTCCTGATTTAGCTCCCAGTGACTTTTACTTGTTCCCAAATCTAAAAAAATTCCTTGCTGGCAAGCGTTTTACTTCAAATGAAGATGCAATTACACTTGTAAACCACCATTTTGAAGACCTTGAGGAAAACTATTTTAATCAAGGGATAGAATTGCTAGAAAAACGTTGGACTAAGTGTATTGAAGTTTCAGGAGATTATATTGAAAAATAAAAATATTTTTGAAAAACTAACTATTCTCTTTCATTGATAGGCTAAGAAGTTTCGAACCGCCCTCGTATGTCGATTTATTGGAGAACAATTTAATAGATTTTGCAGATGAGTTATGTGGTGAAGTTTGGACTTTCCAACAAGATAATGCTCCCATCCATGTTGAACGCATAACAAAAAACTTATTTATGTCTCGTAATATACCTTTACTGGACTGGCCAGCGCTAAGTCCCGATCTAGATCCTAGGATTTAGATCGGGACTTGGTTATAAAGGGTGATTTGTTAAGAGCTTGATAACTTTAAAAAAAAAAAAAACGCATAAAATTTGCAAAATCTCATCGGTTCTTTATTTGAAACGTTAGATTGGTCCATGACATTTACTTTTTGAAGATAATTTCATTTAAATGTTGACCGCGGCTGCGTCTTAGGTGGTCCATTCGGAAAGTCCAATTTTGGGCAACTTTTTCGAGCATTTCGGCCGGAATAGCCCGAATTTCTTCGGAAATGTTGTCTTCCAAAGCTGGAATAGTTGCTGGCTTATTTCTGTAGACTTTAGACTTGACGTAGCCCCACAAAAAATAGTCTAAAGGCGTCAAATCGCATGATCTTGGTGGCCAACTTACCGGTCCATTTCTTGAGATGAATTGTTCTCCGAAGTTTTCCCTCAAAATGGCCATAGAATCGCGAGCTGTGTGGCATGTAGCGCCATCTTGTTGAAACCACATGTCAACCAAGTTCAGTTCTTCCATTTTTGGCAACAAAAACTTTGTTAGCATCGAACGATAGCGATCGCCATTCACCGTAACGTTGCGTCCAACAGCATCTTTGAAAAAATACGGTCCAATGATTCCACCAGCGTACAAACCACACCAAACAGTGCATTTTTCGGGATGCATGGGCAGTTCTTGAACGGCTTCTGGTTGCTCTTCACTCCAAATGCGGCAATTTTGCTTATTTACGTAGCCATTCAACCAGAAATGAGCCTCATCGCTGAACAAAATTTGTCGATAAAAAAGCGGATTTTCTGCCAACTTTTCTAGGGCCCATTCACTGAAAATTCGACGTTGTGGCTCGTTAGTAAGTCTATTCATGATGAAATGTCAAAGCATACTGATCATCTTTCTCTTTGACACCATGTCTGAAATCCCACGTGATCTGTCAAATACTAATGCATGAAAATCCTAACCTCAAAAGAATCACCCTTTAGAAGATCTCTAGGGCATATTATCCGCTAAGATATTTGCAAAGTCCAAGCAATAAAGCAACTCTGAAAAACTTGGTATGTTCTATGCCTCACCGATTACAGCAAGCTCTAATAAACAAGGGCTATACTATATCGTATTAGTTAATCAAACTATCTTAATTTTATTTTGACATATAGCTAAAATATAATTTTACACATATAAATATTTTCTATGACTAAAAATTTAAGTATGTATTTTCTGTCAAAGCAAACGTTAAGTAAAGATTTGGTTTATGTATTTTAATAACGAACAAAAGTGTAAATAAAATAAGAAAAAAAATGTTTTCAATAAAAGTTCTTTATAAGACTAGAACATAAATTTACACGTTGCACATATACTTCTTTTACGGGGGTATAGGGCTTTTCGAATACGATCGTGGCAATCATGTGGTGTGTGTGTGGTTAATATTTAACCAAGTGAACTTCGTGCAGTGCACTGTATCAACTATCTCTGTTGTTAGTATAAATACGAATAGAATTCTGGAAAATATCATCATTCAGTATTTGCTTCTTTCAATATTGATTAGCTCATTGAAGTCACCCATATCGATCCAAGAAACATGAAGTTGTCCTTCGCTTTCCTTCTCGGTTTGCTGGCCGTAGTGTGTGCTATTCAGTGCACTGTAGCTCGAGCAACTGGTATTGCTAACAGAAAAAACCTGCAAAATACTTTGGCCCAACGCAAGGAAACTGCTGTAGAATCCCAGGTGACAGAGTTAGATGCTAACCTCTTGGATAAAGAAGATGCTGCAGCTAATCATATTGTCAAAACTGAAAACGACGAGGAAGATGATGATGAGGATACTGATTTAGAAGATATTGATGGGCGTTCCAACAACGCTCAACGTCGCAGGAAACAAAGAAGAAACCGTTTGAGGAAGCTTCGCCATCGTCGCCAACAACGCCGTCGCAAGGCACGCAAAGCACGCAAGGCTCGCAAAGCACGCAAAGCACGCAAGGCTCGTAAAGCACGCAGGGCTCGCAAAGCACGTAAACAACGCAAACTTCGCAAACTCCGCCAACGTATGCGCAAAATTGCTGGTTAAATGAAATGTCATCATCGTCCTATTTTCAATAAAAAAAATTTCAACAAAAAATACTTTTTAAAATTATTTACGTTATGTTTTAAGGACATTGGCAGGGAAATATCATAAAAAGGGGCTTTTGTTTTTTTTTTATAAAAAAATTACCATTAAAAAAGTGTTTTGAAGATGTTTGTAAAAAGTTTGTGGTTAGTATGAAAAAGAAATGCTTGTTTCTTCTAAAGAAATGTTTTATTATTTTCTTTTAGAAGTTTTTAACAGTATTTGCAGTATTATAAATTATGATCTCTTCTATAAGCGACAAGTTTTTAGGTGTGTCGAATCGTTAAAACATTTAAATGTGTCGAACTTTAAATGTTGTAACGATTTTAGGTTGCACCAACAATGAAACGTTACTTCTTCTACAAAAAGGGAACTTAGTCACTTTGTTAATACGACCGGAACACGGAAATTAAATTTTTTAACAATATTGAATTTAAACATAATATGGTCAGAATATTATTTCTATAGAAAATGTGGTCGCAATTTTATATCTACACTGAAAAAAATATTTACGTGATATTAAAGATTACGCAACCTTAATTTTAGGATGGGAAATTTACCAAATACTAAGAACAATTTTTTTTAAAACAATGAAATTTTAAATAAAATAAAGTTTTTAAACTTTTCTTCAAACATTTTTATACCCTGCGCCACACTGTGGAATAGGGTATTATAAGTTAGTATCACAATGGACTGAATAGTCTAAGTGAGCCTGATACATCGGGCTGCCACATAACCTAACCTAACCTAACCTAAGTTAGTGCATATGTTTGTAACACCCAGAAGGAGACGAGATAGACACATGGTGTCTTTGGCAATAATGCTCAGGGTGGGTCCCTGAGTCGATATAACCATGTCCGTCTGTCCGTCTGTCTGTCCGTCCGTCCGTCTGTCTGTGAACACATTTTTGTGATCAAAGTCTAGGTCGCAATTTAAGTCCAATCGCCTTCAAATTTGGCACATGTTCCTAATTTGGGTCAGAATAGAACCCTATTGTTTTTGGAAGAAATCGGTTCAGATTTAGATATAGCTCCGATATATATCTTTCGCCCGATATGCACTAATATGGACCCGGCAGCCAGAGTTTTATACCGATTTGCTTGAAATTTTGTACAAACATAACACTTATGGTGTTTTCTTTTCTGAAAAAAGGGCTTTGCCTTCATTTTGTCTGTACAGAATGCGCATTTTTAAAATGTTACCAGCAACCTAAAAAATGCTATCATTTCAGCGGGCAGAAAAGAATTCAAAGAAGGAAACAGGGCAATCGCAGCACTCCCGTTTGTTGGCAGTGCTGAAAATGCCCGTAATTTGCCTCTATGCGTGGCGCTATTTTCACAACAGAATTCGAAGCCTTTTCGCACTTTTGCCTTTTTTTTTAGAAAAGAACCTAAAGAGTACATTTTCCGGGCAAAATGCAAAAAAAGTGCGCATTTTTTACAAGAAAAGAAAACGCCATTAGTCGTATAGTCAAGTGTGCAAAATTTGATTGAAATCGGCTCAGATTTAGATATAGCTCCCATATATATCTTTCGCCCGATATGGACTTATATGGCCCCAGAAGCCAGATTTTTGGCCGAATTTGCTCGAAATTTTGCCGATCTGAAATCGGTTCAGATTTAGATATAGCTCCCATATATATCTTTCGCCCGATATGGACTAATATGGTCCTAAAAGCCAGAGTTTTGGCCCAATTTGGTTGAAATTTTGCACAGAAAGTAGATTTGACATTGTAGCTATGCGTGCCAAATTTGGTTGAAATCGATTCAGATTTAGATATAGCTCCCATATATATCTTTCGCCCGATATGGACTAATATGGTCCTAGAAGCCAGAGTTTTGGCCCAATTTGTTTGAAATTTTGCACTAGGGAGTAGATTTAGCATTGTAGCTATACGTGCCAAATTTGATTGAAATCGGTTCAGATTTATATATAGCTCCCATATATAGCTTTCGCCCGATTTACACTCATATGACCACAGAGGCAAATTTTTTACTCCGATTAAGTTGAAATTTTGCACAGGGAGTAGAATTAGCATTGTAGCTATGCGTGCTCAATTTGGTTGAAATCGGTTCAGATTTAGATATAGCTCCCATATATATGTTTTTCTGATTTCGACAAAAATGGTCAAAATACTAACATTTTCCCTTTTAAGATCGCCTCTTAAATTTCCTTAAAATTACTTCAGATTTAAATTACTTCAGATTTAAACGTTTCCCATATTTTTTTGCTGAGTATATAGATTTTGTAGAAGTCTATCAAATTCTGTCCAGATCGAGTGATATTTAAATGTATGTATTTGGGAAAACCTTTATATATTGCCCCCAACACATTTGACGGATGTGATATGGTATCGAAAATTTAGATCTACAAAGTGGTGCAGGGTATAATATAGTCGGCCCCATCCGACTTTAGACTTTCCTTACTTGTTTTCATTAAATTTAGGGTACAAATTTTGCAAATTTGGGTCCCTCCGTTAAAGTCGCATGTCTTTGAACTAAGGCTAATTTTCCTTAAAGTAAAGAAACACATATTTGATTTAAAGAAATTGTCCTTAAATTAACTGAAATATTGAAACTTTAGATTTAAGATAAAAACGCTTGAAATATAGGCTAAGACTTATTTTGAGGATTTAGCGTCTTTGGTTTAAAGTTTTTTTTTTTGGAATTAAGAAAATATATTTTACTTTGAAGTATCCGTTATAATTTGGATTTTTAAACTGGCAATTGTTTGTACGTGAAAAGCTTTATTAATATACCTGAAAAATAGAATGAAAATTCGATAAGTGCGATCTGTATCCTAATTTTAATTTGATTGGTCGTAGATTTAAAGCTAGATAGGTCGCTAAAAATTTTCTTTATTTTAAAGAAGCCGCATCTTTGACTCGGAATCAATACCAAAATCCTTAAGGGAGGGTCAAAATCTTTGGAAACAAGTAAAATTTTTTTGAGTGTTGAGAAAATTTTGTTAAAATTTTATATCTATGGAAAATTTGGTTAACATTTTATTTCTATTGAAGATTCGGATAAAATTTTATTTCTATATAAAATATGGTCAAAATTTAATTTCTATAGAAACTTAGTTCAAAATTGTATTATTAGTTGGAGAGGAATATTTTGCAAAATCTGCAAAAACGTCAATATTTCTACCAAACTGTAAAAAAAAATCGACCAGAATTCTACTAACTGTGGCAACCGAGATATTAAGGCTTCTATGACGAATAAAATTCTGTCATATATACAATGATTGATTTTATGACGTTTTTTAAAATAATTAAGTGCAGTGTTCGATCCTTTTAGTGTCCTATTTTTAATAAGAATTGATTTTGTAACGAAACAAGAAATTTTAAATGTACTTTTTGTGCAGTTGTTGTTGAAACAGTTTTTAATGTAGTTTCATCCATTTTGTTCTATGCTTGTGTAGTTCAGCTGGTAGCCAGATCAAGGAACTCTACGACAAGGATGGGGTGTGTCCAGAGTGATCTGATAGTGAGACGGATAGGCTTAGCTGGGCAAGCAAAAAGGTGACGAGTGTCATGTGGCCCTTGATTACAGATGGGACACACGTCAGCTACGCTGCTAAAGGGCGATACGGTCAAAATTTGGTCAAGGGAAAACGCGTGTAAATCGGTGAAATCGTTTATTTAAAAAATCAAAATTAAATTTCTTTTTCAAGTTCAATTAGTATAAAATTCAAAAAAAAAAAAAATATTCAGTTAGGCTTTCGCTTTTCCAAATCCGAATTGCCGGGCCTCACGCTTGACACCTGCCATCAGATTTTGTACCTTGTCCACCTTCTTCGCCGCAGAAAGCCAGTTTGCCTTGAAGTGCTGCTCGTCCTTAGCAGTTTTTTTGGTCTTCTTTAGGTTCCGCTTGACAATAGCCCAGTATTTCTCAATTGGGCGGAGCTCTGGCGTGTTGGGAGGGTTCTTGTCCTTGGGAACCACCTGCACGTTGTTGGCGGCGTACCACTCCATGGCCTTTTTACCGTAATGGCAAGATGCCAAATCCGGCCAAAACAGTACGGAACAACCGTGTTTCTTCAGGAAAGGCAGCAGACGTTTATTCAAACACTCTTTCACGTAAATTTCTTGGTTGACAGTCCCGGAAGCTATGAAAATGCTGTTTTTCAAGCCACAGGTACAGATGGCTTGCCAAACCAGATATTTCTTTGCGAGCTTTGACAGTTTTATGTGCTTGAAAATATCTGCTACCTTTCCCCTTCCTTTTGCCGTATAAAACTCCTGTCCCGGAAGCTGCTTGTAGTCGGCTTTGACGTACACTGAAAAAAAAGCATACCCGGTTCCAAAGATTTTGTCTTTACTTTAAAAAATTTGGTATTGATTCCGAGCCAAAGAAGCGGAGAATACAAGTAAGGATACTTTTAAGACACAATTCTCTTTTAAAATCGGGTTTTGTGTACTTGCTTCTAGGAAGCAAATTTTAATTTTTCGCTTTTTCAGCTTTTTTTTTCTTCATATGCTATCAAAGTCCTTTAAAAACAAGTTAACGACGACTTTATTTTCCAAATTAAGACTCGACTTCTAGTAGAAATTATGCTGTGTTTCAAGTAAAAAAGTCTTTAAAATAAAGTGTTGAAAAACATGTCCTATTTTTGAACGATTTTTTGCTTTGTAGTCAAGATGCAAAAAGCCAACAAATTTAAAGACAATTTCATTAAATTTAAAGATTTTTTCTAAATTATTAAAGTCAAGTTGACTTTAGCCCAAACATTTTTTCTTTCATGTTATGATATTCGTTTTTAAATCAAATCACTTAATTATAAGGACAATACGACTTCATTGAAAAGTTTATCGACTTTTGGTCAAGGAAAAAAACTTTATACTAGAGAAATGCGTCTTCTATGCTAAGCAAAATTTGCATTCGTATTTTAAAGACATGAAATCTTTGACCTCACGACAATATTTTTTTCAGTGTAGGTTTCGTCGTCCATTACCACGCAGTCAAACTTCGTCAGCATCGTCGTGTACAGGCTCCGGGATCGCGCTTTGGCCCGTCATATTTTGTTTATCATCGCGATTTGGAGTCACTACCTTCTTGTAAGTCGATAGTCCGGCTCGTTTTTTGGCTCGATGCACGGTTGTAGACGATACACCCAGCTTATTTGCGGCATCTCGGAGAGAGAGGTTAGGGTTTCGCTTGAAACTACCGGCAACTCTCTTTGTCGTCTCAGCGGCTTCCGGTTTTCGATTTCCCCCCGATCCAGACTTCCTGGCTGTCGACAAACGTTCCCCAAACACTTTAAATACATTTGTAACGGTTGATTTGGCAACTTTTAGCGATTTTGCCAGCTTCGCGTGCGAGTAGCTCGGATTTTCGCGATGTGCGAGCAAAATTTTGATACGCTACTCTTCGTGCTTGGACGGCATTTTGACAACTGAAGAGTGAATTCCAAAATCAAAATAGGAGCAACATTCTACACACACACACCTTCCAAATGAGGTGTGTTCAGGTTTTTTAAATGCAAAATTGAAAGTTTATATTGACCAAATTTTGACCTTATCACCCTTTATCAATCACTGATAATTATGAATTGAGGCGGCTGCACTTGTCTGATTTTAGTTGGGCCAAAACTACCCTTGTCTCTCCCCTCCGGTGCTATGGGCAGCGGTCGGGTTCCGAGAACAGGATTAACCTTGTAGCTTCTCACCGCTTCAGCTACAGTATCCTCATGAATCCTGTTCAGATCTGTCTGGTATGCTGCCTGATCTAGAGGCTCTCTTTTGTAACGCTGGATCTCGGGCTCTAGAAGGTGAAGATCAACCCTTACATTCCTGGGTGGAGGTTGTCTATCCACAAGATGGTGATTCGGATGACAACTTCGATGGCAACCCAAGAGGTACTGCTTTGACAAGATGTAGTTGTGTCGACGCACTGGGATGATCTTAGTCTCCGCATAAAGATGATCCAGGGGTGTACTGTCCTGTTGTGGTTCTAAGGGCAGCGTTATTCCACTGCGTATCGCTCGTTTGAGGTGTCCACACTGGCGCTGCATAGTTTACCACTGACCGGCCAATTGCCTTATATGTAGTTAACAAGGTTTCTTTGTCCGTACCCCAAGTACTACCGGCAAGCGACTTGAGGACCTTGTTTCTACCGCGGAGCTTATCACAAATTGCAGTGGCATGGGCGGACGACTTATAAAGGCTGTCAAATGTGACCCCGAGAATCTTGGGATAATTTGTTGTCGGAACTGTTTCGCCATCGACTCTGACATTCAACTGCCTGCGTACTTCCGCCGTCCATGTAGTGAATAATGTGGCTGAGGATTTGGTGGGAGATATCCCCAAATTTCTTGAAGTGAAATAACTGGTAAGATCAGCGAGGTAGACATTTAATCGATCGCAAATGTCATCAACAATGGGCCCGGATGACATCATTGTGCAATCGTCCGCATAAGACACGTAGTTGTACTTATTTACGAGCTTTATGCGTTTGCCAAATCTTAATCGATTGGATTGGATTTTTTTTCCATGACATTTCGTGACTTGTCGGGGCAAACAAAAACAGTTAAATTTTTCAAAAATAGTTGCCCACATTTTATCACTTGATATTTCTTTTGGTAAATTTGAATAAACGCCAAGTCGTATTCGTTATTACCTGCAGACTTTGAAGTTCCTAAATATGTTGGAGCCACTGAAACTTTCTCCCCAGATGGCTGCGATGATTTTGTATCAAGTTATCCCTTGAAAGTCGGAAGCCTAAACTCATATTTACTGGCAATTACTTTCGGTTATGGCAAACAAAATTTAGATCTTAGGTGGCAGCGATTGCGTAGAACCTTTCGATACCAGGAATTTGGGTATCGCCATGGACATGAATTTGGCAATATTTCGCATCACAGTTGGCGATTGTTATAGTGGTACTAAAGTGGCTATGGTAGTGATAGGGATAAAATCGATTTTGAAATGTTGGCTAGGAATACAGACTTGAATAGAGCTAGAGCTAACCGTGAACTGATGATTATAATTTGTAAAAATATATATTTTTTACATTTACTGCTCAAGTGAAAGCTGATGATTCAAAAGACACTGAGAGTCATTTGATTTGTTTCTATTACACTAATAGATAAATAAATTCCGTTATATTAACGAAATGATTCATTAACAGAGAGCCAATGATTATTTCATTCGTTAATTTAACGAAATTTTTCGTTATTATTTACAACAAATTTTCTGTTAATCAACGTAACGTTTCATACTATTAACGAATATTTTTATAGCATTCATGACAATGACATTTTCTTTGTGTGTAGTGATGAGATTGAATGGAATGGCAAAAAATCTGACAGACAAACGTTCACTTAAAAAGTATGAAAATCCTAGATTAAAAATATCTTTGAAAGCAATTTAATTTCAACTCGTTTTCTTTCCTAAGAAATGGGAATAATTAAAACATATGCCTTGAGCAATTGAAATTCCGGGGTTTTTTTTTGGCAAAATTTGTGACACTTCCTGGAGACGAAATTCCGGGATAATCCAGGCGAATTCAGGCAAGCCTACTTAACATGTTCCATGTGGTGGCTGTGCGGTATTTCGGACCATTTCCGGCTAATCACCATGTGGATCAACACTTTGGAATTTTTTTAGTACCAACCTTACTCTTCAAAATGCCTCAACCGCAAAAGTCCAACGGATTGAGATCCGGAGATTGTGGTGGCCATTTTGCGGTAGAAATGAAGCGAGAAACCTCCTTTTTAAGACGTTCTCAGTTTTTGCATGCTCAGTGCGATGGGGAAGAGTCCCTTTGGAAAGTCATTGGTATGCGGCCGAAATGTTTAATTGCTCGGCACTTCAATATTGGAAATTATACCGATAATATTTGGCATGTTTTGTGATCTATGGCCAGAGAATGACGACTCCAACTCGCGCCGGCGATTTGAGTCGACGCCGACCATTTTTTGCCAGACGACGCCGCCACCGAATATATCGACTCATTTCGACTCCATTTAGCAGCCAATTAATCAAAAATTTCGATTTAATATGACATCAAATCTGGTCTTCACTTTTCGGATCATTCCTTTTGGGGTTACCTTTTTTTTTGGTCTACTTTTTGGACGCGATACAATACTACCAACATCACGATAATGATAAATGGTCCGAGAAACAAAAGATTTATACACATTTAAATGCTTGAGGGCTCTAACGATAGCCACTTGTGGTTTTCCAGACAAATATATAGCAATAATAAAGAATAAAATGAACGGTCTTTGGAATAAATCTATCAGTTTTCAGACGAGTGGCTTTAAAATGATCATAACCTGAAGTTGTATCAGCCACACTGTACTATATATATTTTTTGTTTTGATACAAATGTTAAATGAAGAAAATAAAAAGTTCTTTGTTTGATTACTCCTGGAGTTGTCCGATTACTTCGATGTAAATTGAAACCTGTGAAAAATTCGTTAGAATTCATGTTCGAAGTTTCTTCCTCTTATTAGGTCAAACGGACTAGACTTTGAAAAACATAAAAAATCATTTAATTTAATTACTTCCAGTGAAATTATTTCCAGTCTACCTCAATTTAGGAATATCTGTTATTATTATGTTGGCCAACGTGTGATGGGAGCTACGCACGTCTGTATCTAAAGATAGAGTTGACGTTTTGCTTTTGGGACGAATACCTTAAAACGTCCTCGATCTTGTTTTGGGCCGAATAAATTAACTTTTTCATATTTTGGAAAATACAAAATTCCCTTATAGTAATAAATCGAGAAATTTTTTTTCGGTTGGAAAATCCAATGCAGCACGTTCTATTGACGTTTGCAAACCACTTGTTTTGTTGTTATTTGTATTCGTTTTTAAACGCAAATGGTGGGGTCTTTAGGGGGTATCGGCAACATTGGGGTAACACCACAAAATTTTGTACCATTTGTATGCAACACTTGTTTTTCACAAACGAAATCACCAGTAGATTGAAAAAGTCGAAAACATTGATTGTTTTTCTGTATAAGATTCCACATTTTCTCGCAAATATTTTATGATCGTACAGCCCTAATTTTTTTGACACAACGTTGTACTGATTCTTTATTCCTTAAGGGTCCTTGCTCTCATAGTCGGATGCGACCCATTTTAACTTTCTTTTATTGATTAAAAACATTAAGTAAACAAATGAAACATTTCTTTGTTTTTATGTTTATGGGACTCTGTTAATTAAATAAATTTCGATTGTAGTAGTTAAGGGTATATTTAGAATTGATGTCAAGTTACCACAAGCCTTATACAAGAGTTGGCTTGCCCAATACATTTGGTCTATTACAATACCATAGATCTTGTGTCATCTTAGCCCAATTTCTCAATAAACAAAAAAACAAACCTTCAATATTGGCTATCTTCAATCAGTCATTGGGATGTCGTCTTACAATAGCATGCTTATGGTTGGTAGATTTGACAGTTTCGTCAATTTTAAATATTTAATCAAGTGGGCGTTATCACTGCATCTTTATCAATTCGATGCCACACATCAATGCTGAAGGTGATCATATAAAAATGAAGTGAATTCCCGAAGAAAGCATCAGTACACAACTGTTGGTATTGCAAGATGAAAGTAACATTTCTATTAGCCCTGTTGGTTCTTCTGTGCGTTGTGCATTACAATGCTGCTGCTGGCGCTGGCGCTGCAGGTGCAGCTAAGAGACGTGGACAACAAAACCGTTTGAGGCCTTATTTTGGTCAAGCTAAAATCAAGAACAATACTAAATTGGAAACTCATAAACAAAATGATGAGGAGCACACTGAAGATCATGTTATGAAAGTCAGTGACACAGATGATAAGGCCGATGAAGACGATGAAAATGATTTGGGTGAAGTTGAAGGTCGGGCTAGACGCAAAATTATCCGTCGTGTGAGGCATGGCCGTAGAGGAAATCGCAAACAACACCGCCGTCTACGTCGTGTCGGCTAAAGTACTTACATCGAAATTGGCTAATAAAAATTTTTTGGACTGAAATGTTATTTATTTTTTCTATGGGTAGAAACAATGTTAGGTTAAGTACACACAAAATAATATTATAATTTTTGAGCTAACAATTAATTGTTGTTACAGAAATTTTTTAAGTTCAACAAATTTTTTGTTGATATAACAAAATTGGTTGGTAATGTGACTAAAATCGTAATTGTATTTACAAATTACGTCGTTAGCTCAAATTTAAAAACAATTTTAATTGTATTGACAATAAAATTAATTGATATTTTTTTGTGTGTATAGTGGCAGCTCATTATTTCAGGTTCACTTAGAATATTCAGTTCATTGTGATACATCAGTGGTGAACTTCTCTCATGTCACTGAGTGCTGCTCGATTACTTGTTTGGGTCAAGGGACAAGGGACCTCGTTTTTATGGCAGAGTCCTAGAGACGTTCCCCACTACGATGAAACTAGTTAGGCCTTAAATGAGCACTATATCCTTTATGATACAAACAGAAACAACATTTTTGCGCCTTAAAATTTTGATCGAATTCTACGAAAGTAAGCTTGTTGCATCATAACACAGTTTCAAAAAATATATTTTCCGGAAAATCTATAGTACTTCTGTGTAATCTGAAATCAAAATTGGAAATCAAAATTTGCCTGAAAATTCAAAACCCTATAAATTGCAAAAAGAAACACAAAACAATTAGAAAACAAGTAAGGAAAATCTAAAGTTGGGCGGGACCGACTATATTATAGCCTGCACCACTTTGTAGATCCACATTTTCGCCATATCAAATCCGTCAAATGTAAATAAATGTTTCTGGTTTCTGTTCCCCTATACATGCATTTAAATCTGACTCGACCTGGACGAAATTTGTTTGACTTCAAATTTCAGTCTAATCCCCTGGGGTGGAACACAATGTTAGTAAAAAATATGGAAAACATTTAAATCTGAAGCAATTTTTAGGCAACTTTGCAAAAGTGGATTTATGATTTTATGACGAAATAGAATGTTTTTCATATGTTTGGGTGTAAAAATTATATGTTTGGAACTCAAATTTTGGTGCAATGAAAAAAATATTGTCGTGAGGTCAAAGATTTCATGTCTTTAAAATACGAATACAAATTTTGCTTAGCATAGGAGACGCATTTCTCTAAAATAAAGTTATTTTCCTTGTCCAAAAGTCGATAAACTTTTCAATGAAGTCGTATTGTCCTTATAATTAAGTGATTTGACTTAAAAATGGGTATCTTAACATGAAAGAAAAAATTTATAGGCTAAGGTCAACTTGACTTTAATAATTTAGAAAAATTCTTTAAATTTAATGAAATTGTCTTTAAATTTGTTGTCTTTTTGCATCTTGACTACAAAGCAAAAAATCTTTCAAATATAGGACATGTTTTTCAAAACTTTTTTTTAAAGAAGTTTTTACTTCGAACATAGCATAATTTCTACTGGAAGTCGAGTCCTAATTTGGAAAATAAAGTTGCCGTTAACTCGTTTTTAAAGGACTTTTATAGCATATGAAGAAAAAAAAACTGAGAAAGCGAAAAATTAAAATTTGCTTCCTAGAAGCAAGTACACAAAACCTAAATTTAAAAGAGAATTGTGTCTTAAAAGTATCCTTACTTGTATTCTCCGCTTCTTTGGCTCGGAATCAATACCAAATTTTTTAAAGTAAAGACAAAATCTTTGGAACCGAGTATGCTTTTTTTTTTGTCAGTTTTTCAGCGGTGGATTATCCCACCTCAGTAATACTGGTGACATTTCTGAGGGTTTCAAAACTTCTCTAAGTGGTTTCACTGCGATGTGGAACGCCGTTCGGACTCGGCTATAAAAAGGAGGTCCCTTGTCATTGAGCTTAACATGGAATCGGGCAGCACTCAGTGATAAGAGATAAGTTCACCACTGTGGTATCACAATAGACTGAATAGTCCAAGTGAGCCTGATACATCGGGCTGCCATATAACCTAACCTAACCTAACCTATATCTAAATCGGAACCGATTTCAACCAACTTTGGTATGTATAGTTACAATGTTATTTCTACTCCCTGTGCAAAATTTCACGTAAATCGGATTACAACTATGACCTCTGTTGTCATATGAGTGATAATCGGGGGAAATATATATATATGGGAGCTATATCTAAATATGAACCGATTTCAACCAAATTTGGCACACATAGCTACAATATTAATTCTACTCCCTTTGCAAAATTTAAAGCAAATAAGGGCAAAACTCTATCTTCTGGGGCCATATAAGTGTATATCGGGCGAAAGATATATATATATGGAAGCTATATCTAAATCTGAACCGATTTCAACCAAATTTGGCATGCATAGCTACAATATTAATTCTACTCCCTGTGCAAATTTTAAAGCAAATTAGGGCAGAACTCTATCTTCTGGGGCCATATAAGTGCATATCGGGCGAAAGGTATATATGAAAGCTATATCTAAATCTGAACCGATTTCAACCAAATTCGGCACACTTTACGACACTATCAATTGCACTTCATGTGCAAAATCAGGTTGAAATTGTGGCTTCTGGGGCCATATAAGTGCATATCGGGCGAAATATATATATGGTAACTATATCTAAATCTAAACCAATAGGCTTCTATTCTTACCCAAAATACATACTTATACCAAATTTGGGTTAAAATTGCGACTTAGACTTTGATTACAAAAATGTGTTCACAGATAGATGGACAGACGGACACACGGACATGGCTAGATCGACTCAGGGCCCGAACCTGAACAATATTGCCAAAGACACCACATGTCTATCTACACGGATGAAAAAGACTGTTTTTCATATGTTTGGCTATAAACATTATATGTTTGGAACACAAATTTTTAAACACAATATTTTTGAGTGCAAGCATATAATGTTCATAAACTAGCATAACATGTTTGGGACATATATGTTAATATGTTAGAACATATTATGTTTGGGACATAAAATGTTTGTAAATATAATATGCTTGGATGCAAACATATATTAATTTAGAAATAGCCTATAAACATATATGTGTTTAGTAGCTTGGATCGCTACTTAACAGGGAGCGATATTGAATTAAGTTGGTGGTTGTTGCTTGTTATTACAAAATTAACATTTTATTTTTCCTTGGGCAATTGATCAGCTACTTCTTTGATCCTTACAAACTGTGTGGTCCGCTGTTCGAATCCCCGTCCGGCAAAAGGTAAAATTAAAATAAAAAAATCATACAATTGAATAATTTCTTCTACAATGTTTGTATTACAGAAAAAGGTGCTAAGAACTAAAAAATCTCGTGGAAGTGAGAAAGATGTGGGGGAATATACAATTGGGCAGAAACAAAATTTTGAGCATTCGGGTCGAAAACCTATGTTGTTAGCACCTATATTACCTGCTTATTTTCATAATTCATTATGATTGTAAATATATAAATAAATAAATAAAATTTTGAGCACAATATTGTTTGGGAGAATTTTTTTTAAGCATATAATATTTTTGGGTGCAAAATGCTTCCAAACATATTATATGTTCACATAATAACATATTGTTTTTTGGAAGACAACATTATTGAATTTGGATGCAAAAATACAAAATGTTTGGAACTTAGACTACCCAAACATATATTGTTTAGACCAATATGCTTTCAAACATATTATATATTGGAAGAGATCAAACATATAAATGTTTGGGCAATACCCAAAAATATATATGCTTGAAGCAAAATATGTTTGGGAGTATATGTTACAGAAGCGATTTTTTGTGAGCGTGTATGTATAAAAATATGTTAATATTGAACTGAAACACACAAAATTTCTTTAATTACAAATGTCAGGGAAATAATCGGCTGCGGCAGATTTGGTCGAGTTCTATACCACAGGAGGTATGTTATGAGTTCTTTTTATCGACTTTTAGTCGACTTTTGCAATAAATTTCAATGGTATGTATAAAATCTACTTATCATTGAAATTGATTGAAAAATTCGTCCTCCGACATCCACCAGAGAAGTGATCCTAAAGTTTATCTTTCCCATCTTTAAGCCATACTGATTTTCGGATATGTGTACCAAAAAATATCTACCCAATCTTTGACGGATTGCCCATATCCCTAATAAATATCTCGATATAATTTTTTTTGTTGTATTTTTTTTTTTATTTTTAAATTTATTTATCAATACCTTGTATAGTTCGGTTTAACCAGAACGGTGATTCCTACGGCGGATTACGCGCTGTCTGCGGTTTCTTTTATTAATTCTGCGGTTTCCCCGGCGATTATGTCCTCTATGACGGCGGATCACCCTGCGGCGTCTTGCTCGACCTTCAGTCTCATCCAATTCGCTTTCTTCTTCATCGTCATCATCATCATCATGCTCTTCTTCGTTGCGATCGATGTCCATTAAAGCATCTTCATCTTCGTCATCATCCTCATTATTGTCCTCCAAATCCATGTTAGATTTTCTAATGTTTTCACGTTCGGCAAGGGATTGCTTCACGTCACGCTGCAAAACTCGTCTATTGCTACCGCCAGCTGCTGCACCAGCACTATAGTGGATAGCGCATAGTAGGACCGCGAAGACAAATAGGAATGATAATTTCATTTTAAATGGATGGATGAGTTCTCTAATCAATCGTTGAAGAGGCAACAATTGAATATATCAAATTCAGTAATCGACTTCATATTTATACGACTGTGCTCTGATCCAAAATGGGTTGTCTGAAGCTACCCAATTGGATAAATATTTGGAGACATACCCACGATCAAACATTGTTTGTAATGATTGATCACAACCAGATACCTTTAGATAGTTTCCCTTAATTGGGTCAAGTCAATACAGATGCAAGAAATGGGCCAGCATTAAACGACCCGGTCATTCATAATGTTCAGCATTAGGTTGGGAGTTCCAACTTAAAGATGCCATTATGGGAAATTGTCAGCACTTAACACTTTCGTTGATGGCTTATCAAAAGACGACGACCTCATTGTTATTCTATGGGCATCTAAGGAATCTTTCTCGATTTCAAATTTTAAGAAGTCTTCTTGCAAACAGGTATTCTCTCATCTCCCACCTTCAAATCTATGACCAATTGCCATGGACTTGGGTCTTTGTGCCAAGTTTGGTTCAAATGTGATTTCATTACAAAACCAAAGTGTACGCGTACGCGATTACATCGTACATGTCGATGTTAGTCATAGAACAACTAAAACCAACTCTGATACCTACACGGATACGGATACGGACAAGACGACGGACAGACGGACAAATGACTGAGGATGCTGGTAAACAGTTACTCAAATATCTTTGGTCACGTTCGCATTTGTATTAAGCCATCTGGATGCCTTATCCATGCTGATTAGTAATTTCTTATTTCTCTGCTACCCCCTCATCGACCATCGACTGCTCTTGTAGAATATTTTACGAGATATTAGATTGTGAGTTTACTTACACTTGAAGCATTCCACTGATTGTTTGTATGGATGGCAGCAGGAACAAACTTACACGTACACATTAGCTCACATACTTAGTGGCCACATAAAAATCTCAATCAAAAAGGTGTTCGTGTAAAATGAGATGGACTTGTATTGACCGAAATGGTCTGTTAATGGTCCTTCGACGCCTTGTAGTTTGTGTGTGACTTGGTTTGGGTGATGACGGGTACCCATCATAGTTGATGAGAGGTGATTGGATTGGAAGATGTATCTCTTCGTGATGTTAGCTGGTTGTACTTAACGTCCCAATGAATTACTTATAATTAAAGTTCCTCCATCAAATTAATACCCAAAGCTTTAATTCTGTTCCAAAAAAGAACGAAAATAGAGGGTGAAATATGAACAAAATGTCTGATTTGATAGACATTAAGGGGACTTAATATACAGATGGGGATGTAGTGAGCAATATTTAATAGGTATTCTCAACAAAGGTACACACAAAGAAATAAAGGTTTGGCAAACGGTTATCGCAAATGTTGTTTGTTTCTTACAGTGCACTATGGGATTTTGATGCAAAAACTACAAAAATGAACTTATAGGTTTTTGGATCACATGTTGTGCATAACGTCAGAAGAGCTCATAGAAATTTTGAGATGGATCCGCCCACTGACACGCCCACTGAAACCATTAATATTTATACCCTCCACTAGACTGTGGTTTTGTATTCAATGTCTAGGTCGCAATTTTAGACCAATTGACTTTAAATTAAGCACACGTATGTGTATTGGGTCAGGATAGAACCCTATCGATTTTGGATTAAATCGGTTATGTTTTAGATATAGCTCACATATATATCTTACTCTCTATACGCACATATTTGCCTAAGAAACCATAGTTTCACCCCGATTTTCTTCAAATTTTGCACATATGGTAAAATTGATATTATTTTTAAGTGTGCTAAATTTGGTTGAAATCGGTTCAGATTTAGATATAGCTCTCATATATATGCTTCGTCCGATTTACAAAATGTGAAATGTATCATTCTAGACATACATGCCAAATTTGGTGGAAATCGGTTCAGATTTAGATATAACATAGCTTTCATATATATCGTTCACCTTATATGCACTTTATTGGTCCCAGAGGCCAGAGTTTCACCTTAATTTGCTTCACGTTGCACACAAAGATGGCTCTATTGAAAAGATCTATTTTTCTGTGAATCTTCGAGTCCTTCGTTGCATGATCAAGTCTTTTTTATAACATTTATTTCTATTTTCCCGCAAACAGCCAAGCTGTTCTGTGTGTTTCTTACATTTTTGTTTGGCTCGAGCGAAAATATTACATGTTTTCTTAATTATTGACACCAGGAATCTTACTTCGCATCCTTTGAAAATTTGGAATACGACAGCATAGGAATTCCGACCGTTTTGCAGTCAAAATGTAAAGAGTTCAATTTTTTTTATTTTTAAAAACACAGATTTTTTTTTAATTTTTCAATTTTTTTCATTATAAGCCGTACGCTGCCGGAATTAAACTGAACACCACGTGCAAGTACACACAATAACTTTTATTCCCATACCAAAATGTCGGTGAATACACGTGAATACAGAAAGTACCATTCCGCAGAATCCGGCCTTTGCAGTGTTTTGACTTCCAACGCTTATCAGCAAAAAAATATACAACACTTTTTATACCCTCCACCATAGGATGGGGTGTATATTAACTTTGTCATTCCGTTTGTAACACATCGAAATATTGATCTAAGACCCCATAAAGTATATATATTCTGGGTAGTGGTGAAATTCTGAGTCGATCTGAGCATGTCCGTCCGTCCGTCTGTTGAAATCACGCTAACTCGCTAACTCCGAGCGAAACAAGCTACCGACTTGAAACTTGGCACAAGTAGTTGTTATTGATGTAGGTCGGATGGTATTGCAAATTGGCCATATCGGTCCACTTTTACGTATAGCCCCCATATAAACGGACCCCCAAATTTGGCTTGCGAGGCCTCTAAGAGAAGCAAATTTCATGGTGTTAGTATATGGTCTCTAACAACCATGCAAAAATTGGTCCACATCGGTTCATAATTATATATAGCCCCCGGCTGAAATTTGGTACATGATGTTAGTATATGGTCTCGAATGACCATGGTCGATATCGGTCCATAATTATATATAGCCCCCATATAAACCGATCGCCAGATTTGACCTCCGGAGCCTCTTGGAAGACCAAAATTCATCTGATTCAGTTGAAATTTGGTACGTGATGTTAATATATGGCCTCAAACACCCATGCAAAAACTGGTCGATATCGGTCCATAATTATAAAGGGTGATTTGTTAAGAGCTTGATAACTTTTTAAAAAAAAAAACGCATAAAATTTGCAAAATCTCATCGGTTCTTTATTTGAAACGTTAGATTGGTCCATGACATTTACTTTTTGAAGATAATTTCATTTAAATGTTGACCGCGGCTGCGTCTTAGGTGGTCCATTCGGAAAGTCCAATTTTGGGCAACTTTTTCGAGCATTTCGGCCGGAATAGCCCGAATTTCTTCGGAAATGTTGTCTTCCAAAGCTGGAATAGTTGCTGGCTTATTTCTGTAGACTTTAGACTTGACGTAGCCCCACAAAAAATAGTCTAAAGGCGTCAAATCGCATGATCTTGGTGGCCAACTTACCGGTCCATGTCTTGAGATGAATTGTTCTCCGAAGTTTTCCCTCAAAATGGCCATAGAATCGCGAGCTGTGTGGCATGTAGCGCCATCTTGTTGAAACCACATGTCAACCAAGTTCAGTTCTTCCATTTTTGGCAACAAAAAGTTTGTTAGCATCGAACGATAGCGATCGCCATTCACCGTAACGTTGCGTCCAACAGCATCTTTGAAAAAATACGGTCCAATGATTCCACCAGCGTACAAACCACACCAAACAGTGCATTTTTCGGGATGCATGGGCAGTTCTTGAACGGCTTCTGGTTGCTCTTCACTCCAAATGCGGCAATTTTGCTTATTTACGTAGCCATTCAACCAGAAATGAGCCTCATCGCTGAACAAAATTTGTCGATAAACACATTTCGAACCGAACACTGATTTTGGTAATAAAATTCAATGATTTGCAAGCGTTGCTCGTTAGTAAGTCTATTCATGATGAAATGTCAAAGCATACTGAGCATCTTTCTCTTTGACACCATGTCTGAAATCCCACGTGATCTGTCAAATACTAATGCATGAAAATCCTAACCTCAAAAGAATCACCCTTTATATAGGTCCCATATAAACCGATCCCCAGATTTGACCTCCGGAGCACCTTGGAAGAGCAAAATTCTTCCCATTCGGTTGAAATTTGGTACGTGAAGTTAGTATATGGTATCCAACAACCATGCAGGAGTTCCTATCAGTACATAATTATATATCGCTCCCATATAAACCGATCGCCAAATTTGACCTCCGGTGCCTTTTGGAGAAGCAAAATTCATTCGATCTGGTTGAAATTTGGTACGTGGTGGTAGTATATTATATTTAACAACCATGCCAAAAGTGGTCCATATCAGTCCATAATCATTTATAGCCCCCATATAAACCGATCCCGAGATTTGGTTTTTGAGCCACTTGGAGGAGCAAATTTCATCCGAGTGAGTTGAAATTTGTGGATGACAGTCTTTCGTAGAAGTTTCTATGCAATCCATGGTGGATGGTACATAAGATTCGGCCGAACTTACGGCCGTATGTACTTGTTATTTTTGCAATACGAAAAATACTTTTTATTCCTAAATCATAGCCCATTTCGTTTGTATCAAGTACTGTCCTTTTCTGCCTCATGTTTTAAATAAGACACAATTACACGTATGAAAAAGACTTTTTTTGGAATCGGGCAGCACTAAGTGATAAGAGAGAAGTTCACCAATGTGGTATCACAATGGACTGAATAGTCTAAGTGAGCTTGATACATCGGGCTGCCACCTAACCTAACCTAACCTAACCCAACATCGGAAATAGATGGGTTATTCAGAAAATTGGATATTGCGTACTAACTTATGGTATCGTCCGTTAATTTTTAAAATGTATGTGAGTGGATATGATTCAACTTAGGTTATGTCAAATTTATTGTGGATTAAATATCGTTTCTATGATTTTATGATAATTATGGAAAAGTTTAGGGTTTGTAGTTCGACCGCAAAAAAATAACACTAGTTTACACTCAAAATGTACACTTGATGAGAGTCGACTTTTCTTATGTAAAGGGTGATTCTTTTGAGGTTAGGATTTTCATGCATTAGTATTTGACAGATCACGTGGGATTTCAGACATGGTGTCAAAGAGAAAGATGCTCAGTATGCTTTGACATTTCATCATGAATTGACTTACTAACGAGCAACGCTTGCAAATCATTGAATTTTATTACCAAAATCAGTGTTCGGTTCGAAATGTGTTTCGCGCTTTACGTCCGATTTATGGTCTACATAATCGACCAAGTGAGCAAACAATTAATGTGATTGTGACCAAGTTTCGCACTCAGTTTACTTTATTGGACATTAAACCAACCACACGAATGCGTACAGTGCGTACAGAAGAGAATATTGCGTCTGTTTCTGAGAGTGTTGCTGAAGACCGTGAAATGTCGATGAATGAAATGTCGCAGCAATTGGGTTTGTGTTATTCGACCACATGGAAGATTTTACGCAAAGATCTTGGTGTAAAACCGTATAAAATACAGCTCGTGCAAGAACTGAAGCCGAACGATCTGCCACAACGTCGAATTTTCAGTGAATGGGCCCTAGAAAAGTTGGCAGAAAATCCGCTTTTTTATCGACAAATTTTGTTCAGCGATGAGGCTCATTTCTGGTTGAATGGCTACGTAAATAAGCAAAATTGCCGCATTTGGAGTGAAGAGCAACCAGAAGCCGTTCAAGAACTGCCCATGCATCCCGAAAAATGCACTGTTTGGTGTGGTTTGTACGCTGGTGGAATCATTGGACCGTATTTTTTCAAAGATGCTGTTGGACGCAACGTTACGGTGAATGGCGATCGCTATCGTTCGATGCTAACAAACTTTTTGTTGCCAAAAATGGAAGAACTGAACTTGGTTGACATGTGGTTTCAACAAGATGGCGCTACATGCCACACAGCTCGCGATTCTATGGCCATTTTGAGGGAAAACTTCGGAGAACAATTCATCTCAAGAAATGGACCGGTAAGTTGGCCACCAAGATCATGCGATTTGACGCCTTTAGACTATTTTTTGTGTGGCTACGTCAAGTCTAAAGTCTACAGAAATAAGCCAGCAACTATTCCAGCTTTGGAAGACAACATTTCCGAAGAAATTCGGGCTATTCCGGCCGAAATGCTCGAAAAAGTTGCCCAAAATTGGACTTTCCGAATGGACCACCTAAGACGCAGCCGCGGTCAACATTTAAATGAAATTATCTTCAAAAAGTAAATGTCATGGACCAATCTAACGTTTCAAATAAAGAACCGATGAGATTTTGCAAATTTTATGCGTTTTTTTAAAAAAAAAGTTATCAAGCTCTTAACAAATCACCCTTTATTTTGATCTGCTGAATTCGAAAAAAATGTTTCATTTTTTTAAGGAACAGTTTTTGAGATATCCCGTTATTTTTAGTTTTTCGCCGTTTTTTCTAAACAAATTATATATGGAGTTAGAAATGTCCAATTATGTTGGACATTTACTTAAATGAAAGGTATGAAGATGACGAATAATCGTGTATAATTGGATCTGTGATAAGTTAAGTGGTTCAAAAGAAAAGTATGAACCATTGGAAAAACGTCGGGTTTGTCTTTATGGTCGTATAGATGATACTCTAACGTAAGTAATAAGACCAACTAGTAGAAAAACGACCGAAAAATGACAAAGTTATAAGCAATTGAATGATGTCAAATCATGCAAATATTAGCCACTCACCCACCCAAAAATGCACTTCTCTGTGACCGAGAGACATTTTTGTTTGGGTGAATGGTTCTAATTTGCATGATTTGACATCGGATTTGTTCACTCAATTGCTTATAATTTTGTATTTTTCGGTCGTTTTTCTTATCGTTGGTCTTATTACTTACGTTAGAGTATCATCTATACGACCATGTAGAGAAAAAAATCGTTTTAATGGTTCATTCAGAAAAGGTCCATTTTTTGAAAATTTTGACTTTTCGCATCAATATTTTTTGAACCGCTTAACTTATCACAGATCCAATTATAAGCGATTATTCGTCATCGATATAATCGATAATTCTAACTCGAGATATAATTTGTTTAGTGAAAATAGAGCGAAAAGCCTAAAATAACGGGATATCTCAAAAACTGTTCCATAAAAAAATTTTAATTTTTTCGAATTCAGCAGATCAAAATACATAAGAAAATTTGCCTCCCATCAGGTGTACATGATATTTTTTTGTAAACTAGTGTAATTGATGGTTCCCATGAGACCTCAGTTAAGAAAATTGCAATCACTCTTGGAGACTGATTGTTCTAGTTCGGCAGACTATAATTCAATTCAATTTATTGAGACAATACAATAAGCCAATTTTAGTAAATCTTAATTCTATACATCACTAGAAAAATACTAAATTCAGATAAATACATATTAATTCCATTGATATTATTATTAACATGGCCAATTACGGCCAATTACAGGACCCTTGGCTACTATAAGCATTATAAATAACTCATTTTGGAATCTAAGCAACAATTCATTCCTGAACTGAACAACCGTGAAATTGAAATTCCTGAGCACTATCGGTAAGGCATTCCATATCCTGGCTATAGATACTAGAGCATTGCATGAGAACATTCATTCATAGCGCACACAACTGAACTCATGAAACGGTTCGAGAAGACTGAATAATCTTCATTGATCGAATGAATAGAATGAGAACACTGGCTTGACCGAATCGGTTCGAATGAATGTAAATGTATGAATGAGACATGGTTTGAATCACACCCAATAATTCAGTATCGAGTGAATGTTGTTGTGACGTCACATCATTGAAGTTGTGCATTTGTTTCCATTCTCGGTCGCAAGCAAACATTCGATTGCATTTGGTGAAACGGGATAATCGAGAATACTCGAACATTTAGCGGGAGTTTCGGGAATTTGCAAAGTTCTCGAGTATGTTATGACAAAAAATGGAATCATGCTTAATGAGAAAAGAAGTCATACAGTTTGTGTTTCTTTAGATATAAGTGTGTAATTAATAGTTAAGCTCATTGACGATAAAATGAGTAATTCTAACAAGGCAAATGTTTAAATTTGTTATGTTTTTATATGTAACTAGCAAAAGTAAATTTATTTTTGTATTTTTTGTCTGTTTTTTATACCATCCACCATAGGAAGGGGGTATATTAAGTTTGTCATTCCGTTTGTAATACATCGAAATATTGCTCTAAGACCCCATAAAGTATACATATTCTGGGTCGCGGTGAAATTCTGAGTCGATCTACGCATGTCCGTCCGACCGTCATTTGAAATCACGATAACTTCCGAACGAAACAAGCTATCGACTTGAAACTTGGCATAAGTAGTTGTCATTAATGTAGGTCGGATGGTATTGCAAACGGGCCATATTTTATCAAAATTTTATTTGTATAGAAAATTTTATCAACATTGTATTTCTATAGAAAATTTTATCAAAATTTTATTTCTTATAAAACTTTGTGAAAATTTTATTTCTATAAAATTTTTTATCAAAATTTTATTTCTATAGAAAATTTTATCAAAATTTTATTTCTATAGAAAATTTTATCAAAATTTTATTTCTATAAAAAATATTGTCATAATTTTATTTCTATAGAAAATTTTGTCAAAATTTTATTTCAATAGAAAATGTTGTTAACATCTATAAAAAAAAAATATCAAAATTCTATTTCTATAGAAAATTCTATCAAAATTGTATTTCTATAGAAAATTTTGTCAAAATTTTATTTTTATAGAAAATTTTATCAACATTATATTTGTATAGTTCGGCTTGAGGTCATATGAATAAAAACAGATGTTGTTGTGTTTTTGAGTTGTATTTTTATTTAATATTATCCAATATTTCGAAACATCTCCGATGTTCGTCTTCAGGGAAATTTTTTTAGAAGTAAAGAACAATGAACTTATTCGCAAACGAGTAAATCTATACAAAAATTTTATTTCTATAGAAAATTATTTACATTTTATTTCTATAGAAAATTTTCTCAAAATTTTATTTCTATAGAAAATTTTGTCAACATCTCATTTCTATAAAAAATTTAATCAAAATTTTATTTCTATAGAAAATTTTATTTCTATAGAAAATTTGGTCAAAATTTTATTTCTCTAGAAAATTTTATCAACATTTTATTTCTATAAAAAATTTTGTGAAAATTTTATTTCAATAGAAAATTTTGTCGACATTTTATTTCTATGGAAAATTTTGTCAAAATTTTATTTCTATAGAAAAAGGAAAAATATTTTATTTCCTTTAAATACGAATGCCCCTTATTTTTTATACGAAAAAGTGAATTGGATTTTTAACGATTACTTACTATAATGCCCAAAAATATCATCCCAAATGTTTCTCCTAAAAACTAGAGCAATATTTAGTTTTGCTGTTAATACCTTTTTACATAGAAATGCAGAAGGTTTTGTCCACTTTATGTTATTTTTTTTTTACTTCATACACAAGCGCCTTTCCATCAACTTACAACTAAACAAACGTACAATACATATAAAAGTTGTTGTTATTGTTACTACGTGAGGGCAAAAAAAGATTCGAAATCCTCGATTCCTTCACTTTGTTTTCGAAAACAATTTGACTCGTTGTGTTTGATCCCGAAGACTGAAGTTGTTTGATTGACCGTTTCATACAACACAAACGAGAACGAGTTATGATTGTATTCGAACTTACAAACATCGGTCCAAACGGGAACAACTACAAATCTCTACCTTACTTGTTGGGCTTCGAGATGTTCTCGAACACAAAAATATATGACCGATGCAATGCTCTATTAGATACTACAAATGAATTTTCAAATGTGGAACAATGAATAAATGGTATAATAATTTGCGGGTTCCGTACTGAACGTGAGAAAACAAATTTAGATATCAGATCCGAAGGCATCGACCTTTTTATTGCCCTGTAAAAAAACAGCAATTTCCGAATTGAAATATAACCATCAAGTCTGCAACCTGGAAACTACTTTACCTTTCCACTCACATGTTCGTACCATCTGACCCCGAATACATACCGAACTATCCTATTCACAATGAGCCTAATTTTATATTTATTAAGATAAAATATATTCTGATTGACATAATAACATAAAATGGTATAATACAAAATTCGTAATTTTAAGTTTTTTTTTTTGGAATAAGTTAATAAAAAAATGTGCCACTTTTGTGCCACTTTTTAAAAATAATTGTGTAACTTTTTTTGGCGTTTGCCACTTTTTGAAAATTCCCAACGGTAACGCTGAAACCACATAGTGGTTAGGGTATAATAACTTCGATCTGCCAAAAAATGTGGCTACCAGAAATATTGATTTTAGACCCCATAAAATATATTCCGATAAACTCAGACTCACCTCCTGAGTCGATCTAAGCCTTGGTGTCCGTCCGTCCCTGTGTCCATGTATTTGTTGTTCACAGCATTCCGGTCTCAATTATTAACCGATCTTGATGAAATTTGGTACAAAGTGTTTTTAGGGCACAAGGACGAACGCTATTTAACTTGGAAGAAATCTGATCAAATTTAGATATAGCTCCCATATATATATTGATTTTTTATGTTCAAATTATTTTATTTTAATTTAATAATTTTAAATTAATAATATAAAGATGTTATTGTTGGACACTAAATGCCTGTACAGTAGTAATTATAAGAATTAATTCTTGTTGTGCAGGTTATTAAAATACACAATAAAAATAAAAAAATAAAAAAATATATTGATATTGGTGGTTGAATTTTTTTTTTACCAATTGGTGTTTTAAGATTGCAAATATTGGTGTACACTCGGTTGCGGTAGATCGCAGCCGTTCTCTGGTATGGTTCTTAAGATAACATATAAAAAAAGTGGTTTTAAAATTTCCCAAAATAGAAATATTATGATACTATTGTTTGAAATACTTTGAACTTTAAAATAAGCAATATAATAAATGTCAACCCCTTATGAAACCTTATAAACTTTCAATATCTCCCTAAACAAAAGAAGTTACTATTTAGTCACTAAATATTTGACTCTTATCTCACCCAAAGATGTCAAAGCTTATGTTACTGCCACTTTTAGGGGTTTATTGTTGAAAACATAATTAATGTAATTTTCTTAGCAGAGGATGAACTAATGCTCATAGACTCGCAGAATGTAGAGTTGTTGCGCTTTCTATTAATAATCTAATGAATTTTTTGTCCCTTTGGTTGGTTTTGGTCTCCCATACCCTTGATAGAGGGAAACTAATGAGTTGATACTAATGCGCAAAGCAATTTCTTTGGCGACGTGTCATACAAATATGTGCCTTCAATGAGTTTTTTGTTTCATCCTAGCGGAAGACCAACAAATATCATTTGTGTTCTCTGTTGAGGTCTTGGGCAGGAGCTTCTCTTTGGTAATAAATACAAATATGACAACTTTGGTGACAAATACACGCCCCATATTTTGGCGTTGAAATAAGCCCAAAACAATGCACATATGGGCTTCCATACAGGGGGGAGAAGGGGGTCAAAAATATCCCTGTACTCTTTCCTGCTTCATGTTATACTAGCAATTGGCGGCATTCCGACCATCATTATCCTCATCATGGTCATATAGCCAACACAAGGATTCATAAGGCTCCTTTGTTTTATGAATGCGTCATAGGGTCGTAAATATTTCAAGTCAACTAAATCGGAGGCAAAACTATTTTTCCCGTTCATTTTCTTGGCTTGCTTCCTTCACGTTCAATTCGGTTGACTTTAGTTGAGTTGGTGACTGGGAAATGGCATGACGCTCATTAGGATAATTGTTGGCAATTAACTAAATTGACACAACATTTGTTAAATTCCACTAAGTATATGTAATACGGGTATGTATGTATGTGTGCATCTTTTGGATTTGATACATATTGTATGTGAGAATAATGGTGGTGCCAGTCTACTGAATATATGTTCTCTCTCTCTCTCTTTCTTAACATATTCATCATATATGACTTCAATTGAAATATTGATATAATGAATAAAGTTGGAGTTATTATTTTCAGGTCGGTGCGCAGAGAATATAGGTGTGGTTGTGATAACCGAATTTATTGACAACCTCGTTTTGGAAATTGTAAGTGTTATCTATTGGACTGACTACACGCAGATAAGGAATATGATCACCAGTCTAAGTGAGCCTGAATCTTAATCGGGCTGCCACTTTAACCTAAGAGCAAAATATTATTTTTGGTGGTGACCATGTAACATGTTTGTCAATAAAATGTTATTTTCTCGTCAAATATAACCTGCTTGTCGAAATCAGATACATGAATTCCGAAAACCATGTTACATGGTCACCACCCAAAAATAACATTTTGCTCTTAAAACGTGTTTGAGGCGATCATATTCCTTCTCTGGGTGTAGTCTAAGTGAGCCTGAAATAAATCAGGCTGACACGTTAACTTTTAACCTTATCTACTGGCAGTTGGGTCAGCCAATTAATTCGGTTGATTGAATCCAATGATTGTAAATGCACCTTATACTAGATATGGACTTTAATATGTCTGTCAAAGAAATTGTTTATTGGTACACTCAAAAAAAAAAAAAATCAACTCTCTATTTCACTAAAGCCAATTTAACTTAATTTTTGTTCATGGAATTATTATGTTTGGAGAAAGATTCCTTTACTCTAATAAGTTTTTGAGTACGTTTGTTAAATGAACTAAAAAATGGGAAAAAATTATATACAAATTAAGCATAAAAATTTACTAAATTCGTATTTCTCACAAAATAGTTCATTATTTCTTTAATTTGGTAAATTTTACTACAAATGCGTCCATCATGAATTTCGTATGTCACTAAAGACATTCTTGCATATTTTAACGCCAATTTTTTTCCTTCAAACTACAAAATTTTCTTTTACAAGTGAAAAAAATTATTTTTGTCTAATACATTTTTTTGAATTTGTCGAAAAATATTTACTTATTAGTGTGATATCGGCGTGAAGCCAGCGTTTGTGATACGGTTTGGTTAAAACTTTCTAAAAATATTCAAAAATTTCTAAAATTAACCAAAAGTTTTCTTCCAGGTGGATTCACTGTTTTTTCAGTGTACTTTCAGTAATAAATGTATATATAGTGCAGTGGTTAGCATGCGCGCCTTGTTTCGTTCAAACACCAAAACGATTTTAGTTTCTCTAAGTAGTTGCACCCAGTGTTGCCAGGGAAATTTTTCGGTTAACCCTACAAGGACAAAAAAAAAGTTCCCTACTTTCCCCTACATTCCCAACAAATTTCCCCTACAATATTTTTCGTTAAATTTAAATAAAATTTACAAAACAAAAATGGTTCTATGTCCTTTATTATCTTAAAACATATAAAAATGCAACGTATATTACGTAGAAAAAATTGTATTACCATCACGGTTGTCCAAAATAGGAGATTTTTCTCTGTTTGGTAGATTGATATAGAAATAAAATTTTGGAAAAAGTTTCTCTAAAAAAATTTTTAGAAATATTTCTATAGAAATGAAATTTTGAGAATTTTTTCTGTGAAAATAAAATTTTGAAAAAAATTGTTCTATAGAAATAAAATTTTGAAAAAGTTCTATAGAAATAAAATTTTGAAAAAAATTTCTATCGATATAACATTTTGAAAAAAATGTCTATAGAAAAACAATTTTAACAAAATTTTCTATAGAATTAAAATTTAGACAAAATTTTAAATATTGACAAAATTTTCTATAGGAACAAAATTCTGACGAAATTTTCTATACTCGTACAAATACAATTTTAACAAAATTTTCTGTAAAAATAAAATATTCTATAAAAATAAAATTTTGAAAAAAATTTTCTGTAAAAATAAAATTTTGAAAAATTTTTCTATAGATATAATATTTTGAAAAAAATTTCTATAGAAATAAAATGTGGCAAAAATTGTCTATAGGAACAAAATTTTCTAAAGGAACAAAATTCTGACAAAATTTTCTATACAAATAAAATTTTGACAAAATTTTCTATACAAATAAAATGTTGATAAAATTTTCTATACAAATAAAATGTTGACAATATTTTCTTTATAAATAAATCTTAGGCAAAGAACAGTGGTATATGGAATAGGGGAAATATGTTACAGAAAAATATATCTTTCTTTATACACTAAATTAGAAATAAACTGATAGGTACAATTTTGTTAATAAGTTTAATTTTTATTTAAGGAATTTGCCCAGAATATTTATTAAATTTTCCCCATAAAAAAATTTTTTAAATTTTTCTTTAGAAATAAAATTTGGGCAAAATTTTCTATAGAAATGAAATTTTGACAAATCTTTCTATAGAAACAAAATTTTGACAAAATTTTCTATAGAAATAAAATTTTTACAAAATGTTCTATAAAAATTAAATATTGACAAAATTTTCTATAGGAACAAAATTCTGACAAAATTTGCTATACTCGTACAAATACAAGTTTGACTAAATTTTCTGTAAAAATAAAATATTCTATAAAAAGAAAATTTTGAAAAAATTTTCTGTAAAAATAAAATTTAGTAAAAATTTTCTATAGAAATAAAATGTGGAAGAACTTGTCTAAAAATTTCTTTAGAAATAAAATTTTGACAAAATTTTCTATACAAATAAAATTTTGACAAACTTTTCTATAAAAATAAAATGTTGACAAAATTATCTATAGGAACAAAATTCTGACAAAATTTTCTTTATAAATAAATCTTAGGCAAATAACAGTGGTATATGGAATAGGGGAAATATGTTACAGAAAAAGATATCTTTCTTTGTACACTTAATTAGAAATAAACAGATAGGTACAAATTTGTTAATAAGTTTAATTTCTATTTATGGAATTTGCCCAGAATTTTTATTAAATTTTCCTCATAAAAAAATTGAAAATTTTTCTTTAGAAACAAAATTTTGACAAAATTTTCTGTAAAAATAAAATATTCTATAAAAATAAAATTTTGAAAAAATTTTCTGTTAAAATAAAATTTAGTAAAAATTTTCTATAGAAATAATATTTTGAAAAAAATTTCTATAGGAATAAAATGTGGAAAAACTTGTCTAAAAATTTCTTTAGAAATAAAATTTTGACAAAATTTTCTATACAAATAAAATTTTGACAAACTTTTCTATAAAAATAAAATGTTGACAAAATTATCTATAGGAACAAAATTCTGACAAAATTTTCTTTATAAATAAATCTTAGGCAAAGAACAGTGGTATATGGAATAGGGGAAATATGTTACAGAAAAAGATATCTTTCTTTATACACTAAATTAGAAATAAACAGATAGGTACAAATTTGTTAATAAGTTTAATTTCTATTTATGGAATTTTCCCAGAATATTTATTAAATTTTCCTCATACAAAAATTTAAAATTTTTCTTTAGAAATAAAATTTTGACAATATTTTCTATAGAAATAAAATTTTGACAAAATTTTCTATACAAATAAAATATTGATAAAACTTTCTATACAAATAAAATTTTGACAAAATTTTCTATAGAAATAAAGTTTTGACAAAAAATTCTACAGGAATAAAATTTTGACAAAATTTTCTATAGAAATATTTGTTTGGTAGATTTGTGATAAGATTTTCTCCAAATTTTGGTAGATTTTTTTGGCACGAGTGATAACCGTGGTTACCACACACTGTTAAAAACCAAGCCTTGCCGGCATTTAATTTCCTCCTCTAGAGCCACCAAAATATAAAAATTATTACAAGACGCTATTTCCCCTACTTCTGCCTACACTGGTTTCACCGCGATGAGGAACACTACTCGAACTCGCTTATAAAAAGGAGGTCCTTGTCATTGGCCTAGAATCGAGAAGTTCACCATTGTGGTATCACAACGGACTGAATAGTTTAAGTGAGCCTGAAATATCGTGCTGCCACTGTACCTAATCTAATCTTTAGTATATCTTGTTCAAGATTGCAAAAATCTGCGGTTAATAGATACAATAATTACAGATTTTGAATCTTTCTCATTTTGGATCCAAACAAGTCACAATTTTGAAAAAATTTAGTCTCGAAGCCGTGCAATCGCTTAACGCATTTAGGCTATATTTTGGTAAATTTTATGAATATCATGAATAATTTTCATTTAATTACTTACCAATTTTGAACAGGATTATTTGACGATGAAAATCTCGAAATTTACCCATTAAGGATTGAACAGGATCCAACAGAAAATACATTAAAATTAAATTACCTTTAAATACCCATGCATTATATCACAACAATATCTAGGAAAGGAAAATCATAAATTTATAGCTCGAAATGCTCGTCTGCTGGGCGAGAATCAGCAATTATAATAATTCCTCCTTGACAGTCATTATAGAGAAACGCGAATTCCAAACGGGTGGTTGACATTTGTGTGTGGTATGTACACGAGAATTTAGCATCTTTGGCAGTGCCAGAATACCTGGTCTTATCTGTCTTTGGTGAAGTGGCAGGACTTCTAATACTTGGCTGTGTGGCAAAAGGAAGTGAGAGTACATAAACCTTAAACTAAGTAGCTACCAAACTCCCAAATACAATTTAGTCTTGGCTTCGGATGCTGCAGTAATTAATCAAAAGCAATTACAATACACACCCTGGGAAGCAACTAAGAAACTGCATATGTAATTATAATCACTAGCAGGACTATTAGTTAGGATGTTTGCTACCTTTCTCTGGAAGCTATTATATTTCAACGAGAGTATGTGTGTGTGTTAGTATTGGTGTAGTCTATAATTCAAAAGCAATTTCATGCAATTAAAAGTGACTTCAATTTACCACAAATTTCATAAAAGTTCCCAATGAATTTGATGTCACTTATAGTGACGATGACGATGTTGAGGTTGTTTTAAAATATTTCAACCATTTTTTTTTTTGTTTAAAAGATTTGTAAACCTTCTAATGTAAATCTTAGGCAAGGAACAGTGGTATATGGAATACGGGAAATATTTTACAGATAAAGACATCTTCCTTTATACCCTAAATTAGAAATAAACTGATAGATACAAATTTATTAATAAGTTAAATTTCTATTAATGGAATTTGCCCAGAATAAATAACCTATAAAATATGAAGTCCAGTTCACTTTACGGTGAAAATGAGACTATTTAGAGAAGTCTTGTAGCACTTAGAAATGTCACCAGCTCTACTGAGAGGGTATAATCCATCCATCGCTGAACATTTTTTAGGATTGGGTCGAAATTGGAGTTGAACCCCTAGAATCCTTCGAATGTAAGGCGGAAATGTTAACCATTACACCATGGTGAACAGTGCTTCAAAAATTTCCCCTGTAACAAACTTTTGCAAAAATAACGTTATTTTTTCTAAATTTATCAAAATATTATTTTTGTATTGAAAACTAAAAACAATAACAAGACAATATCAAAACAGGAAATAAAATTCAGAGATATCAATTTTTGTCACAAGTCCTCAAGATGACAAAAATGAAAAACTTTTAAAATTTATTCTTTAAGTTGAAAGCTAACAGCAAATGTAAAATAAAGTCAAAGCCAGAAATGAAATTCAGAGATATAATTTTTTACTCCAGGTTCTCAAAGTACACTGAAAAAAAGCATACTCGGTTCCAAAGATTTTGTCTTTACTTTAAACAATTTGGTATTGATTCCGAGCCAAAGAAGCGGAGAATACAAGTAAAGATACTTTTAAGACACAATTCTCTTTTAAATTTAGGTTTTGTGTACTTGCTTCTAGGAAGCAAATTTTAATTTTTCGCTTTCTCAGCTTTTTTTCTTCATATGCTATCAAAGGCCTTTAAAAACGAGTTAACGGCAACTTTATTTTCCAAATTAGGACTCGACTTCCAGTAGAAATTATGCTATGTTTGAAGTAAAAAACTTCTTTAAAATAAAGTTTTGAAAAACATGTCCTATATTTGAACGATTTTTTGCTTTGTAGTCAAGATGCAAAAAGACAACAAATTTAAAGACAATTTCATTAAATTTAAAGAATTTTTCTGAATTATTAAAGTCAAGTTGACCTTAGCCTATAAATTTTTTCTTTCATGTTAAGATACCCATTTTTAAGTCAAATCACTTAATTATAAGGACAATACGACTTCATTGAAAAGTTTATCGACTTTTTTTATTTTAGAGAAATGTGTCTTCTATGCTAAGCTAAATTTGTATTCGTATTTTAAAGACATGAAATCTTTGACCTCACCACAATATTTTTTTCAGTGTACCACCAAGAGGGTCCATAAGGAAAAAATATGAAAATTGTACATGTAACATGTTTGATATAAATTATAAAAGTTACTTCAAAGTAAAAAATGTTTTCTAAATTCCATAAAAAATTTCAAACGATCAAAATAAGTCTTAGCCTGTATTTGAAGCGTTTTTATCATTAGACTTAAGATAAAAACGCTTCAATATATCTTCTGTATATGCTTCTTCTTCAATATATGCTTCATTTAATTCAAAAAAGTTTTTTTTTTTATGGAATCATTTCCTTAGTTCCAATACATACGACCTTAGCGTAGGAACGCAAATCAGCATGAATCGTGTCTTTAATTTAATGAAAGAGTTTTTTTGATAAAAAAAAAAACTTTTAATTATAATTTTATTATTTTAAAGAAATTTGTCCTTAGTAGTGTGTATAACATATAACGTGTCCCAAAATTTGAGTTGCATAATCTTTCATATTAAGTCAGTGTAGATTTGGTAAGATATAATTAAACGTAGCTAGATATAATCCCATTGATATCTCAGACATTAGATATGTGTTATACATCGTTGGAAAGGCACTTTCGTTGCTGCGAAATTTGTCAGTAATCTAATTTATTTATTAAAACTAAAAAAATCTAAAAAAGTTGAAAAGTAGAAAAAAATTTCCCAATTCAAATCTTCTCTAGGTGGTTTCACTGCAATGTGCACTGAAAAAAATATTGTCGTGATGCCAACGATTTCATATCCTAGTGCAAATTTTGCTTAGCATAGAAGACGCATTTCTTTAATATAAAGTTTATTTCCTTTTCCAAAAGTCGATAAACTTTTCAATGAAGTCGTATTGTCCTTTTCCAAAAGTCGATAAACTTTTCAATGAAGTCGTATTGTCCTTATAATTAAGTGATTTGCCTTAAAAATGGGTATCATAACGTGAAAGAAAAAAATTTTTGGGTAAGGTCAAATTGACTTTAATAATTCAAAAAAATTCTTTAAAATTATGAAATTGTCTTTAAATTTGTTGTCTTTTTGCATCTTGACTACAAAGAAAAAAATCTTTAAAAAATAGGACATGTTTTTTAACACTTTATTTTAAAGACGTTTTTTACTTGAAACATAGCAAAAATTCTACTGAAAGTCGAGTCTAAATTTGGAAAATAAAGTTGTCGTTATGGACTTTGATGGCTTATTTTTTATGGACTTTGATGGCTTATGAAGGAAAAAATCTGAAAAAATAAAAAAATTAAAATTTGCTTCGTATAAGCAAGTACATAAAACCCAAATTTAAAAGAGAAGTGTGTATTAAAAGTATCCTTACTTCTATTCTCCGCTTCTTTGGCTCGGAATCAGTACCAAAATTGTTAAAATAAAGGCAAGATTTTTGGAACAGGACTCGGCTGTTAAAAGTAGGTTCCTTGTCATTGAATCGGGGTGCACTCAGTGATAAGAGAGAAGTTCACCAATGTGGTATCACAATGGACTGAATAGTCTAAGTGGGTGTGATACATCGGGCTGCCACCTAACCTAACCTACACTCAAAAAAAGTTTACTTGGATCCAAATAGTTTGACCTTCCTTTAAGGATTTTGGTATTGATTCCGAGCCAAACATGCGGCTTCTTTAAAATAAAAACATTTTTAGGGACCTCCCTGGCCTTAAATCTAGGATCGATGAAATTAAAATTGGATACAGGTCTCATTCATCGAAATTTTTTCTTCTCTGTTTGCAATATGTTATATTAATAAAAGTATTCATGTACAAACAAATTCCAGTTTCAAAATCCAAATTATGCCAAGTACTTCAAAGTAAAACCTGTTTCTTAATGCTAAAAAAAAAACTTTAAACCAAAGATGCAAAACCATAAAATAAGTCTTAGCCTATATTTGAAGCATTTTTATCTTAAATTTAAAAAATTCAATATGTCAGTTGAGTTGAAGACGATATCTTTAAATTAAAAATGTTTTTCTTTATTTTAAGGAATATTTGCCTTACTTCAAAGATCTATAACTTCAACGGAGGGACGCAAAATTTTAAGATTTGTGTCCTAAATTTAATGAAAAAAATTTTTGAAGCAAGGATTATAAACTTTCTTTTAATTAAAATCTCATTATTTTAAAGAATTTTGTCCTTAGCATTGCGTAAATTTCGAGTCCTCTAATTTAAGTTACATACTCTTCCATATTAGGTCAATATTTTTTCCAGTGTAGGGTCTCAAAATTGGACTCACCGCTAAGCCTATATTTTGGATCTAACAATACAATATTTTAACGAGCGATCTATGACCGTTTTTAAAATGACAGACACTTTGCTATTTTTGTTATCTCACCCCTCTATCAATCAATCAGATATTGTTGATCCCTTTATATGGTTCCGATCGGAATCAAACTTCGCTTTTGTCTTTGGTTTGTTTTCAAAGTTTCGCTGTCCAACGATGTTTCCTTTCATTTTTGTCCATTCGTTGTATGAGATCGGAACACTGTGCGGTGACTTCCAAATTATATTGGATTATATTTGTTTGTATTTGATGTAGTAGTGAAACATTTTCGTTCAGTTAATGGAAAAATGTCATTGTCTTAATTTTATATTTTTAGGTATGCAATGGACCACTGTCTTCGCTATCACCATTACTGCGAACAAACTCCAGCATTGCATTCAAGTCCTGTAATAATTCACCCATAGAAATACTGCTCTATCCAAGGAGCAATCATCGTTGTATGTGTGCAAACATTCTCGTTAATATTGTCAACCATAAGGAAACGATATCGCTTCCTTTGGGGTGGAGTCGCAGACGTTAAAGATTTACACTAACGACTCTAAAACGACCCCATAGCTCATGCTGAGCACCAAATGTTTTAGCAAAACATTAGCGTTCCTTAACCTCTTACCTTCTGCTTCCACGCTCCAACTTCACCTGCTTAAGAATCATGGATTTGGAAGAAAGGTTTACGAGATCATTTGTCATTTTTTATGATGCGAAAGAAAATGCGAGTGCAGTGTATATATTTAATGGATATGAAATGGAATTCTGAGACATCCATGTATTGGGTGGCTTTTGGTGACAAGTTTGCAATGAAATCCAATGAATTATTTATGATAATCGTTTAAGAGTGGATGGAACACCATGATGACGGTTTACAGTCTACTAAGACATTTAGATTAACGGATTTTTTCCAAAAATGAATTGCATGCCCACGTTGCCTATCAAACCAATTTACCATACATCAGCCGCTCAATCATATTCACCAATTTTCTCCTAGTGAAAATTTTCCCATTCAGTTGTTCTGCTAATTAAATAAATGAAACCAAGCATTAACTTTTAATACTCCAACCGGCCACATGCTTAACAGGTACTCATACAACACAGCTGGAACAACAGAAATAAGACCCCCTAGCCCATGGACAAATGGTCCGTCCTAAGACAAAGCAGACAAAAACCCCAACTTATGGCTGTGCATAATTGTGGTCAATACTAAAGTCCTTGGGTTTTACAATTGGCCATAATGCAATAAATGAACCGCATACAATGTGGAAGGTATGGCTTGCTTGCTGTGGCCTATAGATTTATGCATGAGTGAAGTTCTGAGATTCACCGGGAAAATCTTTGTGGGTGATGGATGTGGTGGAGGGCGTTATGGTCATATCATAAATTGGTCAACAATTGGTAATTTGAAGCCGTTGATTGTTTAAAATCAATTAAGTGGGGATATTTGTGGGCTCTGGTCACAAGTGGCAGGGAATATCCTGTCAGGCACTAATACACATACAGATACACCTATATAAGCATTGAACCCTGTATTTATGCATACTTTTAAGTCACTCTATTATTATACCCAACATCACTTCGTGGTCAGGGAATTTGGATATCATGAAAAATATATAGCCCCCATAGGAAAATTAGAGTCATCGCGAGAGACATTAAAGAAATGTTTCAATATTAGTTATAGTTGCCCAGCAAAAAAATTTGGAAGTTCTTCTTAAAGCACAACTTTAAAAGCACTTTGTTAAATTGAATTAAAAACAGATGAATTAAATTTGAAGTTAGAACCCTACAATCTAGAGTAAGTAAGTAAAGTAGACTAATATAATATACCAGGTGACCATCACCTATTACGCATGCTAGTGAAACGTATAAAAGGGCATGCGGTGAGTGAGATCGAGGTCAGTTGGGCGACAGCAACCAAGGAGGCAACATCAGAACTGTGAGTAAAGTGTGGTATATTAGTAATTATTATAGACCGTATTCAGTAGTTTGCTAGAGGAGAGCTGTCTCTCTAGTTCCTCCACTCCTTTCCCTTCTTATCACCCTTCTTACACTAGAGTAGAGTTGTCTCTTTAGTCGTAAGTCCTCCTTTCCCTTCTTTTCCCCCTTCTCACACTGGAGGAGAGTTGTCTCTCTGGTCGTATGTCTTCCTTGCTTCCCCCCCCCCTGTCATCCCTTAGTCGTTGTTACCATCCTGAATTTGCATCATTCTTTAGGTGTGATCCGAATTCAAAGTTTTGGATGTACATTAAAAAATTCTTTGATATTTTGTCAAATAAATAATTTTTAAAATTTTTTATAATTTTTAATGGATTCTAACGCTTGTCGGAAACGTTTGACCTCAAGTATTTTCAAAAGTTCACAATTTTTTTTAGGCTGGATTTAGCATTTTTCTCGACAAAATTTAAATGATTTGTACTATTTTATGAATTCTTACTCTGTTTTTAACCCTAGGATAGACTACTTGGTCTGACCAGATCAAATTTGACTTTGAGCGCTTAGTGATCGAAAGCTTATCGCCTATCCTAGGGTTAACCTATTTGAAGCAAAACGTTTAAATTACCAATTAAAAGTATGAAAAAGACAAGTTAAAACAAGTATATACGGCCGTAAGTTCGGCCAGGCCGAAGCTGATGTACCCTCCATCATGGATTGCGTAGAAACTTCATCTAAACACTGCCATCCACAATCGAATTACTTAAGTTGCGGTAACGCTTGCCGATGGCAAGGTATCTTAAAACCTCCTAACACCATCTTCTAAATTGTATGTAAGTCCATACGTGGTATATATTAAATCAAAAAAGATCGATCCAATACGTATATAATTCAGTTTGACAAAGTAGACAAAAAATTTTGACAAAAATTTTCTACAGAAATAAAATTTTAACAAAATTTTCTATAGAAATAACATTTTGACAAAATTTTCTATAGAAATAAAAATTTTGACAAAATTTTCTATAGAAATACCATTTTGACAAAAATTTCTACAGAAATAAAATTTTAACAACATTTTTTATAGAAATAAACTTTTGACAAAACTTCCTATAGAAATAAAATCGTAGATTATTTTTGGCTCGAGTGGCAACCATGATTATGAACCGAATAAAATTTGAACAAAATTCTCTATAGAAATAAAATTTTGACAAAATTTTCTATAGAAATAAAATTTTGACAATGATGAAAATTTTATTATGAACCGAATAAAAATTTAACAAAATTTTCTCTAGAAATAAAATTTTGACAAAATTTTCTATAGAAATAAAATTTTGACAAAATTTTCTATAGAAATAAAATTTTGGTAGATTATTTTTGGCTCTAGTGGCAACCATGATTATGAACCGATATAGACCAATTTTTGTGTGATTGGACCAATTTTGGTATGGTTGTTAGCGACCATATACTAACACCACGTGCCTAATTTGAACCGGATCGGATGAATTTTGCTCGTCCAAGAGGCTCCGGAGGTCAAATCTGGAGAATGTTTTATATGGGGGCTATATATAATTATAGACCGATATGGACCAATTCTGGCACGGTTGTTAAAGATCATATACTAACACCATGTTCCAAATTACAACCGGATTGGATGAAATTTGCTTCTCTTTGAGGCTCCACAAGCCAAATCTGGGGATCGGTTTATATGGGGGCTATATATAATTATAGACCGATGTGGACAAATTTTTGCATGATTGTTAGAGACCATATACCAACACCATGTACCAAATTTCAGCCGGATCGGATGAAATATGCTTCTCTTAGAGGCTTCACAAGCCAAATCTGGGGATCGGTTTATATGGGGGCTATATATAATTCAGGACCGATATGGACCAATTTTTGTATGGTTGTTAGAAACCATATACTAACATCATGTACCAAATTTGAGCCGGATCGGATGAAATTTTCTTCTCCTTGAGGCTCCGCAAGCCAAATCTGGGGATCGGTTTATATGGGGGCTATATATAATTGTGGACCGATGTAAACCAATTTTTGCATGGTTGTTAGAGACCATATACCAACACCATGTACCAAATTGCAGCCGGATCGGATGAAATTTGCTTCTCTTTTAGGCTCCGCAAGCCAAATCTGGGGATCGGTTTATATGGGGGCTATATATAATTATGGACCGATGTGGACTAATTTTTGCACGATTGTTAGAGACCATATACCAACACCATATACCAAATTTCAGCCGGATCGGATGAAATATGCTTCTGTTAGAGGCTCCACAAGCCAAATCTGAGGGTCCCTTTATATGGGGGCTATACGTAAAAGTGGACCGATATGGCTCAGTTTCAATACCATCTGACCTACATCGATAACAACTACTTGTGCCAAGTTTCAAATCGATAGCTTGTTTCGTTCGGAAGTTAGCGTGATTTCAACAGACGGACGGACGGACGGACATGCTTAGATCGACTCAGAATTTCACCACGACCCAGAATATATATACTTTATGGGGTCTTAGAGCAATATTTCGATGTGTTACAAACGGAATGACAAAGTTAATATACCCCCATCCTATGATGGAGGGTATAAAAAATAACTAAAAGAACTCCCTGTGTAGTTAGGTTAGGTTAAAGTGGCAGCCCGATTAAGATTCAGGCTCACTTAGACTATTCAGTCCATTGTGATACCACATTAGTGTAGTTAAAATAAAGAACATCATTGGGAATACATATTCCGGAAGTGCTTTTAAAGTTATACCTTAGGAAGAACTTCCAAATTTTTTTGCTAGGCTCTTATTTATTAAGAGTATTCCACGATCCACAACTTATTCATTCTTTAATATCCTGGCACATTTCACCATAGACATCACGTAATACAGATGGTCCACCCCATAATGAAAATGTGTGAAATTAACTCTAATCTTTTTTCATTCGCTTTTTTGTTAATGTTGGCACTATCCAGTGTTCAAAGTATTTAGCATTGACGACTATTCCTAATTTGATATTCAAAGTATTTCGGTATTCAGTATGCAAGGCAAGTAAGTACATGGGCATAGAAAAGACTATGCCTTTCATTTCTCCGGCGAGATATTTATGAATCCTTGCAAGTGTTATTTACAAGACAGCATGCATAAATTCTCTGTACAAATTCTGTGGCACAGACGATGGCTGATGAAGATTTTGTTGGCACATTTGCATAATATTTTTATAATCTCGGCATTTTGGCTGAACAGTTTTGGCGGGGACTTGATGGCTGGTAGGTCTTTGGTATTGCGACAGCGGTTGCGTTTTGACTTTAATGTTTTCCATGGTATTTGTTGATCCTGCAATGTGGTGGCCTTATACGTATTCCTCTCTCTCTGGCTGGCACTTCATCTAATTTGTGGTATGCGAATATTTGTTTTTATGGATTGGTATTCGCTTTCGTTTCATGACTTTTCTTTATTAATTTCATTTTGTGCTTTAATTTTGGGCGTACCACAAAAAGACGAGGGGAAACCGCAGAGCTCACAAACTTTTTTCATCTTATTTTGGGCCTGTATGGCTTTTCAAGAAGATTTTGATTCCTGTTCGCTTTCGTTTTGTTTTTTTGCTTTGCGAGATTCTTGGTTTGTCAGATTTTCTTTTCTTTCGCTTTCCCCCAAACCATGATGACGATGATGATGGTTGCGTTCCATTCTGTGCGGTTCATCTTCGTTTAGTCTTTCAATTGCAGATTAAGCGTCTCTTGTTCTTTGTGGCAGTGCCATTCTCCATGGCCCGCATTGGGCTGTGTTGCTAACGCTATTTGCATAAATTACCACAATTGGCGTCATTGTTGTTTTTTTTTTGCTGTATTTGGAGGGGGTCTAGTATTATGGCCCTGCATTGCAGGACTAATATGGAGTAGCATTCATGGTTATTGCTAAGATTTTTGTCCTGTAGCAACAACAACAACAATAAGTTGCTTTACAATTTCTTGGGATTTTTTTCTGGATTGGTTGGAGATGAGGATGAGCCCACCAAGGGATTGGCAGGAGTAGTACTTTATTGGTAGTGGATCAGATGTTCGTTAGAAAAGAGCATAAAAATATTGCTTTTTAAATAAGATTTCCATTGTGGCCGAATGAGTCCATCAAATTTTATTTAAACACAAAATTTACATAAAAAAACTCAAATAATAATAAAAATTATGCTAAAACAAGCGTAAAATATTTATGAATATATTCCGATTTCCAAAAGAATTTTTAATTATTTCTTTGGAAAATGGTACATTTGTGAACACTTTCGAAAACATTTCCAAAAACATGCAAATGGTGTCATCACAACGAGAGAAATGCATTTGGGATGGTTTGTTGGGAGACCCAGCAGAAAGCTGCGGCTATTGTTTGTTGTAGTTGAGTGCACTGAAGAAATAGTGATTTACTATAAAAAATGCAATCAAAATTGTAGGATAAGCACTTTATACAATACTAAGGCAAAATTTCCTTAAAATTATGAAATTTTAATTAAAACAAATTTCGTAATATTAGTTTTAACATCTTTTTTTTTACAAAATATAGAGCACGAATCTTTGAAATTTATATCCCTACATTAGAGTCGTATGTCTTTGAAATAAGGTACATTTTCCTTAAAGTAAAGCAAAACAATTTAGATTTGAGAAATAATCTTTAAATAAACTTAGATATGGAATTTTTGGATTAAAACTGAAAAAAAAATTGTATTGAGCATTTAAACATTTGGTTAAAGTTTTTTTGAAATTAATAAAAAATTGTTTTTAGAGTGTGAAAGCTCGAATTTAACCTAATTTAAGGGGTAATGTCAATCAAATGGTTAAAGATCTGGAAATATCCTACACTAATAGAAACAAGTATATACGGCCGTAAGTTAGGCCAGGCCGAATCTTATGTACCCTCCACCATGGATTGCGTAGAAACTTATACGAAAGTCTGTCATCGACAATCGAATTACTTAAAACTTCTTAACATCGTTTTCTAAATTGTGAGTTAGTCCATACGTGGTATATATTAGACAAAAAAGTTATGTATAGTTAAGTCTACAAATAATTATGAATCGATATGGATTTTTGCACGGTACGTAGAGAGCCAGAATTGAAATATGGGGGTCGCTTATATGGGGGCTATATACAATTATGAACTTGATATGGACCAATTTTTGTGTGATTGGGGATCGATATATCGTCTATAGTTATATATAGCCATCAGATAAGGCTATATATAACTATAGACCGATATGGACATGGTTGTTAACGGCCATATACTAGCACAATGTAACAAATTTCAACTGACTCGTATGAAATTTGCTCCTCCAAGAGCCTCCAAAACCAAATCTCGGGATCCGTTTATATGGGGGCTATATATGATTATGGACTGATATGGACCACTTTTGGCATAGTTGTTAAATATCATATACTACCACCACGTACCAAATTTCAACCAGATCGGATGAATTTTGCTTCTCCAAAAGGCACCGGAGGTCAAATCTGGTGATCGGTTTATATGGGAGCGATATATAATTATGGACTGATATGAACCAATACCTGCATTGTTGTTGGATACCATATACTAACTTCAGGTACCAAATTTCAACCGAATCGGATGAATTTTGCTCTTCCAAGAGGCTCCGGAGGTCAAATCTGGGGTTCGGTTTATATTGGGCCTAAATATAATTATGGACCGATTTCGACAAATTTTTGCATGGGTGTTTGAGGCCATATATTAACACCACGTACCAAATTTCAACTGAATCAGATGAATTTTGGTCTTCCAAGAGTCTCCGGAGGTCAAATCTGGTGATCGGTTTATATGGGGGCTATATATAATTATGGACCGATGTGGACCAATTTTTGCATGGTCATTAGAGACCATATATTAACACCATGTACTAAATTTCAGCCGGATCGGATGAAATTTGCTTCTCTTAGAGGATTCGCAAGCCAAATTTGGGGGTCCGTTTATATGATTTCAACAGACGGACGGGCGGACGGACATGCTCAGATCGACTCAGAATTTCACCACGACCCAGAATATATATACTTTATGGGGTCTTAGAGCAATATTTCGATGTGTTACAAACGGAATGACAAAGTTAATATACCCCCATCCTATGGTGCACCATAGGATGGGGGTATATTAACTTTGTCATTCCGTTTGTAACACATCGAAATATTGCTCTAAGACCCCATAAAGTATATATATTCTGGGTCGTGGTGAAATTCTGAGTCGATCTGAGCATGTCCGTCCGTCTGTTGAAATCACGCTAACTTCCGAACGAAACAAGCTATCGACTTGAAACTTGGCACAAGTAGTTGTTATTGATGTAGGTGGGATGGTATTGCAAATGGGCCATATCGGTCCACTTTTACGTATAGCCCCCATAAAAACGGACCCCCAAATTTGGCTTGCGATTGCTCTAAGAGAAGCAAATTTCTTCCGATTCTGCTGAAATTTGGTACATGGTGTTAGTATATGGTCTCTAACGACCACGCAAAAATTGGTTCACATCGGTCCATAATTATATATAGCGCCCATATAAACCGATCCCCAGATTTGGCTTGCGAAGCCTCAAAGAAAAGCAAATTTCATCCGATCTTGCTGAAATTTGGTACACGGTGTTGGTATATGGTCTCTAACAACCATGCAAAAATTGGTCCACATCGGTCCATAATTACATATATCCCCCATATAAACCGATCCCCTGATTTGGCTTGCGGAGCCTCTAAGAGAAGCAAATTTCATCCGATGCGGTTGAAATTTGGTACATGGTGTTAGTATATGGTCTCTAATGATCATGCAAAAATTGGTCCACATCGGTCCATAATTATATATAGCCCCCATATAAACCGATCACCAGATTTGACTACCGGAGCCTCTTGGAAGACCAAAATTCATCTGATTCAGTTGAAATTTAGTACGTGGTGTTAATATATGGCCTCAAACACCCATGCAAAAATTGGTCGAAATCGGTCAATAATTATATATAGGCCCCATATAAACCGATACCCAGATTTGACCTCCGGAGCCCCTTGGAAGAGCAAAATTCATCCGATTCTGTTGAAATTTGGTAGTATATGGTATCCAACAACCATGCAGGAATTGGTTCATATCAGTCCATAATAAAAAAAGGCCCCATATAAACCGATCCCCAGATGTGACCTCTGGTGCCTTTTGGAGAAGCAAAATTCTGGTTGAAATTTGGTACGTGGTGAAATTTGGTACCATGCCAAAAGTAGTCCATATCAGTCCATAATCATATATAACCCCCTTATAAACCGATCCCCAGATTTGGTTTTGGAGCCTCTTCATCCGAGTCAGTTGAAATTTGGTATATTTCAGGCTCACTTAGACTATTCAGTTCATTGTTATACCACAGTGGTGAACCTCTCTCTTATCACAGAGTGTTCTATGTTTAGCTTAATGACAAGGGACCTCCTTTTTATAGCCCAGTCCGAACGGCGTTCCACAAACCACTTAGAGAAGATATGAAACACTCAGAAATGTCACCAGCATTACAGAGGGACAATCCACCGCAAAAAAACTTTTTCGTGCTGGCATGTTAACCATTACAAGCCGTGAAGGAGTAAACGAAAACAGGGTACTCGTTTATCCAGGACATGTCCAAAAATGTGCAAAACTGGCATGAGCTGAATCACAGAAAACAAGTGAAATCTTCAATGTAGAGGTGTGCGCGTGACACGAAATTCTCGTGACACGCGTGAATCACGTGAGTCGTGAACAAAATCCCAAGCAACTCTCGTGAATGTGCGTGAATGGGATTCAAATAAATATGTCGTGCGTGAGAAATAAAATCGATTCGTGAATGTGCGTGAATACACGTTCTGCAAAATCACGCTGACGAAGAAAATGAAGATTTAATTCATACTCGTATGTTAACAGAAATTAATTTAGCTCTCGAACTATATTCTATTTTGTTACCTTTGCTGATTTCCATTTGGAAAATGTCGTGAATCTGGTGTATTCATCGTGAATCACGTGAATTGTCGTGAATCGTGTGTGAGCGTGAGTCTTTTAAAGTAGTTCGTGTGTGAGCGTGCGTGAGTAGTGGTTTTCATTTCGTGAATGTGATTGAGTGGGATTGGGTACCATACGTATCGTGCGTGAGTGTGCGTGAATAAACAATTTGCTTGGTGAATGTGCGTGGGTGTGAGTAAAATTTCAGTCACGCGCACACATCTACTTCAATGTGCTCAAATTGTAATACAGTGAAAACTCTGAAAAGTGAACACCTATGGTCGCCTGAATTTTTCCGCTTTTGGGAAGTGTCCGGTTATCAAAGGTTAATATAGCAAACGTCCCACGACGATTGTGTACTTTTAAGAGGTGTCCGGCTTTCAGAGTGTCCAAACTTGAGAGGTTTCACTTTAAATATTTACTGTTGTAATTATTTATGACTCTTTACCATTTTAAATTATATGTTCTTCGACAAAATAATCACAATAAATTGCTATTGTGAATCGAGGAAACGTCACGTTATCAAAATGGAATCTGGCAACACGGACGCGATTTTCCCTGATGAGATGTTCGGGATAGCTCATTGAGTACCAAAAGAAAACAGGCCTAATGTTTTTCTTATTATTAAGGTTATGTTACTTCATTCCGAATTTTTTTATTTAAAAGAAATTTTTTATCAAAATTTTTTCCTAATATCTTGCAAGACCCATATATATTTATACCCTGTGCCACACTGTGGAACAGGGTATTATAAGTTAGTGCATATGTTTGTAACACCCATAAGGAGACGAGATAGACACATGGTGTCTTGGGCAATAATGCTCAGGGTGGGTCCCAGAGTCGATATAATCATGTCCGTCTGTCTGTGAAGACATTTTTGTGATCAAAGTCTAGGGCGCAGTTTAAGTCCAATCGCCTTCAAATTTGGCACAAGTTCACGCTATGGGTCAGAATAGAACCCTATTGATAGCTCCCATATACATCTTTCGCCCGATATAGACTAATACGGACCCAGAAGCCAGAGTTTTAGCTCAATTTGGTTAAAATTTTGCACTAGGAGTACAATTAGTAGTGTAGTCAAATGTGCTAAATTTTATTGAAATCGGTTCATATTTAGATATAGCTCCCATATATATCTTTCACCCGATTTTGCGTCATATGACCACAGAGTTCAAAGTTGTAGTCCGATTTAAGTGAAATTTTGCACAGGGAGTAGAATTAAAATACTAAGTATGTATATCAAATTTGGTTGAAATCGGTTCAGATTTAGATATAGCTCCCATATATATGCTTTTCCGATTCGGGCAAAAATGACCAAAATACCCACATTTTTCTTATAAAATCGCCACTGCTAAGTCGACAACTTGTAAAAGTGTCGCAAATGTTCCTTTATTTCTAATACATATCTATCGACCGATAAATCATAAATACACTTCTGCGAAGTTGCCTCAAAATTGGTTCAGATTAAAATGTTTCCCATATTTTTTACTAGCATAACTAGTGTACCAGGGCATTAGCCGACTTAAATTTTAAGTCTATAGATTATAAATTTTGTTCAGATGCTGTCAGATTTAAATCTATGTATTTGGGACAAAACCCTTTATATATAGCACCCAACACATTTGATGGATTTGATATGGTATCGAAAATGTGGATTTACAAAGTGGTGCAGGATATAATATAGTCGGCCCCGCCCGACTTTAGACTTTCCTTACTTGTTATATTTATAAAGAAGTGGAATTTAAAATTTTGTCTCTGGACTAAATCGGATAATATAGGTTGCATATATAACAAAATCGGGCGATTTTGTTTATATAGGTATATAAAAGCTTATCGGTTCTATTTGAAATTTACAGTGGCCGGAATATATTGGTTTAAAATACCAACATACATTTGCATCAAAAATTTTCATAATACATTTAATAATTAAAGTGAGTTTTGTTTTTTTTTTTTCAAATAACCCCATCACCACTGCGTGAAAAGTTGCTATACTTCCGGCTTTTTGTTGCTCTTCACACTTCGACCAAAGTTCAAGAGTTTATGTGTGGCGAACAAAAATGAACTTTTTTTTAGTTAAACATTAATGATGTCAATGTCCTTTCCCACCATCATAAATGGTGAATGGAAATTGTTGTTAAAAAAAAAGTTAATTTACAAACTAAACTTTCTTTTTTGCTGGTTGTTTCGACTATGACCTTGACATTGAATCTACTGTCATGCCAAATTATCGCTTCCTATACAAACATTCATACATACACACAAAGACCTATCGTACTGACTAGCTCACACACACCCATACACAGATATAAACTAAAGGTCGACGCCTCCTGTGCGTTATTATCGTCTACCGATCCCGTTCTTTGACTCTATGGGTACTTTTGAGCCAACAAAAGTTTTAAATTATCTAAAAGTTTTAACAAAATTTCCTCAAAACCAACCAACGAATAGGAAAAAAATCTCCATCATTGCAAAACCCCCTTCTTTTCTTAGAAAGTTACTGCGTTCATTTTTCTATGGGTGAGGTGAATGTGGTGGTGACATATAGCGGGCGCTCGAATTTGGTGAGCGAATGTCAGTTTTTCATTTGTTTTGCCCCAAACGGCAATACGAAACTAACCGAGTTGAGCCGATTCGAAGTGAACTAAGCCAGCGAACCAGCGAAGTTTGTGAACAACAACAAAATGTGGGGAATAAAGTTATTAAAACTCAGTTTCCCAACAAAGTTTGTCAGAAAATTAAAGGCAAACTCTTTCTAACCAAAGTTCAGGGGACTGGTGGGACTTTCATTAGAACAGCATTGCTGCCACCAAATCTGCCGGATTGAGCGTACTCCACAAAAAAAAAAAAAATAGAAATAGAAACGCAAACATTTTGTTACAACTTTTGATCAAAGTCAAAACAAAAGTTATCCGGGAAGCTGCCGGTGTTGGCCTGTGCGGGCGTCTGCTGCATGTCTCGCATGCGTGTGGTGGCAGTAGCAGCGGCATAAGCTGCAGCAGAATTCACGCACTTTCTGGATATGTTATCACCAGCGCCAAAGACAATGAATCCACATCCACAAATCATTTATTGCAAAAGTCTCAAGAGTTTAGAAAGACACAAACACTCGAGTAGGAGAAATTGCAGAAGAAATGAAAAATTATTAAAAACAAAGCTGGCAACAAGTTTAGAGAAATTATATCATACCTTTTTGTTTTGTCATATTAAACTATTTGAAGGTTAAGTGCTGCACAGTGAGCAAATGTGGGCGATATATGTATATTTATTTTAATATTTATTAATAATGAATAAAAATGAATGATGAATGCTACTATTTACAAATTCTTCCTGAATCCGCGCGTTACCGAAACTCATTTCTACAACTTCTAAACAAATTTTTAATGGTTCTAAAAAATTCTATGTTAATACAATTTTAGTTTGAAAACTATGTATCGGATGTAACTGCACGCAGAGAAGAAACATGATTGTCACAATCATATTCGAAGAGCAAAATAATATGATAGGACCTATTTTTGCGGACCATGTAACATTTTAACCTGCAACCATGTTGGATCAGTGAACATGGTTCTAAGAAAAATATAATTGTACTCATCTAAAATGTTATTATTAGAGGTGTGCGCGTGAGGGATTTTTCACGCACACTCACGCACGCTCACAAATTCAAAATGTCATTCACGCACGATCACGCACGCCTGTTTTAGAATTGCTCACACTCACGCACGCTCACGAATGAATTCGTAACATTCACGCACGATCACGCACGCCCGTTTTTGAATTGCTCACACTCACGCACGCTCACGAATGAATTCGTAACACTCACGCACGATCACGCACGCCCGTTTTTGAATTGCTCACACTCACGAACGCTCACGAATGAATTCATAACATTCACGCACGATCACGCACGCCCGTTTTTGGATTGCTCACACTCACGCACGCTCACGAATGAATTCGTAACATTCACGCACGAAGGTTTTTATTGATTCACGCTCACTCACGTTCACGAACCAAAATCCTGCAAAGATAAACACTCACGATTGCAGAATAGTGACTACCGCACGCTCACGACGGGATATATCAACTCACGCACGTTCACGAACAACAAACTTATTCACGCACACTCACGATTCGAAAAAAAACTACTCACGCACGTTCACGAACAATGAAACGTACATCCACACACTCACGATTCATAAAAAAACTATTCACGCACGCTCACGATGTAAAATGCAACTCACGAAGGTTCACGACTATTATACTTACAAAACAAACGAAAAAATGTAATTCACGAATGAGTGGGAACTTAAAAACTTACTCACTCTCGCTCGTGATACAAATGAGCTACCCAAACAAATTCGCCAAAATATTTCTAATTAAAAATCTGAAGTTGAAAACGTACTCAATTAAAAAATTAACAGATACAATTAACATTTTAATCAAATCAAAATATAAATTCAATTAAAATTTGGATTGATTTTGGCCGAAAAACTTAATTAATTTTTAATTGAGGCAACCAATGAAACCAATTATTTCCGAAAATTATTAAATTTTTAAAAAAACTTAATTAATTTTTAATTGAGGCAACCAATGAAACCAATTATTTATTATTATTAATTTTTTATTTGGAAGTATGTTTTCAATTTAAAAATGTAAAAATGTTCAATCATTATTATACCCTTCACCACTACTGTGGTACAGGGTATAATAAGTTTGTGCATTTGTCTGAGACCCATCGTTTAGTATACCGATCGTCTTAGAATTAAATTCTGAGTCGATTTAGCGATGTCCGTCTGTCCGTCCGTCTGTCTGTCTGTTCATGTATTTTTGTGCGCAAAATACAGGTCGCAGTTTAAGTCCGATCGTCCTCAAATTTGGCATAGGGTCGTTTTTTGGGACAAAGACAATCGCTATTGATTTTGGAAAAAATCGGTTCAGATTTAGATATAGCTGCCATATATATTTATCTCCGATCTGGTCATAATTGGCGTATTTATCAACCGATGTTCTTCAATATTTTATATTTCAATATTTCGAATATTTTATGAGTCTCGAAAAACTTTCAAAATATCAGCTAAATCGGTTCAGATTTAGATATAGCTCCCATATATATCTTTCGTCCGATTTAGACTCATATGAACAAAGAGGCCAAAGGTTACTACCGATTTTCATGAAATTTTGCATAAAAGTAGAATTGACATTCTACCAATGCTTGGTAAATTTGATTGAAATCGGTTCAGATTTTGATATAGCTCCCATATATATCTTTCGTCCGATTTGCACTTATATGCCCTCAAAAGCCAGAGTTTTGCCGTGATTTAGTTTAAATTTTGCACAGGGAGTACGTTTAATAGTATCGATAAGTGTACCAAATTTGGTTGAAATCGGTTCAAATTTAGATATAACTCCCATATATATCTTTCGCCCGATTTATACTCAAATGACTACGGGGGCCAAAGTTAAACACCCATTTACGTGAAGAGATAACAGAATTATTATTCTAACTATGCATGTCAAATTTAGTCGAAATCGGTTCAGATTATATATAGCTCCCATTATATGTACACCAGAGTTGGGGAAATATGGTAGACTGTTTCATATTTTAGACCTATTTTCAATGAGATTTTCCTCTAATTGACTGGATAGTTTCCTCAGAGAATATATTTAATATGATATTTAAGTGTGTCAAGTTTGATCTAATTTGGTTCAGATTTATATAAAGCCTCCATATATTCGTTTTTCCGGTTTATATAAATATGGCAAAAATTCCCACACTTGACACAAAATTCTGTGATGATTTCCCCATATCTTAGTCATATCCTAAACACTGTAATGCCAGAATTTCCACAGAACGGTTGAGTTTTAAATAAGGCTCCAAGTCGCCCGACTTGACCAAATAATATATCATAACCCATACTTGACTATATATCTTGGCGGGATCTAACCAATATCCCTGTAAAGTCGCCACTGCTAAGTATCAAAAATTGTAAATATTACTAAAATTGCCCTATATCTCGAATACATATGTATCACCTGATCAATCATAAATGCTCTTTTGTATAATTGCATTAAAATTTCTCTCGCTTCATATTTCTCATATTTTTTTACTATGTTAACATTGTGTTTCATCCCAGGGCGCTAGCCGATTTAAATTGTAATTCTAGAGTTTTTGTAAAAGTACAAAAAATTGTCTCCATTAAAAGTATTTGTATCTTGAAATGCAAACCTTTATATAGCTCCCAGCAAATTTGAAGTGGTTGAGAGTCTACATAGTGGTGAAGGGTATAATATAGTCGGCTCCGCCCGACTCTAGACTTTACTTTCTTGTTCATACATAATTTTTATCGTGAGCAAGACGTTTTTGTAAATATAATATTTGTCGTGAGCGTAAATAGGCTCGTGAACGTGTCATTTCTCGTGAGGGTGAATTATTTCGTGAATGTGAATTTTTTCGTGAACGTGAATTTCATCGTGAGCGTGAATTTTTCGTGAATGTGAGTTTCTTCGTGAGCGTGAATTTTCTCGTGAGCGTGAATTTTTCGTGAACGTGAATTTTTTCGTGAACGTGAATGTCATCGTGAGTGTGAAGTTTTCGTGAATGTGAATTTCTTCGTGAACGTGAATTTCTTCGTGAGGGTGAATTTTGTCGTGAGCGTGAATTTTTCGTGAATGTGAATTTTTTCGTGAACGTGAATTTTGTCGTGAGCGTGATTTTGAAAAAAATTTACTCACGCACATTCACGAACAGAATTTGATGTTCACGCACGATCACGCACGACACATTTTTGTTCAGTCCCATTCACGCACATTCACGTGATTTGGTCAAAATTTCATTCACGAATCACGTGACTCACGCGTGAATCACGCGTGTCACGAAAATTTCGTGTCACGCGCACACCTCTAGTTATTATATTGATAAAAAGAATTTTGTTTGAATGAAAAGACAATGGTCACGATTTAAAATGTTATGGTATTCATTAAAAATGTTTTTCTCCTAGTTAAAAGAACATGGTCACAACCTAAAATGTTTTGATCTTTATGAAAAAACTTTTTTCATCGTCGAAAAAAGGACGCCACTTGAGAAAAGAAAACACAAAATTACATTTATTTGTTTGTTTTTATTTATTTATAAACTAATTCATTGTTTATGTGTATTTATAATGCCGTTCAAGCAAACATCATATATTTTTACACATTCTTTTTTTTCAATTTCAACAATAAGTAATTATTCCATATTTTCATCGTGCCCATCAAATGTACAAACGCAGACATCATGTAACTGCAAATAAAAATAAATGATCCATATAGCAAAATGCAGAACAAAAAACAGGTACATTTTTTCAATTACACTTTCCTTTTTTGTGTTCACATAAAACCACGTGCCACTTCTGAATAAATAAATTAATACAAAACACAGTAAATCCGTATTCCCCGTCCATTCCAAGAAACAATCAACACACGACTGACGCGCAAAATGAAAATCGTGTGTACCTGCTCAATGTTTTTATAAAATTCTTTTCGCTACAAAAAAGTTAAAAAATTACATGGTCACGAAAAAAAATGTAAATGGTCTTTATGGCCATGTAATGGTTCTAGACATATCTATACTTAACCTATAAAAAAATACTTGTTTCCCTGTAAAAAAGTAAAAAAATTGAATGGTCAGGTACATGATTTTCCCGACCATTTAATGGTCTCAAATTCTATCATTTAAATGATAGAACATGTTTGCGGTATTTGATATCCATTCAAATGCTTATTGCCACCATACATTTTTCTCCGCTCGAAAACTATTTTTATAAAGACAAAATACATGGTTTTCGCAGCAATTACATGCTCTAGATAAGCATTAAATGGATGCGGCAACCATGTCCAAACATGGTTTTTCTGTGCGTGTGTCCAATCTTTGTAAAACAAATAAAATCGAATTTATAGCGAGAGGCCTGTAATCTTTCCCAAAATTTGATTGAAAAGAAAATTCGCTGAGTGAGTTTTTCAGAAAATAAAACACTACATCCACTTTGTTTGAGTTTCCTCACCCATGTTTCCATTAGGTGAATTGTAATGAGAATCTAAAAGTCGGCTTTTTAATTTTTTCAATGTCTACTTTCGACAAATACATAAAATTGACATTGAGGACACCTGAGGTAGGGCAGTCTTCAGAGTAATATTGTATCCTCCACCATAGGATGGTGGGTACACTAACATTGTCATTCCGTTTGTAACTGGTGAAATTCTCGATTAGTGATGTCTGTCCATCGGTCTGCTGAAATCGCACGAACTTTCGAACAAAACAAGCTATCGACTTGAAACATGGTTCAAGTAGCAAACACAACCATGCAAATAGTTGGTCCAATTTTTATCTGATCTGTTTGAAATTTGGCTTTCTAACTAGCATGCGGTTCATAATAAACTCCTCTGTATAAACCGATTAAGAACTAAGGAGGCTCATATAGATAAACTGACTTTTTTGTAGGTCGGATGGTATTGCAAATGGGCCATATCGGTCCACTTTTACGTATAGCCCCCATATGAACGGACCCCCAAATTTGGCTTGCGATTGCTCTAAGAGAAGCAAATTTCATCCGATTCGGATGAAATTTGGTACATGGTGTTAGTATATAGTCTCCAAAATCCATGCAAAAATTGGTCCATATCGGTCCGCTTTTACGTATAGCCCCCATATAAACGGACCCCCACATTTGGCTTGCGATTGCTCTAAGAGAAGCAAATTTCATCCGATCCGGCTGAAATTTGGTACATGGTGTTAGTATATGGTCTCTAACAACCATGCAAAAATGGGTCCATATCAGTCCATAATTACATATAGCCCCCATATAAACCCATCCCCCGATTTGGCTTGCGGAGCCTCTAAGAGAAGCAAATTTCATCCGATCCGGCTGAAATTTGGTACATGGTATTAGTATATGGTCTCTAACAACCATGCAAAAATTGGTCCATATCGGTCCATTATTATATATAGGCCCCATATACACCGATCCCCCGATTTGGCTTGCGGAGCCTCTAAGAGAAGCAAATTTCATCCGATCCGGCTGAAATTTGGTACATGGTGTTGGTATATGGTCTCTAACAACCATGCAAAAATTGGTCCATATCGGTCCATAATTATATATAGCTCCCATATAAATCGTTCCTCAGATCTGATCTCCGGAGCCTCTTGGAGGAGTAAAATTCATACGATCCGGTTGAAATTTGCAACATGGTGTTAGTATAAGGCCGCTAATAACCATGCCAAAATTGGTCCATATCGGTCTATAGATATATATAGCCGATCTCCAATCACACAAAAATTGGTCCATATCGGTTCATAATCATGGTTGCCACTCGAGCCAAAAATAATCTACCAAAATTTTATTTTTATACAAAACATTGTCATAGAAAATTTTGTCAAAATTTTATTTCTATAAAAAAATTTTGTCAAAATTGTATTTCTATAGAAAATTTTGTCGAAATTTTATTTCTATAGAAATTTTTTTCCTAATTTTAGTTCTATAGAAAATTTTGACAAAATTTTACTTCTATAGAAAATGTTGTCAAAATTTTATTTTGTCAAAATTTTATTTCTATAGAAACTTTAAACTTAATCGGCCTTTATTAGTTTAATATAACATATACCACGTATGGACTATGTGGTATATATTACGGTGTTAGAAAGTTTTAAGATACCTTGCCATTGGCTTTAGTAGAAGTTTCTACGCAATCCATGGTGGAGGGTACATAAGCTTCGGCCGGGCCGAACTTACGGCCGTATGTACTTGTTTTTTTTATCAAACATAGACTCCATATGGACTAACCAACAATCTAGAAGGCAATGTTAAGAACTAAAACTCTACCTTGGCATCGACAACTGTCACCAGAACCCCAATCTTTTGTAGAAATTTGTGAGCACTCCATAGTGCAGAGCTTGTGGCCGTATATATTTGTTCTAATGTAATATGTTTGAGTGCAAACATATAGTGTTCCTAAATTAGTATAAAATGTATTTTGATACATATGTAGAAATATATATTTCCCCCGAAATTTTTGCCATTCCCGGGAAAGCGGATTTTTTTTTAAATTTCCCGGGATGTCGGGATACCGCTCTAAGAAATAATTCCTTTGATATTTTGGGCATTTGAACCAAGTTTTTAATAAACTATGTGGAAACTTAAAAATGTATTTTATTTTAACCTCTTACGTCGGCCTAAAACCCACCATGGGAGCCACCGTGGAGCACTGGTTAGAATGGCCGCCTTGCATACACAGGGTCGTTGGTTCAAACCCAGTTTCGACCAAACACCAAAAAAGTTTTTTCAGTGGTGGATTGTCCTCTCTTAGTAATGCTGGTGATATTTCTGAGTATTTCAAAGCTTCTCTAAAAGATTTTCACTGCAATGTGGAATCGGCTATAAAAGGAGGTGTTTAGCTCAATGACAAGGGTGTCATTGAGCTAAACATGGAATCGGACAGCACAAGCAGAGAAGAAACATGATTGTCACAATCATATTCGAAGAGCAAACTAATATGATAGGAACTATTTTTGCGGCGACCATGTAACATTTTCACCTGCAACCATGTTGACTCAGTGAACATGGTTCTAAGAAAAATAAAATTGTCCTCATCTAACATAAAATGTTATTATATTGATAAAATGAATTTTGTTTGAATCAAAAGACAATGGTCACGATCTAAAATGTTATGGCATTCGTCAAAAATGTTTGTCTTCCAGTAAAAAGAACATGGTCATAACCTACAATGTTTTGATCTTTATGAAAAAACTTTTTTCGTCGTCGAAAATGAACACCACTTGACAAAAGAAAACACAAATTTAACTTTATTTATTTGTTTTTATTTATTTATAAACTAATTCATTGTTTATTTGTATTTATAGTGACGAGCAAGCAAACATCACATATTTTTATACACTATATTTTAGTATTTAATAACAATAATTCAGGCTGTACATCGAAGACATAGGACAAAGCAAACTAGGCTGGCGGCAATTTTGAAACTATATTGAAAATATTGGAATCTATGAAATATAAAAACAACCGTTCAGACCTGTACAGGTATAAGCTGCAACATACATCAACAGCTTTTAGCGATGTATTGTTCTGATTTTGATAATAACAGAGACTTAAAATCGAACAAGTTGTTCTCGATGAAACTTTTTCTTGATTTTGCGATTTTGCAACGCTGATGTTCTAAAGTGTACACCTAAAAATAATAATTAAACATTTTTTTTTATTAAAATGCATTTATCGTCTATGGTATTTTCTATTTTGTACACCGAAATATCCGTATTTCCAACACCCAGAAAAAGTGACCCCTTCTTTAAGTTAAAATGAACTCATTGTGAAGAAAGTTGAACTTCGTATAGCGCCAAAGACATTTGATGTGATTTTCGTAGACATTAGGAATAATGCATTCCATATATTAGTTAACATTTTCCTATATTTATATACCACTATACTACAGAATGAAAAAATTTAACTAATTTGAATTCATATATGGAATGATTTTATTGAAATTTTTTCATTCATTTCGACAAATCTTACATATTTGTGGAAAAACTTTTACTTCATAATTAGAACTGCTTACCTTCGTTTTTAAATACAATTTTATTTATTTATATAAGCAATTTTATCTTCAATAAAAGACATGTTTTATTAATATATTGAATATATTTATTAAGAATCAACAGCATCGAATCTCTTTGAAATATTAGTTTATTATTGCACTATTTCCAATTTCCATGTGATATTATCAACTGTAAAACGCACTTTTTCTTCTTCTTCTTGTACTTTTCACTTTTAATAAGTTAACGATTTTGCCCTCCATTTGCAATTTCAATACCTACAAATATAAAAAATCATAAAACATTTTTGTTGCAAAAGCTTAGCGTCACTGAATATTACCTGATAATTGAAGATTCCAAAATGAAGACAAATGAAAGGGTTGTTATTCTGGTGGTGTTTTCTTTCTTTATACACTATCACGAACATTGATAGATTTATTTAAAAAAACGAAAATTTTTCTCACTAATTTAAAATAACAAATATTTTATATATTTTATTTGTTATTTATTATATTATTTTACCATATTATTTTTTAACAATCTCTCCGTATACCAAAACAACGCGATTCCAACTAAAAAAACAACCGACGCGCAAATATATCGATTACACCCACGCGCAAACACATCGATTACGATGACAGGTATCGATTACAGGTAGACAATAGAAATTTAGGAAAATTTCCTATATTCTAACAAGTGTGTTTCCTTAAGTTTTGAAAGGATTGCATACTTCTTAGTACGAATGAACTAAAATATTTTTCTATGCCGAGTGTTGTTCGTATGTATGAAAAACTTTCTATTATAAAGGAAGTCGCAATTATCATTTTATAAGAAATTTTACTAATTTTGAAGAAACTTGGTTTTAGTTCGGTTTTTGTTTATTTTTACGAATGCTTTGTTATCGGTGAATAAAATTTTCTTTTTCAGTAGTAAATTCTTATACTCAGCGAAGAAAATAGTATGAGTAAAATTCCATGCCTTATTCTAGTTAATGAACTATTCCTAACTGCTTACAGTTTAGGATTTTTTTACTGAAACGAGTAAATTTTATTATTTTTCACAAAAATTTACCTTAATGGAAATAAAATGGATAAACTATATTGATGAAATTTTTTTCCTTTAGTTTCGAAGGCACTTTTTTCTGGGTGAACCATTTATAACAATTCTTTTATTGTTTCTTTATTGAACTTATTTTCAGCATACTTACTAAGTCACAATTCAATTTATAAATGTCTGCCGAAAATCACAGGATAATAAAAAAATATATTTTAGCTTGATGCCGCAATCAGCTATTTCCGACCAAATGCATGATTAATTTATAATTAATTCTAGGGCCCCAATTGAGGCAACTACTCAGCCAGGTCTGAAGACTATATAGTCGTATGTGTTTAGATTTATATCTTGCGTTTTCTTTTCAATGACTTAATTCATCAAGTTCCTTATTTTTTTTTTCATAAAGCTAGAATAATAATTAATTAGAAATGACTTTTTTGAGTTCTTCTAAAACTCAAAAAAAAAAAAAAATACAAAACAAGTAAGTAAAGTCTAAAGTCGGGCGGAGTCGACTATATTATACCCTTCACCAATATGCAGGCAAACATTTGTGTTACCATCTCAACTACTTCAAATTTGCTGAGAACTATATAAAGGTTTGTATTTCCAGGTTTGCAAAAACTGTAGAATTAAATTTTAAATCGGCTAACGCCCTGGAATGAAACACAATGTTAGTAAAAAAAAATTAATGCAATTGTACAAAAGAGCATTTATGATTTATCAGGCGATAAATATTTACAATTTTTGATACTCATCAGTGGCGATTTTACAAGGATATTGGTTAGATCTCGCCAAGATATGTGGTCAAGTGTGGGTTGTGATATATTATTTGGTCAAGTCGGGCGACTTGGAGCCTTATTTAAAACTCATCCGTTCTGTGAAAATTCTGGCATTACACTGTGTAGGATATGACTAAGATATGGAGAAATCATCACAGAATTTTGTGTAAAGTGTGGGAATTTTAGTCATATTTGTATAAACCGGAGAAACAAATATAAACCGATTTCAACCAAATTTGGCACACTTACCGATACTATTAAACGTACTCCTTGTGCAAAATTTGAAGCAAGTCAGGACAAAACTCTGGCTTTTGAGGCCATATAAGTGAAAATCGGACGAAAGATATATATGGGAGCTATATCCAAATCTAAACCGATTTCAATCAAATTTACCAAGCATTGGTAGAATGTCAATTCTACTCTCTGAGCAAAATTTCACAAAAATCGGTGGTAAACTGTGGCCTCTATTGCTATATGAGTATAAATCGGACGAAAGATATATATGGGATCTATATCTACATCTGAACCGATTTGGCTGATATTTTGCAAGTTTTTTGAGACTCATAAAATATTCGGATGTACGGAATTTGAGGAACATCGGTAGATAAACACGCCAATTATGACCAAATCGGGGATAAATATATATGACAGCTATATCTAAATCTGAATCGATTTTTTCCAAAATAAATAGCGATTTTAAAATGTTTGCACATCCGTCGTCAGTCTTTATCAGAAGAAATTTTATAATTTTCTATTATATTATAGTTGTTCAAACTGGGCTTTTTGAAGAACTATAATAGAATAAAAAATGAAACGCACGGTTATAAGTACTTATTTATATTTTTCCTTCACTATTTAAATAGAAAGGACAATTGCAAAATTTATTCGTTGGGGTAAAATTTTATTTGGGAGGACAGAATAATTTTTTTGCGTGCAGTCTATATTCATGTCCACTAAATGTAATTATCCATTTGATATATTTTAACCACTGTACAATTGTCTCTATTTCAAAGCTGTTGCAGGATAACAGAGATTGTTCTTGCAGCAATAGCAACAGCAACAGATTTGCAAAAGTTTGTTTTCAACATTTAATTGCCAACAACATAAAGTTTGTTGGGTCTCATTGTTTTTTGCTGTTGGTGTTTTGTTGTTTTATGTTTTATAACAGTTTTGCAGTTTCGAGTTTGGTGCGTATGCGCAATCGGCGCAATTTTCCATGATGACTGGCTGGCTGGCAGACTTCAACTTTAGCCTCAAGTTTGGCCCAGTTTTTGTTAACGAAAAAATTTTTAGTACTGCGTCTCGTCGCAAAAGTTTTTGCCGTATTTTCCTTCTCTTGTTGTTGTTGTTGTTGGTGTGTTGTTATTGTTTTTGCTACTACCGTTTGGGTTGTTATTGTTTTTGTTACAGTTTTCTTTGGTGTTTTTGTTGCTATTTTGTTTTGGATTTTATGGGCTCATCTCTTGCGTATTTTTGAGTTTTTCAAAAACTTTTCTTCTTTGTTGTTGTTATTGTTGTTGCAAAGTTAGTTTAATGGGTTTCTAACCGGAAGCGGAACTTTCCACAACACCCAGGAGTACGAAAATCAATATCATGCGTAGACTGACTGGTCTTTAATGTTCCAAAGTGAAATGAAATAAAATGGAAGTAAGATTTCAACAACAAACAAAAGGACATTGGCTTTAATGAGAAAAATTTAGCTACCCTTTGTTAGGGGGGTGGGCGGTTTATTTTGAATTTAATTGGGAGCACTGATAACAAAATGTTTGCCTGCTTCTACAGTTGGCCACACTATCAGCTAAAGGTCTTGGCTATCTCCTATATATGTGAAAAGGAGAAGAAGACATTTGGATTGTTATGGTCATATAAAGTGATGAAATTTATAGGCCTATGTATCCTTTTCTACACATCCTTAAATCAGCTAAGTACACACACCCACACACACGCACACACTTTCCCACTCTCATTGATATGATTTCGATGAGTGAAGCAGCACATTGAAAAGCCGACTGAAATAAAATTTATATCTTCGAATAATATTTTTATGGCGCAACCAAAAATATTATGATTATTGATACAAACATAAATATTATAAACTATTGCCACGCATTCGTTTCACTTCAATAACAACTACAAGATATGCGGGGTAGTTGGTAGGGTTGGTGAAATATTCAAAAGGGGTGGAGGGGGCTTGGTGTACAAGTACTCAAGGATTTAATAGTCAATGAAAGGGAGAGCGTACTACTGGCGATGGTTGTACACAAATTCAATACATTTGTTAATGTGATTGTATTTAGTATGGGTACACATATGTGTGTACATGTGTGTTCATATTTAGAAGATATTGATGTCATCACCGAATTTTAACATTTGTGCACAGTGGATTATGTTTGGAACTTACTCCATGTCATTACACTCAAGAAAAGTTAACTTCGATCCATAGATTTTGACCTTCAGTTTAGGATTTTGGTATTGATTGCAAGCCAAAAATACTCTTACTACATACCTCTTTAAAATAAAGACATTTTGTATGAGGCTATCTAGCTTTAAACCTAAGTTCTATAAAATTAATTAAAATGTGTTGTTTGAAAGAAATATGTCCTTAGTATTGTGAAGGCTGCACAATAATCAATCTTCTCACCAAATATTTAACATATGTATTATTGAAAGTCAATTACGTGATAGGTACATTGAAAAAACTATTGACTTAATATGAAAATATGAAAGATTTTTCTAATTAAATTTTTGACTACACAATTTAACAATATAAGGACGTAAATCTTGAAGTAAGGTAAATTTTCCTTAATAAAAAATAATTTTGATTAAAAATGTATTCTATAAATTAACTTAGATATTGAAACTATGGATATAAAACTACAAATATCGGCTAGGAGCAAGAAGCTCAGAATCGGTACTTTTAATAGAATCTTTGAATCCACCGTGGTGCATGCAAAGGGTCATGGGTTCAATCTCAGTTTCGGCCAAACATCATAAAGTTTTTAGTGCTGGTGACATTTTTGTGGTCACCTTCAAAGGTTCTCCAAGTGGTTGCACTGCAATGTGAAGCGCCGTCCGGACTCGGCTATAAAAGGGAGATCCTTTTTGTACCCTAAACCACATAGTGGTCAGGGTATAATAAGTTTGATCTGCCAAAAAATGTGCCTACCAATAATATTGGTTTTAGACCCCATAAAATATATACCGATCGACTCAGAATCACCTCCGGAGTCGATCTAGCGCTTGGTATCCGTCCGTCTGTCTGTCCATGTATTTGTTGTTCACAGGATTCCGGTCGCAATTATTAACCGATTTTGATGAAATTTGGTACAGGGAGTTTTTGGGCACAAGGACGAACGCTATTGAATTTGGAAAAAAACCGGATCAAATTTAGATATAGCTCCCATATATATGTATCGCCCGATTTCGACAAATCGGGTTACGTTGCGCTTTTTTTTACAAACGGATCATCACCAAATTTGGCAAAAAAAAATCTTTTTCATCGCCCTTCAAGTCTGCAAAATTTCATCCAAATCGGTTCAGATTTAGATATAGCTTCCATATATATGTACCGCCCGATTTTTGAAAAATTTGCCCCTAATAACCTTATGTTTGACCACAGAGGTAACTGATCTTACTCAAATTTTGCGCAAGATAACCTTTTGTGGTATTAATCAAACCCGCAAAATATTATGCAAATTGGCTCAGATTTACATATAGCTTCCATCGCCCGATTTTCCCAAATTTGGCCATAATACTCCTATATATTAACCAATGTTATTCAAATTTCAAATTTTGATGCACTAGCCGATCGTATTTATACGTCCTTGTAGCTCTTATATAAGAATATTGCTCGAATTTTAAAAATTTGGTTTTATTACCCACACTAATTGAGCGATTTTCTCTTTTTTTTTTTGATAATGGGCTCAATATTAGTGGCATACTAACCCGTAGGTGCAATATCAACTACAGCCAGTGTTGCTAGAAGTAGGGGAAATTCCTTATATGTAGGTTTTTTCTAATATTTAGCGCCTTGTAGGATATAGGGCCACAATGTAGGGACATTTTCACTCAACACAATTTGTAATAATTTGTACATTTTGGTGGCTCTAGAGGAGGAAATTAGAAGTCGGCAAGGCTTGATCTTTAACAATGTGTAGTAACAACAGTTACCACTCGTGTCAAAAAAAAAATCTAACAAAATTTGAAGATTATCACAAATCTACCAAACAAATATTTCTATAGAAATTTGTGTCAAAGCTTTATTCCTGTAGAAAATGTTGTCAACATTTTATTTCTATAGAAAATTTTGTCAAAATTGTATTTCTATAGAATTTTCACTCAAAATATTATTTCTATAAAAATTTTCTCAAAATGTTATTTCTATGGAATTTTTTCTCTAAATTTTATTTCTATAGAATTTATTATCATAATTTTATTTCTATAGAAAATTTAAAAAAAAAATGTTTATAGAAACTTTTTCCAAAATTTTATTTCTATAGAGATTTAACAAAAAAAAATTGCTATTTTTGGTAGAATTCGACCAACTGTAGCAACCGTGGTGGTAATACAAATTTATTTTCAGGTTATATACATTGCATTTTCATGTTTTAAGATAATAAAGTACTTAGAACCATTTTTGTTTTGTAAAATTTTAACGAAAAATATTGTAGGGAAAATTGTTTGGGAATGTATGGGAAAGTAGGGAACTTTTTTGTCCTTGTAGGGTAAACCGAATATTTTCCCTGGCAACACTGACTATGAGCTATAGCAAAGATAATTGAGTATAACAAGATTAAGCATTGTGTTCTTATAAAGAGAAAACAAATGTCAAGGTGTAGAGGGCTATGAGAAAAAAATTGTTTTATTTGTCAAGTTTTTCCAAAGCCGCTCTGCCCAGGAATAAATTTAAACGGTAATATTCACAAAAAACCATAATGAATATTCGTTTTGAAATACACATACGTTTTATTTTAATTTTCTACAATCGTTTTGGTATTGCTTTTGTGGGTTTTTATTCAGAAATTTATGAAAATACAAGTGTTATGATATTTTCCGACGCAAACGGCAGTACATTTGAGAGACACGTCGACGCAAACTTTATGATATTTTGTTGGCAGAGTCCTCTGGTGCTTCAGTTTTGCTATGACAAGTCTGCATCTTCTTCTCAATTATCTTTGGCTATAGTCAGATTGAGACAAAGCACCCATAAACATGTACCCCTTAATTTTCTTAAATATGCAACTGCGGTTTATCTCCCAGACCTATATCAATGTTACTCCACAAATACTTATGATTACTAATTCAGTAAGGGTGGTTTAGGGTATGATATAGTCGGCCCCGCCCGACTTTCTACTTCACTTACTTGTTTGTCATTAAGCTTAACATAGAATCGGTCAACACTAACTGATAAGAGAGAAGTTCACCACTCTGGTATCACAATGGACTGAATAGTCTAAGTGAGCCTGAAATATCGGGCTGCCACTATACCTAACCTTGGATCCAAGTAAATTTGTTCTATTTATTTATTACTTAAATTGTTGTTAGCAACTAGAGGCTAGCATCCTAAATAAGCAACATTTTTGTTGAGTGTAGTGAAAAATAAAAATATTTTGTGATATTAATATATATTTTTAACGACGTTTGTTTGCAACAAAAAATTGTTGGTGGAATATACAAAATTATTTCCTTAAAAGCTTTTTCCTTTAAAGATCAAGTTGTTTAAGTACATGATAGCTGACATTCATGATATTTGAATATTTTAATCACAGCTCATTTATTTATCAATACAATCCATTAACATAAAAGCATTTGCATCTGAGTTTATTTACAAAATAAGTAAGTTGGCTGGAAACAAAATTTTTGTTGAGTGTAGTGAAAACTAAAAATATTTTGTGATATATTTTTAACGACGTTTTTGCAACAAAAAATTGGAATATACAAAATTATTTCCTTAAAAGCTTTTTCCTTTAAAGAGCAATTTTTTTAAGTACATGGTACCTGACACGAAGTGATATATCTGTCAAACTATAAATGACTGCTTCATGATATTCGAATATTTTAATCACAGCTCATTTATTTATCAATACAATCCATTAAAAGCATTTGCGTCTGAGTTTATTCACAAAATAAGTAAGTTGGCTGAATAAATAAGGTCGAACAGATGCCTAAAAATAATTCACCCTAGGATTAAATACCTTGTGTCTGAAAGACAGTTTATCGTACAAGGTTATCACCATTGGAACTCATTGCCATATCGGATACTAAAATATTTAAAAATTAAATTTTTATATTTTTCTCTTAATATTGATCAGATGTTTATATTTATATCAATTAGGAATGGTTTTAAAAAATAATTATCCAACTAAACTCATTTTTAAAATATTATTGGGATATTCCATTCTAATTCACATTGAATTGATTTGTCAGAATTAAGCTAGTACTGTCAATTATAGGATATAAAATCATGTTGTTCGAGTTTTCCATAAACCATAATTATCTAAAATAAAATAAAATAAAATAAAATAAAAAAAATAGTTAGACTGTCTTAAAATTTTTCTGTGATCAAGAATATATCGACTTTATATAGCCGGGGATCGATACTTCGATGTGTTTCAAATGAAATGGAAAACTTATTACTTTATTTATTTATTTTATTTATTTATGTATGGTTGTTTGAATTGATAACACTTTATGTGAGCTACCCTGTATATATTTTAATGTTTATGGTGAAAACCCCTTGTTATTAAAAAACGAAATTATTACCGCTATACCATACTCTATATTGTCTTTTGCTTCTAGCCCACTGTCTTTAGATTTATTTTATATCAGCCTAAAAGTCTGCAATGTTAGGTAATAAAAATTCCAATGATGCTCAAATATTCGTTTGAAGAAATGGAAAAGCTAGAACTCGTAACTATTACAATGTTACTACTTCTGTTATTACCACCGTTTTTTGTATCCCAAGGAAACATTAGTAGTACTTGGAATTTCAAAATAGAAAATTACAAGAAACCCACATCAACATTGGATGTGATTGCCAGGGAGAAACCCTCAGCAATCTTGTGATAATGTCAATAAAATTACAAACAAAAGGCATTTGAAGTAACCAAACATTCATATGACTCTATATCCCTTTGTGTGTGTGTGAATTCAGAAGTAAGGGACGGGGTGACCGTGCGGACAACTCAATTCGATTGTTAATAAATATTTGATCACTAGTACTTGGGTAATAATAATCCTCATCCACACCACACGCTTCTAGAGGAGTGTTCATATGGATCCTTTGTATGGTGGTATGATGATGATGATGGTGGTGGTGGTATCTAAATATTAGTTTTACTTGTGAATTGCATCATTCACAGGACAAAGCTTTCCACTCTTTTTTGTGGCGTGGGGGTAGAGCAGACAATACAAAAGTATTTTGTATTGGGATAGTTGTGGTTACGATACAAATATCCTTGACAGTTTAAATTTTAGGGTTACTTTTTCGGTTGTTCATCTTTTTTGTGTTGATTTTGTTTTTAATTTAAATATTTTTGAATTTAAAATGAGCTCCAAAAAAAGCGGACATACTTTAAAGTAAACCCAAAATACATCATCCATCATTTCTGTGGGTATTCGCAGCGGTTATGAGGGACAACAACTGCCATTAGTGAGGCAACAAGTCGACTACTTCGACGAGATTGGCAAGACAAAATTTTCAAGAAGAGGATTATGTAATTAGTCTGCAACTGATTGATGAATACTGGCTGACAGTGGCCGGAAACCCAACACACAACCACATTAACATGTTCTCTTGATTTTAAGGCTTTTTGTGATGAATTTCATTTCACACCAACAAGAACAACTTTATGTGTGAACAATTGACTTATTTTGCAAGGTGGTAGAAGGCTCTAGTGGTGGAAGGCTCTAGAATAATTTTCCTTGAAATTTTTAACTGAAATGGTTTTGAGTTTGGTGAATGAAATTTAATGGCGAATTTGGGGAAAATTTGAATAAAAAGTGGCGCAACTTTCATGGAGATCGTAATTTGATATCATCATAGCTAGGGTTACCGCTTTAGTGTGATACTTGTGTGCCACAAACTTTTTATTATTTTGCGCCACTTTTTTTGTCATACTGTGGCACTTTTCAATTACATCCGTTTGTACTATAATACTCGATCGAAAATAGTGTTAAGATTTTAAATATGATTGGAATCTTAAAAAAGAAATCGAGTTTACGACTTGAATTTTATATTGGTGAGAGATTTTTCTACTTTTACCGCCCAAAAGTATGCATTAAAATGTCCGTGTTAATCTTCTTTATATAACAAGTTTCCAAAGAAGTAGTTTGGATCCCCAACTTGTGATCTAGATGTAATGCAAACTTAAATCATCTCCAATGAATTGTACATATACTTGTCATAGGACGGAAGCACTTCCTTTTCGGACCCTTTGCATTGCTTTGGAAGTTATGCCTAGGAAGTTCATTTGGATAAAGATTTTTTTCCAATTTCACATTTTATTTTTATCTTTATATTTATTTCTAATTATCCCATTTTTACAGTTTGAAAAACTTTTTGTTCTGACCGGGCGTTGAACCTGGGTTGTTGACACCATAACAGAACATCTTAGCACACTCAGCCACAAGAACATCTTAGCACACTCAGCGATATGATCCTAACAAGGCATAACATTCTAACTTCTTCTCGAGATGTTCTTTATTAGTACACAGAAAAAAAATTCCGTAGTTAAACTAACGCTACATTTAACTTATTTTTATTGTAGACAAATTATTTGTTAGTAGTTAAATTTTATTACTTTTTGCGAAATTTTCCACAGACCAATGAAATTTTCGTTTTTTTATGAAGTTTAGGTTAGGTTAGGTGGCAGCCGGATGTATCAAGCTCACTTAGACTATTCAGTCCATTGTGATACCACATTGGTGAACTTCTCTCTTACCACTGAGTGCTGCCCGATTCCATGTTAAGCTCAATTACAAGGGACCTCCTTTTTATAGCCGAGTCCGAACGGCGTTCCACATTGCAGTGAAACCACTTAGAGAAGTTTTGAAACACTCAGAAATGTCACCAGCATTACTGAGGTGGGATAATCCACCGCTGAAAAACTTTTTGGTGTTCGGTCGAAGCAGGAATCGAACCCACGACCTTGTGTATGCAAGGCGGGCATGCTAACCATTGTACCACGGTGGCTCCCTTTTTTAAGTATGTCTCAAATATTTTATGAACTAAACGTGAGTATAAAGTTCGATGACCGTACACATAATTTCAATATGAACTAAAGCAAATTAAAATTTTCGTACGATTCCCAAAAATTGTAAGAATGAACTACTATATGGTTAAAATGGTCATGATTTAGCTTCAATGATTTTCTTCTTGACTTTTAGTTAATATTTTCTTCTATTAGAGGGTGTAATTTCGTAAACTGTAGTTAAAAAGTACAAGAGGGCATTCAATTTTCCTGTTTTTTACAACGCTTTGAAAAAATAAAGAACACATGTTTAAACCTCACCAATTTTTTATCAATTTTTTTTTCAAAAAATTGTGCATAATTTTTATTTTCGGCGTATATTTTTTTAGAAATAGATTATTTGCCATTTAAACTCAATAAAAAATTGAAATTTTCATGGAATTAAAAAATCACAGACGCAGGTTCAAATCCTCGCAGGGGTCAACTTTTTAGTTTTAGACTATCTGCTTAAAATCAATGGATTTTACACACCTCAAAATTTTTTCTACATTTTATGTAACTAGAAGTGTTTAAGTGTGGAAAGTGGCAAAACCTCCCTTGCAGATAGCCAAAACTGCGACACTCCATTTTCTACATAACTTTCCACAATGTTTCCTGTAAATTCCAAATTAATTAGAGAAATTGAGTTCAGAAAGAACACTTCAAAAAGTACGGACAGGAGTACCGAATGTTAGTCGCGGAATACGATCTACACTCCCTATAAATCTCATGTAATTCGGAGACCCACTTTTAAATGGTTCGGGCAAGTTCAGCATGGCATACAGTTCGCTCTCTCAGTTTCTCTTTTTTAAATATATATAAAAAATGAATGTGAAAATAGGCCTATTGTTTTGCAGGCCTTAATCGGTTATCATTTGCCATATTGAAAATTTAAAACACAGTCTCATGTATATATTGGAATATCTCTTAAATTATTTTTACCGGCAGCCGCAAAGTGGACTTGATGTATACACAGTAGTAACAAACACACCATCCGCTTTAGGAATTGTCCTAGCCACCATCCCTTGAAAGAGGAGGATAATGTGGTTTGATTTTGTCGAGCTAAGAATATCATTGTGTCATTTTGTTTAATCTACCCCCGGCATCGGGATACTTTTTACGTTGAAGGACTAAGATTTGAAACTAATTTGTATATGCCTCTCTATCTCTCTTTCCTGACTTCATCCGGCTATGATTTCTCCGTTCTCTTTATTACGTCCGTCTTTCGTTGTCCTTCATTGTTGGTCCCAAAATTAAGTTCTTTGTTCGAATTGTGTTGCCATTCTTACATGGGTTTTCGCTCGCACGCTCTCTCTCTCTCTGACGTCGTTCATTCATTCATTGTCCTGTGCGGCCGACATTATTGGCTTTTTTTTAGTTAGCGTCGTACAAGTTAAAGTTTATCAAGGATATGCAAATATCCTTAATTCGAAAATGATTTTTAATAGGATCGAATGGAATTAGTTTATTACTTTTAATGAATTTTTTATGTCGACAATGTCGCCATTCATTCACCCCCATGCCGGAGCGAGGCCAAAAAAAAAAACAGGGAAATAATAGATCCATTGAATTTATTGTTTACTTCCAACAACAGGGCTAAAATGTAAATAAACTCGTAAGTAGATCGCTCGTGGTAGTAGTAGATGAGGTCCTGGACATACATCATTATGGCTACTTTTGTGTCATAGCCAAGCTAATTTTCTATGGCCATAGAAAATGAACTCATTATTCATCATTGATTTATTGTGTGACTCTCTGGCTATGTAGGTAATTTTTCTTGAAATTAATTTCAATGGAATATTGGTTGTTTCTGTTGATGGGACTTTACCTCCAAATTTGGACATATATGTATTAATCATTAAAGTTTGAAAACTTTGAGGAAATTTTTATATTTGGTCTATATTTGTTGTTGAAGTAGAAAATGTGTGATTAACAAATGGGTCAAATTTTTCCTCATATTGTTCTCAAATGTTTACACTCTTGTCAGGTTCTGCTATATAATACATTTACAAATCGATTTTGTTGTAATCACGTCTTCACAATTTCCAGTTTCAGGTTGGTTTCTTGTCTGCATCAGTATGTATATGTTACATATGAAGTGTGGCTGATATGTAGTGCAACTGTTAATTTCAACCAACTTCAGTTCGTTATCATTTCGAAACCGCTGGTCTGCGAATAGTATTCCAAGATATTCTACCAACTATACGGTAGAATTATCTTTCATATCACATGTCAAACACCATTCTCTTGTCTCCTTGACAAGAAAATTAATCAAAGTACTTATTTACAATATTGTTACCATAATATTAATAAATACTAATATTATCCCTTGGCCACTTGGACGTAGAAAAAATCCGAACTGCTCTTGAGGATTTCACTACATGTCTTTTATGCATAATTCATACAGCAGAACTATCGTTCGTATATCTAGGGATTATCCTCCTTTGCCTATCCCTTTTGGCTTGTTCATCTGACTTGACATAGAAAAATTTCGACATGCAAACAAGCCTTTGACCTTGTTCGATTAAACACCATAAACTTTTTCAGTGATGGATAATCCCCTCTCAGTAATGCTGTTGCGTCTCTTCGTTGAAGTCGTGTATGTATGTAAGTTTTCTTTATTTACAAAAATATAATATACGTTTTCCAAAGTTCATATTTTTTTTTTAATTGTATTTCTACAGTGTAAAGAAAGAAATGAGATATCAAGTGATGGCAATGGTTTGCTAAACAAACGTTTGTCATAATAAGTTTGTATATAAGGATACTCTAGTTGTACTCGTTTACAAGGAATTGTCGGTATTTTAAGGCTGGATCCAAAAAAGCAATTAATTTAGACCAATAACCTTCAGCTACGCCATCCAATATATCTATAATTTCTCTTTGTGATAAATACTCCTTTTGGAAGCAACGAATCCTAAGTCACATCGTGCCCTAAATATTAAGCTTATTTCATTTATTTTGGTGAAATCAGTAAAGTAATATTTTCCTCTTGCACTATTTAAATAGTTGTAAATCCCGGAAATACTTTGCGATTTGCGGCCAAGATAATATTGGAAGACTTCTATTTTTTTGCATCTTAAAACTTCTTCATTAAACAGCTCCCATTCATTTCTATTTTCTGCTGGCCACGATAAATTTAGATTGTGGGTAATTGTTTTGAGATTCGAAACCCAAAATACCTCCTCCTGTAGCACGAGCGTAGTCAGAATTTTTGGCATACGTTGATCGTTATATTCAAACATGATTTTTTAATATATTCCAAGTGAAGACCTGAAGTATAAAGGTGACTGTTCTCTAGACCTGTTTCTAGCATCAACACATAATTTGGTGTAAAGCTTGGTAATTTAAGGATTTTTTTCAAGAAGTGACGCTCCAGATTGCCAACTTCTTCAAAAGAGGAAAATCCCCAAACCTGGGCAGCGTAAGACAGTATTGCCCGGTAGACTGCTTGATACACATTCCATTTTTGCCGAATACTAATTTCCTTATTGCCAACTAGGTTAGCCCACGTACTGTTTAGTGCTGTTTTCGATTGGATCGTCCTTTTTATTACATGTTTTCCAAATGACATTTTGGGAGTGATGGTAACGCCAAGATATTTGTATTCGTTTGTTAATTTGATCGTTTTCCCTTTATAATACCAAACATCCTCCCTACTCAGTCGTCCGCCTTTACGGAATACCATTATTTCTAAACAGTTCATGAAACCTATACCTCTATAATTTTGTGGCTGTGAAATATCTCCTTTCTTGTGTATAGGAAATATAATAGTTTTGTCGAATTTACAGTCTATTTCTCCAGTATTTAAGATTTTGTTGTACCGCTTTAGCAGTTGTGCGTGAAAACTGGCTGTGCCATACACTATATGTTCGTATGGTATGCGATCTTCGCCTGGTGCTTTATTCCTTTTTAATTTGTTTAGAACATTTATCAATTCCGAAAGGCTTATATCGCAATCCAATATGGGGTCTGTCCGAAAGTTAGGGGCATAAATGATTTCTACTATTCTACTTGTGGGATTTAGAAGGCTTTCGAAATAGTTTTTGAAGTCGGTGGATGATATGTTGGAATGTTGGTTTCTTATTTCTCTCGCAACTTTCCACCATTGCTTGGAATCACAAACGTTATTTATTTTCTCGAGAAGCAGATCCTGGTATTGTTTTTTGTTAGACCTACAAATCGATTTATAACTTTTGAAAGCGTTTATATATAGTTCTTTCGAGTCTGTGGTGTTTGCCAGTTTATGTTTTTTCAGTAATTCAAACATTTTGTTTCTAGCGTTGAAGTATTGCAATGTATACCATTTCTGTTTTGGTTGAAAAGGCGTTTTTTATGACTTTTGTTTCTTAGACGAGTCTGTAATAACATTAGCAAGATCGTCCAGGGTGATTTCCAGCCTCTCGGATAACATGTTCGACATATTCTCATTTAGTTTCATTTGATATCTTTCTTTATCCGCATCTTTCCAATAAAGTTTTGGTAATAGTTTTAGACCATCTTCAGTTCCGTGTTCAGTAGGTATACTAAGTAATAATTTAATTGGCAGGTGATCTGACCAAGTTTTACCCTCCACTCTAAATTCCGTCACAAGGTTCAATAATTCTTGAGAGATAGCACATATATCGTTTACAGATTCGCCGGTATGTCCTATAAATGTAAATGATCCATCTTCATCTCCTCTGGTTACTCCATTCAATATTAGTAAGTGCAGAATTCCAATAATTTCCTTCCATTACTATTAACTACTCGGTCTTTGTATTTACGGGTTTCTGATCCCGCTTTAAAGATATCTTTGTACAACTCATTTATATATTGACTTTGCTCCCCTATTCTTGCATTTAGATCCCCGATAATGATTTGATTTGCAACCAATTCTTGTTGAAAATGTGTACATATATCACGAAAATCATTTGCCCATGAACCAGGTCTGAGGTATAATGGAAATACAGAAAACTGTATATTTTTTCTTGTATTGAATTCATAATAACATATGTTCCTTTTTTCTGATTTGTTAAACGTTATTCCCATTGGGCCTAGTTTATTGCTCACTCCGAAAATAGATCCTCCAATTCCTCTTCCGTGATTGAAATTTCTCGTTGCAGGAATGATATGTACTTTGAAACCAGGGAAATATTTCCGAACATTCTCAGATTTGTTATTTAATAGATGTGTTTCAGAGAGGTAGAATATATCGTAATTATTTATAAAGTTAAAGAAAGATGGGTAGAGATATTTATTTTCGATTCCATTGACATTAAAGGAAAGAATAGATAAAACATAAGGAGGTTTACAGCAGACTTTAGTTAGTTTTTTGAGGTTACTTCCTGCTCGAGAGCTTCGAATGATATATTTATGGTTTTTATTTCATCTCCGTAGAGTTTAATTAGTTCAGAGCTTGCATCATTTTTTCCACAGGTGAGTTTTCGCTCCCCATTCCAATAGAACCACGAATCTTTAATTTTGATTCTTTCTTCTCTCACTTATACCAAGTATCTTCGATTTTAAGAGAAGAGAAACTTTCCTTAATTGTTGTTTCGTTGGAACTAAATCACGCTCAATATATATAGAACTTCCTACCAGCTTTTTGGTGCTTCGGAGCACATTTTCTACCCATTTTTCCATTTCTGTCAAAAATTTTGCGTACAGACCTGACATGTGGTGACAGGTCCAATTTGTTTTTGAAAACATTTTCTACTTCTGTTTTCGGATCACGTGAAAAATTAAGTCCATGTATAAAAACTTTATTGCTTCTAATTTGCTGTTGCATCCATAAAATATATTTCTTATGTTCACTGCACTCCTTTTTTACTTTTTCCAGTTCCTTTTTAAGTTCTTTATTTTCTTCTCTAAGATGGTTAATTTCGATGTTTATTGATCCGATTTCAGTTTTTAGATCTTCTATATCCTCTTTAGTAGACAACGTTTTTAATTTATCATCTAAATTCGTATTTATTGTGCTTTTGATTATGTTGATCAGATCATGCGCTGGGATATTCATTTCGCAAGTCGAGGCTGAGTTTTCTTTATCCTTAAAGTAAAGAAAAATATTTTTAATTTAAAAAAGTCGTCTTTAAAGTAACATTTAGACTTATTCTAAATATATTAAAAATTTGAATTATACAGAATTTTAATTATTGTGAATTATAAAAATCTATCTGTAAACTTGTAAAACCCATCGAAATACTTTAATATTATTGTGAATTATTACTATGGAATATTGTATATATGTAGCATCTACGAGTACAAACTTGCCATTGCCCTTTATATCTCAACGGTGAATAAACCCACAAATTGTAACTATTTTCTTTTATTCCCAATTCTCGTTGCGCTACATGTCATAATTTCTCATTTATCCAGAAATTATGACAACTCAGTAACAGCAAAAAAAAATTGAAGTTGTTCTAAAGGCACAACTTTAAAAGCACTTCCAAAAATGTCCTCCCAAAGAGGTTCGTAATTTTAACTACACAGAAAGTTCTTTTAATTAAATTTTTTATAACCAGCTTTTCTCATATTTCTAATGGGTGTTCTAACATTTTTGTTTTAAATATGTTAAAAACAGAATAAGAATTAATAAAATGCTGCATATTATTAAAAAAAAGCTAAACCCATTTCAGAAAAATTTAGAATTTTAAAAACAATTTGAGGTTAAACGTTTCACACAAGCGTTAAAAATCATAAAAAATTTGTAAAAATATTTTTTTTGGCAACATATCAAAAATTTTTTTAATTCACATCAAAAATACTGCACTCGAATCACAGCTTAACAAATGATGCAGATTCAGTGCAACGGCTGTTGAAATGGTGAACATCCGTCCTATGACAAGCCCATGTTAAGTTTATCGCTTCTGCGCCAATTTTGCACCACTTCCGGATCCAAAAAGGACATTTTCATTTCACAACTTTTTTGGCGAGTCTTTTTTGCTGGGATCCACAACTCTCCTATTGTTTAGGTATCCTTCTGCTGCTCCTCTAGCCCACACATACATTTCACATCATTTACTTCCGGATTTGGTGTCCGCTCAATTCTGTGTCCAGTATCAACGTCGCCAATCCCTCTTTACCCCACTTTTTAAACAACTGATATATGGAATCTTAACATGTAAGATAAAACGCTTTAAATATATGCTACGAATGATTTTGAAGATTTTGCATCACTGGTTTATTTATTTATTTTTTTTTAATCAAAAATTAAATATGTGCTTCAAATGTTTAATTTTTGTTTTTTAAACTGGCATAGGTTTGTAGATAAATAGTTTCATTAATATATCGCAAAAATAAAATAAAAATTTAATAAATGTGATCTGTATCCTACTTTTAATTTTTGGATCCTATATTTAAAGCAAAAAGGTCCCACAAAAAGTCTTTACTTTAAATAAGATGCATATTTTGGCTCGGAATTAAATTCTTAACCCTCTAATGCCAGCTGATTAAATATTCAATGTTAACCACACAAAAAGAAGAAAACTAAACAAGAAACAAGTAAGTAAAGTCTAAAGTAGGGCGGGGCCAACTATATTATACACTTCACCCCTATGTAGGCCAAAATTTGTGTTACCATCTCAACTACTTCACTTTTGCTGGAAGCTATATAAAGGAGACAATTTTTTTATTTCTACAAAATCTCTAGAATTAAAATTTAAATCAGCTAACGCTATCCAGTCAATTGGAGGACACTTCCATTGAAAATGGGTCTAAAATGTGTAACAGTCTACCATATTTCCCCAACTCTGGCGTACGTATATATGGGTGCTATATATAATCTGGACCGATTTTGACTAAATTTGACATGTATAGTTAGAATAATAATTCTGCTATCTATGCAAAATTTCACGAAAATGGGAGTAGTGTTGGGAAAGTAACGATTATTTGATTACAAGTACTCGTTACTGACTAATTTTTTGAGTACTCGTTACTAGTAAAAGAGTACTCAATATCTTCAATGCCAGTTTTTTTCTTCTGACGGTAAGTTGGCGGTTTGGAAGTAAAATTCTTGACTTCTTGGAAAATATTAAATGAAGTTTTCGAAAATCGTTTTATCAGTTAAAATAACACGAAAAGGATATATGGCTTCACCTTTGAAGAAAGTGAAAAATTTATCTGATTTCTTAACAACGTTTGCATTTGAAAAAAATTGCATTGGGTGTAGGTGGGAGCTGTAATTTAAAGCATCACATGGATCACGTCTCATGCGAATAATATGAATAATAATGTCGTTGACTTCAGCTGGTTCAATCCAATTGTTTTCAGAGAAGGTACCCAAAAACCCTTGGAAAATTTCAACATTGGGTCTCACGATCAAAATGATCGCTAAATATTTTCATCCACTGTCAATGGTGGAAAATGGTGGATTTAAAAAGTTTGCAAATAGCAAGCATCAGTAATACACAATGCCATTTAGATATACCCTGACGAAAAAATACCAAATAGTGAATACGAAATTGGCTCTAAAAATTTGTGTGATTGGTGAAAATCTTTTTCTAACGAGACCCATATATCTACAACACCACATTTTATAACACTAGAATAAATAATAGATAATAGAATTTGCTTTTCTGTACTGTTTTTAAATTTAAAAAAGAGGAAGATATTATTAAAAAGTGTCTTTTTTAATTTTTTTATAAAAGTAACGAGTAGTAACGAGTACTCAATTCAAAAGTAACGAGTAGTAGTCAAAAGTAGATTAGTCAAAAGTAATCAAAATTTACAACACTAAATGGGAGTATAACCTTGGCCCCCCTGGTCATATGAGTGCAAGTCGGACGGAAGATATATATGGGAGCCGTATCTAAATCTGAACCGATTTCAACCAAATTTGGCACAATTACCGATACTACTAAACGTACTCCTTGTGCGAAAATTGAAGCAAATCACGGCAAAACCCTGGATTTTGAGGCCATATAAGTTCAAATCGGACGAAAGATATATATCTAAATCTGAATCGATTTTGACAATATTTGGCACATACAATAGTATCGTTAAAAGTACGGCTTGTGCAAATTATGAAGTAAGTCAGGGCAAAACTCTGGCTTTTGAGACCATATAAGTCCAAATCGGACGAAAGATATATATGGGAGCTATATCTAAATTTGAACCGATTTCAACCAAATTTACCAAGAATTGGTAGAATGTCAATTCTACCCTCTGTGCAAAATTTCACGAAGATCGGTAGTAAACTTTGGCCTCTGTGGTCATATGAGTCTAAATCGGACGAAAGATATATATGGGAGCTATATCTAAATCTGAACCGATTTGGCTGATATTTTGCAAGAATTTCGAGATTCATAAAATATTTGGATGTACGGTATTTCAAGAAAATTGGTTGATAAACACGCTAACTATGACCGAATCGGGGATAAATATATATGGCAGCTATATCTAAATCTGAACCGATTTTTTCCAAACCCAATAGCGATTGGCCCTATGCCAAACTTGAGGACGATCGGACTTAAATTGCGAGCTGTACTGTGTGCACAAAATTACATATACAGACAGACGGACGGACAGACAGACGACTCAGATTTTAATTCTAAGCCGATCGGTATACTAAAAGATGGGTCTATGACCACTATTTCTTGGCGTTACATACAAATGCACAAACTTATTATTCCCTGTACCAAAGTAGTGGTGAAGGGTATAAAAATGATCAGTACATGCTGTAAAGCCTCTTGAATAGTTTTAACTAAGTTTTCTTTTTATTTTATTCATTTTTGTTGTCTTAACGTGCATTTTACTAAAAGCTTGCTGATTTAATAAAGCCCGCCTAAAGGCGGGATTGGGCATTAGAGGGTTAAAGAAGGGTCAAAATCTTTGAATCCAAGTAAACTTTTTTCAGTGTACTTCAAATCCTTTGTTTTATTGTGCTGGAAATTATTAAATCCCATATTCAAAAAGTCAAATCATCAATTCCCCGTACACATTTCTTCGATAAGCTCTTCATAAACTGTTTTGAATATGAATGTAAATATTGTTTTAAAATTATAGGAAAAACGTAACCTCCTTTTTTTCTTCCTTCAGGATAAAATTTTAATTGAATAATTTCAATTTGTGAGCCTTTGTAGTGTCCCAAATAATTATCGATTCATATTACGCCTCGTCTTTGGTCTCATCTACTTCATTGGCCATTCAAAAGGAAAGAAATTAAAAATAAGAAACTAAATTATGAAATAATTGCTGGAGGCTTAAAAATTTGCCAAAATTTATTGTTGAAAATCACTTGATGTAAAATTCTTTAGAATAAGGATGGTAGCAGTAGAAACAACAATATGATGATGTCCTTATAGAAGTCGTCAGATGAACATTTTAGTTAACAAGTTAATTCTCCATTTCACTCTCTGTTTCTCTCTCTCATACATACTCACTCTCTTTTTCTGTATAAACAACAAAAAAGGGTCAGTTATCAAAACCAAAATGATGGCACATTAAAAAAGGCCCAAACACAATGCCAACTCACATAACAATCAACCTAACCAAGTGTTGGCTAACTCTTTATTTATCCTGGTCTTCTTGTTGGCCCACCATCAGGGTGCCAAGCTTATTGAAGAGGTGATGAGGGGAGAACGAAAAAAGACTTCCGGCGCCGGGCATTTTGAATATCCGCAAATGAATTAAATTCCAATTTTATTAAATTAACTTTGGCATGAACACCTAAACTCAGTACTCATATACCAGGCCCAATTTCGTTTGGTTGTTAGCTTTTTGCCAATGTCGACTATGATGTTGGCTGCAATATATATATAATATGGAAAATAACCTTCAGTGGAGCCAGGGTTCATCTTAATGCTAAAGCCACTACTGTACAGAGAGAAAAAAACAACTTAATCGATCTGATTAAGGTCTGGTCATTATTTCAATGACTTTCATATTAATTTTGAGCGGTAAACGATTGCCCTCAGTTTTAGATACAAAACTCTGTTTAATCCATTTTTTGTGGGAGAAAGAAAATATTATTATTATTTTTTTAAATTTATTTTCTTCTCATTGTAGATCAAAATAAATGTATTGGTCAGGGTTTAATCCACAGTTTTTATTTTTGCTGTGTGACTTCAAGAATCAATCGAAATAATGGGGTCCTTTGTACATACAATGAGAAGGTTTATTTATTAACCTCCCAAAGCTTGTATATATTTGATATCAAAATAATAGTGTACTCTAAATCGTCCGGAAGCTCAGAAGTAGTTAATTTCAACCTTGGTTTCCTTGGGCTTGGTTTCTCTGGCCATGGTTAATGACATTGTCAAAAGGGCAAAGGTCCTTGTCGGCTTCATATTGCTTCTGGATGCTATCAACTAAGTTGGGAATGGGGGCCGATTTGGATTCCAAAGCACCGGTTTATAAATTTCACAATTACTTTTTTGAATCAATTAATTTAGAAAGACTGATCCACGATTTTTCATCCATGATTTGAGGGGAGATTTTATATAATAACAGGTTGGCTGATAAGTCCCCGGTCTGACACATAGGCGTCGCTAGTATTATTTTTATATAGTACCTACCTTCAAATGATTCGTGTCAAAATTTGACGACTGTAAGTCAATTAGTTTGTGAGATAAATAGAGCGTCTTTTGTGAAACAACTTTTATTATTGTGAAAAAATGGAAAAAAAGGAATTTCGTGTTTGATAAAATACTGTTTTCTGAAGGGAAAAAATAAGGTGGAAGCAAAAACTTGGCTTGATAATGAGTTTCCGGACTCTGCCCCAGGGAAATCAACAATAATTAATTGGTATGCAAAATTCAAGCGTGGTGAAATGAGCATGGAGGACGGTAAACGCAGTGGAAGCCCGAAAGAGGTGGTTAGGTTAGGTGGCAGCCCGATGTATCAGGCTCACTTAGACTATTCAGTCCATTGTGATACCACATTGGTTCACTTAGACTATTCAGTCCATTGTGATACCACATTGGTGAACTTCTGTCTTATCACTGAGTGCTGCCCGATTCCATGTTAAACTCAATGACAAGGGACCACCTTTTTATAGCCGAGTCCGAACGGCGTTCCACATTGCAATGAAGCCACTTAGAGAAGCTTTGAAACCCTCAGAAATGTCACCAGCATTACTGAGGTGGGATAATCCACCGCTGAAAAACTTTTTGGTGTTCGGTCGAAGCAGGAATCGAACCCACGGCCTTGTGTATGCAAGACAGGCATGCTAACCATTGCACCATGGTGGAGGTGGTTACCGACGAAAACATCAAAAAAATCCACAAACTGATTTTGAATGACCGTAAAATGAAGTTGATCGAGATAGGAGATACCTTAAATATATCAATGGAACGTGTTGGTCATATCAATCATCAATATTTGGATATGCGGAAGCTCTGTGCAAAATGGGTGCCGTGCGAGCTCACATTTGACCAAAAACAACGACGTGTTGATGATTCTGAGCGGTGTTTGCAGCTGTTAACTCGTAATGCACTCGAGTTTTTCCGTCGATATGTGACAATGGATGAAACATGGTTCCATCACTACACTCTTGAGTTCAATGGACAGTCGGCCAAGTGGACAGCAACCGGTAAACCGTCTCCGAAGCGTGGAACGACTCAAAAGTCCTCTGGCAAAGTAATGACCTCTATTTTTTGGGATGAGCATGGAATAATTTTTATCGATTATCTTGAGAAGGGAAAAACCATCAACAGTGACTATTACATGGCGTTATTGGAGCGTTTGAAGGTCGAAATCGCGGCAAAACGGCCCCATATAAAGAAGAAAAAGTGTTGTTCCAACAAGACAACGCACCGTGCCACAAGTCATTGAGAACGATGGCAAAAATTCATGAATTGGGCTTCGAATTGCTTCCCGACCCACCGTATTCTCCAGATCTGGCCCCAGCGACTTTTTCTTGTTCTCAGACCTCAAAAGGATGCTCGCAGGGAAAAAATTTGGCTGCAATGAAGAGGTGATCGCCGAAACTGAGACCTATTTTGAGGCAAAACCGAAGGAGTACTACCAAAATGGTATCAAAAAATTGGAAGGTCCTTATAATCGTTGTATCGCTCTTGAAGGGAACTATGTTGAATAATAAAAACGAATTTTGACAAAAAATGTGTTTTTCTTTGTTAGACCGGGGACTTATCAGCTAACCTTTTATAATTGTGTTAGCAAATTGTTTGTACGTTGAAATGAGTTTTGGCCCACATTAAATTTTAGCTATTATTAAAAATTCGGCTTGTGACGTCATGACTTTACACTTGTTGCTGAGTTTTTATGAGCTACATCACAATTCGCCCTAAATAAAAATTAGTCTTTTTGATTTTTGTGTTCAAGGTGCATACTGAAATTAAAAGTAAGTCCATAAAATGAGAATAAAATTATAGTCGATTTTGACCAACATAAAAAGTCGTTTTGTTCTGAATTTCAAATGTCGATTTTTAAAATAACAAAAAGTCAACTTCAACTTTTGGCATAATAGCATAATTTTTTTCTGTGTAGCTTGACTCAAGTTGCGAACGATGACTAAGAAAATGTTTACAGCTTCACTTATTCAGATATTCACTCACAATCGTTAGGGTCATGGTTGTTGTTGTTTTGTTCTTTATTTGGTAAAGCTTCGGGCCAAAAACTTGCCATTCCTCCTCTTTCCATTTGGGGCTCTTTTACTCCTTAAATGTAAATTTTTAATAAGCATTTTTGCTAATGGCTATTTACAACAACACATTCATTCTTCTTGCCAATGCTGGAGACTGCTGCTGATTTTACTACCGATGGTGTTGTCAGGCACACAATGTCCTGCTGGTGATGATGTACGTTCTACCCCTTTTTTCCCAAAACTCGTCCTCTTGATACTTGTCCTTCTCCTGGCTTAGAGATATATAGATTTCAACTAAAGTACTCAGTGTATGCAGGAGATTTCCATTATCCAGGAAAAACTATAACAAAGTAATTTTCTCATTTAGAAATTCATTGAACGCAAAAATTCATTTCATTCTAAATTGAAAAATTACTCAACTTGAAGAAGATGGATTGGATTGGATTGGATGCAAGCCCTCCATTGGATAATATGATGAAGTGCAAAATTGGTTCTTAGAGATAATGATTGCTGCCCGCGTTCTTGCCTTTCACCATTGGGAAATCTAATTTTTTCCATAGATTTTCTTTTCCTTTTGCTAAATGATGATAAAGCCAAAAAAATACAAAAAAAAGAATACTGGCCAGCTTTTCTAATTAACTCAAAAATGCCACCATATAGGAAATTAATGAAGTCCCTTTCATTTCGTTTTGCTAAGTAAAGTCATTTGTATGCGATTCGTTTTGGAATGATTGAATGCAACCCTCAGACTTAAAATTTGAAAATGTAAATCTTGAAGCATCCCTTGAAGCATCAATTGCAATGGTAAACTCTTTAACAAATTTCTTTTCTTTTGGACTGATTGGATGAATTTACCAAACCTTTATTTCAGTCGAGTTGGGAAACTTATAATTTGGGAAATCCTTTTGAATTGAATATTGTTATATTATATATTCAGATGTTAGTATAGATTCCGAGCCAAAGATGGGTCTCCTACACTGTCATTAAAATACAAATGCGAGTTTTGATTAGCAAGGAAGACGTATTTTTATACCCACCACCATAAAATGGTGACGGGGGTATAATAAGTTTGTCATTCCGTTTGTAACACATCGAAATATCGATTTCCGACTATATAAAGTATATATATTCTTGATCAGGGAGAAATTCTAAGACGATATAAGCATGTCCGTCTGTCTGTCTGTCTGTCTGTCTGTCTGTCTGTCTGTTGTAATCACGCTACAGCCTTCAATAATGGCGATATCGTCCCGAAATTTGGCACAGATTAGTTTTTTGTTTGCAGGCAGGTCAAGTTCGAAGATGAGCTATATCGGTCCAAGTTTTGATATAGTCCCCATATAAACCGACCTCCCGATTTGGGGTCTTGGGCCTATAAAAACCGTAGTTTTTATCAGATTTGCCTGAAATTGGAAATCTAGAGGTATTTTGGGACCATAAAGATGTGTGTCGAAAATGGTCCGTATCGGTCCATGTTTTAGTATAGCCCCCATATAGACCGATCTCCCGATTTTGCATCTTAGGCGTCTAGAAACAGTATTTTCTATCCGATTTGTCTGAAATTGAAAATCTAGAGGTATTTTAGGACCATAAGGAGTTGTGTCGAAAATCGTTAGTATCGGTCCATGTTTTGATATAGCCCCCATATAGACCGATCTCCCGATTTTGCTTCTTGGGCGTCTAGAAACTATATTTACCATCCGATTTGCCTCAAATTGGAAATCTAGAGGTATTGTGGGACTATAAAGCGGTGTGTCGAAAATGGTCCATATCGGTCCATGTTTTGGTATAGCCCCCATATAGACCGATCTCCCGATTTTGCTTCTTACGCGTCTAGAAACAGTATTTTCTATCCGATTTGTATAAAATTGAAAATCTAAAGGTATTTTTGGACCATAAAGAGGTGTGTCGAAAATGGTTCGCATCGGTCCATGTTTTGATATAGCCCCCATATAAACCAACCTCCCGATTTGGAGTCTTGGGCCTATAAAAACCGTAGTTTTTATCCAATTTGCCTGAAATTGGAAATATAAAGGTATTTGAGGACCATAAAAAGGTGTGCCGAAAATGGTGCTCATCGGTCCATGTTTTGGTATAGCCCCCATATAGACCGATATCCCGATTTTGCTTTTAGGGCTTCTATAAACTATATTTACCATCCGATTTGCCTGAAATTGGAAATCTAGAGGTATTTGAGGACCATAAAAAATTGTGCCGAAAATGGTGCTCATCGGTCCATGTGTTGATATAGCCCCCATAGAGACTGATTTCCCTATTTTGCTTCTTGGGCTTCTAGAAACTATATTTACCATCCGCTTTGCCTGGAATTCTTGAGCTATAATAAACTGTATTTATTACATGATTTGCCTGAAATTCGAAATCTAGAGGTATTTTTAGATTACAAATAATAGTGCCGAAATTGAGGTATATCGGTCCATATTTTGGTATAACCCCCATATAGACTGATCTCTCGATTTTTACTTCTTGGGCGTCTAGAGACTATATTTTCTGGTCGATTTGTTTAAAATGGAAAATCTGGAGATATTTTAAGATCACAAATATGTGAGTAGCAAATGGTGCCTATCGGTCCATGTTTTGGTATAGCCCCCATATACACCGATCTCCCGGCTTTATTTCTTGGGCTTCTAGAATCCGTAGTTTTTATCCGATTTGCTGGAAATTAGTAATCTATAATAAAGTTTTAGACAAACGAAATTTCTTTTTCTTATAAAGTGGTTTCGTTTATTCAACGATTGTATCTAAAATTTGTGTCAAAAGAAAACTGAAAACATTTCTTTCAGGGTATAGCATGCGCACTGATCATGAAAATTGCTTCAAACTGAAAGTAAAAGTTCCAGATTTTACTCATCGTATTTAAATAAATGCGGAAAAATCTACAGATTTAAGCTTTTAAATCCAGGCGTAATTTCAACACATACACGATATGTTTATATTTTCTCTAAAACTCTAACAAAATTGGTTCTCATAAATCCAGAATCTTATCTGGTCTTCATAGGTAGAATCTTTAAAGTTTGTCTTCGGGAGCTGGCTCATTTGGGAGAAGATTTGTCATCAAACCCCCTACAATTCTATATATTATCAAGTAACCCACTACGACGAAGAGTTTTCATAGTAAACTATTATACTTGATTCATGGTGGTGGGTATTTAAAATTCGGCCCGGCCGAATTTACTGCTGTATATACTTGTTCTTATATATAGTTGTTTCCTTATGCAAAAGTCAATAAACTCTTCAATATTGGATTTAATATTGGGTATCTTAACATGAAATATCCGGAAAATTCTTCGAATTTAGTGAAATAAAGGGTGATACGGTCAAAATTTGGTCAATATAAACTTGACGTATTTCTTTCAATTTTGCATTTAAAAAACCTGAACACCCCTCATTTTGAAGGTGTGTGTGTGTGTAGAATGCTTCTATTTTGATTTTGGAATTCACTCTTCAGTTGTCAAAATGCCATCCAAGCAAGAAGAGCAGCGTATCAAAATTTTGCTCGCGCATCGCGAAAATCCGAGCTACTCGCACGCAAAGCTGGCAAAATCGCTAAAAATTGCCAAATCAACTGTTACAAATGTAATTAAATTGTTTGGGGAACGTTTGTCGACAGCCAGGAGGTCTGGATCGGGGGGAAATCGAAAACCGGAAGCCGCTGAGACGACAAAGAGAGTTGCCGGTAGTTTCAAGCGAAACCCTAACCTCTCTATCCGAGATGCCGCAAATAAGGTGTATCGTCTACAACCGTGCATCGAGCCAAAAAACGAGCCGGACTATCGACTTACAAGAAGGTAGTGACTCCAAATCGCGATGATAAACAAAATACGGCGGCCAAAGCGCGATCCCGGAGGCTGTACACGACGATGCTGACGAAGTTTGACTGCGTGTTAATGGACGACGAAACTTACGTCAAAGCTGACTACAAGCAGCTTCCGGGACAGAAGTTTTATACGGCAAAAGGTAGGGAAAAGGTAGCAGATATTTTCAAGCACATAAAACTGTCAAAGTTCGCAAAGAAATATCTGGTTTGGCAAGCCATCTGTACCTGTGGCTTGAAAAGCAGCATTTTCATAGCTTCCGGGACTGTCAAAGAAATTTACGTGAAAGAGTGTTTGAATAAACGTCTGCTGCCTTTCCTGAAGAAACACCGTTGTTCCGTACTGTTTTGGCCGGATTTGGCATCTTGCCATTACGGTAAAAAGGCCATGGAGTGGTACGCCGCCAACAACGTGCAGGTGGTTCCCAAGGACAAGAACCCTCCCAACACGCCAGAGCTCCGCCCAATTGAGAAATACTGGGCTATTGTCAAGCGGAACCTAAAGAAGACCAAAAAAACTGCTAAGGACGAGCAGCAGTTCAAGGCAAACTGGAAAAGCGAAAGCCTAACTGAATATTTTTCCTGAATTTTATACTAATTGAACTTGAAAAAGAAATTTGATTTTTTAAATAAACGATTTCACCGACCGTATCACCCTTTAGTCTTTAAATTTCGTGACTTTTTGTAACTTCACTACAAAGAAAACAAGCATTCAGAAATAGAAGATGTTTTTCAAACCTTTACTATTAAGTCATGTCTGGATTTGGAAATTTAAGGTATCGTTTACGCGTTTTTAAAAGGATTGAATAAAATATGGATAAAAAATTAATAAATTCAAATGTGTTTCTTTGTAAATACGCAATACAATTTAACAAGTATATACGGCCGTAAGTTCGGCCAGGCCGAAGCTGAATGAACAATGATCCACATTTGAACCTTCCGAAAAAAGGTTTTGTATGATAGCCGGTTTATGCCGAAATAAATTCGAAACAAAGAGGAAGCACGCTCAAAATAAACCCAGCCAACTGAACTCAAATCGATGATTTGACAGTGGCATAGGAAAAGAGAAATGTTTGTTTCGAATTTATTTCGGCATAAGCCGGCTATCATACAAAACCTTTTTTCGGAAGGTTCAAGTGTGGTTCATTGTTGGGTTTAATGAACTGTCTGAATTTATTCTGATAATTGGTTGATAGTTTTGCTGCAAGTAGAGGATGATGATGAGGAATGTGGTAATTCCGAAACGTGTGTCCATCCAACCATCTTGCAGTCTATAGGGATTTGCCCAAATAAATTTGACAAACATTCTTTTCCTCTGTTGGTAAAGCTACACTTGTAGTTTAGTCAATGTATGGTTTTAAGCTGCAATAAAAAAAGGAAATAAAATTTTGGCAGATTATTTTTGGCTCGAGTGGCAACCATGATTATGAACCCAATAAAATTTTAACAAAATTTTCTATAGAAATAAAGTTTTGACAAAATTTTCTATAGAAATAAAATTTTGAGAAAATTTTCTATAGAAATAAAATTTTGGTAGATTATTTTTGGCTCGAGTGGCAATTTTTGTGTGTTTGGAGATCAGCTATATATAAATATAGACCGATATGGACCAATTTTGGTATGGTTGTTAGCGGCCATATACAAACACCACGTTCCGGACGGACGGACGGACATGCTTAGATCGACTTAGAATTTCACCACGACCCAGAATATATATACATTATGGCGTCTTAGAGCAATATTTCGATGTGTTACAAACGGAATAACAAAGTTAATATACCCCCATTCTATGGTGGAGGGTATAAAAAGAATTGAATCTTAAAGTTGTCTTTATTTCAATTCTCCACTTTTTTTAGCGTGGAATCAATACCATTGTCATTACTGTGAAGACAAAATATTTGGAAGCGGGCAAGTTTTTTTTAGTGTAGGCTCTATAAAGACAACTTAAAATTAGGCTCTATAAAATTAAAATTAGGATATATATCTCATTTATCGAATTTCCATTATGTTTTTTTTTTTTTGAAGATAAAGCTATTCACTCAAATAGCTGTCAGTTTAAAACCCAAATTAACCCAACACTTAAAAATAAAAACTGGTATCTTAATTAAAAAAAATGTTTAAACCGAAGATGTGAAATAAATATATTTGCAGCTTTTTTATATTTCATCTAAAGATTTAATAGTTTCATTAATTTAAATATTAAATCACAATCTATTTTTTTTATTATAGGGAAAATTTTCCCTCCGACTTTAACGGAGGACGTCCTAAATTTGATGAAAAAAATATCAAGAAAATGTGAGGATCTTTTCTTAATTAAAATTACTTTATTTTAAAGAAATGTTGTTGGGTAATCGTTCATATTAGGACTATATTTTGTTCAGCGTACCATAAACATAATGTGCCAAGTAAAAAATTGAGAGTTATAATTTGATATGGTTATATACGAATATATTAGAAAAATTTTAAGATCTATTCATAACTTACTACTATGGAATTAGATCTGATCATATCTCAATATTGCCCTAGATCTAATGTCTTAAAATTATGTGTATTTTTATATAGAGTAAGATCTGATTTTAGATCACGTCATGTATGGAATTATATATAATTACAGTCGAAGCTTGGTTTAACTAACGATATAGTGTCAGGCTCTTTCGTTAAATCGAACGGGAATATTAAATGCTAACTTTTATTGAAAATCGTAGTTTTTTCCCGGTGAGTAAAAATTCAGAAGCATGTGGCAAAATACAACTACTGAGGCATTTAAAAAATATTACTTCAAATAATCCTTAAAAACTGATGAACTTGATATATCTAGGTTAGGTTAGGTAGAAAAGAGGATCTTGTATTCCCGCTATCTCAGGAGAGCCTGTATACACCCATGACAATATTCGTCTCGATGTGTGCTCTACCTTCTTAGACGAATTCCCTATTTTGTTTCCAGCCCCGGTTTCAAGATGGGCCAGGCATAGGTACACCCAGAAAAAAGGGGCTCTAATGCCAACTGAACTTTATTTTAGTTCATGAAGATTAGTTGATTTTAGTTAAATTTTGCACAATATAAGTAAATGTTCCTTATTTGAATAATTTTTTGCTAACTTTAATGACGTGAACTAAAAATAAGAAAAAAAAGTTATATACAAATATAGTGCACAATTTTACTAAAAAATAAAATATTTCATATTTTCCTAAAATGGCAGAAGTTTGCTTAAATTGAGTTCATAAGTCTTTCAAATGAGTAAATTTTACTAAAATTGTATCTGTCATGAACTTCGTATAGCGCTAAAGACATTTTAACAATTTTTAAATCCAATTTTTTCTTTCAACATATGAAATTTTCTTAAACAAGAGAAAAAAATTAATTATTTTTAATAAATTTTCTTCAATTTGACAAAAAGTATTAACTTATTTGTAACATGTTGGAATTATAAAATTATTTTTGTTAAAATTTTCTAAAATAAACCTACATTTTCTTCCACGGTAGGTTCACTTTTTTTATTGGGTGTAGTGTTCATAGTAACATCTTCCTAAAATGTCCAACATACACCATTACTCTGCTGCTTATGTCGGCATTAGGGTTTTTTTCCCGGGAAATTTCTATTTTTTCGCTCCCGCTTTCCCGGGAATGAAGCGCGGGAATTCCCGGGAAATTTTCTTTTATTTTATTTTATGTATAATAGAGGGTTTAATATGGCAAATGACAGTTAAAATCTAGTTTAAGTGGATTTTGGAAGTGTAATGTGAATAACTATGGTACCAAGTCGTAGTAGTTGCTGTGGGTTCTAATCCAGAATCCAACGGGCTCCCAATTGTTAAAAAGAATTTTGCACTTCCTAATTTATGATTGTCATATTTCCGTAAACCGACATTCCGATAGACTGGTAGACTGAGTAAACCTTTAAAAACAACGGGACATTTTCCCTTATGTAACCCACGTTGGCAATTGCTTAATTTCAAAATTTCATAATTATTGCAAGGATGTTTTTTACGAAATAAGATAATTCCAACCTTTTTAAGATAGTTACTTTAATTTCAAATTTATACCTTATACGAGTACACATTAGGCTTGAAATCTGAAATATTGACTGAACATGTGCATAGGCGATTTCTAATTTATTGAAATATCTAAATGTATTCCACATCAAAGCAGGTTTCCCTTTGACCGGGATGCCGGGAAATTCGAAAAAAATTCCCGGTTTCCCGGGAATTTCATAGTTTCTCTTCAGCTATAAGAAGGAGGTTCCTTATTATTGAGATAAATATACAAAAATTCACCACCTGCCCAACTGGCGGTCCTACGAAAATTTGGTGCATATTGTCACCTATCACAGGACTAGTACCAGTGCTACAGTTTGCGCAGTTTTTAAACTTTCATATAATTTAGTGATTTTAAATTCTTATTGGATCTAGACATTTACCTATGGGTCAACATATTCTAAAATTTTTTCCTTTCTGCTGCAATTGGGATGAGCAAAATATTACCGTTTCCTAAGAGTTTGTCCCTGACTGATTAATGAGGACCTATCTAGTCCTACTAAGTTCTCCTAGATCATGTCCTTTGGAATGAGTCCAATCCGTGTCCTGCAGTGAAAATTTACCCCGTCAACGACAAACCCGTCCATACGTTTCGACCAGGCGTGGGACTGGTCCATTCACATCAGGGACCAGTCCTGTACCGGTTCTGGGTTATATCCAATTCCCGTAGCGGAGCTGCCACTCTATCTAACCTAAGTTTACCTAGTTACCCGGCCATTGAATTTGTGTTTCCAAACATTTGATGGAATCTAAATATCTTTGGAATGTCGTACTTTGTGGTCATTTCCGAAGGACTTAAGCCACTCTCACAATCGTGAAATATTGCAGATTTTTTGTTGTTAATTTTCTTAAGTTTAAAAGCGTCTTCATTAAATCGAACGTAAATTTTGTTCAACCGTTCGTTATTTGGAATAATGAATTTTAGGAATTTGGGCGTTCGTTAAATTGGATTTTCGCTAAATGGGATATTCGTTAAACAGAGATTCGACCGTATATCTATTTTATCTCATCATATCTAATTAAATCCCCCATTTTTAAAGGTGGTTTTATACATTTCACATAAGACAATTTTTTTCAGTGTACACTTAAATTTATATCCGATATTTTTGAGATATCTTTGAAATTTGGATTTTAGTCTCTGCAATAAATATATCAGCTTGTAAACTAGGTTAGGTTTGAATAGGAGTGACAGTTCGTAAGTTTAGAATAATTTAGGCTACTCAGTCCATTGTGATACCACACGTAGCTCCCAGCTTGAAGGCTAGGTTAGCGTTTATTTTGCTACATTGAAAATAAATATTGATCTAAGATTAAAAATTGTACAACCTAATTTCTAAGAAACATTTCCTAAACAAAAAAAAAAATAATTAAAATCAAGTTCATAATCTTTGCTTTACATTGTTTTATTAAATTTAGGGTACAACATTTATAACATCTTTGAAGTGAGGCAAAATTTCCTTAAAACGTTATTGTTGAAAACTGAAAACTTTTTTTATTAAAAAAATTTGCAGATAGAATTAACTGTATAGCCATATCCTTACTCGTAAAATAAATAAGCTAATTTTGTTTTAAGGAATTTCTAAAGAAAAGGCAACTCCATCATCTTACAGATATCCTCATCTTCTTCTTCTAGAATATTATCGCAGAAAACTCCTTGTCAACATTTTCTAGGAAGACACCTTTGTAATATGATTACTGAAAACCAGTCAGTCATTGTGAAGATTAAATATGCATAAGAACATTTGATTTGTATTCCTGGAGCTTACCTATGACTGGTACCCACAATAGTTTCACAGTTTCACAAATCAATGTCTGAATCACAGACCTTGATACCACTCCCTTTATGAATCTCATGTCTGACTGTATGGTGACTGCTGGTGGCATAGAAAAATGAAATAGAAAATTTTGTAAATTCCATAGAATGGATTGTGCGGCTAACCGAAACAATTAAGGAAATTCGCATAATGCGGAAAGGTACATTTGGCCCAAAAGTTTGTTACATCGAGCAAAAACGATGGTCGAAACTGCATGCGACCATACCGAGGACCAATTTCGTTTAGTTTGCATTCAATCTGTGGAAGTCACTCATTTGGAACAGTGAAGTAAGACAGATGTCGTCGTAAGTGGAAAAGGAGAGATTCTGTCTCATACTTGAGTTTGGTTTTAGTTCCTTTAATATTTAAATTGTGGACAACTTGGCATGACGACCATTGGAGTCGGGTGGAAGGGGTTGCTGCATCCGTTCTCAAAGGCTAGTGTTGAGGTTAGTGGTCCTGTTGTTATTTTTGTCTGTCTGTTTGTCTGAACTCATGTGGATTATATGTAACTATGATTCTGCGGTAAAATCTCTAATGTGTAGATGTGTGCGTTGGAGAGTGCATGGATTCCTTTTTCAGGGTATGAATATGATTATAATTGCTTGGATTCGTAGTTTCTGGGTAGTTTGATCGTTTCGCTTGCATTTGCTCCATTTGAGATTTAAATTGAAAATAATTGAAAATACGTGTTGTTCTTGGCAACCAGACACTTGGACACCACCGACATCTGCCAGGGCACTTTTCACATTCAATCCCATTTTGGTTAAGTGAAGCTTATCGCTTTTCGAAATTAAAACATTTTGGGATAAATTATGTTGTCGTTTTTTTTGGAGAAACCAGTAAAAACAGGTTTGGTTTATGGGTTTACGGGATATTATTTTATTTTTGACTTTTGAGCCTTAGATTGGAGATAAATTTTGGGTTTGTCTCGAATATGGTTTTAAATACTTTTTTTATACACTGAAAGAACAATTTTCTTTTCTAGGGAACGAAGTTTTAACAGGTTGGCTGATAAGTCCCCGGTCTGACACATAGATGGCATCGCTAGTATTAAATGCATATTATTTTTATATGGTATCAACCTTCAAATGATTCGTGTCAAAATTTGACGTCCGTAAGTCAATTAGTTTGTGAGATAGAGCGTCTTTTGTGAAGCAACTTTTGTTTTTGTGAAAAAAAAATGAAAAAAAGAATTTCGTGTTTTGATAAAATACTGTTTTCTGAAGGGAAAAAATACGGTGGAAGCAAAAACTTGGCTTGATAATGAGTTTCCGGACTCTGCCCCAGGGAAATCAACAATAATTGATTGGTATGCAAAATTCAAGTGTGGTGAAATGAGCACGGAGGACGGTGAACGCAGTGGACGCCCGAAAGAGGTGGTTACCGACGAAAACATCAAAAAAATCCACAAAATGATTTTGAATGACCGTAAAATGAGGTTGATCGAGATAGCAGAGGCCTTAAAGATATCAAAGGAACGTGTTGGTCATATCATTCATCAAATATTTGGATATGCGGAAGCTCTGTGCAAAATGGGTGCCGCGCGAGCTCACATTTGACCAAAAACAACAACGTGTTGATGATTCTGAGCGGTGTTTGCAGCTGTTAACTCGTAATACACCCGAGTTTTTCCATGTGTGACAATGGATGAAACATGGCTCCATCACTACACTCCTGAGTCCAATCGACAGTCGGCTGAGTGGACAGCGACCGGTGAACCGTCTCCGAAGCGTGGAAAGACTCAAAAGTCCGCTGGAAAAGTAATGGCCTCTGTTTTTTGGGATGCGCATGGAATAATTTTTATCGATTATCTTGAGAAGGGAAAAACCATCAACAGTGACTATTATATGGCGTTATTGGAGCGTTTGAAGGTCGAAATCGCGGCAAAACGGCCCCATATGAAGAAGAAAAAAGTGTTGTTCCACCAAGGCAACGCACCGTGCCACAAGTCATTGAGAACGATGGCAAAAATTCATGAATTGGGCTTCGAATTGCTTCCCCACCACCGTACTCTCCAGATCTGGCCCCCAGCGACTTTTTCTTGTTCTCAGACCTCAAAAGGATGCTCGCAGGGAAAAAATTTGGCTGCAATGAAGAGGTGATCGCCGAAACTGAGGCCTAGTTTGAGGCCAAACCGAAGGAGTATTACCAAAATGGTATCAAAAAATTGGAAGGTCGTTATAATCGTTGTATCGCTCTTGAAGGGAACTATGTTGAATAATAAAAACGAATTTTGACAAAAAAATGTGTTTTTCTTTGTTAGACCGGGGACTTATCAGACAACCTATTAGACAAGCAAAGTTCTCTTTTGACAAGAAAGAATTTTCGTTAAAGACAAATAAAAGGAATTGGAGACAATCGTTGAATCGCATACCATAAATTTAGGTTAGTTCCGTCTAAAAGAAACTACTTTATAAGAAAGGGGAATTTCCTTTGTCTAAAAGTCCGTCCCTGAAGAGAGTATTTTTTGGTGTAGATGTTCAAAAAATTTTTTTTACAATATAGGACATATTGGTAATCCTTCAGCAATACGGTCTCCATTTACGACTTTTATGAATCCATTTAATGTTAATTGTATCTGTATTAATTACGAATTATATCTGAAAAAATAATTTATCTAATTAAAAAAAAAAAAAAAAATTGAAATAAATGTTCATGCTTGACAAAAAAAACATCAATTAAATTTTTAACTTAAAATTAAATTCAATTTTAAATTAAAATTTTGATGAAGCTACACGCATAGAAGGAATATGATCACCTCAAACATGTTTCAAGAGAAAAATGTTATTTTTGTATGGTGACCATGTAACATGTTTGTTAGTAAAATATTATTTTCTCGTTATTTTCTCGAGAAAATAACATGGTTGCGAAAAGCATGTTATATGGTCACCACCCAAAAATAACATTTTGCTCTTAAAACATGTTTGTGGTGATCATATTCCCTCGCTGGGTGTACAATACACTCCTAGAGCAAAATGTTATTTTTCGCTTGTAACATATTTGTCGTAACAAAAAAGAGACTAAATTGCCATTTCTCCAAAATTCCAAAGTGAGCTATTACATATTTCGATTACTTACCTAATCGAGTGATGTTTACGTCAACCAATGCACTTGGGGCGGAAATTGAAAATTTGCGGCAAAAATTATTTGAAATCAATCTATCTATCTCCAAATATGGTATATCGATATTTCTTATCAAAATCAAATGTTAACAAAAAAAAGGGAGCCAATCCCCTTTATTCCAGGTGCGTTACTCAGAATTATAATTCCACTTGAAATACTACAGAATGTACTCATATATGGAGTTTAATTTATGCTGGCCTATTTTCATTATTAAAAAAGTGTGATATCGCCAGGACTTGAATAGAGGAAACCAGTTCTCATTTTATTAAATTAATATTATTTAATTAATTAAAAAAAAAATATTAACCATCAAAATAAACTTCTTCCGTATCTATTTCCAATTCCGTCCGTCTGTGTTTATTGTTCGCAGGATTCCGGTCGTGTTTTCTTGGCAAAAGGACAAAAGTGGAAAAAATTTAATCAATGATAGATATAGTGCCCATATATATGTATCGCCAGATGTGCTCATATTGCGCTTATTTACTACCCGATTGTCTTCAAATTTAACACAAAGTAATTTTATAGTACCCTTAAAGTGTGCAAAATTTCATCAAACTCGGTTCAGATTTAGATATAGCTCCCAAATTTGACATCCGATTAGAGCATTTAGAATGTGAATTTTTAATTCACATTATTTGGATCTCAATAAAATTCAAATTAAGTAGTGAATTTTTGTCCCATTCTTAGATGTTTTGAAAGCCATTTTGTCTATTTCAATTGAATTCAATAATCAAGTCAAATATAAAAAAACTTTGAGTTTATTAAAATAATTAACTCTTCATATAGGACTTAATTTAAATCATTTAACCTACTTGAACTTACTAAGACTAGCATCGATTAGTTACAAGGCAACTCTCAGTTGGTCACACACAAAAAAAAGAGGCAGGAAATGATAAATTTATGCAATTCATTACAAAAGCAATTTGTGCCATTGTTTGATACGACTACATTGCAATGTACTTGAGGTTATCTGCGAAGATTAATCAAATTTCTTGAATGAAGCCAAGCCATAAAGGAAGTGTCACATTAAGGCCGCCTCAAAGGAGGCGGATATCCTGTTGCGATAATTTCAACTAAATGAATTGGCACATTTTTCATTTTTGTTACAATCTTTAGTACACCTCTGTTCAGGATTTACTGAGGAGGGGGCTAAAAGCTTAAATATGAAATGATCAGCCGCAGTGAAGAAAAATAAGCAGAAAAAAACCTACAACAGATATCAACGTTAAAAAAAGTGCTAAGACGTCAAGATGAATTGGAGGAAAAAACATAATACGGAAGCAACAGCATAAATACGAATTGTGAATGAATGGCAAGCATTTGAACCCTGAAGGCGATAAAATCTTAAAAATCCCACTTAAGTGTAGGGTAATTTATTTCGCGAGCATTCATTCCCATGGAACTTTCTATGGCATCAGCCATGGCAAGTGGCTGCTGGTGTTTTCCATTCTTAATGAATGGCGGCGGTAGCAGCAACAATCCCAAAGCGAATTGTGACAAAGCCACAATTTGGATATTGGAACAAAAAAGGAGCCATCACAGAAAAGCAAAGCAACCAGGACTCAGTGAGCGAATGTGGTAGTCGGGGGTGGCATTCTATGGTTTTGACACACTCGGATAGACAGACGTTCAGTGTCAGTCATCGGCTTGATGTTTCCTCGATGAAATGATAAATGATGTACCATTTCTAAAGATTTCAGATTTCGACAACATCCCAGCGCTCCGAGGAAGGATACAGAATCAGCATTTTATGTTTCTTATGTTGTGTTTCGTTTTGTTTCTGTTGTTTTTGGCTTTGCTCCTCTTTAACTGAAAGAAGCGATTAACATTTGTATCGCGTGTTGTCTTTGGCTTAATATTGAGGTAAATGTTTTTAAGTTCCCTTCAAACAGATGGGAACTCATTAAATTAGCTTACCATGAGTCGTCACAACATGACTTGTGACTCATTTTGTCTTTGGGTTTTAGTTTTATCAGCAATTTTTAAAACATCCCTTTGTGTTCTTATCCAAAATGTGATAAATGTTAAGGCTTACATGAAAATGTGAAAAATTTAAAATTTTTTTAAATACCTATATTGTATGCTACACCACTATATAACTACATATGGATGAAAATATGCCCGCTACAAAAATTGATACTAGGTCCTAGAATTATATTCATTTGGAGTTAACGAATTTATGTGGCGGTCCGTCCATTGCCTGTCCAATTCTTTGGTGTTGTACAAAATCGCAACGTTTTACCATAATTCCAATAGTCGTATGTTCTTGTTGTAACGCTTGGAGTAGCTGACGTGTTTTAATTATTCCCGGAAAGGCGGCCATTTTTTAAAGTTTCAGAAATTCCGAAAGGCGACTGATTGTAAAGGTATCAGAACCTGGTACCTTGGTCATGCAAGATTAACGGACTGTGTTACCGAAAACTTCCATATGTGGCTGATAACCAACTTCAGATTGTTTTCATGTCTACACCACTCGTCTGATAACTAACAAATGTTTCCGGAGACAGTTCATTTTATTGTTTACAAACTTACAAAAGTATTTGAACTAAAGAAATAAAGTTATTCGTGGGAGAATTCCAACGTGATAGTGTGATTGCTTTTTATATAGTAGGAAAACCACAATTGGTTATAGTTAGAGCCCTCTTGCTACCGTGACATTGGAACCGCGTTCAAAAAGTGGAAACCATAATGATCCGAAAAGGGAAGGCCAGATTTGGTCGAAATCCATGTCGCAGTGGTAGAAAATTTCCTCGTGAGCTGAACATATTGTAAGAACCCAGCAAAAAATTTGGAAGTTCTTCCAAAGGCACAACTTCAAAAGCACTTCCAGAAGATGCACTCCCCATGTCGTTCTTTATTTTAACTTCCCAGGAAGTTATTTTAATTCAATTTTTTATTACATGTTTTTTCATACTTTTAATGGGTAATTTTAACTTTTTTGTTTCAAATTGGTTGCAAACAGAGTAACCCCCATTTTCATGGAGCTCCGTTAGTACTTCTTTAGCTAATGAACTTTTAAACCGTACTAAGGACATATCTGTCATCTTTCCTATGTATTCCATATACCAGTTCGGAACTTAAATGCTGAAAATTTTTCAGTTAATATTAACCGACGAGAAGATCTTTGAAAATTACTTTATGTTAACTGACAGTTAAAGCCTAACGGAGCTACATGAAAATGGCCGTAAGAATTCATAAAATGGTACAAATCATTTAAATTTTGTCGAAAAAAATGCTAAATTCAAATTGAAAAAATTGAGAATTTTTGAAAATATTTGAGGTCAAACGATTCCGACAAGCGTTAAAATCCAATAAAAAATTTTAAAAATTATTTTGTTAATTTACTTCAAAAACATTGGATTCCGATCACACCTAACGAAGTGTTGCAAATTCAGTGCAACGGCTGTTGAAATGGAGGTCTTCAGTCCTATGACAAGCCCATGTTAAATTCATCGCTTCTGCGTCAATTTTGTACCACTTCCGGATCCAAAACGAACATTTTCATTACTTTTTTGGCGATGCTTTTTTTGCTGGGAATGTATGCAACACATATTGGAAAATGGACTTGAATTAAATCCATTGAAGTTCCAAAAAGTGGAAGAGCTTACCGATACACAAAAAAATAATTGAATAGAAAGAACCAAGGAGTTGCTTCGCTTGCTCGAAAGTGACCGAATTTGGTTTTCTCCGATGAGAAGCCATTCCATTTTGAGCAGTTTGTGAACAAGCAAAATAATTGGGTTTACTTGCCAAAGAGGTAAGCTGGATATTTTTACTTCCGATTGGCCGCCAGAACTCATGCGGGGTTAAAATAAATGCTAACAATTTTCAGGAAAATATCTTAAACGCAGTATTGAAGCCCTGGGCAGATAAATATTTCGACCGCAGAGCATGGACATTCCAGCAGGACTTAGCATCATCGCACGCAGCACGCTTCAACAAAGAATGGATTAGAAACGTGGTTCCTCGCTTCATTATTACCACACAGAGACCATTAAAATCGCCAGATCTCAATCTGTTGGACATTTGCACTTTGGACAGTAACCACAAATATTGGGCCTACACACCAAAAAAAAATTTCTGATTCAATCACGAAATTAATTGATGCAATTAATTTGTCTTCAATCACAGAAATGATAGCATCAATTTAAAAATTATTTTAAAGTCAATTAAAAAATTAATTGATCCAATTAAAAAATTAATAGATACTATTAATTTTTGTGATTGGTTTATGTTTCAATTAATACAATTGTTGAATCACTTAAACTTTTAATTGAATATTTTTTAAAACTCAATTAAAATTTTAATTGGAAATATTTGCGTGGAATTTGTTTCGGTGTAGATGGATTTGGCAGACTGATATAACACTTGTTGAGTTATATAAGTTAATTTAAAGACAATTTTTATACCCTGCGCCACACTGTGGAACAGGGTATTATAAGTTAGTGCATATGTTTGTAACACCGAGAAGGAGATGAGATAGACACATGGTGTCTTTGGCAATAATGCTCAGGGTGGGTCCCTGAGTTGATATAACCATGTCCGTCTGTCCGTCCATCCGTCTGTGAACACATTTTTGTGATCAAAGTCTAGGTCGCAATTTAAGTCCAATCGCCTTCAAATTTGGCACATGTTCCTAATTTGGGTCAGAATAGAACCCTATTGATTTTGGAAGAAATCGGTTCAGATTTAGATATAGCTCCCATATATATCTTTCGCCCGATATGCACTTACATATATGGATCCAGAGGCCAAAGTTTTACACTGATTTTCTTGAAATTTTGCACAAACATCACGCTTGGTCGTATAGTAAAGTGTGCAACATTTGATTGAAATCGGTTCAGATTTAGATATAGCTCCCATATATATCTTTCGCCCGATATGGACTTATATGGCCCCAGAAGCCATAGTTTTACACTAATTTGCTTTAAATTTTGCACAAGTAGAACAATCGGTACTGTAGTCAAGTGTGCCAAATTTGATTGAAATCGGTTCAAATTTAGATATAGCTCCCATATATATATTTCGCCCGATATGGACTTATATGGCCCCAGAAGCCAGAGTTTTTGCTCAACTTGATTGAAATTTTGCACAAGTAGTACAATTAGTAGTGTAGTAAAGTGTGCTAAATTTTATTGAAATCGGTTCATATTTAGATATAGCTCCCATATATATCTTTCGCCGGATTTTCCGTTATATGACCACAGAGGTCAAAGTTGCAGTCTGATTTACGTGAAATTTTGCACAGGGAGTAGAATTACAATACTAAATATGCATATCAAATTTGGTTGAAATCGGTTCAGATTTCTATATAGCTTCCATATATACGTATTTCCGATTTGGGAAAAAATGGCCAAAATACTGCTAAGTCGAGAACTTGTAAAAGTGACTCAAATTTTCCTTTATTTCTAATACATATCTATCGACCGATAAATCATAAATACAGTTTTGCGAAGTTGCCTCAAAATTGGTTCAGATTAAAATGTTTCCCATATTTATTTTTACTAACATAGTTTACCATCCCATGGCGTTAGCCGACTTAAATTTTAAGTCTATAGATTATAAATTTTGTTCAGATGGAGTCAGATTTAACTTATGTATTTGGAACAAAAACCCTTTTATATAGCACCCAACACATTTGACGGATTTGATATAGTATCGAAAATGTGGATTTACAAAGTGGTGCAGAGTATAGTCGGCCCCGCCCGACTTTAGACTTTCCTTATTTGTTTTTTTTTTTTTTGGGTATTTGCAGCAACTTCTCATATATCAATGGGTGTTGATAAATTCATTTTCTAAGTTAATTACCATATATTTTTTAGCATGGAGGACGAATTTTCCTGATACACTGAAAAATTATTTTTAGAAAATTTTAACTTAACCGTATTACAAACGCTGACATTACGCCAATATCACAAAAATAAGTAAATATTTCTCGATAAATTCAAGAAAATTTATTAAATAGAATTAATTTTTTTCACATGTTGAATAAAATTTTGTAGTTTGAAGGACAAAATTAGAGTTAAAAATTGCCAGAAGGTATTTAGGTTAGGTTAGGTTAGGTTATGTGGCAGCCCGATGTATCAGGCTCACTTAGACTATTCAGTCCGTTGTGATACCACAGTGGTGAAATTCTATCTTATCACTAAGTGCTGCCCGATTCCATGTTAAGCTCAATGACAAGGGACCTCCTTTTTATAGCCGAGTCCGAACGGCGTTCCACATTGCAGTGAAACCACTTAGAGAAGCTTTGAAACCCTCAGAAATGTCACCAGCATTACTGAGGTGGGATAATCCACCGCTGCAAAACTTGTTTGTGTTCGGTCGTAGCAGGAATCGAACCCACGACCTTGTGTATGCAAGGCGGGTATGCTAATCATTGCACCACGGTAGCTCCCAAGATGGTATTTAGTGCCATACGAAGTTCACGATGGACGCATTTGTAGTAAAATTTACAAATTTACAGAAATAATGCATTTTTTTGTGAGAAGTACGAATTTATGTATATTCTTCATTTGTGTATAATTTTTTTCCCGTTTTTTAGTAAAGGAAACTTTCTTAATAATTCCATGAATTAAAATAAAGTTAAATTGGCTTTAGTGAAATAGGGGGTTCACTTTTTTTGAGTGTACAATGTTTTCCTCCATGACCAAATATTACATTAGGTTAGAGTTATGAGATTCGACTTTAAAATGGGTATCGTTAGATAAAAGATATCCAATTGAATTCAATATTTATCTCTTTTAATTCGATGAGTATTGATACAGTAATCCCTCGATTTACGTCGTGATTGGTTCCGGAATTTGACGACGTAAATCGAATTAAAAATTGCTCATACTTACTCCTAAGTCCATTTATGTATGTATGTGCGTGTACATAATAAAAAACTTAAAAATAAAGGTAATTCAGTAATTTCGGTAATAATTTCAAAAAAAAATATTACGATGTCATCATCGTTGATACCTATTTTACTTATGGAAGGCTTTTCTGATAAAAAGGACAAAAAACTCGACGACGTAAATCGAATGGGGACGTAAATCGAAGTTTGATGGAATAAAAAATTTGACGACGTAAATCGAAACAACAGAAACCGAGACGATATAAATCAAGGGATTACTGTACAGTTAAAATGTATTAAAAACAAGTAAGGAAAGTCTAAAGTCGCGTGGGGCCGACTATCTTATACCCTGCACCACTTTGTACACCTAAATTTTCGATACCATATCACATTCATCAAATGTGTTGGGAGCCATATATAAAGGTTTGTCCCAAATACATACATTTAAATATCACTCGATCTGGACAGAATATGATAGACTTCTACAAATCTATAGTCTCAAAATGTAAGTCGGCTAATGCACTAGGGTGGAACACAATGTTAGCAAAAAAATATGGGAAACATTTAAATCTGAAGCCATTTTAAGGAAACTTCGCAAAAGTTTATTTATGATTTATCGCTCGATATATATGTATTAGAAGTTTAGGAAAATTAGAGTCATTTTTAAAACTTTTCGACTAAGCAGCGGTGATTTTGCAAGGAAAATGTTGGTATTTTGACCATTTTTGTCGAAATCATATAAACATATATATGGGGGCTATATCTAAATCTGAACCGATTTCAACCAAATTTGGCACGCATAGCTACAATGCTAATTCTACTCCTTGGGCAAAATTTCAACTAAATCGGAGTTAAAAATTGGCATCTGTGGTCATATGAGTGTAAATCGGGCGAAAGCTATATATGGGAGATATATCTAAATCTGAACCGATTTCAACCAAATTTGGCACGCAGAGCTACAATGCTAATTTTACTCCCTGTGCAAAATTTCAACTAAATCAGAGCAAAAAATTGGCCTCTGTGGTCATATGAGTGTAAATCGGCCTAAAGCTATATATTGGAGCTATATCTAAATTTGAACCGATTTCAACCAAATTTGGCACACATAGCTACAATGCTAATTCTACTTCCTGTGCAAAATTTCAACCAAATTGGGGTAAAACTCTGGCTTCTGGGGCCGGGAGATGGGAGATGGGAGCTATAGCTAAATCTGAACCGATTTCAATAAAATTTGGCACACTTGACTATAGTACTAATTGTCCTACTTGTGCAAAATTTTAAGCAAATTAGGGTAAAACTCTGGCTTCTGATGCCATATAAGTCCATATCGGGCGAAATATATATATATATATGGGAGCTATATCTAAATCTGAAGCGATTTCTTCCAAAATCAATAGAGATCTATTCTGAGCCAAAACACATACTTGTGCCAAATTTGAAGTCGATTGGACTAAAACTGCGACCTAGACTTTGATTACAAAAATGTGTTCACGGACAGACGGACTGACGGACATGGCTATATCGACTCAGGAGCCCACCCTGAGCATTTTTGCCAAAGACACCATGTGTTTATCTCGTCTCCTTCTGGGTGTTGCAAACATATGCACTAACTTATAATACCCTGTTCCACAGTGTGGCGCAGGGTATAAATATGGGTTGTCATTTAAGACTTTATTTTAAAGACGCTTTTTACTTGAAACTTCATGTAGTTTAATTTTGAATTCGAGACTGGAAATTTAAATAGAAGTTAATAAGTTTTTAGAGGACTTTAATACCATAGGATGAAAACAATTGCAAAAAAGGAATAAATTCAAATTTGGAATGTACTTGTATCTTAAATGCATCCTTGTCCGGTTCTTTGGCTCATAAAGAAAACCAAAATCATTAGTGAAAAAGGAAACTCCTTGGAACCTGGCAATTTTCAAGTGAAGCATGTACACTGTATGTGTGTCATATAGTGAGATGAACCCCTACATACGTTGGATATTTACCATTGAGTTTTATGGGTGCCTGGTATTGAACCTACGATTCAATGTGTGTAACCTGACATGGCAACTTTTGCTCCATACAGAAAATGTGTAATGCTTTATCAATAACCTCTGGTTATTTCCAGAGACGCATAAGGTCACCAACCATGGGGATAGCTCATCCCCATTGGTATGCTCAGATAGACAGAACAGCCCTTGAGAGTAATGCATAAAACATAAAAATACCCTAAAATTCATTAATTCCATTTCACTAATTAAACGCGTACATAGACATACACACGCAGACACAAAAAACAAAACGAAATCTGCCGGGACGGAAATTGAAATGGGTATGCGAATGTGAAAATCCCCGAAATTAAAAGAAAGCGGGAAGAAGCTGACGGAAATCACAGTCACCCATTCTGCCGCATTAGATGGCATTACAACGGCGAGAATCATTCACACTCAATCATTGCGTTTCATTATTACAAGAAATTCTCATTAACAATGAAAACACAAAGGCGACATTTGCCGCGACAATGGCTGGCCAGCCGTTGTTTTGTAGCTCGATTCGGTCATCGATTCAATGAATGGATTTCCCCGCCCCCCTCTTTCACTCTCTTTCTGACGTAGTGCAAAAGGAGTTGGAGGGGATCCACAAAGTTAATGCTTCGTATCTTTTATACGCACCAGATTTTAATTGCCAACAATTGTTATAGTTGTGAATGGCGAGAATTGGCTCAATGGTTGTGTGTATCTTCTTTGCAAAGGCCGCACATTTTGTGCGGTGCGGCGGAAATTTATGGCAAAGACAAGGGAAATTCGCGATTTATAATAAAACAGCCGGCGCTTCAAGTAATAATTTGAATTTCATCTTTAATGGCCAAATGCTAAGAAATGCTAGAGCATCACCACCAACAACAACAACAATAACAACACTTGCAGCCAAAGGGTTGTTGGGAAATTATCTTTGGCAAGGCCCTTCAAGTAATTTCCATCATCATGGCCGCGAACAAGCGAAAACCAAGCCAATAATAAATAAAATAATTTACTTCGGCTCACCGACAGACATAATCGTGGATGCTGCCCAAGTTTGTAATTATGGAATTAATAAATATGAAAGACTCCCCCCCCCCCCCCCCACTCTCCGGAGCCTTGCCTTCGACTTCATCTATGGCGATAAGGCATTCGAATTTTCGAATTGTAGTCATCTATAAATTGTTCGCAGCCATAAAGTATGCAATAGCATTAAATTTTTGTGAAAGCCTTAAAGTATGCTACAGAATTTAGTAGATATTATAAACACCTGCTCTCATGCTCTGATTTCTTACATACTCTCCGTAAATACATACATAGTGAAAGAGAAGAGAGAGTGTCTATGCTATGAGAAATGCACACAAAATTGTTTTTGCTTTTTTTGCACTTTTTTCTTTGCATTGGACTGCTGTGAGCTGGTCTGCACTTGTGTCCCATGTCCTTGCTGTGAGAGTGCACAACAACAAACCAAACAAGCAAAGACGAATAATAAAAAGTCAGCTTCGAATTCAGGAAAAAAGCAAACGAGAACATTTTGTGCAGTGCACACTATTGTGTTATGTTGTTGCCTCATGCGCTTTTCATTGTGTTTTTATGGTTGCCAGAGCAATGGACCCGCCTCCTTTGCCATTGTGCACGTAATCACCTATCGCAGCACAAGCAACGAGACGATGTATCCTTGGATTCACAATTTTACTCCGAACTCGTACAGTTGTTGCAACCTTGGAAGTGTAATTTTGTATCAGACCCTAGCCGACAGAGGAGAGGCGGCCTGGGATGGAGAATCGAAACGAAAAATTCATCATGGCGAGTTGTCTCGACCCGACTGAAAGAGAGCGAGAGTGGGTGGGGAAAACTTTTTTGCCAATTGGGAGCAAAGCAAGCAAAAGAAAATCCCTGCAATCCAATATGCATCACAGCATGGACTGGTGAGTTGTGAATGCGTTCCAGTTCAAACACTTAAAAACCTAATAAGAGCCCTTGGAAAAGGAACGGGCAGGACTCCTCGTTATGTGAATTCTTCGATATGCTCTCTTTCACTCTTTGGGGACAGTCGCATACGTCCGTCCACTGTTTAACTGTTTCTGTCGCACTTGCATGGTCATTTGTGGAATGTTTTGTCTGACATTTGTATTTCCTACAACATGGGATAGAGATGGAGGGGGGTTTTTTTCTTAATGATGTTGGTCTACTTCGACCAAAATAGGATGACGATACTAGTGGTGGTGCATCTTGTAATTTCCATAAACTTCCCTACTCAATGCACTCTCTACTATAATGGCTGTAATGATGATGATGACGACCACGATAATGGTGATGCGTTACGACTGGATGTGCAAGACTGATGATGGTGGCAATGTAGGTGTCAACTGATGGTGCTGTTTGGTCACAGCAAATGATCTCCACCATCATTATCCTGGAGCAAATGCAATTTGTTGTTGTCAGGATGTCCTCTGCACTGCATGGAATTAATTTATCGCTTCACTACATCACCATGTGCGGCCTCATTTTTTTCCTCTTCATTTGAATTCTAAACCAAGCATTTTTTCCAAATGGATAGTCCGCGTTGCCCCCCCTCCCCCTCCTCAACACTAAGGAAACTAGCCAAGGCGCTGGGTATTTTTGAATTGTATTAAATTTAATGGAATTTAAAACTTAAAGAATTTTGCATGTTGTCATAGAACATTTTAAGAAATCTACGAAATTCTAGATGAAGTATAATGCTTTGGGGCTCAGTAACACACATTTAAAATGGTTAAATTGAAAATTTTTCATTGGCATTGCGAAACATTTGCTTTAAAACAATGAAATTCTTCATTAATATAATGCAATATTTCGCTATTTAATAGGAAAATCATTATGATAACGTCATAAGCGTAGGAAGGCGTCTGGGGAGGGGGCTTAGACCCCCCCCAGAAAAATTTTAGCCCCCCCCCCAGAATTTGAAAACCTATTTACATTTTTATAAAAATTAAAAAAGTATATACTCGTACTACGCACAAAGTTCCACTAAAGACTTTCATGCACAATCGAATTACTTGGGTTGTGGTAGAAGTCTGATATTTATTTAATAAAGCTGTGGTTGAACTTATGATTTAGTTGAATAAAAAATAGTAGTTTAGTTGAATAAAAACTATTCTTTCATAAATTAATATCTTAGTAATGCTGCATAAAAGCGTCGCCAAAAAAGAAGTGAAAATGTTCTTTTTGGGTCTGGAAGTGGTACAAAATTGGCGGAGAAGCGATGAATGTAATATGAACTTGTCATAGAACGAATGTCCACAGTTTCAACAGCCGTTGCAATGAATTTGTTTGCATTTGAATAATTTGTACCATTTTATTTATTCTTACTCTTTTTTAACTATTTGAAAAAAGAAAACAAAAAATTACGCATTAAAATATAAAAAAATGAAGTAAAACAACTTCCTGTGTAGTTAAAATAGTTAACTTCTTTATGAAGACATTCTTGGAAGTGCTTTTAAAGTTGTGCCTTTAGAACAACTCCCAATTTTTTGCTGGGAAAAGTGTGGAACTACCCTACGGGAAATGGATCAACCACAGAACTGGTACAGGACTAGTCCCTGGTGTGTACACGGATGAAAAAGACTGTTTTTCATATGTTTGGCTATAAACATTATATGTTTGGAACACAAATTTTTAAACACAATATTTTTGAGTGCAAGCATATAATGTTCATAAACTAGCATAACATGTTTGGGACATATATGTTAATATGTTAGAACATATTATGTTTGGGACATAAAATGTTTGTAAATATAATATGCTTGGATGCAAACATATATTAATTTAGAAATAGCCTATAAACATATATGTGTTTAGTAGCTTGGAGCGCTATTTAACAGGGAGCGATATTGAATTAAGTTGGTGGTTGTTGCTTGTTATTACAAAATTAACATTTTATTTTTCCTTGGGCAATTGATCAGCTACTTCTTTGATCCTTACAAACTGTGTGGTCCGCTGTTCGAATCCCCGTCCGGCAAAAGGTAAAATTAAAATAAAAAAAATCATAAAATTGAATAATTTCTTCTACAATGTTTGTATTACAGAAAAAGGTGCTAAGAACTAAAAAATCTCGTGGAAGTGAGAAAGATGTCGGGGAATATACAATTGGGCAGAAACAAAATTTTGAGCATTCAGGTCGAAAACCTATGTTGTTAGCACCTATATTACCTGTTTATTTTCATAATTCATTATGATTGTAAATATATAAATAAATAAATAAAATTTTGAGCACAATATTGTTTGGGAGAATTTTTTTTTAAGCATATAATATTTTTGGGTGCAAAATGCTTCCAAACATATTATATGGTCACATAATAACATATCGTTTTTTGGAAGACAACATTATTGAATTTGGATGCAAAAATACAAAATGTTTGGAACTTAGACTACCCAAACATATATTGTTTAGACCAATATGCTCTCAAACATATTATATATTGGTAGAGATCAAACATATAAATGTTTGGGCAATACCCAAAAATGTATATGCTTGAAGCAAAATATGTTTGAGAGTATATGTTACAGAAGCGATTTTTTGTGAGGGTGTATGGACCAGTCCCAGTTCTGATCAAAACGTATGGAAGGGACCGTCCACTTTAACATGGGTTTGTCATTGACGGAGTAAACTTACATTTTAGGACGCGTCTTGGACTCATCCCAAAGGACACGTCCTGGGACAATTTAGCAGGAGCAACCCATAAACATAAACAAGTCCTCAGGAACCAGTCTCGGACAAACTCTTAGAAATCCCTTTCAATTTGGGCTCCTAATCGAACCCGAATTGAAAAAAAAAAACTTTTGAAATATGTCGAACAAAAGGTTATTCTGATAATTTTATTTCACTAAATGTGAAAATTGCAACTGGAGCAAAGGTACCAGTTCTGTGATAGGTCCGTCAGTGGCAATTTGCACCAATTTCCCGTAGGGTACTTTTAGTTGCTTTATTATAAATTGATTGTCGAGTTATTTTTATGAGGCAGTGAAATACTTATTTTTATTTCACTCTCCACTTTTCTCCATAATTGATTTCGGAAACATACGAGGCTGGTCCTATGCAGATAAAAATTTTTTGGACTGATGCTAAAGTTAACTTATGTTTCTTGGAAAAAATCTATTTTGTTTTACTTTAGTTTTTAAAATTCTAATCATTTGGTTTCAGTGATTTGTATGTCCTTCACCACACTGTATACAGGGTATAATAAGTTTGTGCATTTGTATAGACCCATCTTTTAGTATACCGATCGTCTTAGAATTAAATTCTGTGACGATTTAGCGATGTCCGTCTGTCTGTCTATTGATGATTCTTCTGTGTTTTGTGGTAACACAATGGCCTGAAGAGTCTACGTGAACCTTAAATATGGGGCTGCCACCTAATTTGATCGAAATCGGTTCAGATTAGGTTAGTCCGATTGATGAAAAAGTGGCCAGAATAACTACATTTTATACACAACGTTAGGAAAATACTGTTATACCTCTAATACATAGTATCGCCCCATAAATCATAAATGAAATTTTGTGCAATTGCATAAAAATGGTTCTGGTTTTTTATTGCTCTTATTTCGGTGTCCTCATTCCAGAGTACGCTAAGTCGACTTAGCATTTTTTTTTGGAGTTGTTTTTTATTCGGATTGATGTTTTTTATTGGGAAAGTTTTAAAAATTTCCAATCCAAAAAGGGCAAAAAGCTTTGTTCGGTCTTAAGAGGTCTTAGTCATTTTCTGCCATGTTCTATTATCACTATTTTGAATTCGTACATACTAAAAAAAATCTACAATAAACATGATTTTAACACCGAAAAAGTGAATTTATATCTTATACGATTTTTGAGAAATTCCAAAACAAAAACTTTGATCTTGTTTCCTGTAAAATTCACTTTTTACACTTAGCGTGCTTTGGAATGGAGACATCGATTTATACTCTGAGCCACACTGTGGACAATGGTATTGTAAGAATGGAAGTAACCAATTGCGCCTTAAAAATATATATACACAAAGAAAAATTTCATTAAAATTTTTCTACCAGTGTATGCTTAAGTTGAAACATAATATGTTTGAACTAGACAAACAATAGTTTGTTTGGGCCAATACTGAAAATATATATGCTTACAGCAAAATGTGTTTGGGGCATATGTTACAGAAGCAATTTTTTTGAGGGTGCAGAAGGAGACGGAATAGACATATGGTGGAGCGATATTGCTCAGGGCCGGCCTGAGTCGATCTTCCTTCTGTCCGTCCGTTTGTCTATGAACACATTTTTGCAACCAAAGTTTCGCTCGCAGTTTTGGTCCAATCATTTGGAATAAATCAGTTCAGATTTAGATAAAGCTCCCATATACATATATGTTTCGCCCGATTTGTACTCCAGAAGCCACAGGTTTTCCCTGAACATGTAAACAAAAAACTTTATATACAGCACATTTGACGGATTTGGTATGTGAATCTACAAAATGGTGCATGTTTTTATTATGTTTTAATTATGTTAAATCTTCATAAGCCTATATAAATTTTAAGTCTAGAGATTAGAGAGTAGAAGTATAACATTTTTTGCTAAATCGGTTCAGATTTAAATACATAAAAATTTATAGAGATTTAATTTGTATTTTTTTTTTGCTTTAGATAATGCGTGCTCTAAGTAAATTATTGTTCCATTGATTTTCTCTCTTCCTTGGGAATACATAATTTGAGAAGATATTCATGTGCTATCAGGTGCCTCTTAAAATAGGCAATGCAAAAAAACTCATTTTAACAGTTGCGAGAAATATTTGTGTAAGAAAAGTCTCATTAATGCACGACTACTTTATAACTCAAACACTTGCGGCATTCACTTAGCATGAAAATCAGGAAACATTAGTTCCCAATGAGTATATGTAAATCGGCCAAATATGTTTTCCACTTACGATGAAATGCGTAATGGAATTCGAAATGCATTTGCAATTCTCAATTATTTGTGTTTCCAAGGAATTTAGGAAGTTTACCACTACTCTTGCAAACGTCGTACATAAATTTAAGTGAATGAAGTGAATCCTTCTTATCGAGAATCATTTAAATATGGGCAACATTAAAAATCTCTGGGAGCGACCAAAAAAAAATTCATATAAAAACATTCGTTACATACTCACAAATGCCTACTTACAAGTCCACAAACAAAAGTTCACACACACACCCACAAGCTTCTACCGATGTAACCATGGTAACTGAGAGTTTATCCATGGGGCATACTTTCATACATTACCTGCAGGAAGTAATTGAAGAAAAAATGAAGCGTAACAGCTGTGAACAGACTGTTGTTTTTTCATTTCGTCTTCATTTCTTTTTGCCTACATCTTTGACTTAAGCATTTCGTTTGGACTCAAAGTGAATTAATGAGCTTTTATGTTAGGAGAGCATGTCATGCGTGTGGATGTGTGATAGATACATTCGAGCCTGCAAGTGTGATTGTTATAAGAAAACTTTGGAAAATGTGTGAAAACAAAGCCATAAACTACACTCAGGCGTAGTTGGATGTTCGTATTGACAACACCCGGTTGCAAACAAAACCAACCAACTCTTGTTTTATTTCGCCAACATAGTCACTGCGAATGTATTTTGTATTCCTTTGGTTTTCGTTTTTCATGTATTTCAAGTAAGTTTTCAGTTTGAGTTAATTTTAATGTAATTGTATGACAATGAGCTGCAATAGGTAGAAACATACATTTATAGAAATTAATTTTATATGATTTTGTTTTAATGGAGGACCTGTAGGTTCTGCTTAAAAACCTTAAATTTTTATTTGGTGATATTTTCTTATGCAAATCGGATGAAAATTCAATGAAGATATTGAGAGGTCGGTCTATATTGAGGTTATACCAGTATACACCATATTTGGTACACATACACTGAAAAAACAGTGAACCAACCAGGAAGAAACATTTAGTTAATTTTAGAAACTTTTTTAATATTTTTAGAAAATTTTAACTAAACAGTATTACAAACGCTGACATCCCGCCGATATCATAAAAATAAGTAAATATTTTTCGACAAATTCAAGAAAATTCATAAGACATAAATAATTTTTTTCACTTTTTAGAGATAATTTTGTAGTTTGAAGGAAAAAATTGGAGTTCAAAATTTGCAAGAATGTTTTTAGTGACATACGAAGTTCATGATGGAAGCATTTGTAGTAAAACTTACAAATTAAAAAAATAATGAACTATTTTGTGAGAAGTACGGATTCAGTAAAACTTTTTACTTCATTTGTGTATAATTTTTCCCCTTTTTATACCCACCACCATAGAATGGTGTCGGTGGTATAATAAGTTTGTCACTCCATTTGTAACACATCGAGATATCGATTTCCGACTATATAAAGTATATATATTCTTGATAAGGGAGAAATTCTAAGACGATATAACGATGTCCGTCTGTCTGGCTGTTGTAATCACGCTACAGTCTTCAATAATGAAGCAATCGTGCTGAAATTTTGCACAAACTCGTCTTTTGTCTGCAGGCAGGTCAAGTTCGAAGATGGGCTATATCGGTCCAGGTTTTGATATAGTCCCCATATAAACCGACCTCCCGATTTGGGGTCTTGGGCTTAAAGAAATCGTAGTTTTTATCCAATTTGCCTGAAATTTGAAATCTAGAGGTATTTTATGACCATAAAGAGGTGTGCCAAAAATGGTGAGTATCGGTCCATGTTTTGGTATAGCCCCCATATAGACCGATCTCCCGATTTTACTTCTTGGGCTTATAGAAACCGCAGTTTTTATTCAATTTTTATTCAATTGGAAATCTAGAGGTATTGTAGGACCACAAATACGGGTGCCAAAAATTGTGAGTATCGGTCCATGTTTTGGTATGGTCCCCATATAAAACGACCTCCCAATTTGGGTTCTTGGGCTTATAGAAACCGTAGTTTTTATCCAATTTGTCTGAAATTGGAAATCTAGAGGTATTTTAGGACCATAAAGAGGTGTGCCGAAGATGGTGAGTATCGGTCCATATTTTGGTATAGCCCCCATATAGACCGATTTCCCGATTTTACTTCGTGGGCTTCTACAATCCGAAGTTTTTATCCTATTTGCCTGAAATTGGAAATCTAGAGGTATTTTCGGGTCATAAAGAGGTGTGCCGAAAACGGTGAGTATCGGTCCATATTTTAGTATAGCCCCCATAAGAACGATCTCCCGATTTAACTCCTTGGGTTTCTAGAAACCGTAGTTTTTATCTGATTTGCCTCAAATTGTAAATATTCTGATATTTTAGGCTCACAAAAACGTGTATCGGATTAAGTTTTTATCGGTCCATTTGGTAATGCCTCCATATAGACCGACTTCACTTCTTGAGGGTGTAGAAGGCGCACTGATCATGAATATTGCTTGAAACTCAATGTAAAATGTCCAGATTTTACTTCTACATATTTAAGATTTCAAATAAAGACGTTATTTTATAATTTTCTTGCACACTTACAAGAGATGTTAATGATTCCTGTAAAACTCAGACAAAAATGGTTCTTATAAATCCAGAATCTGATATAGTCCTCATAGGTGAAATCTTTAAATTTATCTTCGGGAAGTGTCCTCAAGTCCTCAAGCCCTCCTGAAATTTCAAAGGAAACCCTAATGTTTGGCTCATGGTGGTGGGTATTTAAGATTCGACCCGGCCGAACTTAGTGCTGTATATTCTTGTTTAAGTTCATTTTACTAACGTACGCAAAAAATTATTTGAGCAAAGGAAACATTCTCCATATACAGTAATTCCATGAACTAAAATAAAGTTAAATTGGCATTAATGAAATAGAGAATTCCTTTTTTTGAGAGTATTTATAGACCCAAAATAGATTTCTAATTTCAAGCAAATTGGATAAAAACTGCGGTGTGTAGAAGCTTCAGAAGTCAAATCAAGGTTAGGTTAGGTTAGGTGGCAGCACGATGTATCTGGCTCACTTAGACTATTCAGTCCATTGTGAAATCAAGAGTTATATCAAAGGCTGGGCCGATAACCTATTTTGAACTCGACCTACGTGCAGGCAAAAGCGAACCTGTGCCAAATTTCAGGACAACAGTAGTGTGATTACAACAGACAGAAGCCAGATGGACATGTTTATATCATCTTAGAATTTCTCCCTACTTTCAATATCAAGAAATTCAATGAAAATAATTCCATGTAATTTTCATTGACTTTCTTGAAAAATGTTAGAGGAAATATTTAAAAATGTCGGTTATTAAACTGATGACAAAATTATTTTTTTGCAAAAGATTTATTTACTTAAAATAAACTAAATTAAAAAAAATCTTTATTAATAATATAAACTAAGTCATACATTCCTATGATCGTACAAATAAATTCAATGCTGACTAAAGCAAATGAACATTTAGAGCTAGGACGGGCCGAGTTGGATGAATGGGCACTGGAGACACATAAATCAACATGTTCCAATGCAACGGCCGGAAGGACGCTGAAAATAATATGGAGTGACCGAAACAAGAAAAACTCTGGATAACTATTAAAGGAGGGTAGCACAACAGTCAGGAGGGCCGTGGGAAAAATTACCGGTACCGAAAGGGAGTAGTAGGGGATAATGCATGTAAGTCGTGTTTTGAGTATGATGAGACCTTGGGCACTACCTTTGTCACTTTCCTACATTTACTAGGTAAAGAGTTAACCATATCGGTGAAGAGTTGATTCGTGACCTAACCCTAAAAATTGAGGAATTCGTTTCAGAATGAAATAATGTTCTTAGAATAAAATAAGGGTACGATGAAAAGAAGAAGTTTGAGCGCATAACAAGCCGAATAATGGCAGACATGAGACAGAAATTTTAATTCTCTTTTCAACCTAACCCAAGCCCTAAAATATCGGTAAAGTATCGTTTTTCCAAACACACATTATGGAAATTTCAAAAAATAGAAAAAAAATTAAATTTCCCCCCGAGGTAGTTAATTTTTCCCATAAAAATCTTTACTATTTTTCTGTGTGACTATTCCGAAGTGCTACAGCATCGTTTGAAGAACGAAATAGGGACAAATGAAAGTCAGCGAATAAATGTTATATAAATCCATGAATTATGCTTCGAAGTGCTACGCATGTTCTCCAGATGTGGACTCAATGAATTATTTCCTGTTTTCAGATCTCTGATTGGAAAGATATTTTCGCCGAAACTGGCGCCTATTTGGAAGCAAGATCATATTAGGGTGTCGATAAGTGTGAGGATCCCTATAATTCATACAATGAAATATAGCTTTAACAGTTTGGTGTATGGACAATTGTTTGAGATAGTGTATGTTAAGCGATGAAACGGCTGTAGATGTGTGCACCTGACACGAAATTGTCGTGACTCACGAAAATTTTCGTGAATCGTGCGTGAGTCGTGAGTCACGCTCATGACAACAGCGTGAGTGTGCGTGAGCGTGATTAACAAACCAAAATGCCGTGCGTGAGCGTGAGTCACGAAAATAATATCTTCGTGAGTGTGCGTGAGTAACGAATTACACTCACGAAAATATTCCTGCTCACCAACATAAAACGCTTAAGAGTTAAATTAAATTACAATTTTAGTGACACCTGGGATGTTAAGAGTTTAATAACACTCTCGATTTTAATAATGCTCATATTTTCAGACACTTCGGTAAGGTAAATTAATCATAAAATTATTCGTGAGTCACGATATTTTTCGTGAGTCACGGTATTTTTCGTGAGTCACGGTATTTTTCGTGAGTCACGATGTTTTCGTGCGTAAGTGTGCGTGAGTACAAATGTTCTTTTCGTGAGTGTGCATGAGCGTTAGTCCTACCAAAAATATCGTGCGTGATTGTGCGGGATCATGATTTCAGTCGTGAGTGTGCGTGAGCGTGAGTAAACTATTACTCACGTACAAACCTCTACACGACTGTCTTTAATGAAAAATTTTAGCATGTAAAGAAAACTTTGTTTGTATAACATTTCGTACCTCAGAAAAGAAATGTCTTCTCTCAGTGGAAATTAATAAAAATTGTACTTTTAGTGCACGATTGGTCGAAAAGTCGACTGTTGTATCCCAGACAAAAACGTCAGATACTGAATTTTAATAAAATTTGGATTAAAATATACCTACTTCGCACTCTATTGGTAAAAATTGTTTGATATGCCAATTTTCGAAATTCTTTGACCTGCCTTCAGAATCGTATCTGTACTAAATTTCAGGATGTTATTTTCCAATTTTCGAAATTCTTTGACCTGCCTTCAGAATCGTATCTGTATTAAATTTCAGGATGTTATTTTCACCTTTGAAGTATAACATACTTCGTCGTTTGCCCAACATAAGCGACATCATGAGTTCTTAATATATGATTTCTAGTGGCTATGATTTATGTTATGTATATTTCCTTATAGCATAATAAATGTGTTATATATGTAAAAGTGTGCTTGTGTGTATGTTGAATCATAAGTAATGTACTATATTACAATGAAATCAGAGAATATGACTATGTGAATGAGAGAGTGTGTTTTTTATGCTGTTTCCTTTTTTCGTTGTTGGTGTTGTTGTATTTTATTCAAAACACTCAAAACTTAATTTACATTTGGCAAATGTGAGAAATGAAGACATGCTCATTTGCATAAGTAGCAACATTCAACACTTGGCTCAGAACATTCAACATTCAAAACTCAGACCGAGTAATCACAGCAGTTGATGTTAACCATTTGCACACCAACACTCTCACAACGCTTTGTCATATACGTGTGAATGTTAGCACTGCGAAATGAAGCTGTTGTTGGTGACAGTGATGCTGTGCGTGTGTTTTTTGTTGTGTTTTGTTCCACGACTCTTTCTGCCGTACTTACAATATAATCCGAAAAAAAGCATTTGCCACATGTGTCGGTTGCTATTGTCGCACCGCTTGCGTTTAACCACTGCCCTTGTTGTAAAAAACCCTATTTTCTAAAAGTCTCCTTAGCCCCCAATGTCCGGGAATTTGTATTCTAAAGACTGTTGAAATGTTTCCAATAATGAAGGATTCGACTTTAATTAAAATCTTTAGAGTGTGAGGAGCCAAAATGTTAATGGCAACGTAAATAACGTGAAAACAAATTGAAAAAACATTCATACGCTCCATGGTCCCCAAAAAAGCCCAATATACACCTCCATACTCTAAGCACAACACTCATACGTCATATGGTCTGGCTTTTGTTTCGTCCACAAAAGGGACATCCATTTTTATTATACCATACGTTTACCGGACACCCATAGATTTTACAAAAAAAAAAAAAAATCAAATAGAAATGATATGAGTAATGGAGTTGAAAGCGGATTTTGTGTTTATAGCAGAATGAAAAAGAAATGAGCAGGGTTCGGTTATAATGTTCTCAGTTTGAGGTCCAAGCAAATAGTACTTCGGTAAGAACTACGTGGAAACAATATTTTTATAAACACAAAGATATCATGTCACTCCAATAAAAATACTATTATTCGTAGCATAGAAGACATATTGTTCTGATACAAAGAAAAACTTGACCGAAAGTTGAATGGTTAGGAGATTCGACTTTAAAATTGCTATCTATACATAAAAGAAAATTCTATTCCACTCACCCCCATTTTCATGAAGCTCCGTTAGTGTTCCGTTAGCTACCGAATTTTTAAATCGTATTGTGGACATAGCTGTCATCTTGTCTATATATTCCATATGTCAGTTAGGAACTTAACTGCCAAAAAATTTTCAGTTAAAGTTCTTTCCGTTACTTTCCGTCTTTCAGTTCATTTACGTTAACTGGAAGTTAAAGCCAAAGGGAGCTACATGAAAATGGCCGTAAGTACAATTTGGTTTTGAAAATTCTTCAGTATTAATGAAATCATCTTTGAATTCGATATTTGTTTGTATCTTGCCTACAATATCGTCCAAGACTTTATTTATTTTTATTATAAATTCATGTTTTTCAAGCTCCAGGTCTTTTTTAAATATCTTATTTATTTTTCCCAATATCTCGCGATTACGATATTGAATCGCTTCCTAATCGCGAAATATTGGGAAACATGAATAAAATATTAAAAAAGACCTCGATCTTGAAAAAACATGAATTTATTATTCTAACAAGAAGGTCGACCAAAAATCAAATAAAAAACTAATTATTATTATAACCTCCATCATAGGATGGGGGTATATTAACTTTGTCATTCCGTTTGTAACACATCGAAATATTGCTCTAAGACCCCATAAAGTATATATATTCTGGGTCGTGGTGAAATTCTGAGTCGATCTGAGCATGTCCGTCCGTCCGTCCGTCTCTTGAAATCAACTTCCGAACGAAACAAGCTATCGACTTGAAACTTTGCACAAGTAGTTGTTATTGATGTAGGTCAGATGGTATTGCAAATGGGCCATATCGGTCCACTTTTACGTATAGCCCCTATATAAACGGACCCCCAAATTTGGCTTGCGATTGCTCTAAGAGAAGCAAAGTTCATCCGATCCGGCTGAAATTTGGTATATAGTGATAGTATATGGTCTCTAACAACCATGCAAAAATTGGTCCATATGGGTCCATAATTACATATAGCCCCCATATAAACCGATCCCCCGATTTGGCTTGCGGAGCCTCTAAGAGAACCAAATTTCATCCGATCCGTCTGAAATTTGGTACATGGTGTTAGAATATGGTCTCTAATAACCATGCAAAAATTGGTTCACATCGGTCCATAATTATATATAGCCCCCATATAAACCGATCCCCAGATTTGGCTTGTGGAGCCTCTAAGAGAAGAAAATTTCATCCGATCCGGCTGAAATTTGGTACATGATGTTGGTATATGGTCTCTAACAACCATGCAAAACTTGGTCCACATCGGTCCATAATTATATATAGACCCCATATAAACCGATCTCCAGATTTGGCTTGCGAAGCCTCAAAGAGGAAAAACTTGCATCCGATCCGGCTGAAATTTGGTACATGGTATTGGTATATGGTCTCTAACAACCGTGCAAAAATTGGTCCACATCGGTCCATAATTATATATGGCGCCCATATAAACCGATCCCCAGATTTGGGTTGCGGAGCCTCAAAGAGAAGCAAATTTCATCCGATCCACCTGAAATTTGGTACATGATATTGGTATATGGTCTCTAACAACCATGCAAAAATTGGTCCACATCTGTTCATAATTATATATAGCCCCCATATAAACCGATCCCCAGATTTGGCTTGCGAAGTCTCCAAAAGAAGCAAATTTCATCCAATCCGGTTGTAATTTGGAACATGGTGTTAGTATATGATCTTTAACAACCGTGCCAGAATTGGTCCATATCGGTTCATAATTATATATAGCCCCCATATAAACCGATCCCCCGATTTGGCTTTCGGAGCCTCTAAGAGAAGCAAATTTCATCCGATCCGGCTGAAATTTGGTGCATGGTATTGGTATATGTTCTCTAATGACCATGCAAAAAATGGTCCACATCGGTCCATAATTATATATAGCCCCCATATAAACCGATCCCCAGATTTGGCTTGCGGAGAAGAAAATTTCATCCGATCCGGCTGAAATTTGGTACGTGATGTTGGTATATGGTCTCTAACAACCATGCAAAACTTGGTCCACATCGGTCCATAATTATATATAGACCCCATATAAACCGATCTCCAGATTTGGCTTGCGAAGCCTCAAAGAGGAAAGACTTGCATCCGATCCGGCTGAAATTTGGTACATGGTATTGGTATATGGTCTCTAACAACCGTGCAAAAATTGGTCCACATCGGTCCATAATTATATATGGCGCCCATATAAACCGATCCCCAGATTTGGGTTGCGGAGCCTCAAAGAGAAGCAAATTTCATCCGATCCACCTGAAATTTGGTACATGATATTGGTATATGGTCTCTAACAACCATACAAAAATTGGTCCACATCTGTTCATAATTATATATAGCCCCCATATAAACCGATCCCCAGATTTGGCTTGCGAAGTCTCCAAAAGAAGCAAATTTCATCCAATCCGGTTGTAATTTGGAACATGGTGTTAGTATATGATCTTTAACAACCGTGCCAGAATTGGTCTATATCGGTCCATAATTATATATAGCCCCCATATAAACCGATCCCCCGATTTGGCTTTCGGAGCCTCTAAGAGAAGCAAATTTCATCCGATCCGGCTGAAATTTGGTGCATGGTATTGGTATATGTTCTCTAATGACCATGCAAAAAATGGTCCACATCGGTCCATAATTATATATAGCCCCCATATAAACCGATCCCCCGATTTGGCTTGCGGAGCCTCTAAGAAACGAAAATTTCATCCTATCCGGCTGAAATATGTTCTCTAATGACCATGCGAAAATTGATCCTATTGGTCCATATTTATATATAGCCCCCATATAACTCGATTCCCAGATTTGTCCTCCGCAGCCTCTTGGAGGAGCAAAATTCATCCGATCCCGTTGAAATTTGGAAATTTGTTAGAATGTGGTCTCTAACAAACACGCAAGAATTGGTCCATATCGGTCCATAATTATATATAGCCCCCATATAAACCGTTGTCCAGATTTGATCTCCAGAGACTCTTAGTGGAGCAAAATTCATCCGATCCGGTTGAAATGTGCAACGTGGTGTTAGTATAAGGCCGCTAATATCCATGCCAAAATTGGTTTATATCGGTCTATAGTTATATATAGCCGAACCCCAATCACACAAAAATTGGTCCATATCGGTTCATATTCATGGTTGCCACTCAAGCCAAAAATAATCTACCAAAATTTTATTTTTATGGTAAACATTGTCAAAATGTTTTTTCTATAGGAAATTTTGTCAAAATGTTATTTCTATAGAAAATTTTGTCAAAATTTTATTTCTATAGAAAATTTTGTAAACATTTTATTTCTATAGAAAGTTTTGTCAAAAGTTTATTTCTATAGAAAATTTTGGCAAAATTTTATTTCTGTAGAAAATTTTGTCAATATTTTATTTCTTTAGAAAATTTTTTCCAAATTTTACTTCTATAGAAAATGTTGTCAAAACTTTATTTCTATAGAAACTTTAAACTTAATTATATATGTACGTATTTATTAGGGAGCCACCGTGGTGCAATGGTTAGCATGCCTGCCTTGCATACACAAGGTCGTGGGTTCGATTCCTGCTACGACCGAACACCAAAAAGTTTTTCGGCGGTGGATTATCCCACCTCATATAATACTGGTGACATTTCTGAGGGTTTCAAAGCTTCTCTAAGTGGTTTCACTGGAATGTGGAACGCCGTTCGGACTCGGCTATAAAAAGGAGGTCCCTTGTCATTGAGCTTAACATGGAATCGGGCATCACTCAGTGATAAGAGAGAAGTTCACCACTGTGGTATCACAATGGACTGAATAGTCTAAGTGAGCCTGATACATCGGGCTGCCACATAACCTAACCTAACCTAACCTACGTATTTATCGGCCTTTTTTAGTTTAATATATACTACGTATGGACTACCTTGTAATTTGGAAGACGGTGTTAGGAAGTTTTAAGATACCTTGCCATCGGCATGTGTTACCGCAACCCAAGTAATTCGATTGTGGATTACAGTCTTCAGTAGAAGTTTCTACGCAATCCATGGTGGAGGGTACATAAGCTTCGGCCTGGCCGAACTTACGGCCGTACATACTTGTTTTTATTTTAAAAACAATTTCTAAAATAAAGTCTTGATATTCCATGATTGGTATTGCATGACAGTCAAAGAAACCAGTAAATTAAGATTTGTGCCCTATACTAAAAAAACAGTGAACTCTTATGGGGCTAAACCCAATTTAACTTTATTTTTGTTTATCGAAGTTATATGTTTTAGTTCAAATTTTCCCAATATGAGAAAGTTTCTTTCATTTTAAACTAAAAAAAAAAAAACAAATGAAGCATAAAGACTTACTAATTTCATATTATCCACAAAATTGTAAAAATTTCTCTAAAATATGTACATTTTATCAAAATGTGTGTGAATCGTATGGGGCTAAAGATATTTTTTCAATTTCTAACTTGAAATATTTCTTTCAAAATTCGAAATTTTCTTTTACAAGTAAATAAAAAAAAATTTTAACGCCAATATCACAAAAATTAATAAATTTTTTTCGACACATTCAAGAAAATTTTGTAGACTCAATTCATTTTTTACATCTGTTAAAAGAAAATTTCGTAGCTTGAAGGAAAAATTTCGAATAAAAAAAGACAAAAATATCTTTAGAGCCTGTACGAAGTTAAAGATGGCGCACTTGTTGTTAAATTTATACATTTTAAAGTGTACCACAGTGAAGAACTTCTCTCTTATAAGTGAGTGCTGGTCATGTTTAGTTCAATGACAAGGGACCTCCGTTTTATAGCCGAGTCCGAACGGCGTTTCACATTGAGTGAAGATTTAAAACACTCAGAAATACCAGTAGCCTGATTGAGATGAGATAATCTACCGCTGGAAAAATTTTTGGTGCGTGGTCATGCTAACCATTGAAATCATGTGGCTTCCACATTGCTTTGGGAAATTCAGAAATTTGGACAGCTAAGAAAGAAAATTATTTATTTTTGCTGTGGCACTTTTAAGTTGGTAACACTCAGAGAAGAAACATGATTGTCACAATCATATTCGAAGAGCAAAATAATATGATAGGAGCTATTTTTGCGGCGACCATGTAACATTTTAACCTGCAACCATGTTGGCTCAGTGAACATGGTTCTAAGAAAAATGTAATTGTCCTCATCTAAAATGTTATTATATTGATAAAAAGAATTTTGTTTGAATGAAAAGACAAAGGTTACGATTTAAAATGTTATGGTATTCATTAAAAATGTTTTTCTCCTAGTTAAAAGAACATGGTCACAACCTAAAATGTTTTGATCTTTATGAAAAAACTTTTTTCATCGTAGAAAAAAGGACGCCACTTGAGAAAAGAAAACACAAAATTAACTTTATTTGTTTGTTTTTATTATAAACTAATTCATTGTTTTTTGTATTTATAATGCCGTTCAAGCAAACATCATATATTTTTACACACTCTATTTTATTTCAATTTCAACAATAAGTAATTATTCCATATTTACATCGTGCCCGTCAAATGTACAAACGCAGACATCATGTAACTGCAAACAAAAATAAAACAAGTATATAAAGCAGTAAGTTCGGCCGGGCCGAACCTTAAATACCCACCACCATGAATCAAATATTATAGTTTCCTGTGAAAATTTCAGGGGGATTTGTGACAAGCACTTCCCGAAGATAAATTCAAAGATTTTACCTATGAAGACTAGATCAGATTCTGGATTTATAAGAACCATATTTGTTTGAGTTTTAGAGGAATCATAAACATCGTGTGCAAATGAAATGAAAATGAAATAACGCCTTGATTTAAAATCTAACATCTGTAGATTACCAGATGTAAAATCTGGAAACTATAATTCAGTTTTAAGCAATTTTCATTATCAGTACACATGGACCGATATTCACCATTTTCGGCACACCTCTTTATGTTCCTAAAATACTTCTAGATTAAAAATTTCATGCAAATTTGATAAAAACTATGGTTTCTAAAAGCCCAAGAAGTAAAATCGGGAGATCGGTCTATTTGGGATATAAACCAAAACATGGACCAATACACGCCTTTTTCGGCTCTCATATTTAAGGTCCTAAAATACCTGTAGATTTCTCATTTCAGACAAATTGGATAAAAACTACGGATTCCAGAAACCTAAAAAATAAAATCATTTCTTGCACACCTATTTGTATTCCTAAAAACCTCCAGATTTTCGATTTCAGGCAAAGTGGACAACAATTACGGTTTCTAGAAGCCCAAAAAGTAATATCGGGAGATCGGTCTATCTGATAGCTATATCAAAACATACTCACCATTTTCGGCATACCTTTTTATAGTCCTAAAATACTTCTAGATTTCCAATTTGAGGCAAGTTCGATAAAAGCTACGGTTTCTATAAGCCAAAGAATAAAATCTGAAGATCGGTCTATATGGGGGCTATATAAAAACATGGTCCGATACTCATCATTTTCAGCACACCTCTTTATGGTTTTAAAATACCTCTAGATTTCTAATTTCAGGCAAATTGGATAAAAACTACAGATTTTAGACGACCAAGAAGTAAAAACGGGAGATCGGTCTATATGGGGGCTATACCAAAACATGGACCGATACTCACCATTTTCGGCACACCTCTTTATTGTTCTAAAATACCTCTAGATTTCCAATTTCAAGCAAATTTGATAAAACTACGGATTCTAGAAGCCCAAGAAATAAAATCGGGAGATCGGTCTATATGGGGGATATACCAAAACCTGGACCGATACTCACCAATTTTAGCACACCTCTTTATGGTCCTAAAATACCTCTAGATTTCAAATTTCAACCAAATTGGATAATAACTACGGATTCTAGAAGCCCAAGAAATAAAATCGGGAAATCGGTCTATATGGGGGATATACCAAAACCTGGACCGATACTCACCAATTTTAGCACACCCCTTTGTGGTGCTAAAATACCGTTAGATTTCCAATTTCAGGCGAATTGGATAGAAACTATCGATTCTAGAAGCCCTAGAAATATAATCGGGAGATCGGTCTATATGGGGGCTATACCAAAACATGGACCGATACTCACCATTTTTGGCACACCTCTTTGTGGTCATAAAATACCTCTAGATTTCCAATTTCAGGCAAATTGGATAGAAACTAAGGTTTTTATAAGCCCAAGACCCCAAATCGGGAGGTCGGTTTATATGGGGACTATATCAAAACTTGGGCCGATATAGCCCATCTTCGAACTTGACCTGCCTGCAGACGAAAGACGAGTTTGTGCGAAATTTCAGCACGACTGCTTTATTATTGAAGACTGTAGCGTGATTACAACAGACAGACAGACAGACAGACAGACAGACAGACAGACAGACAGACGGACATGGCTATATCGTCTTAGAATTTCTCCCTGATCAAGAATATATATACTTTATATAGTCGGAAATCGATATTTCGATGCGTTACAAACGGAATGACAAACTTATTATACCCCGTCACCATTCTATGGTGGTGGGTATAAAAAAAGCAAAATGCAGAACAAAAAAAAGATACATTTTTATACCCACCACCATAGGATGGGGGTATATTAACTTTGTCATTCCGTTTGTAACACATCGAAATATTGCTCTAAGACCCCATAAAGTATATATATTCTGGGTCGTGGTGAAATTCTGAGTCGATCTGAGCATGTCCGTCCGTCCGTCTGTTGAAATCACGCTAACTTCCGAACGAAACAAGCTATCGACTTGAAACTTGGCACAAGTAGTTGTTATTGATGTAGGTCGGATGGCATTGCAAATGGGCCATATCGGTCCACTTTTACGTATAGCCCCCATATAAACGGACACCAAAATTTGGCTTGCGAGGCCTCTAAGAGAAGCAAATTTCATCCGATCCGGCTGAAATTTGGTACATGGTGTTAGTATATGGTCTCTAACAACCATGCAAAAATTGGTCTACATCGGTCCATAATTATATATAGCCCCCATATAAACCGATCCCCCGATTTGGTTTGCGAGGCCCCTAAGAGAAGCAAATTTCATGCGATCCGGCTGAAATTTGGTGCGTGGTGTTAGTATATGGTATCTAACAACCATGCAAAAATTGGTCCACATCGGTCCATAATTATATATAGCCCCCATATAAACCGATCCCCCGATTTGGCTTGCGACGCCCCTAAGAGAAGCAAATTTCATCCGATCCGGCTGAAATTTGGTACATGGTGTCAGCATATGGTCTCGAACAACCATGCAAAAATTGGTCCACATCGGTCCATAATTATATATAGCCCCCATATAAACCGATCCCCCGATTTGGCTTGCGAGGCCCCTAAGAGAAGCAAATTTCATCCGATCCGGCTGAAATTTGGTACATGGTGTCAGTATATGGTCTCTAACAACCATGCAAAAATTGGTCTACATCGGTCCATAATTATATATAGCCCCCATATAAACCGATCCCCCGATTTGGTTTGCGAGGCCCCTAAGAGAAGCAAATTTCATACGATCCGGCTGAAATATGGTACATGGTGTTAGTATATGGTATCTAACAACCATGCAAAAATTGGTCCACATCGGTCCATAATTATATATAGCCCCCATATAAACCGATCCCCCGATTTGGCTTGCGAGGCCCCTAAGAGAAGCAAATTTCATCCGATCCGGCTGAAATTTGGTACATGGTGTCAGTATATGGTCTCTAATAACCATGCAAAAATTGGTCCACATCGGTCCATAATTATATATAGCCCCCATATAAACCGATCCCCCGATTTGGCTTGCGAGGCCTCTAAGAGAAGCAAATTTCATCCGATATGGCTGAAATTTGGTACGTGATGTTAGTATATGGTCTCTAACAACCATGCAAAAATTGGTATACATCGGTTCATAATTATATATAGCCCCCATATAAACCGATCACCAGATTTGACCTCCGGAACCTCTTGGAAGACCAAAATTCATCTGATTCAGTTGAAATTTGGTACGTGGTGTTAATATATGGCCTCAAACTCCCATGCAAAAATTGGTCGATATCGGTCCATAATTATGTATAGGCCCCATATAAACCGATCCCCAGATTTGACCTCCACAGCCCCTTGGAAGAGCAAAATACTTCCCATTCGGTTGAAATTTGGTACGTGATGTTAGTATATGGTATCCAACAACCATGCAGGAATAAGAAGTTTTAAGATACCACAACCCAAGTAATTCGATTGTGGATGACAGTCTTTCGTAGAAGTTTCTACGCAATCCATGGTGGTGGGTACATAAGATTCGGCCTGGCCGAACTTGCGGCCGTATATACTTGTTTCAATTACACTTTCCTTTTTTGTGTTCACATAAAACCACGTGCCACTTCTGAATAAATAAATTAACACAAAACACAGTAAATCCGTATTCTCCGTCCATTTCAAGAAACAATAAACACACAACTCAATGTTTTTAAAAAATTCTTTTCGCTGCAAACAAGTTAAAAAATTAAATGGTCACGAAAAAAATGTAAATGGTTTTTATGGCAATATACTTTTAAAAATACTTTTTTTCCTGTAAAAAAGTAAAAAAAATGAATGGTCAGGTACATGATTTTCCCGACCATTTAATTGTCTCAAATTCTATCATTTAAATGATAGAACATGTTTGCGGTATTTGAGAACCATTCAAATGCTTATTGCCACCATACATTTTTCTCCGCTCGAAAACTATTTTTACAAAGACAAAATACATGGTTTTCGCGGCAATTACATGCTCTAGATAAGCATAAAATGCATGCGGCAACCATGTCCAATGTCTGTGCGTGAATACCCAACCCTGACTCCATTGAGTTTGTTGCCATTTTCGTTTATACTCGAACCCTGAAAATCATTACTGCAGCAAATGAGTTCTAACTCCCTTGGTGGCCACATCTTAATTTAGCATCCGGAAAGCATATATTTTTATTTTTCCCATAATGCGGATTTAAAAAAGAAATCTTACTCTTTTTTTTGTAATTTGCAGACTTTTTTGTTTGTGTAATGAAAAAGCGTATGTGAATAAACATACAGTAATGTAAATTACATTTAATAGATAAACATTTTTTGCTGTGAAAGGTGAACAGTCCCAGCATAGCGTAGAAAGGAAACAGAAATTCAGCTGCTAAAAAACAAACACAAAACCACGAGTCTATTTAAATTCTGGCCAAAGGATTATAAATGCAATTTTTTTGGGTTTATTTATATTATGATTATGGAAGAGATTTCATTGTTAATCGTCGTTAAGACTCTGACACTTTAAGCTGACCTTGAATTCATCACGGGAACTTATTGTTTTTGTTTTGTAGCTTGATTATTTGTTTTTGTTGGCGTTATTTCCATGTTGTCCCCACACAAAAAAACTTTACTTCCGACAGATAGTGGTGATAGACCGCGGAAAAGAGAGAAGAGAAAGTTTAGGTTCTCACTCTTTTAACTTAATAAAGTTCAAAAATCTTTGGTTTTCCAACAGTTGGGACTTCGAGAGTTGGTGCCTCCTTACCCACTTCGCCATTTGTTAAAGTGTTAAAGCGTGCAGGGTTGTCGCCGATGTTGTCGTTATCGTTTCATTTTGGAGAAACACGATTTCACTTTGAAAAAGTTTCATTGCAAAAACTTTTATTTCTTAGCGGTAGTTTTTCGCTCTCTCTCTCTCTCTCGCTTAGTTTGGAATACTCTCACTTTGGTAAAAGTTCTATTCGTTATTCATTCATTGTTTCAGTGGCTCTCAATGTCTCTCAGTTTATAGATGCGACTATAGTTAATAATAATGAAAATTAAAAAAAAAATAAAGAAAAAGTTTTACACCAAACTCGTGTATCTAAAGTTGAGGGAATACTAATAAAGAAGCATTTCCCTTCAAATACACACACATACACGTGATGGCAGCCATAAGCACGTGTACATCAGCCAGTGACTCAGACAACACAAATCCACTAACACAACCGCTTTCTCCGCACACACACACACACCGTCACATAAACATTGCAACACTTTTTGGCCTAATTCTGGCTCTGACGCAGAAAATTAGCCCAAAAGTTTTATTTTAAAGTCTACAAAGTTTGTTTTTTATTCCTTTTTGGGATACCAAAACTTATTCTTGTTCAAGACTTTTTCATTTCTTCGCAAAATCGATAGCTTTAAAATGGCATTGCTGCAAAGATTAGAAAAAAGTGACTTTAATTAATTGAAGCTGTGGGTGAGTGTGAAAATAAAATGATTGTAGATTTGTCATAACTGTGGGACTGTATGAACGCGGAAAAATTTATGGATTCTGGGTACATGCGAAAGCAATATTATCGCTTTGTGATTCGATTCTTGTTTGGATACACTGAAAATGAATGACGTTCTTTTTCGCCCCACGGTTGAAGAATATGAGGGAGGGAATATGACGGCCTACACCATTACCATATGCGGCGCTTGAGTTCTAGTGACCAATCGAACGTGGCAAGTATGCTCGATTAGTTTGTTTGGTCACTAACTTCGAAATTTGGGATGGATTCTCACCGGAGAAAGTCAAATTCAGTAACTGGCTACTATCGTGCAAGCAAAGCAACTCCTTGACTCTTTCCAGTCTTAATATTTTTGAGATCTTGCACCTGTTTGGAACTTCAATGGCCTTAGGTTAGGTTAGGTTAAAGTGGCAGCCCGATTAAGATTCAGGCTCACTTAGACTATTCAGTCCATTGTGATACCACATTAACTAAAAGTACCTATTACATATGGGCACTTCTAGTTTTAACCGCTGAACCTTCTTGATTATTTTTCTTTGTTGAACCAACCAGATTGTTCCAAAAACAGTAGCAGACTGCTTAAGTTAACGTTTTCCAGATCCGCCAGTAATCTGAAGCTATATGCTCCTAAAAGTTGCTTGCGCTTTACACAAAATGCAGGACACTCACACAAGAGGTGTTTAATTGATTCTTTTTCCTCCGCATCATGACAGCTCATACAATAGTCATTATACTTCGCGCCAATAGTTTTTGCAAAATCGCCTATCAGGCAGCGACCCGTTATAGCAGATATCAGGAGTGATATCTGACGTCTCGAGAACATTAGCATATCTAGTGTGCGGTTTAAGTTGAAATGGGGCCATATTTGCTTGGTGTCGTTACAACCCTTGCAATTCTCCCATCGAACATTTGCCATCATAACAGCCTTCTCACGCAGCATGAGCTTGCAGGTAGCTAGGGGCATACCAACAAATTCTAGTTCCCCTGGAATATGTAAGGTAGTCCCTAGCCTTGCCAACTCATCCGCTTCGCAGTTCCCCGGTATGTTCCTATGGCCAGGCACCCATATTAGGTGAATATTGTACTGCTCAGCCATCTCATTGAGAGATTTGCGGCAGTCGATGGCCGTTTTCGAGTTGAGGAACACAGAGTCCAAGGATTTTATTGCAGGTTGACTGTCTGAGTATATATTAATGCTCACATTTTTTGGAACATTACTTCTCAGCCAATTCGCCACCTCTCTTATTGCTAATATTTCAGCCTGAAAAACACTACAGTGATTAGGTAATCTTTTCGCTATTCGAAGTTCCAGATCATTAGAATATACTCCGAACCCCACTTGTCCATCCAATTTGGAGCCATCAGTGTAGAAATCTATATATTCTTTATTCCCCGGGGTCTGTGTGCACCACGCCTCACTGTTGGGGATTAGAGTCTCAAACTTTTTGTCGAAAAGTGGACTCGCCAAAGTGTAATCCACTACGTTAGGCACATCTGGCATTGTTTTGAGGACAGAACTGTGACCGTAACCTTTTTCCGACCACAGCGATAGTTCGCGCAACCGCACAACCGTTGTTGCAGCTGACTGTTTGGCCAAAATGTCTAAAGGCAATAGATGCAGCACGACATTAAGGGAATTTGTTCCTGTCTTGCTGAATGCGCCTGAAATACACAAACACGCCATACGCTGAACTTTATCTAAACAAGTCGGTTTCTGAAGTGCCGGCCACCAGACTACAACACCATATAGCATTATAGGTCTAACCACTGCCGTGTATAGCCAATGCACAATTTTTGGTTTCGGTCCCCACTTTTTTCCTATTGCCTTTTTGCACGAGTACAAAGCTACAGTTGCCTTTCTCGCTCTTTCTTCAATATTAAGCTTAAAGTTCAGCTTCCTGTCCAAAATAACGCCAAGGTATTTTGCACATTCACCAAAGGGAATTTCAATACCCCCTAAGGAAATAGGCCTAACCGTGGGAGTTTTGCGATCGTTGCAGTACATGACTAATTCTGTCTTTGCAGGATTTACCCCAAGACCATTGTCTTTCGCCCATTTCTCAGTCATCCGGAGGGCCCTCTGAATAATATCTCTGATTGTGGATGGGAATTTTCCCCTGACTGCCAGAGCCACATCATCTGCGTATGCCACCACTTTTATCCTTTCAATGGCCTTAGTTCGAGTTCAGTTTTCAGTATGTTCTCGCGATATGTTAAGCTCACGATCAAATTGTCTAACATTGCGACGTAGATTTCAATCTGGTCTTCACGTTTCGGATCATGTCTGGTGTTGTTACTGTTTTTTTGTCCACTTTTTCGACGCAATGCAATATTGCCAGTATCAGGTTAACGAGCAAAAATACACAAAAAATTTATTCACATTTAAGTGCTGGAGGGATCTAACGATTGGCTGTTGGTAGATATAACACGTAAGTCCCCGGTCTGACACATAGATGGCGTCGCTAGTATTAAATGCATATTATTTTTATATAGTACCAACCTTCAAATGTCATTGAGCTTAACATCGAATCGGGCAGCACTCAGTGGTAAGAGAGAAGTTCGCCAATGTGGTATTACAATGGACTGAATAGTCTAAGTGAGCCTGATATTTCGGGCTGCCACCTAACCTAACCTAACCTTCAAATTATTCGTGTCAAAATTTGACGTCTGTAAGTCAATTAGTTTGTGAGGTAGAGCGTCTTTTGAGAAGCAACTTTTGTTATTGTGAAAAAATGGAAAAAAAGGAATTTCGTGTTTTGATAAAATACTGTTTTCTGAAGGGAAAAATACGGTGCAAGCAAAAACTTGGCTTGATAATGAGTTTCCGGACTCTGTCCCAGGGAAATCAACAATAATTGATTGGTATGCAATATTCAAGCGTAGTGAAATGAGCACGGAGGACGGTGAACGCAGTGGACGCCCGAAAGAAATGGTTACCGACTAAAACATCAAAAAAATCCACAAAATGATTTTGAATGACCGTAAAATGAAGTTGATCGATATAGTAGATGCCTTAAAGATATCAAAGGAACGTGTTGGTCATATCATTAATCAATATTTGGATATGCGGAAGCCCTGTGCAAAATGGGTGCCGCGCGAGCTCACATTTGACCAAAAACAACAACGTGTTGATGATTCTGAGCGGTGTTTGCAGCTGTTAACTCGTAATTCACCCGAGTTTTTCCGTCGATATGTGACAATGGTTGAAACATGGCTCCATCACTACACTCCTGAGTCCAATCGACAGTCGGCTGAGTGGACAGCGACCGGTGAACCGTCTCCGAAGCGTGGAAAGACTCAAAAGTCCGTTGGCAAAGTAATGCGCATGGAATAATTGTTATCGATTATCTTGAGAAGATGATCGATTATCTTGAGAAGATAATGGAATTGTGCAGACCTCTAGTATCCATTAACCATTTGTTAATGTAAATGGCCTATATTGTCAATAAATGCAATATAATTATAAGAACTCTTTACCCTTTTATTATTTAATATCGACTTAGTGGCTGACAAAATTAATATAATGACTTCCAATTTCAATGCCAAATGTTCTTTTTCCGAATTTAATCAATTAATCCATACATCTTTTATAAATTCAGATTGTATTATTTAAGTAGAAAAATGTTAATCATTAAGTTCTTTAAAATTAAATCGCCAAATTTATATACATGAATATGAATATTGTTATTGTACATATTATTCATTTCACTAGCAACCAGTGTACTTCATACAAAAAGGAAGTCCCTTGTCATTGCCCGTTTTCATGTTAAGCTCAATGACAAGGGACCTTCTTTTTATAGCCGAATCCGAACGGCTGGTGGCATTTCTGAGGGTTTCAGAAATGCCACCAGCATTACTGACGTGGGATAATCCACCGCTGAAAAACTTTTTGGTGTTCTGTCGAAGCAGGAATCGAACCCACGACCTTGTGTATGCAAGGCGGGCATGATAACCATTGCCTAACCTAACCTAACTTACTTACTAAAAATTTAATAATTACACCCAAAAAAGTTTATATGGATCCAATGCTTTTGACCTTCTCCTAAGGGAAATAATTTAAAATATTTTTAAATTTAAAATAAAAAAATTAGTATCAATAAAATTAAAACTCGGATACCGATTTCATTTATTGAATGTTCATTCTCTTTTTACGATATAATAATAAAGCCATTCACGTATAAACAAATTAATTTAAAAATGAGTCAAAATTATAACAGATACTTCAAAGTAAAATACAAAATTTTATATGTGAAATGTTTTTATCAGAAGTCTAAAGATTCAATATTTCAATTAATTTAAGTCAAATCAAAAATGTTTTTCTCTAAATTACGAAAATAGTTCATAGACTTATTACTATAAAGGAGGACGCAAATGTCCTAATTAAGGTTGCGTAATTTTTAATGTCCTAATTAAGGTTGCGTAATTTTTAATGTCCTAATTAAGGTTGCGTAATTTAAATAATTTTTTTTTAGTGTATGTTATGAGTACAATTCTTTATTTAGAGGGGTGGTTTACCATTTCTCCGCTTCGACATGTTGCCCTACACACCCAAAGAAGGAATATGATCACCTCAAACATGTTTCAAGAGCAAAATGTTATTTTTGAACGGTGAACATGGAACATGTTTGTCTCAAAAATGTTAATTTCTCACAAATTATGTGTCTGATTTCGGCACCCATGTATATGTTTGCGGAGAAAATAATATTTTAGTGACAAAAATGTTCTATGTTCACCGTTCAAAAATAACATTTTGCTCTTAAAACATGTTTGTGGTGATCATATTGCTTCTCTGCGTGCACCTACTAATCTAGAGTTTTCGTATATCAAACGATTGCCACAGTTGGTAGAATTCTAAAAAAATGGACCTTGGAATTTGTTCTATTTATTTATTTATTAAACTTATAGTAAATATAAGAATAATAGAGAATAATCTAGCATTAGCTACTTAGCTGGAAGTTGTTCTAAAGTCCTAAAGTTGTTCTAAAATTCTTCGAAAAATGTCTTCCAAAAGATATTCCTTATTTGAACTTATTGTGAATTACACTTTTTTTAAACTCGCTTTTTTCATATTTTTTTATTTCACATACATTAAAAACAAAAATTGATAAAATAGTACAAAATATTTAAATTTTGTCGAAAAAATGCTAAATCCATTGCAGAAAAATCGCGAATGTTTTACAGCATTTGAGGTCAAACGTTTCAGTCAAGTGTTTGAATGCACTAGAAATCATAAAATTTATTTGGCAAATATCACAGAATTTTTTTAAATCACATCGGAAATACTGAATTCGGATGACATCTTAATTTTGAATCACGTTCGGATAGCAAAAATGAACATTTTCACTACTTTTTGACAAAGTATTTTTGCTGGGATGCCTTACAGTTTCAGCTTTTAAATTATGTTATAAAGATATAAAACTTTTACAGCGGAATCTATATTCCATTCTATGGATTCTATTTTGAAAAATATTTATTCCTGATAATTTTTGTCACTTTAACCAACTCCACCAGAAAAAGGAACGGCGTATTTGGAATATGCTTTGCCAACATGCGTATTTCATTGGCACAATAATAATTATTAGAATGGGACAATAAAACGTGTTCGAAATGCTTTAAAGCCGTATTTCGTGATTATCATGAAATTACGCACGCTGTTAAATTATTAAAAAATTAAACCATAAAAATCTTAAAATATCGGTTTAATCCTTTAGCTGTAATCGAGTCTGCTTCCCTTCACACAATTTGATGGAAACGAGTAGTCCTTCTGTAGCATTGGCAGTACCATTCATTCATCCATCTATTCAAGGTTTTTCATTCTTTCTGGCTATAGCTGGATTATACGTAAATATCAAATAAGTACATAACGGATACAATTTTAATTATCACAACCTTAAGCTTTTGGTTGTAAATATTTGAGACGCTAGCAGCAGTATAGCTAGCTGCTTGGCTGGCAACGACATCATCCCATCAATTTCCAACCAAGAAGCACAAAATGGAAATAACAGCCTTGGGAAACCGATAAGAAATGTTGACGACGATTTTCATAAATAATACACACGAATCGCGCGGGATATTGTAGAGTGTATTCCCAAACCCAAGCAAAACAAAAAAAAGCCCTTACAGCCAGTATTAGGTTAAGGCTTTCGACCACGAGTCAGCCCACTAACAAACCCACCCATACCCACATTGTTTTAGTCTTGGCTCCCCGCACCCTCTCCTACAGTTATAGAGCCAAATGTAACGTGTTTAACAAATGATAAGGGTTGAATTAACGTTTAAATAAAAACGAAATCTTTAAAAAGCGAAGGAGTTAAATTTCAAATGTTTTAATTCATTGTGTATGCGTATGGCTGTGTGAGTAAATATACTGGTGACTGTGTGTGTAGTTGTGTGTGTTGAAGATATGACTGAAAGTGGTTTGATGTTCCACGTTCGTTCGCCTGCCTTGTAATCAATGTCAAAATTGTTCATGTTTCCATTAAGTGCTTCCGTTGTTTATTCCCGAAAAAGATGCTACTCGCCATTCATGTCTAGGACAAACGAATGCGTGATTGAGACGGTAGTGGGGCGGCGATAAGAACGCAGCGATAACAACAACAAAAATGTAAAACATAAGGTACCCGGATTGAGACACTTGTAGTGGCATAAACAATCCACGATGCTACTGCTGGCATACCCCCATTCTGTACACAAAGGTCCTGAGGTGGATATAAGAACCCATTCATTCGTTTATCGAATAGCCCACTTCACTTATGATATCTGATTCCTGTGCTGCTGGTTCAATATGGCTTACAGTGGACATGTAAAAAAAAATAATTCCTGTGATCTGAAGAAAGAATTAAAAATTTTATTTAAGTTACAAATTTATTTTAATTAAAATTGCAATAAACGTATGGGCGCAAATTTTTAAGATGGCATTTTAGGATTCATGAAAAAAGTTTATAACGAAGATTTACTGCCTGTTCATGAAACACAAAATCGAATTGAGACGAATCGTTCGTCTAGATTGAAACTAAAATAACTTTAGCTATATTTGCCAGAAAATTCTGAAATTTGTCATGAACACATTATTTATGATTTAATATCACCGAAACAATTGGGATTCCAAAGGCTCTGGTTTTCGAGATGTCAGTATGGGATTTTTGACGAATCGTTCGTCTCGAGGCGAACGAAAATTCCATGAACAGGCTGTTAAATTTTCATTTTTTTCAATTTTTCTTTGAATTGTATCTTTCACATTAGCTCAACTTCCAAATGTGTTAAGGTGTACTTACAGTGTTGTAATCAACTTTTAAAGGTTGCTATCATTTCTCGGGAGCCACCGTGGTGCAATGGTTAGCATGCACGCCTTGCATACACAAGGTCGTGGGTTCGATTCCTGCTTCGACCGAACACCAAAAAAAAAAAAAGTTTTTCAGCGGTGGATTATCCCACCTCAGTAGTGCTGGTGACATTTCTGAGGGTTTCAAAGCTTCTCTAAGTGGTTTCACTGCAATGTGGAACGCCGTTCGGACTCGGCTATAAAAAGGAGGTCTCTTGTCATTGAGCTTAACATGGGATCGGGCAGCACTCAGTGATAAGAGAGAAGTTCACCAATGTGGTATCACAATGGACTGAATAGTCTAAGTGAGCCTGATAAATCGGGCTGCCACCTAACCTAACCTATCATTTCTAAACCGTTTATCTGACAGCTGACAGATCTATTCCAATGACAGTTCATTTTATTATTTACAAGCTTACAAAATCATTTCGACTTTTTGCATTCAGAAATAAAATTATTCGAGATTGAATTCGTGCATGCTAGTGCGAATTTTTTTTTTATATTTGAAATGTCTATCGTTAGAATAAATCTTGTGTTTCTCAAGTTGCTATATTAATTCTAGAAAAATTTAGCTCAGCAAATTTTAATGACATGCAAATGTGATAGTAAGATTAGTTGTACAACTAATCCAATCAGACAACTTCAAATCAATTTTACAAAGATAATTTTCCCCCGCCAACGGAGGCAAACGTGATGTAAAAATATTACCAAAATATTTCCTATTAAAAAGTTGAGTGAAGTCGAAATTTTTTCAATTAATAAATTAATTGATACAATTAACTTTAATTGTAATTTTTAATTTAACAAGATGGAAACATTAAGTTAACTAGTTTTTTAATTGAATCAATTAAACAATTAATTGAAATTTGCTAAATAAATCAATTAATTTTTTTAACCAAGCATTTTTTGTCCAATTAAAACTGTGATTAATTCTATCATTTTCGTGATTGAATCAGAAAACATTTGTTTGTATTCAATCGACGTCCACAAAAATGGGTCGGCTTCAATCCCCAACATTTGTTTGTTTTTGAACAACAAAATTACAAATTACCTTGTTCCATTTCATATTAGCCATCCTGTGGATACTGGTTTATGTCGTTTTTTGCCACAAGGACGCTGTTGAATTTGGACAAATGAGCAAGTTCTAAAGTGCTCGATTTGTAAAAGTATGACCCTACTATCCTCATTTATGTTGAAAGCGCAGTAGACATTTCTCTTGGTAGATATAGCCCACTGTGCTCTATTCGCTTTGCAGTTTGAGTAGCTAAAAGCTTAAGGTGACTTCTTTTAGTGGCTGATGCTGAATTTTTCCATTGGCCTTCCTTTCTTCTCAAACAAAAGAGTTTTTAATTTTAAATGCGATTTGAAATGGATTTTGGATTTGGATACTGGTTTGCCACTCAAGCAATAGATCAAAATCATCACCATCAGATTGTAGAACGTTTCCAAACAGTGCGTAGCTATGATGTCGCAAGATGGTTGCCATGGGCCAAGAGGATTGGCAAGGGTTGCGGTGGTTGTCATAGGCCTGTTAAAAAATACCAAAAATCAATCTCATGTATGAGTTTTCTTAATTTGCTTGAGTAAATGAATGAAAGTGTGAGTGTGTGCGTGTGTGTGATTGGACCAAGAATTCCTTTCTTTTGCTTTGGTACGATTGATGAACACGAAAAACGGCAACGACGACGATTTTCCTTTGTGTGGCTGGGGTATATGTGAGAGTTAATTTGTGATAAGGGTTTAGATTGTGAGAAATTTGCATGAGTTTCACTTTTTTCCTGGTTCTTGTTGCTACTGCTGATGTTGGTTTTCCTATTTCTGTATCATTATGAACTCGAATCTGAACCTACGGGCTTTGTTTGATAATGAGCTACGAATATGTGAATTATTTCAATGGGTGGGTATGACCCATCAAGAATGTGACTGTGTGCGTGTGTTTGTCAGGACTCATATGTGTGTTTTTAACCCCATCATTATTTGTGTGAAGACAACGACACTATGCCCTTGAGATCTCCAATGTATGGAAAAAGTAAACAAACTCTCTCTCACACACACACGCACGCATGCAAATCGAGTACACAGCTTAAAAGCAGATATATGTAGATCCTTGAATCCTGTATCCATATTCAAATATACTTCTACATGGCATACATCATACATACTCTGACATATGAGTTGCCAAAAAATTTGATTTAGGATTTTTAATTTTATACGTTCCCCAGCAAGTTCACATATATTTTTTAATTACGATTAAGTATGTGAGGAGTATATGATGGTTAAAAAAAAAAAACACAAAAATAAAGGCAGGAGGGTATCCTTTCACTCAACTGCCAAGGAGAATAAAATTTGACATGTGTGGCTGTTGTATGGGGTAGAGTGTGGCAAGAAGCTTTTCAAGACTTTTTTAATTAAATTTCCATATACGAAGGTTTCATTCACATTCTAGCGAATTCCAAGTTACGGGTATCATAAGAATACAGGAGCTTCATGTTCCTTAGCTTCATTTTCCATTAAATCAATCTGTATTTGATGTTCAAGACACAAATATTTGCTTTTCGAACTGGCATTTATCTTTTGGCAACGAAGATGAAATAACATTAGTTCATCGTTCTGTTCTTGAGTGTCCTTAGAATCCTTTTTACCGTATTAAAGTATGTGGGTGACTTCTTTCTCTTTCGACTTTAGACTAGACTCTTGTATGTTCCTACTTTTGATTATTAATTACTGCATAGTTTTGCTGTTGTTGTGGCATTAACATCAGCAGGAAATAAACCTTCCTTAGATCATAAATTAACTGCATCGAAAATATTTGCTTGAGTTAAAAATCAGACATCGCTTATCCTCCTCTTCGGTTGCTTAGTTAATCAAAAGAACGTCTGTGTGTATAATTTTTGTATTTAGCCAAAACAATTTCCGATGAAATTAGGAATTTGCATTCTACACTAGGTCATGTAGGTTCATGCATACTCTATTTTTACAAAAATACTATACTATTTTTACAAAATCGTGAACGGGTGTTCACATTCATGCAGAGATGGTATATTTTATTGAAGTATGTATAATATAGTTTGATTATAACAGTAAGAAACGTCGTCATTATGATTTATATAGGCCAGTTTTCATACACATGTACTGGTTCAAAATTTTACTACTTGAAAAATTCGATATTGATCGACCCAGACTGTTCTGGACCTGGATGTGTGTCCATCTAGTTTAGATTCACCAGATAGTGGTCGAATTCTAAAATATTTTCATGAAATTTTATATATGATTCATGACTTGATTAATAAACTAAGAGGAAGGTAACATGTGAGAAAGGATTCACAAAAATCTAGAATTGGGTGCTGGGACTCATAGTTAAGTAAGGGAGCGGTGATGCAATGCACAGAAAGAAGCATATTGTTTTATGGAAAAATTTAACTACCATGTATTATATTTTACGAGATTTCCATAATGCATTGCTAAAATAACGAAAATTAACATGACACTTGTGACTATTTACGAAAAAATTAAGTAAAAGTGAAGAAAAGTTATTGGAGTCAATATCATAGTAACCACGTTGTTCATTCATAATAATTTTGAAAAATGTATTTGAACAGTCATTGAAATTTATACCTATTGAATTTAAGACATATTTGGAATAATGCAAATTTCATTAGGCTGGAAAATATTCTAAAAACAAATTCTTAAACTAAATAGATTTTTTTGCAATAAAAATAAGCATCAGTTGATTTTTCTTACAAGTGGCTCTTGGTTCAATCCATGTTCCGGCCAAACACCAAAAGCATGTCAGCCGTGATTTATCCCCATCAGCTATGTTAATGGAAATGCTGGAAAATGTCTGTTTCAATGCTTCTATAATTGGTTTCATCGTAATGTGAAAAGACGTTCGGAAACGGCTACAAAAAGTAGATCCTTTGTCAGTGAGCTAAATATGAAAACAGACAGCACACTTTGATCAAAGAAAAGTATCACTTCTATAGAGTCCGGATACAGTCTAAACTAACTAACTCATCTCCGGAGGATAGGAGACGAGTGAGTAATCGCGCACCATTGCACAGTGCTTCCAAATCGTTTTTTTGGAAATAATTTTGTAACTTTTGACCGGATAAAGATATCAACATAATTTTTTCTGTGTGTGAAAGCTGAAGTGTTTTCCTTTAAGTTTGCAAATTTGTGAGCCACCAGTGGGTCCACGGGCTGATCTGTAGGCGTTGAAAATTGGTTACCTTCGGGTGTATGACATTTTGTTTTAGCTGTCAACTCTGCAATTTTTAACAGATTTCGATGATTTTTTCTTTGCTGGGTAGAACTTGTAAAGCTCTACAAAAAAGTGTATGTGCAACTATCCTACCAGTAAACAGCTGAGAAATATGCAAATTGCAAAAAAAAGTTTTTTCAACATATGTCCCCAATTTGGGGATTTTGGGGAATTTTGATACCAATTTTGAGAATGGTATATTCAGCATAGAAACGTACATTTGCAGAAATGCATTATTTTACCCGAGTTAGTTACGTTTAGTGTAAGTTTTTGGCGCATTTGGCTAAGCACGGGTCTAAATATAATACATCGTTGTAAAGGTATTTGAGATAGCTTTATTTCTATGCAATTGAAAAGAAGAAAAAATACGGAACCATTTTTTTCAAAAATTCCAATTTTTGGGAATTAAAAATATGAATTGGAGTCTTATTACCTTTTAAACTAATTGTGATATCATTATAATTTTTTTTTGATTTTTGCAGGGAAAATTGGTTTAAGAAATATTGCTGAATACACCATTCCTAACATTGGTATCAAAAATCCCCTAAGTGGGAACATATATTGAAAAACTTTATTTTTTTCTAATGTGCACAGAAAAAAATTTCACGAAAAATTTTCCAATTAAAAATTTAATTCAACAATTTTTTTATTTAAACAAAAATCAATCACAAAAATTAATAGTATCAATTCATTTTTTAATTGACCTTCAATTAATTGTTTAATTGATACTATCATTTCTGTGATTGAAGACATTTCAATTAAACATTAATTGGATCAATTAATTCCGTGATTGAATAAAAAAAATTGTGTGTGCATAAAGGGTGATACGGTCAAAATTTGGTCAAGGGAAAACGCGTGTAAATCGGTGAAATCGTTTATTTAAAAAATCAAATTAAATTTCTTTTTCAAGTTCAATTAGTATACAATTCAGGAAAAATATTCAGTTAGGCTTTCGCTTTTCCAAATCTGAATTGCCGGGCCTCACGCTTGACACCTGCCATCAGATTTTGTACAGCCACCTTGTCCACCTTCTTCGCCGCAGAAAGCCAGTTTGCCTTGAACTGCTGCTCGTCCTTAGCAGTTTTTTTTTGGTCTTCTTTAGGTTCCGCTTGACAATAGCCCAGTATTTCTCAATTGGGCGGAGCTCTGGCGTGTTGGGAGGGTTCTTGTCCTTGGGAACCACCTGCACGTTGTTGCTCTTCTTGCTTGGACGGCATTTTGACAACTGAAGAGTGAATTCCAAAATCAAAATAGGAGCAACATTCTACACACACACACCTTCAAAATGAGGGGTGTTCAGGTTTTTTAAATGCAAAATTGAAAGAAATACGTCAAGTTTATATTGACCAAATTTTGACCGTATCACCCTTTATGCTGCGACATCGAGCTTTTCCATTGCAGAAAACGCCTGATAGGAAATTATACAAATTGGTTCTTATATGTAGGGTGTTTGCTACATAGCTTAATGAGCAACCATAAATTTATCTTTTAGTTGTTGACGAGAGGAAACGTCTGTTCAACTAAACGACAACTGTCAGCAAATGCAAAAATTATGTTTATGCGTTTTTTACTCGAACTTGCTGTTCTTGTCATCGTTGTCTAGCTGTGCAAGTAATACCAAAAACTTGAAAATCATCCGTGATCTATGAAACAAGGGTGGCGGGGTGGTGCGAGTATGTCATATTATTAAGTCTACCGTACGACGGCGTTTGTGTGGGTGTAAGAGGCGCATTAAAACCAATGCATTTCTAGGATAGTATTATGGATAGTTGTAGCTTTCGTTGCTATCCATAGTAAAACATTGGCATTTATGTATGTATGTGTGAGTGAGTGTGCATAGCTGTATCAGGACACGTTTTCACGTTGTTGTTGACAACAACAACAACGAATTTTACCTTGGCTAGATACGGGTTGTTCTTAGTTGTTGTTGTTTATATTTTTTGATTGTTGTTAACTCGTGGAGCAATATGGGGAGTACGGTGTCCCACCAGGACCTCATTTCTACTCTGCATGCGCGCATAATTACCCAATTAAACCAAAATTACGTTGCGTGCTCAGACATATTAAAATTTTTGCAAAATCACTAAATACACAATTTCACGCTGCAAAGATGATGAATAATAGCCTAAGCTATACTCCACGCCACGACATTGTCGATTATTTAAATTGGAAGGTTGGGGGTGATTAGTTTGGAAAATAGAAGTTGATTACAAGCCACTAGACTATGATAAATTCGTAAAAGATGTGAGTTGAACCCACGAACTCTCGTACGGAGTGTAAGTCAAAATGTTGAATCAAATTTACATCATCTTAAAAACGAATCCAAAACTGTGGAAAAGGGGTCATGCTATTGTAAATATGATTTAATGACATTTAATTTAGTAATTTGAATATAGTGATTTAGGCTAGGTATAGTGGCTGCCCGATATTTCAGGCTCACTTAGACTATTCAGTTCATTGTGATACCATAGTGGTGAACTTGTCTCTTATCACTGAGTGCTGCCCGATTCTATGTTCAGTTCAATGATAAGGGTCCTACTTTTTATAGCCGAGTCCGAACGACGTTCCACATTGCAGACGTTCCACATTGCAACACTGAAATGTCACCAGCATCTCAGAGAGGAAAAACTTTTTGGTGTTTGATCGAAACTGGGTTTGAACCCACGACCCTGTGTATGCAACGGGCATGCTAACCATTGCAGCACGGTGGCTCCCATTAGTGATCTAATGTACACAGAAAAAATTAGCTCGTAATTTATGACAAGTTTTGAACTTCAATTTAGTTATTTTGAGTTCTTTTGCAGTTCATGCGACTACTTAATATTAGTTAAACATTTTACAAAATGATTTCATACAGGTCAGTTCACTGTTATAAAACACAATGACTATTTTTCTTAAATGGAAGTATAGTCAATTTTTTTCCAAAAAATTTCTTAAAATTTTTTTACGATTAACCCTCTAATCCCGGAACGCTATTAGTAAAACACACCTAAAGACAACAAAAATGACTAAAATAAAAACGTCGTCAAAACTCTACAAGACACCTTGCAGCATATACTAGATTTCACCGTATTGATTTTGCTTGTTTCGTTCAAGGTTTAAAATAGTAATCTTCACTATTTTATCAGCTGACAGTAAAAATGGGCAAGGTTAGGTTAGGTTAAAGTGGCAGCCCGATTAAGATTCAAGCTCACTTAGACTATTCAGTCCATTGTGATACCACATTAACTAAAAGTACATATTACATATGGGCACTTCTAGTTTTAACCGCTGAACCTTCTCGATTATTTTTCTTCTGGGGCCATATTTGCTTGGTGTCGTTACAACCTATGTAATTCTCCCATCGAACATTTGCCATCATAACAGCCTTGTCACGCAGCATGAGCTTGCTGGTAGCCAGGGGCGTACCAACAGATTCTAGTTCCCCTGGAATATGTAAGGTAGTCCCTAGCCTTGCCAACTCATCCGCTTCGCAGTTCCCCGGTATGTTCCTATGGCCAGGCACCCATATTAGGTGAATATTGTACTGCTCAGCCAACTCATTGACAGATTTGCGGCAGTCGATGGCCCTTTTCGAGTTGAGGAACACAGAATCCAAGGATTTTATTGCAGGTTGACTGTCTGAGTATATATTAATGCCCACATTTTTTGGAACATTACTTCTCAGCCAATTTGCCACCTCTCTTATTGCTAATATTTCAGCCTGAAAGACACTACAGTGATTAGGTAATCTTTTCGCTATTCGAAGTTCCACATCATTAGAATATACTGCGAAACCCACTTGTCCATCCAATTTGGAGCCATCAGTGTAGAAATCTATATATTCTGTGTGCACCACGCCCACTGTTGGGGATTAGAGTCTCAAACTTTTTGTCGAAAAGTGGTCTCGCCAAAGTGTAATCCACTACGTTAGGCACATCTGGCATTATTTTGAGGACCGAACTGTGACCGTAACTTTTTTCCGTCCACAGCGATAGGTCGCGCAACCGCTCAGCCGTTGTTGCAGCTGACGGTTTGGCCAAAATGTCTAAAGGCAATAGATGCAGCATGACATTAAGGGAATTTGTTCCAGTCTTGCTGAATGCGCCTGAGATACACAAACACGCCATACGCTGAACTTTGTCTAAACTTGTTGGCTGGTGAAGTGCCGGCCACCAGACTACAACACCATATAGCATTATTATATATGCAATTTTCCTTTTTTTGAAGTATGTCTCAAACATTTATGAACAAAACGTGGGTATGAAGAAAAAAGTATTAAAAAAAATAATAATAAATACATTAAATTTAGCGTTAGTCTAACTATGGCTTTTTTCTGTGTAGAATCCGATAGGTCTTTTAATAAACCTAAACATATCATATAATTCATGGAAAAATCAATCTCTTATGGCAAATGACGATCTTCCAGTCATTGCAAAAATTCGGTTTAAGCTAATTTTTAGAAAGTCGCCAAGTTTTGTTTTTCGTTTGTTGTAATATCGACAAACCTACATCCGATTCATAAAATATTAAATTGCATTTTTTTATGAATTGTTCGCAATAAATAAGAGGCTTCGTTTAATAAAAGGCTTGCATGCCAATAAACCCTACTACCTAATGAGAATTTATCAATGTGTGGATGTTTGAAAGACTTTCGAACTAAAATTTCTTCGTTTTTGGATGTTTTGTTTTTGTCTAAACCTATTGAAAATTGTCTATTTCGATAGCTTTTTGATGATGAGTTTATGAAAAATTTCATTACTTTGTTTCAAGAACAAAGTAAATATGATGAATACCATTGAAAAGGTTCCATGTCATGATGGACGTGACCTTTTTTTTTTTTGGTAATAGAGGAAATATTTTGGGGTTTTTTATACATAGTCATTCCATTTTTTGTGAGTAACTTTAACTCTCTACACTTGTTCACTTTGTTCACTTTGTTCTTTTTTGTTTTTGGGGGGAGAACGATTTTATTATTAGTTAAAATCAATTGCTAAATTTAGGGTTGGTCCATAAGAGAATTCTAAAGAATTTAAATGTTGAAATTTAAACACAATCTTTTTGGTATATTTGGATATTTTGATTTTTTTATTGGTTCCATAAAGTTTATTGGTTACATAATGTTAAATTTTATAATGGAAAGTACAAGTATATATAATAGAAGAGGTATTTCTATGATATAAAGTTTTTCGTCGTTTTGTCTTTATAGTTATGTGATTCGACTTAAAAATAGACATCTTTACATGAAAGAAAATTTCGTTTGACTAAAGTCAACTTGGCTATAATAATTCTGAAAAAAATATTTAAAATTAATGAAATCGTCTTTACATTTGTTGACTTTTACTATCATGAATTTTAGATTGACTATTTTCATTGTGTAATCTGTCCTAAACATATAACATAGGATAGTGTTTGCTTTAAATTGTGAGCCATTCTACCTTAGATCATATCCACCTTCGCTAGCATTTTAGATTTACTACAGATTTATGATCTTCCACTCAAAAATAAGTGAACTCTCTATTTCACTAAATCCAATTTAACTATATTTTAGTTCATACAATTATTATGTTTACATCAATATTTATACCCTAAACCACACAGAGGTCAGGGGATAATAACTTTGATCGGCCAAAAAATGTGCCTACCAAAAATATTGATTTTAGACCCTGTTTAATTATATATTAATTGGGGTATTTTTATAAAGCACCGGAGGGGCACTGCTGAAGCTACCAACAATACTTAAGCCACAGTCACAGCGTTAATAGTCAAACTGCTTATTAGTTATAAAACAAACACAATGCGGCATATTACTATATTGATTTTATTCACGTGCTCCTTTATTTTTAATGATAGTCTTAACAAATTCAGCGAAATTCAATAATTATAATCTTTGAGACTTTACGATTCGAACGCTTCTTACGAACTAACTTAAAAAGAAAAAAATACATGCAAAGGTAATAAAATAATAGCGAGTAACAGTAGATTCTTAAAGATAACAAGAAAATCCCAAAGTGGTATATTGATGATCATCTTCGATAATGTCCAACATGCATACAAACCGAATATGGTTCCTCTCCACATCTCAATAGATGGCGGTAATTCTACAACTTCAAATAAATTCATCTTAACATAAACATTCCGGCCCCCTTGCAGTACTCTGCAATCCATAAAACATTCATTCAATTTCCGACAAGTTTTAAATCAAAAGGAACAGGGTCCGGAAATTATGTAGCCAAAAATCGTAAACTGTGCTAAAGGTCTTCCCAATGTGCCACCGCTAACTCCATTTCGTATTATCTTAGAATACAGGTCCCCTCCAATGGAGAGATGTGCATGCCTTGATAGATAAAATAGTGGATCCGCCAACTGCAGCCCCGGATATTCCTCAACAATCTGAGACTGTATTGATTTGTTAGGAGTAACTATAGAAAACCTTTTTCGCACCTCGGCGTACGTTTCGACGGTACTACTCATTCCATGACACCCTTGAAGCTGCAAATAACATTTCCACTGATTTCCAAATTTTAGCATTTTTTTCCCAATTCGTCGTACTAAAGACTCATCTATTATAGTTCTCTCAGACACAGGATCTATTATCGCCCTTTCCTCAACATAACGATCTCCAATAATAATTTTCACAATTGCCGTCGGTCGGAGCATAATGGATTCCTGAATAGAATATGATGTGGAGAACGCTTCCGAGCGACGCATCGATTGATTCCTCATTACTTCACGGGACTTAAACGGAACAACTTGCTGTGATAACTTTGTGTTGCGTCGATTGATTTTCGACGAACGTGAAGGATTCACTTCCTCCATATCCATGCTGGATCGCTTATGTATTCGTTTTGCGGACGAACTTGGTCCAGCCGTGAACGAGCGATTGGACGAACTAGGTCCATTTTTGTCAATGGCATCGGACGAACGAGGTCCGGGCCCAGAGCTGTATCTGGACGAACTAGGTCCACTTTTGATTGTGCTACCGGACGAACTATTTTTGTGTCCTGCGTGAGGTTTGGACGAACGAGGTCCTACCCTTTTAACACATACACTTTTTAAAGCTTTACTGGACGAACGAGGTCCAGGTTTATGCAGCAAAGTATGGTGCATGTCACCACATTTTCGACAACGTCCTTCACTGGTGCAAGTACGCCAGGTATGATCATGAGCTAGACAGCCCGCGCAGTGTCGATAAATGGACACAATCCGCATGCGTTCAAAGTAATCCATAACGAGGAATTTTTTACAAAATCGAAGTGGATGATCCTTAAGGCATACACGGCATACAATTTTTTGTTTGTTTTCGCGATTTTCTGGAAGATATCTTTTTGCCTTAACCATGATTCTAAATAAGAGAGAGAGACAGAAAAAAAATTCTTAAAAGTACAAACGAAGGTGACATTTAGTTAACAGGTAGACAGACAAGTTTTACAACTGGCCTAACTAACGGGCCACGAGCCGTTCGGATTTCGACAACTCTAACCTTTCCATCCACACCAGGAAAAACTTTTGTTACTCTCCCTACTCTCCACTCGTTAGGAGGTAAATTATCGTCACGAACAACAACCATATCATTGACTTTCAAGTTTGATTCATCGGTTTTCCACTTATTCCTTTTAACAATTTCTTTTAAATATTCATTTTTCCACCGCGTACATAAATGTTGATTGAGTGCTTTAACTCGTTGCCACCTATTTACTATAGTAATTGGAGAATCTTGTATATGTGGTTCTGGTGGTGACAACAGTGGGCCACCGATCAAAAAGTGACCTGGGGTAAGTGCATCGACGCAATCAACGTCCTCCGATAAGGGACAAAGTGGTCTTGAATTCAAGCAGGATTCAACTCGAGCCAATAGGGTTGAAAACTCTTCGAATGTATATCTTAAATTGCAGGCAGTTCGTCTGAAATGGTGCTTAAAGGACCTAACTCCTGCCTCCCATAGACCTCCCATATGAGGCGCCGCAGCGGGATTAAAATGCCAATTAACTTCATTGTTCATATATGAATGAACAATTTCAGAACTAACGTTTCGAATAAAGCTACGAAATTCGGACCTTAAAGCCCTCGAAGCACCAACAAAATTTGTCCCATTGTCTGAATACATATCCTTCGGACAACCTCTCCGAGCAACGAATCTCGCAAATGCCGCCAAAAACGTCGCCGTCGATAAGTCACTTACAGCTTCCAAATGAATTGCTCTTGTGGCGAAACAAACAAAAAGCGCAACGTATCCCTTTGTTATCAGGCATGCCCTACCAGTGTAATTTTTTATGTCATAAGGCCCGGCGAAATCAACACCCGTCCGCGTGAAAGGCCTATCAATAATTGTCCGAGCCACCGGCAATGATGCCATAATTTGTTCCTTTGACCGTTTCGCGAATATTGTGCACACTCTGCAATGTCCTATAACATATCTTATCATATTCCTAGCCCTTGGGATCCAGAATTCTGATCGGAGAACCCTTAACATTAACTGGTTTCCTCCATGTAACGTGACCTGATGTATGAAACATGTCAAAAGTCGTGAAAACTGGCAATCATAAGACAAAATAACCGGATGTCTTTCGTTAAAAGAAAGAAAGTTTGCGTTGGACAACCGGCCTCCAACGCGCAAGAGACCCTCTTCATCAACAAAGGGATCTAGATTCAATAGGTTACTTGTCTTACGCAGAGGATAACCATTGGTTAGACTAAAATACTCCTCAGGAAAATATGCCTTCTGAGCGACAATAGCCAGCTTTCTCTTAACAACTTGAAGCTCATTAGACGAAACTAGCATTTCGACAGTCGAGGATGATTTCTTCCTTAGCAACGCGATGAATCGATACACATATGACATAACCCGTAATGCCCTTGAATAGGAAGAAAATCTCAGGAGCGAGTCCTCAAAATTCTTTATATATATAAAAAACGACCTTATATCACGACCTTCCTCAATTGTATGATATTCATTCCTAGATTGAACTTGCCAGTCCCCTGACGAAAACTTCATCCACGAAGGCCCATACCACCACAAAGTACTCCCTATAAGTTCTTGAGGCCTAACACCTCTGCTAATAATATCTGCCGGGTTATGCTCCGATCTAACATGTCTCCAACATTCCTTTCCGACCAAATTCACAATCTTCGAAACTCTGTTCGCAACAAATGTCGTCCACGAAGATGGTGGTTTCTGAAGCCACGCGAGTACTATTGTTGAATCGCTCCAACAAAAAAAATTAGTTTCCTTATTATCCAACCTCAAATCCTTTCTCAACGACTCTATTAATTCTGCGAGCAAAAGCGCACCACATAACTCCAACCTTGGTAATGAAATAGCCTTCAAAGGGGCAACTCTAGATTTTGCAATTAGCAAATTAGTCTGAACAACACCATCCAAGGATATTACTCTCGAATAAACACACGCCCCATAAGCCCTTTCAGACGCATCCGAAAAGCCATGAATCTCAACATTACAACGTGGTTCAAATCCAATCCAGCGTTCGAGTTTCACGTCGTTCAGAATATTATAATCAGTAATAAACTGATTCCACCGATGACTACTTGCCTCAGTCAAACGTTCATCCCATCCAGTCCTCTCCAGCCATATTTGTTGCATTAGCATCTTCGCTATCACAATAACAGGTCCCAACCAGCCAGCAGGATCGAACAGAGTTGCAATTATGGACAGCACTTCTCGCTTAGTAAAATCACCCTTCCTACAGCCTATAGGTTTTACCGAAAAATAAAAGGTGTCACTTTTCGCATTCCATCTAATTCCTAAGGTCTTGGCCTCACTTTCATCTTCAATTTCCAAGAAGTTTTCCGTAAGAAGATGCTCTGCCGGTAGGTCCTTTAATATTCTTTCATCATTTGCCATCCATTTTCTCAAAGAAAATCCCGCTGATGACAGCGCGGACCTCAACTGTTCTCGGGCTTGTAAAGCCAATTCTAGATCATGTGCTCCTGCAAGCACGTCGTCGACATACATCATTTCCCTCAATATCTTTGTTGCCAAGGGGAATTCCTTCTCCACCTCAGAAGCAAGCTGCAGTAAGCTTCTTATGGCTAAAAAGGGTGCACAGTTTACACCAAATGTAACTGTTTTCATTTCAAAATCCTTTATATCTTGATTGGGATCTTGTCGAAATACTATCCTCTGAAATCTCGTATGCCTGCCATCGAGCAGAATCTGGCGATACATCTTCTCAATATCACCATTAAACACATACCGGAAAAACCTCCATCTTATAATTAATAACACCAGATCATTTTGTAAAACAGGTCCGGGATATAATACATCATTCAAGCTTAGACCTGTTGAAGTAGGGCAGGATGCATTGAATACAACTCTCAACTTTGTTGAGATCCTTTCTGGTCTTATAACTGCGTGATGGGGTAAATAGAATTCCGAAACTTGTTCATTAGTCCCCTTCAACCTTACCATTTGCCCTAAGGATTCGTATTCTTTCACTACTGAATCATACATAACTTTGAGATCCGGTTTCCTTAACAAAGAAGCCTCATTTCGTAGAAATTGTTTGACCGCTTTAGAACGTGATAATCCCAAACCATTTCCCTCCGCATATTGAGGTTTAAATGGCAGACACACTACAAATCTACCAGTATCCGACCTCTTCGTCGTCTTTCTATACAATTCCTCACAATACTCTTCTTCTACCGTCATTGAAGACACCCTTGGAGGCTCCTCTAATTTCCAAAAATTCTCAAGTTGTTGATTTAAAGAGATTTCAGTACAAAACGAAACAAGAGTCGTAAAACCACTCACTGAGTTATCAATTTGCCCGGTTAACACCCATCCAAATATGGTATTCTGAGCAACAAGTGAGCCGAGAACATTCCGTTGGACGCCCTCTAAAATAATTTGTGGATAAACGTCTGCTCCAATCAATATGTCAACTTGATCGCTCTTCCCAAAATATGGATCTGCAAGTTGCATGTCACCGAAGGAGTATTGGCGAGGCATAGAAACCGTCGAACTTGGCAGTTTTCCTGTAAGTTGAGGCAAAACTAGTGCATTTACTTCGACTTTTATATCGCTTTTACCGCCTGACCTCAGGTTAAAGGTGCATTGTTTCTGGGTCGACCCTGCCAAAGCATTATTCAATCCCGAAATTCTCGCATTTACCTTTGTAGTCTGTAAACCAACTCGTCTTTGTAACCTTTCTGATATGAAAGAGGCTTGGGACCCTGAGTCAAGCAATGCCCTAGCGGTGAAAACAATTCCGTTGACATCGATGTTTACTACGGCCGTACCCAGTAGTACAAGCTTAGAAGACATAGCAAAACAACTCTGAATCTGCTGTTCATTAGTCACACTTTGACTCGAAGTTGGACAATCTCCATCAATCTCCGCTACCTCCGTACTTAGAGATACTCGAGCGTCCCTATGTAATAATGTATTGTGTCTCAAATTGCATTTCCCACAACTAAGTTTGCTTGCACATTGCTGCAACCTGTGATTGCTACTAAAGCAATTGATACATATATTGTTCCTCTTGACCACCATAAAACGTTGTTCTGGAGTCATTTTCAAAAACTTGTCGCAGGACTTTAGATAATGCTCCTGCGAGCAGGCGAAGCAGGTAATTCTCTGTGTACTTGCCTGGTACATTTTAACTTTCCTATGTGTAGGCTGAGTTCGCTCCAATTTCCCAGAGATCTCCGGAACTTCAACATTGGTAAAATCAAATACTGTTTCCAACGATTGGAACCGTGCGGTTAAAAAATTATCCAAATCCTCCCATCTAGAGATTTCCGTCTTATCTCTCACCGTTTGTTCCCACAGAGATAGTGTAGTTACAGGGAGCTTTGTCGAGCACAAAAACACGAATATAGGATCCCAACTATCAATACATATCTCATGTAACTTCAAAGACGTGATACAATTATTTATTTCCCTTTGAAGTCTTTTTATCTCATGAGCTGATTCAGACCTGACAGGAACAAGATTAAAAAGGATTTTTAGCTGGCTATTTACCAATATCCTTTTGTTTTCATATCTGTCCTTTAAGTTGTTCCATGCCATTTCAAATCCTTCATTAGTTAATTGGGATTTTTTCACAATCTCCAATGCTTCCCCTTGTGTGTTCTGGCGTAAATAGAAGAGCTTTTCAACTGGCGTTATTGACTGGCAGTCAATATACACCGCCTTAAACATATCCCTAAAGGATGGCCACGAGAGATAATCGCCATAGAAAACTTCCGTGGTACAAGGCGGTAATCTTAGTCGATGATCATTAACCCTATTTTCGGAATATTGTTGAGGAATGCGACTAGGAGAAGCAAAGGTGGACGTCAGCACAGATCTATTTAAAAATGACTGGGACAATTCTCCCATTCCTGCTGCACACGTTATATAAGCTTCCCTGCACTGCTTAAAAAGATCCGACGCCTCCTTTTCCTGCTCCTCAGAACATTCACAATCGACATTAAACTTCTCATACGAATTCTTAACTTTCGTCCACAAACCCTTAAACTCTTCCTTACGAAGTTCTACCGTGAACATAGTATGTGTCATGCCAGATGCGCCATTGGACATGGCACTATTTTCCCTTTCGAATTCCAAAAATAAAGCAGCAAACTTTTTAAACTTTCTTAAAAGAACTGGATCCGCCATCTCGTGGTATTGCCCTTATTAAACACTCAGAAAAATGTTGCTAAATGAACTAATATTTACTGCAAAGGTTTATTCTGTTTTAGTTTATTTTCAAAATTTTGTAAGGAATTTTCAAGAATTCTATGAGCTAATAATTTAATAAATCTCACAATTTCGAATACAATTTAGTCCCATAAAGTAGTTTACTTTTCTCTCTGTGTAGATTTCCAAAAAACAGACAAATGTGAACTCACTGTAAACCCAATTACCGCCTTAGGACAAGTAAAGCTTTAGGACAATTTTTCTTTTTCCAAAAATCAAAAACAAACACGCCTTATAAACCCAATATAGGATACACAAAAGTGAAAATAACAATCCAGAGGAATAATGGTAAACAATATTAGTTAAGATCAGTGACAACTCTTCCTATTATAGTCTCTTATTTCGAGAATGTCGCAAACACGCGTGTAGATAAATTGCCAAAATTGATCAAAGCCGATAACATACGTAGATGACTATTTTAAGACATGTAACTATCCAAGTATAATGCTTATGGGTAAATGTTCACAAATCAAAAGTTATCGCTTTGAAACAATTGAATTTCTCTCTAAATTCAAAAAAAAAAAATCTAGCATGAAAGTATATAAAAATATCGACGACAGCGACAAAAAGTAAATATTCGTGAAAAAATTTTACTTGTGGTCAAGGAAGACTCTTTTTATTATAAGTCGCTTACTTCAAGAATATTGCAAACATGCGTGTTATTAAAATCGCCAACTGAACAATGTAGATAATGTAAATATATAAAAATTTACGATGTATGACTCTCTCAATATAACGATCATGAGCAAAGGTTGACTAAATTTATATAATTCTTATTCTCCATGAATAATAAAGCTTGGTCACCGAATTTATTTTCCAGCATTCCTTATCACAAAACAGCACAAATAGTCATACCGCTGAATCCATAGAAAATTTGCAGCTATATTGACATCACTGGTTCACTCCGTTCAACAACAAAGAGAGAGCGCGAAGAGAATAAAAATAAAAAAAAACTTTCGCTTCCTCTTCACCCCACTGAGTATAACACGAGATGACTCTTTAATTTAATACTCTTTTACTTTAAGAGAACGTGAACAAATCATAACAAATGTGACAAATGGGAATAATGAATTATTTTGTCTTCCAAAAAAAAATATACTAAATTGAAAGTAAGTTCCAAGTCGGCGTTTCCAAAAAAACTATTACGATTCAAATAAAATTGTTCACTGCAACATACCTGCAATCTGGAGTACAATAATAAAATGTACAATATTTCAACTATGTACTATGAGACGAAATAAGAAAAATAATCTCATAGTATCTGGTTTTCACTTTAGCACAATAATTGTTTCCCAGTTATTTATTTTCACTTCTATTATTTAATAATTTCATGAATTTTTCCTTTCACTAATTTTTCTTTAAATTACTTTGCACAATTTAGACGAATCAAACCAAATTATTTGCAGAAATTTAATTAAGCATGAGATGGTTGTTGTCGTTGTAAAGGAGAGAACGAATCAAAATGTAAACGAAGAAGTCGGAGTTGCCAGATGTATTTATACTTGCAGGGAAATAAGAATTAGTTTATATTGTAAAGCCAAGAAGTTTAATATACGATCTTTTTACGTTTCTTCAAATTAAAGACACAGTTTCTATTTTTTACTTTTACAAGTTATACTTCTCTTGCCCCTGATCCGGTTCGAAGGACCTTGTTTAATTATATATTAATTGGGGTATTTTTATAAAGCACCGGAGGGGCACTGCTGAAGCTACCAACAATACTTAAGCCACAGTCACAGCGTTAATAGTCAAACTGCTTATTAGTTATAAAACAAACACAATGCGGCATATTACTATATTGATTTTATTCACGTGCTCCTTTATTTTTAATGATAGTCTTAACAAATTCAGCGAAATTCAATAATTATAATCTTTGAGACTTTACGATTCGAACGCTTCTTACGAACTAACTTAAAAAGAAAAAAATACATGCAAAGGTAATAAAATAATAGCGAGTAACAGTAGATTCTTAAAGATAACAAGAAAATCCCAAAGTGGTATATTGATGATCATCTTCGATAATGTCCAACATGCATACAAACCGAATATGGTTCCTCTCCACATCTCAATAGATGGCGGTAATTCTACAACTTCAAATAAATTCATCTTAACATAAACAGACCCCATAAAATATATACCGATCGACTCAGAATCACCTCCTGAATCGATCTAGCGCTTGGTGTCCGTCCGTCTGTCTGTCCATGTTTTTGTTGTTCACATGATTCCGGTCATAATTATTAACCGATTTGGATCAAATTTGGTATAGGGTGTTTTTTGGGCACAAGGACGAACGCTATAGAATTTGGAAGAAATCGGATCAAATTTAGATATAGCTCTCATATATATGTATCGCCAGATTTCGACGCTTTTTTACAAACCGATCGTCATCAATTTTTGTCATAGTAAACATCATAGTAAACTTTTACATCACCCTTTAAGTCTGCAAAATTTCATCGAAATCGGTTCAGATTTAGATATACCTCCCATATACATGTATCGCCCGATTTTCCCAAATTTGGCCATAAAAACCTTATTTATTAAGCGATCTTACTCAAACTTGGCTAACTCTAATCTTTTATGGTACTGACACTATGTGCTAAAAATAATCGAAATCGGTTTAGATTTAGATATAGCTCCTATATATATGTATGGCCCTATTGTGCCAAATTTGGCCGTAAAACCCTTATTTATCAATCGATAGTACCCAACGTTGGCTAAATGTAATTCTACAGTAGCACTAACTGTATGTGCAAAATTTTATCGAAATCGGTTCAGATTTAGATATAGCTCCCATATATATGCATCGCTCGATTTTGCCATATTTGACTATAATACTCTTTTTTATTAACCAATGTTATTCAAATATCGAATTTTGATGTATTAGCTGATCGTATTTAGACTTACATGTAGCTCTTACATCATAATAAAGCCCGATTTTTACAAATTTGGATTTATTACCCACAACTAATTGACCGATTTCTTCTTTTTTAATAATGGACTCAATATTAGTGGCATACTAACTCTTTAGATGCAAAATAAACTAGAGCTGTAGCAAGACTCACATAAACATGTACCCCCCCCTTTACGTTCTTAAATATGGAAATCTCGAAAACATATACCAATGATACCCCACAAATGCTTATGTTTACTAATTCAGTAGGGGTGGTTTAGGGTATGATATAATCGGTCCCACCCGACTTTCTACTTTACTCACTTGTTTTTTGCGTATGTTAGATAAATCAACTAAAAAACGGGAAAAATTATTCATAAATTAAGCATAAATTCGTATTTATCACAAAATAGTTCATTATTTCTTTAAATTTGTAAATTTTACTACAAAAGCGTCCATCATGAACTTCATATGTCACTAAAGACATTTTTTTCAATTTTGAACTCCAATTTTTTCCTTCAAACTACAAAATTTTCTTTAACAAGTGAAAAAAAATATTTATGTCTAATAAATTTTCTTGAATTTGTCGAAAAATATTTACTTATTTTTGTGATATCGACGTGATGCCAGCGTTTGTAATACTATTTAGTTAAAATTTTCTAAAAACATTCAAAATTTTCTAAAATTAACCAAAAGATTTCTTCCTGGTGGATTCACTGTTTTTTCAGTGTATCGACTTGAAACTTGGCACAAGTAGGTTATCGATGTAGGTCGGATGGTATTGTAATTTGGCCATATCGGTATAGCCCTCATATAAACCTATCCCCAGATTTCAACTCCGGAGCCTCTTGGAAGAGCAAATTTCATCCGATCCCGTTGAAATGTGGTACGTGGTGTTAGTATATGGTTCCTAATATTCATGCAAAAATTGGTCTATATCGGTTCATAATTATATATAGTCCCCATATATACCGATCCCCAGATTTGACCTCCAGAGCCTTTTGGAGGAGCACATTTCATCCGAACTGGTTGAAATTTGGTACGTAGTTTTAGTAGGTGGTCCCTAACATTCGTGCAAACATTGGTCCTCTTGGAAGAGCAAATTTCATCCGCTGGAAATGCGGTATGTTTTGTTAGAATATAGACTTCAACAATCATGCATAAATTAGTCAATATCGGTCCATAATTATATGTTATATAGCCCCCATATAAACAGATCCCCATATTTCACTACTGACTCTCTAATTACAGCGCAAAATTGGTTCATATCGGTTCGTAATTATTTATAAACTCCCCAATATATGTCGGTCAAGAACTGAATTGTATAGGTATTTATTCTACGTTTTTTATACCCACCACCATAGAATGGTGACGGGGGTATAATAAGTTTGTCATTCCGTTTGTAACACATCGAAATATCGATTTTCGACTATATAAAGTATATATTCTCGATCAGGGAGAAATTCTAAGACGATACAACGATGACCGTCTGTCTGTCTGTCTGTTGTAATCACGCTACAGTCTTCAATAATGAAGCAATCGTCCTGAAATTTGGCACAGATTCGTCTTTTGTATGCAGGCAGTACAAGTTCGAAGATGGGTCATATCGGTCCAGGTTTTGATATAGTCCCCATATAAACCGACCTCCCGATTTTAGAGTTAGTTTAGGACCACAAAGAAGTGTGGCAAAAATAGTGAGTATCGCTCCATGTTTTGATATAGCCCCCATATAGACCCATCTTCCGATTTTACTTCTTGGGCTTCTAGAATCCGTAGTTGGAGATCTAGAAGCTTTTTAGGAGGTTGCCAAAAATGGTGATTATATGTAGGTCCATGTTTCGATATAGCCCATATATAGACCGATCTCCAGATTTTACTTCTTGGATTTACAGAAACCGTAATTTTTATTAAATTTTCCTGATATTGGAAATCTAGGGGTATTGTAGGACCACATATACGTGTGCCGAAAATGTATTGGTTCATGTTTCGTTATATCCCCCATATAGACCGATCTCCCGATTTTACTTCCGTAGTTTTTTTTATCAAATTTGCATGAAATTTGAAATGTAGAATTATTTTAGGACCATAAAGAGGTGCGCCGAAAATGGTGAGTATCGGTCAATGTTTTAGTATAGCCCCCATATAGACCAATTTCCCGATTTTACTTTTTGGGCTTGTAGAAACCGTAGTTGTAGTTCAATTTGCCTGAAATTGAAAATCAGGAAGTTTTTAGGATTATAAATAGGTGTGCAATAAATGATTTTATTGTTTGGGATTCTAGAACCCGTAGTTTTTATCCAATTTGCTTGAAATTTTAAATCTAAAAGTATTTAAGGACGATAAAGATGTGTGACGAAAACGGTGAGTATCGATCATTATTTTAGTATAGCCCCCATATAGATCGATCTCCCGATTTAACTCCTTGGGTTTCTAGAAATGATAGTTTTTATCCGATTTGCCTGAAATTATAAATATACTGATATTGTAGACTCACAAAAACGTGTATCGGATTTCGTTTTTATGGGTCCATTTGGTAAAGCCTACATATAGACCGATTTCACTTATTGAGGGTATAGAAAGCGCACTGATCATGTAAATTGCATGTAAAATCTACAGATTTTAGATTTCAAATCAAGGCATTATTTCATCATATTCTTCCACACTTACAAGAGATGTTAATGATTCTTCTAAAACTCAAACAAAAATGGTTCTTATAAATCCAGAATCTGATATAGTCTTCATAGGTAAAATCTTTAAATTTATCTTCGGGAAGTGTACTGGTTGAACTGCTCTGCTTGGGAGAATATCTGTCATCGAACCCCCCTGAAATTTGAAAGTAATCTATAATATGTGATTCATGGTGGTGGGTATTTAAGATCCGTCCCTGCCGAACTTACTGCAGAATATACTTGTTCTTAACAACGCACTATGGAAATCTCAGGCCCTATTAAAAGTTTGGCCATCAATGTGCCCAGTGTATCTTGAAAAATAAATCGTTATGTTTCCCATTATTTTTGTTCTTAATTTTATAAACTAGACTCTTATTGGACCACCCTCGTAAGCACTGTTGTGTTATTGTTGAGTCTTTCCGTTTCATAAATATTTTCTAAATATCCGCTTATATTGTTAATGCCATTGTTTTGGTGACACCAAACAACATAAATGCGTTTGGTTCGATGGAATCTATCACAAAGTGGGGCAAACAAAGATTCCGGCAAAAAGAAAAGAAAAAAATGCCAAACATACTTAAGAATCATATTTCCCATGATAAAGTGTTCTAAGTGTACCCTTAAGGCCAAGGCTGGCAACTAACCACCCATGAAGACACACAGGCCGAACACCAAAAAGAAGTGGGGTAGTAAAAATGCGACAAAAAAATGAAGATTTAATTCGTAAAAAAAATGAAGCGAAAAAAGATGGCATAAGAATTTCCAAGTACATTCCGTCCAGACTTCTTGGACACCAGTTGAGGCAAATACTCTTAGAGCGTTGTAAGCCGCTTAAATAATGCGCTTCATAAAAAGTTACGACTACGAAATCATTCAGATTTTTTTCTACCCCTCCATATTCGTATTGTGTCCTTTGGGTTTGGGGTTTCTTGCCTTGGTGTATCAATGACAAGCAGGACAATGCACAAATGACATTGTTTGTGGATATCCTGAGTCCTGGCGTCGATCCCTCTTCACTAAAGGAAATCTGGGAAATATGAAGTGAAGTGGTTTCGCATAAAAATTTATTGCCCTGCCATCTAAAATAATATCAAGAGTCATGAACATGAAAACGAAGAAGCTCGTCCGAGGAACAATAACAAAATCATCTTAAAAAACAAGGCCTTTGGCGGTATCGCAGGATATGGGGAGGACCGGAAATCAACATGTGAATAATGTGGCTGTGGTTTCACATCCATAACAAATTCATTGCAATCTTCTATCTGATTTACTCGAACAAAAGCGAATGCTGGAAGTCCTTGATATTTGTATGGGTATGTGAACAAATGCCTTGGGTTATAATCCGCAACTACAAGAAAGTCCTTTTAATCTCTACATTTATACACACACGTACATACGCACACATACGTTAGAGATAACGATATGGGTAAATCTGATGAAGATGTTGATAACAATTTGGTCACTTAAAGTGGAGCAAATTTATATCTGAGCAGTTTTTTATCCACTCGACTTCACTTTAGTCCGTTTTTTTTTGACTGGGAGTGAAGAGCTTTAGGCGAGTGGGTTGAGGTTGGTGTGATGTCCTTATCAGAGGATGTTTTCATGTGGGTGTGTGGGGTGTGATTGTATGTTTTGTAAATTGAAGCAAATGGCCTTTTTGATGTACGTGTTACAAGTTATTTTGTTATGCTCCGTACCTTGAAATATACGGTATATCAAATATATCAGGTCATATGAACATTTTTTTCTGAATAATGTCTATAAAAATAAGTTGCTAAATTTTAGCAATTCATTGTATTTCAATTTTCGTTTATGCAATTTCTTTAAAATAAAGACAGTTTTTATAAATTTAAATTAGGATTCAAATCTTATTCTTGGAGTCTTCATTATCTGTGTGTGTTATACCAACTAAGCTAATTAGTTATAAAATTTCAACTAAAACAAATACTTCAAAGTAAAATAAACGTTTTCTTAATTTCAAAAATACTTTAAATCAAAAATGAAAAATCTTCCAAATAACATCTGTCTGTTATATGTCTGTGTTTAAGGCTTTTTTACCTATAATTCTAATAGTAAATATATCAGTTAACTGGAAGATTATTTCTTTCTTTTTAAGGAGAATTTAATTTGCTTCAAATGTACTCGTATATGATTTCATGATGACGCATAAATTTGGAAAAATTCCAAGTATAAATAATTATTCTGAGCCATAGAAGAGGATGATTTAATTGAGACCATTAAGGAAAAATGTGTATTTATTCGTCTTTTATTTGATTTTGTTCTATCATGTCATACCAAAGGCCTTCAAAAGCGGCTTAACTCAACTCAAATATTCGGCCCGGACGTCAATTATATATTAGTTCATGTTTCAAGTAAAACTTTTTTTTAAATAAAGCCTTAAAAGACATCACCTGTTGTGAATAAAGTTTAGTTTAAGTCAAGTAATGTTGTGTTACACACGAAAAATAATATTTGGATCCAATCACGAAATTAATTATTAGTTAATTAATTTAATTGAAATGTCTTCAATAACAGGGATGATCCAATTAAAAAATTATTTTATATTAATAATGCTTGTGATTTTTTTTGTTTTAATAAAAAAAATTGAATCAATTAAATTTTTAATTGAATAGTTTTGGAAATAAAAATAAAAATTTTAATTGGAAATATTTTTGCGAATATTTTTTCTGTGTATACTGCAGATTACTTTCCGATAATTAAAAGCAAACTAACTTTAGTTCAATAGAATTTTCTTTAAGGTAAAAATATCCATTTTAAAGTGAAATTTCTTTCAAAAAGCGTTAACGGGGATCCAAAGATTTTAACCTTCCTTTAATAATTTTTGTATTTCAAGCCAAGATCTTCTTCTTTAAATTTGCCATTTATCGAATTTTTAACATCTTTTTGCTTTATATTAATAAAGCTTATCATGCACAAATAAATCTCAGTTTAAACAAGTATAAACGGCCGTAAGTTCGGCCAGGCCGAATCTTATGTACCCTCCACCATGGATTGCGTAGAAACTTCTACGAAAGACTGTCATCCACAATCGAATTACTTGGGTTGTGGTATTTTCAATCGTTTTCTAAATTGTGAGTTAGTCCATACGTGGTATACATTAGACAAAAAGAAGTATGTGTAGGTAAGTCTACAAATAATTACGAATCGATATGCACTTTTGCACGGTACGTAGGGAGCCAGAATTGAAATATGGGGGTCGCTTATATGGGGGCTATATACAATTATTGATATGGATCTGAGGGCTATATATAACTGTATACTAGCACAGTGTACCAAATTTCAACTGACTCGGATGAAATTTGCTCCTCCAAGAAGCTCCAAAACCAAATCTCGGGATCGGTTTATATGGGGGCTATATGTGATTATGGACTGATTTCTCCCAAACAATATTGTGCTCAAAATTTTATTTATTTATTTATATATTTACAATCATAATGAATTATGAAAATAAACAGGTAATATAGGTGCTAACAACATATGTTTTCGATCTGAATGCTCAAAATTTTGTTTCTGCCCAATTGTATATTCCTCCACATCTTTCTCACTTCCACGAGATTTTTTAGTTCTTAGCACCTTTTTCTGTAATACAAACATTGTAGAAGAAATTATTCAATTGTATGATTTTTTTATTTATTTTAATTTTACCTTTTGCCGGACGGGGATTCGAACAGCGGACCACACAGTTTGTAAGGATCAAAGAAGTAGCTGATCAATTGCCCAAGGAAAAATAAAATGTTAATTTTGTAATAACAAGCAACAACCACCAACTTAATTCACCAAATTACCAAATTTCAACCAGATCGGATAAATTTTGCTTCTCCAAAAGGCATCGGGGGTCAATCCTGGGGATCGGTTTATATGGGTGCTATATATAATTATGGACTGACATGAACCAATTCCTGCATGGTTGTTGGATACCATATGCTAACATCACGTATCAAATTTCAAGTGAATCAGATGAATTTTGGTCTTCCAAGAAGCTCCGGAGGTCAAATCTGGTGATTGGTTTATATGGGGGCTACATATAATTATAGACCGATGTGGACCAATTTTTGCATGGTTGTTAGAGACCATATACTAACACCATGTACCAAATTTCAGCCGGATCGGATGAAATTTGCTTCACTTAGAGGTCTCGCAAGCCAAATCGGGGGATCGGTTTATATGGGGGCTATATATAATTATTGACTGATGTGGACCAGTTTTTGTGTGGTTGTTAAAGACCATATACTAACATTATGTACCAAATTTCAGCCGGATCGGATGAAATTTGCTTCTCTTAGAGGCCTCGTTTTTATGGGGGCTATACGTAAAGAGGACCGATATGGCCCATTTGCAATACCATCCGACCTACATCAATAACAACTACTTGCGCCAAGTTTCAATTCGATAGCTTGTTTCGTTCGGAAGTTAGCGTGATTTCAACAAACGGACGGACATGCTCAGATCGACTCAGAATTTCACCACGACCCAGAATTTCACCACGACCCAGAATATATATACTTTATGGGGTCTTAGAGCAATATTTCGATGTGTTACAAACAGAATGACAAAGTTAATATACCCCCATCCTATGGTGGAGGGTATAGAAAGTAAATGTTAACAGCTTTTTCACAGTTAAAAAGGTTTTATTAATTTCAAAAAAACTAAAAAAAAAACCCTCAAACTAAGTCATAGCGTTTTTTGCTATAATCTAAATATTCAACATTTTTGTTAATATTATTTCTTTAAGTCACATATTTTTCTTTGGTAATACTTCAGCGGAGGAGCACAAATTTTAAAGAAAACTTTTTTGAAGCAAAGATTGCAAACTTTTCTTTAATTAAGTTTACTTTAATTCAGACAAATTTTTTCATTAATTTTGTGTGTGTCTTAAAATGTAGGTCGCTTAATCTCTCATATTAGTGCAATATTTTTTTTGTGTTCTAAAGAACAAACGCTTTCCCTCAAAGATTACAAACTTTCCTTTAATAAAGTTTTCTTTATTTCAGAGGGATTTTTTCCTTAATATTCCGTAAAGTGCATGTCTTAAAATGTAGGTTGCATAATCTCTCATATTAGTATAATATTTTTTAGTGTTCAAAATACTAAACGCCTACATTCAAATACATATCGCCTTTTATTAAAATAACTTTGTATCGTATTTTAAGTACAAGAAATCTTTGTGCACTCTGCATAATTGTTTTAGTGTAGAATAACCCTTCTCAAATTGTAGTATAAGGCACATAGTGGTCAGCTTTGCCAACTTCTTATTTTTTTAATCACCACTACTGTTTTTTTTACCACCAAATGGAGCGTATGTGGATGTGTAAGTGGTGGACTGGTGGTATGAGCATCTGACCTGGGGGTGTTCTAATCATGTTTTATGTAGCAAAACACATTTTAATGCTTTCAGCTTGATTTCATCTCTTGTCTTGAATTGGTTTAGTATGCATGTATGAGAGAGAGCGAGAGAGTATGAGAGTAAGGGTGGTGGTATCATCTCATCACGATAAAAATCTTTCTACGGGAAAACAAAGTTATTTATTGATAACTGCTGGTTAGTGTTAGTGTTTTATGTTTATACGAGTGTCCATGTGTGTATGTGTGAGTTTATTCATAGTTTAATGTGTGTGTGTTTCTTGTAATTTCATTAAGTTGTGATTTCTTTATGATTTCGTCCGTTTTTTATTACATCCATTTCCGGCCCCGGTTTCAATGGTGAGATAATACACTGCAGGAACGGAAGAGATGTGGTTGGAGCATGTCACATGTAATTTTATTTGGCACTTGAGTAGCCATAAATAAACAATTACACTATTTACTTGCACTCGCACAATGCCAAATGGGGTCATTAATAAGAAATGAATGAAATAAATGTATCGCTGATTTTGACCACATTGAAACGTATATTTCTTAATCATCATAAGAGAATGGGGAAATTTTTGGTAGACATATTTTCCCAAGAATATCCTGGATGTATTTTATTAACAAATTAAGAACGAAAATGTTACATTATTGGACTTGCAATTTTCTGTCTCCCGTGGATGAATAAAATAATCGCTTTTCTAAAAAAAGAAAATGCTAGGAAAATGATTAGAATGGATATAAAGATAAAAATCATTAAAAATAGGACACGTACCCAAAATTTATGTGCTAAACCGCGTTTCTACGAGGGCAGTTCGGAAATTTCTTAGCCTAGCACCAAAAGCGCGGTATAAACAGAGAAAAGTTAGGTGTTTTGGAAACTTCCATCTCTGTTATGAACACATGTTAAATTTTGTTTCGATCTGGCAACTCCTTCATATATAAACTGGTGTTCAAAAAAGATACATCCGCAATTTTTTTACAATGGAAAAATTGGAAATGCGTGCTGTCATTAAATATTTACATAAAAAAGGTTTATCGGGACAAGACATTCATAATTATATGGTGAATGTGTTAGGTGAACGTGAAGGATCATATGCAACAGTAAAAAAATTTGGGTTGCAGAATTTAAACGTAGTCGTACACAGGGCTGTGGAGTCGAGCCAATTTTGCTCGACTCCGACTCCAGCATTTTTCATCAGCTCGACTCCGACTCCGGGTAATATAACTAAATCTCATTTTAATACCACTAATTTGTAGTTCTATTGTGGGGGTACCGTAAGTGGATCGATATAAAGTATCGTATTTATTTATGTGTGCAAAAAATTTTCTTAATTTCACATTAGATGCCAATTGAACTCTATATTTCAAATTTAGGGCAATGTTTAATAAATAATATAATGATATAAATACCCATCATAATATGAGAAGATACCAACAGTATATGTATTTGTCGACCACAATTATTGATACTATCTCAAATCCTTTAAATTTGTTGCGGGCTATATAAAGGTTTATATTCCCATATGCATGAATTTGAATCTGAATCGATTTAGACAAAATTGTATATACTTCTACAAAATCTATGTACTTAAAATTTAAATCTAACGTTATGGGACGTAACACAATTTTAACAAAAAATAAAAGTGCAAGGAAAGTCTAAAGTCGGACGGGCCGATTATAATATACTCTGCACAACTTTGTATTTAGATCTACATTTTGATAAAATCTCAAATCAGACTTCTACAAAATCTCGGGCAATATTTGGGAAATATTTATAATTGTTTAGATAATTTCGCATAAATGCATTTATGATTCATTCATTGAAAAATTTTGAAAATTTGAGTCATTTCTACAAGTTTTCGACTTAGCAGTGAGTATCAGTGAGCATACAATTTTGGAAAAATTTTTGTCTAGTAAATAAAATTTTGACTAAATTTTCTATAGAAATAAAATTTTGACAAAATTTTCTATAGAAATCAAATTTTGACCAAATATATAGAAATAAAAGTTTGAATAAAATTTTTATAGAAATAAAATTTGGCAAAATTTTTTATAGAAATAAAAGTTTGAAAAAATTATCAATAGAAATACAATTTAAAAAAAATTGTGTAGCAAAACAAAATTTTGCAAAATTTTCTATAGAAATAAAATTTTGCAAAATATTCTATAGAGACAAAATTTTCTATAGAAATAAAATGTTCACAAAATTTTATATAGAAAAAAATATTTCTACAGTAATAAAATTTTGAATACATTTTTTATAGCAGTGAGTATCAATGAGCATCAGTAAGAAAAAAAAATTTTGAAAAAATTTGCTATAGAAATAAAATTTTACAATTTTTTCTTATAGAAATAAAATTTTGAAAAAATTATCAATAAAAAAACAATTTTTGAAAAATTTTCGTGTAGTAAATTAAATTCTGCAAAATATTCTACAGAAACAAAATTTTGACTAAATTTTCTATAGAAATAAAATTTTGACAAAATTTTCTAATAAAAAATCTATTACTATAAAATTTTGGCAAAATTTTCTATAGAAATAAAATTTTGACCAAATTTTCTAATAAAAAAATCTATTACTATAAAATTTTGGCAAAATTTTCTATAGAAATAAAATTTGGACTTAAATTTTTATAGAAATAAAATTATCAATAGAAATAAAATTTGGAAAAATTTTTGAATAACAAACAAAATTTTGCTAAATTTTCTATAGAAATAAAATATTGTATAGAAACAAAATTTTGACTCAATTTTCTATAGAAATAAAATTTTGACTAAATTTTCTATAGAAAAAAATATTTCTATAGTAACAAAATTTTGAATAAATTTTTTATAGAAATAAAATTTTTGACAAAATTTGGTATAGAAATAAAATGTTGACAAAATTTTTTATAGAAATAACATTTTGAAAAAATTTTCTATAAAAAAACAACTTTGAAAAAATTTTCTGTCAATATTCCACATATGTATATGCCCTTAAAATAAAATTAAAAAATAATAATTTCGATTGTTCGAAATATTTCAAATAAATTGATATGGGCATTAAAATGGATCGATCCAGCCCTTCTGCTAGTCTAACATTCTAGGAAACATAAAAAGACAGCCGTAATTGGTAGTTGATTTTCATTTACAATCATGCTGGACATTGATCGAATTAATAATGCAATGGAAACTAATTTGCGTAAAAACTTGCTTAGTTACAAAAATGTGAAGTGTTTTAAAAAAATTGATTTAGCCGGAGTCGGAGTCGAGTAAAATTTTTACGACTCCGACTCCGACTCCAGCAAAATCTTCAGACTCCGACTCCGGCTCCACAGCCATGGTCGTACAAGAATTGAAGATGAACCACGTAGTGGACTCCAAAAACAGCAACAACAACAGAAATTGTAGCCAAAGTGCATGATATGGTATTAAATGATCGACGAATAAAAACGCGTGAAATTGCTAATATCATGGGCATCTCAAATGATCGAGTCCATTTAATTTTGCATGAAGAACTACAGATGAAAAAGCTTTCTGCAAGATTGATGCCGCGTTTGTTAACATTCGATCAAAAACGCATAAGAATGAACATTTCTCAAGTTTGTTTGGATCGTTTTAAGCGAAAAAAATGGATTTTAAGCGTCGTTTCATAACTGTTGATGAGACATGGATCCACCACTACGAGTATACTCCAGAGACAAAAGAACAATCCAAACAATGGACTGAAGTTGGAGGAAGTGCCCCAAAGAAGGCAAAAACAATTCAATCGGCTGGTAAGGTTATGGCAACGGTTTTTTGGGACTTCAAAGGTATTTTATTGATTGACTATCTGCAAAAGGGTAAAACAATAAATTCAGAGTACTATTGCAACCTTTTGGATCAATTAAATGTACAAATTCGAGAAAAACGTCCTGGCTTACAACACAAAAAAATAATTTTTCATCAGGGAAACGCACCAGCGCACAAGAGTGTTTTAACAATGGCTAAAATCAACGAATTAAAGTACGAGTTTCTTGACCACCCACCTTATTCTCCTGATTTAGCTCCCAGTGACTTTCACTTGTTCCCAAATCGAAAAAAAATTGCTTGCTGGCAAGCGTTTTACCTCAAATGAAGATGCAATTACACTTGTAAACCACTATTTTGAAGGTCTTGAGGAAAACTATTTTAATCAAGGGAATGAATTGCTAGAAAAGCGTTGGACTATGTGTATTGAAGTTTCAGGAGATTATATTGAAAAATATTTTTTTTTTTGAAAAACTAAATATTCTCTTTCATTGATAGGCTACGTATTTACCATTGCAGATTCATATTTATGTAACAAGTTTGAAGAAGACCTAACTTCCAACTAACCATGAACATTTTCTTGTAGTTTCATTTCTCTTTCTTTTTGTTCCTGCGGTCGGTCATCACAAAATAAAAATTTAAAATGGGAATCTAAATGTTTTCAATAAAAAGTGCCCCATGTGCTGGTATACGAATTCGAAAAAAATCCTTAACCTCTATTTTCCGAACTTTAAAGATATATAACACGAAATTTCAACACACTGTCCTTATGGATAAGGAAATTTATTGAGAGAATTTTTTTTGGCAAACTATGGAATGGTTCAGAAGTTATTGACAATCCAAAATTTTGCGTTTTGCGAATTCGTAAACCAGAACATTGGGGATAGTTTCTTTCTAAAAAAACTCGGCAATTTTTATTACAAAACACTCATCGATTACAACAGTTACCCACCTGACAGACTTGTTGAATTCGATAATGTGAGATTGATAGTGTGAGATTGTCTTTCTTTTTTATATAATTAACCCTCTAATGCCCAAGCCCGCCTTTAGGCGGTCATGATTTAATAAGAAAGCTTTTGGTATAACACACCTTAAGACAACAAAAATGAGCAAAATAAAAATAAAACTTATTTGAAACTATTCAAGAGGCTTTGTAGCATATGCTGAATTTTACCGTATAAATCTTTCTTGCTTAGTTCTCTTGCTTTTGTGTCGTTAACATTGAAAACTGAAACTGGCAAAAAAATTGGGGCATTAGAGGGTTAAATTTGCATATGTACATATAATAATTATATGAATCTTCTTTTGGGGATTTTTCATGGGGAAAAATATTTCAGTTGGGAATTTTTTGGGGATATAATTTGTCGAAATATCTGGCAACCGTGGTTAGATATAGTGGCAGCCCGATATTTAAGGATCCATTGTGATACCACAGTAGTGAACTTCTCTCTTATCACTGAGTGCTGCCCGATTCTATGTTAAGCTCAATGACAAGGGACCTCCTTTTTATAGCCGAGTCTGAAAGGCGTTCCAAATTACAGTAAAACCACTTAGAGAAGCTTTGATACACTCAGAAATCTCACCAGAATTACTAAGGTGGGATAATCCACCGCTGAAAACTTTTTGGTGTTTTGGTCAAAACCACGACCCTGTGTTTGCAAGGCGGGCATGCCATACCATGGTGGCTCCCTATGTCATTATATTATTATTGAACAATTGAAAATTATATTTCTTTAAATCGAATACGAATTCAATGTCAAGGAAGTATAGAAATTAATAAATTATATGAAAATTTAAAAATTGCATCAGTGACAATTTGCACCAATTTCTCGTAAAGAAGTTAATTCAGCTGTAGAAGTAGTAACTGAGTATCTTTTTGCATTAGAAACATACATATTACCTCAAATTATTTTCGAAATTCTCCCCATTGCCTCCTGCCTTGTGACAAATTTTAACAATTTTAATTTTTGGCAAGGTGGCAAAGGAAAAGGATAGAAATCTCCCATGGTATTTTACATTTATCTCAATATTTTCTGGAAACAAAAAAATCATAAAAATACATAGATGATTACTACTTATATTGCGATCAATTTAAATTTACTAAAGATTAATTTATTGATTTATTTATAAAAATATTAATATAGTGTTACTAAAATTCTGAAAATTATTGGGACCAGGTAATCACCTATTCACTCTTGTTTTTATAGAAATTATAGTGCAGTACGCCATGAATTGTAGTAAAAATGTTCTTCTCCATACAATTAACCACCTGAAAGGTTAAATCATCACAATCAAATTTAAGTCGTAATATCACTTGGCTTTTACAGACAAATGGCATCATTGTCATAGACTTAATGTTTGCCGGGATAGATGCAGATAACAGGAAATTAGCTTAAAATCATTTGGCCCATAGGTAAATTAGTCAGAGATACCACCAACCAACTGGCACTTAAATGGTATGAGCAGATTGTGGTATAATCGAGAGCCATATTTTTAGGGCCCCACATAGCTTCAACAGAGCAAATAAGTGCCAACTATATCCAAGAACAGAACGGATGGCGCATTACAGCCACAAATGCCAACAATCAACATTTACGAGTACAAAATACCTTCAGAACGCATTCAACCACATTTTGGCAGTTAAGATATAATCAAAGGCTGTTTCTTTTGCCCCATAGCTTGCTGCCACCAACTCCATCCATCTGCCATGACCGACCACTCATCCCTTTTTGGAAAAATCATCATTATCATAAAGGGTTAACATGGAGAGTTCAATCTAATGAAGCCAAGGAGGGGAGTACCACGATTGCCAATACCAGAATAAATGAATGAACAAATGTTGTAGTCTACCAATGTACAGGAGAGTCGCCACCACTTAAAGATAAGGCTTTGCTATGAAAGGCGGAAATGGAGATGAGGCCATAGTCACTAACTACTAAAAAGACTTTTAGAACATTTCCGGTTTTATATCTCACTAATGTTGTGGCTAGAGAATGAATGTGGAATGTCTGTGTATGTGTATCGCGAGTCATATTAAATTTGGAGCTTCCCGCCACCATTGAATGCCTCAAACATAGAGACAAAGTGAACAGCATTTGTACCCGTTCGCCAGCCATAATCGTTCTTGTACGGGACGTTAATGTTGTGTTGTATTTCCATTATCGCGCGTCATCTATTAAAAGTCCTAGACACCGTTGACTTCAGTATGGTGGCTTGGTGTCCTTCATTTGACTGGAGATGATGCGCTGTCTGACTAATTAACTGCGATTATTACGGTCATTACGTGGGATTTCCTTTTTGCCAAGAATGCGAGTGAACGAACATCTTGAATTTTTGGCATTTCACATGCTAATGCTACAACAACACACAATGGAAGTGCCCACAAATCGGGATGGGGGGGTAAGACCTACTCTTCTTCTTTTTCAGTGTCTGTCTGTGTATGTGGTTTAAACATTTAAACAGCAAATGTTAATGCTCCATACAGAGTTGCCCAGCGGCGGAAATCGCTCTTCATAAGGCCTTTTAAAAGGCATTTATTTGCAGACACAAGGCATTGACTTCCCATTACATATTCATTGTATTTTTACACAGGGTGTCATAGCCGACCAAGGGCTCCGACTTCAACTTACAGCATAGGGGCTAATATAAGGTCATTATTTTAAGGCCTTTTAGGAAGTGCCTCAAATAAGTTCTTTATAATGTGTGATAAAATAAGGCCTTTTATAATGTATACATCAAAAGGCTTTATGAAGCATATATAAATAGAGGCCTCTTAATAGGAGTTTAAAATAATGCCAATTTAATGCCTTTTTATGAAGGCTGTTTAAAAGGCATTGTTTACATACCTTATAAAGAACCTACTCCAAATTTCATATATAAACAAGAACCCCAAAATTTGTGCAGAATTCTTTTTATTTTATTTTGTACTATATAAAATTGTACTATAAAAAATAAATCACCTTCTTCATAGGAACTGATTTCGTATTGGACGTCTGATTTCCACATATTGAAAAGATCATTGGCTTTCATGGTAGAAGTTTCCGCTAAATAAATAAGTAAAATTATTATAAAATTATTATTATAATGTAATTCAATATTCGTCAAAAAATATATACTTACCGCATATTTGACACTTCAGCTACTTAAAATAAAAAACAAACACCTCGACTTGCTCAAACGAAATCACAAACCCGAATGAAGAAGCACGTGTTGCTTTAAATTGTGCAAAATTATTTTTATTCTTAACTTTCGGTTACTAATAAACTTACGGCATAAGGGCTTATCAAAGGTCTCTTAGATCAAAGAAGTGCGCATACGAGAACATGTCTTTTTTTTTTAAAGCCGTTATAATGTCTGTGACTCGTTGTCGAAAAACTTATAAATTGGCTTACGACATAAGGGCTTTTCAAAGGTCTCGTAAATTATAAGAGCTTGCTATGAGAATATGAGTTGCTTTTTAAAAATCGTTTTATTTTGCCTCGTTGCAAGAACACACTGTAATTCACAATACCAAACAAGGCCTATTAGGAGTCCTTTAAAATGTGTCTTTAAACACATGTCCCAGATAAGCCATTTCAAAAGGCCACGACAAGTATGTTATGAGAAAAGGAATAGCGATCTTAGTAAATAAAGACCTTTTTAAGGCCTGTTTTTTGCAATGAATGATGAATGAGTATCAACTTTTTTTGTAAAGAAGGAAGAGGTCTTACAAAAGGGATTATTTTATAAGACCTAATCGTATGAGTATTGCCTCTAAAATAAGGGCTCCGTGAATGCTTTAAATCGAAAGTGCTCCCGATTTACGCCGCTGGGTGGCTCTTTCCCTAGTCTTTTGTGCTCCTCTTGTGCTTTGTTAATGTTATATTTTGCTTTTAAAAGAGTTATAGACCAAACATTAAGTAGCTCTCATTGATATGTCCTTCGATGTGTCTTTTAACAGGGATGTCTCTTAAGAATTAAATATAAAATATTTAAATTACGACATTCTATTCATTAAAATAATGTAATACTTTCGATTCGAGGCATATAAAACCAGAAGAACTATCTTTACAACTGCCCTGCATTCATGAGATATCGTATATATTTCATCGTATGGGAAGAGAGATAATTCAGAATCTGGTCCAGCTTGGTAACATTTCGGATACAGAGTTCCTAAAATTACACAGAAAAAGTGTTTGAAAGCAGTTACGTTTTTAATATAAAAATTAATTGAGTTTTGCAATCAACATCAATTAAATGTTTAATTGAATCAATCAAAAATCAATTGGATTTTTCGAATGAAACAAATAAATTTTTTTATCATTTTTTTATACCATAAACCACATAGTGGTCAGGGTATAATAACTTTAATCTAAAACAAGTATATGCGGCCGTAAGTTCGGCCAGGCCGAAGCTTATGTACCCTCCACCATGGATTGCGTAGAAACTTCTACTGAAGACTGTCATCCACAATCGAATTACTTGGGTTGCGGTAACACTTGCCGATGGCAAGGTATCTTAAAACATCCTAACATCGTCTTCTAAAATACAAGGTAGTCCATACGTAGTATATATTAAACTAAAAAAGGCCGATTAAATACGTATATAATTAAGTTTAAAGTTTCTATAGAAATAAAGTTTTGAAAAAATAAAATTTTGACATTTTCTAAGTAAAATTTGGAAAAAATTTTCTATAGAAATAAAATTTGGAAAAAAAATTCCATAGAAATAAAATTTTTACAAAATTTTCTTAGAAATAAAATTTTAACAAAATTTTCTATAGAAATAACATTTTGACAATGTTTCCATAAAAATAAAATTTTGGTAGATTATTTTTGGCTCGAGTGACAACCATGAATATGAACGATAAGGACCAATTTTTGTGTGATTGGGGATCGGCTATATATAACTATGGACCGATATGGACCAATATTGGCATGGATATTAGCGGCTTTATACTAACACCACGTGTCAAATTTCAACCGGATCGGATGAATTTTGCTCCTCCAAGAGGCTCCGGAGATCAAATCTGGGGAATGGTTTATATGGGGGCTATATATAATTATGGACCGATATGGAACAATTCTTGCGTGTTTGTTAGAGACGACATTCTAACACAATGTTCCAAATTTCAACCGGATCGGATGAATTTTGCTCCTTCAAGAGGCTCCGGAGGACAAATCTGGGAATCGATTTATATGGGGGCTATATATAATTATGGACCGATATGGACCAATTTTTGCATGGTCATTAGAGAACATATACCAACACCATGTACCAAATTTCAGCTTGATCGGATGAAATATTCGTTTCTTAGAGGCTCCGCAAGCCAAATCGGGGGATCGGTTTATATGGGGGCTATATATAATTATGGACCGATGTGGACCAATTTGTGCATGGTTGTTAGAGACTATATACTAACACCATGTACCAAATTTCAGCCGGATCGGATGAAATTTGGTTCTCTTAGAGGCTCCGCAAGCCAAATCGGGGGATCGGTTTATATGGGGGCTATATGTAATTATGGACCGATATCGACCAATTTTTGCATGGTTGTTAGATACCATATACTAACACCATGTACCAAATTTCAGCCGGATCGGATGAAATTTGCTTCTCTTAGAGCGATCGCAAGCCAAATTTGGGGGTCCGTTTATATGGGGGCTATACGTAAACGTGGACCGATATGGACCAATTTTTGCATGGTTGTTAGAAACCATATACTAACACCACGTACCAAATTTCAGCTGGATCGGATGAAATTTGCTTCTCTTAGAGCAATCGCAAGCCAAGTTTGGGGGTCTGTTTATATGGGGCTATATGTAAAAGTGGACCGATATGGCCCATTTGCAATACCATCCGACCTACATCAATAACAACTACTTGTGCCAAGTTTCAAGTCGATAGCTTGTTTCGTTCGGAAGTTAGCGTGATTTCAACAGACGGACGGACGGACATGCTCAGATCGACTCAGAATTTCACCACGACCCACAATATATATACTTTATTAGGTCTTAGAGCAATATTTCGATGTGTTACAAACGGAATGACAAAGTTAATATACCCCCCATCCTATGGTGGAGGGTATAAAAATGTTGGTGATATTTTTTGTGTGTACGGGATTTTATTGATGTAATTCCCTATTCGAGCCGTAGAAGATGTTATAGCCTTTTGTACCGCCATTAAACAAATTAACCACATTTTTTTTTAGTTTGAATCGATGAAAGTCTAAGACCTTTTGAGCTTTACAGTACATGCAGGGGTTTCTCCCGTTATCAAAGTTAGGGATGTAACGACAAAGGGGTTAGTAAGGAAGATTGCATGGCATAGCTGTTATAGTTATGGTTAAACCATAGTCATTAGTCGCTCAATGTGTTGCCATAATTGTCTGTGGTCTCTCTAATGTTAAGGAAACATTTTCAAATTTTAGGTCATTTCTTTAAAAGTAAAAGCTTGAAGACTCATCAACAAAATTCTATGTCCTACGCATAGTTTTCAAGATTTTTATAATAATGACAAACATTTAAAGCCAGACTAATTGAAAATCGATATTTTTGCAAACTCTTCTCTAGCTCATCGGTGGAGATTGCTTGGTTTTATTTCAATATCCCCTTCTTTGATGTCCTGCTGTGTGACAAGGACATGTTTGTTGACTACTTGAATTCTATTTATGGCCATTGTAATGTTGGTATACAAATAACCCCAAGTAAATAAAATTAAAACTCTTAATTTCCACAAAATAAGCAATTAGCTTAAAAAACTTTACCTTGTGAGAGAAATGGTCCAAGCAAAGTAGTGAATGTTTCTTTATTTAGTTATGGAATACAGTGGTTCTCAGAGAAATTCTAAGAAATATGGTACACATTAGCTAAAAATAAAATGTTTGTAAAAATTATGTTCAACACGCAAAAAAGTAAAGTTTATTTTCAATCATGAAATTAATTGGTCCAATTAATTTTTTAATTGAAGTTTTAATTGAGCATAAAAAATATTTGTTAAAAAAAATAAAAGCATGAAGTGACAGGCTGAAAAAATTCATCTGATATTTATGGTTATCCGTCCTGAGTTTTATGGCACACACCTTACACAATAATAACAACAAATTTTTTTACAAAAATTACCTAAAAGAAAGTTTATAAACTTTGCTTAAAGTTTTTTTTTTTTTTTAACCCACCGCCACAGAGTGGAGAGGTTGTATAATAACTTTGTCATCGAAATATCGATTTTTTACGACTCCCTGATATCAGGGAGAAATTCTAAGACGATATAACGATGTCCGTCTATCTGTCTGTAGTAATCACGCTATGTTATCGAGTTCGAAGATTGGCTATATTAATCCAGAATTTCATATAGCCCCCATACAAATCGACCCCCAGATTTGGGGTCTTGAACATAAGGTCCACAAATATGTGTCCAGAATATGGTGTGAATCGGTGTATGTTTTGGTATAACCACCATAAAGAGCGATCTCCCGATTTGACAGTCCATCTATTGGTATATATGCGTGCTTGGCAGAGTATCTGTCATCAAGTCCAACTGAAATTCTATATATTTTCAATTAGCCCGCTGCGACGAAGAGTTTCCAAGGAAACAATTATATTTGGCGGTGGGTATTTGTGATTCGGCAGGCCGATCAAGAAATTTGAAATTTACGTGCCTTTGTTAAAGATTATTTTTTAAGTGAAAATAATTTTTCTAGAGAATAATTTTTTTTCGTCAGTATGTATGTGTATATAAGGTATTGTCATCTAATTATTTAAAAAAAAAAATCACGTCGAATTTTATTCAAAATTAAATTGATTACCACTGTTCTATTGTAGACATCCTGGCAGACTAGTTGAAGTGCAGCTATCCTTTGTGTTTGTGGATTGGTCACCGGAATGGCGTGGAAACCCAACAACAACAACAGCACTTGATTTTACTACTTTGAATGTTTGACACTTTCTGGCACCACATCGTCAACTACACTCATCTCAGTAGTTGTCCTCGGTTGGACAAACAAATAAACCAGACTACCCTAAATCCTATACCAAGATCCAAAAAACGGAGAAACTTGCAACCTGTTTCGTACTTACTTCCTGACCATGTTAAAGGAAATGATTTTCACAAAATTCTAATGTAAAAGCATGCGTGTACCGGTGGTGCAAATGAGTGGGCATTCACACACACACACAAACACACCCCACCACATTGGTGGTGGTGACTGACTGACACTCATTGAAACAGTCGAAAAACTATTTTGAGACAAGTGTGAACAAGATGTTTTCCTAACTGGTGCCACAACAAACACACTACAGAATCATCCATTTGGTCCATTCCAGTAGGACAACACAAGCCCAACTTGATGGCATCCTTGAAACTTCAAAGTCATTTCCCACATCCCCATCGAAAGATGCTCATTCTGATTTTGAGAATGACATGAAGGATCCCCTTTCCCGCTCACCTCTGCCTTTCCCTTCCTTCCCTTACATTGTGGCATCATTAAAGAAAGGACCCTTGTCAAGTGATTTACCAGATAATATTTTCCTAAAATAATAGTTTTGCCCAGGCGACAGTCTAATGAAAGCCTTTAAGATTTTTCCTGTTGCCATTGTTTGTTGTCATTTGAAAAAGTCGTAAGTACACTACTCACACGGCGTGCAATGTCTTTAGCAGGAACGACCACATACCTTGATGTTCATCTACATGGGAAATGAATACAACTCAGGTGTGATGGTGTGTTAAGGCATGAAACAATTTTTAGTCGTCCGTCCGTCCATCCGTCAGACCAACAAAACAAACCATCATCAATTTTATCTGAACGACAACAGCTCCTTGAGAATAAGGATTGAGCTTTAATTCAGGACACTCATTGTAAGTCAAGCAGTGTACATATGTTCCAAGGCATGAGGTGTTCGGAGTGTGTTCATCATCAGCGAACATCTGTCTACTGGAAATCGAGAATATTTTAAAGTCTGTTGCTTTAATGCATAAATTTGATTGGAATACTGAGGAAATGTCTCCTTAAAGGAGTTAAGATTAGGCAGGAGATGGAAAGTGTTTTTGTGAATCGTAAATGTCGACACATGTAAATATGGCTTGGAGTATATCCTTCGAAATTACTCCAACATGGGACAATGGTATATGGTCTGGCAGTTTTATCGTTTTGGGTCAGAGTTTACCTGCATGTAAGAGATTTTAAATCCTAATTTATACAAGTGGAGAATTTCATCCGATGAGTCTTTGAGTGGCACTTAAATTTTGTAAATCCCTTTTACATAAGGATACATTAAATCTTAGTGCATCTTTCAATCATAGAAGAAGTATGGAATATGCCAAGGACTTGGTCATTAAGAGTCTACAGACACGTATTTTTTGCTACACCGAAAAAAAGTAAACTGTTTTATAGGAAGAATAAACTAACTCGTACAAAATTACACCCTCTCATAGAAGAAGAAATTAACTAAGATTAAAGAAGAAAATCATTGGCGCCAAATCATGACCATTTCAACCATACAGTAGTTCATTCTTACTATTTTTGGGAATCGTACGAAAATGTTCATTTGATTTAGTTCATATTGAACTTATGTGTACGGTCATTGAAAGTTATACTCACGTTTAGTTCTTAAAATGTTTGAGACATACTTATAAAAATGAAATTTTCATTGGGCTGTGGAAAATTTCGCAAAAAATAATAAAATTTAACTACAAACAAATAATTTTTTTTTGCAATAAAAATAAGTTTAATTTAGCGTTAGTTTAACTACTGAAATTTTTTTCTGTATATGTAAAAATTAAATGCGATATGTTACGATGCTAGTATGATGCAAGTTTATAATTTCATTACTGGCAATCAGATATTATTATTTAATTATAAGGACATCTATAACTTTAGCCGATGGAGTGAACCAGAATTTTCAAAGTCGAGTCCAACCCGTGCATCCCACTATGTGTGACACTATTTGTTGGGCCCTCTTTAGGTCCCATAGGTACACCATCGCTAGATGTCATAGCACAGCAGGAAGAATTACTATTTAAGGGATTGGATGAAATTTACTCCTCCGAGAGACTTCTGAAACGTTCTTCGATGTGGCCCGATCTCCATCAATGGCAGCTGATTGTGTGATCTAAAGTTACCGTGACTTCAACAGACTGATGGACGGATGGCTTGATTGACTCAGAATGTCACCAATATTCGAATGTGTTACAAACGGAATGACAAATTTAGTATACTCCCCATTCTATGGTGGATGGTAGGTTAGGTGGCAGCCCGATATTTCAGTCTCACTTAGACTATTCAGTCCATTGTGATATAATAATATGGTTATTGTCTAAATGTACTTTGTGAATAAAGTCGAAAAGCGGAAGTTGGGGTTTTGTAACCTTCAAATTCGACTAAAAACTCTTAATTTTTTAGTCGAGAAAAATAACGGAAATCGAAATTGTAAAGTTGCTCATTTTCAAACGACTGACAACAAAAAGAAAAACAAAAGTCGATTTTTTTTTTTGGAAAAGTTGAAATTCGACTATTGCAAAACCCACAATGGAGAAAGCTGACCAGATGGTTGTGCATTCTAAATCGGTTGGTGATTCGTTTCTAGTTTTTATACCCTCCACCATAGGATGGGGGTATATTAACTTTGTCATTCCGTTTGTAACACATCAAAATACTGCTCTAAGACCCCATAAAGTATATATATATTCTGGGTCGTGGTGAAATTCTGAGTCGATCTGAGCATGTCCGTCCGTCCGTCCGTCTGTTGAAATCACGCTAACTTCCGAACGAAACAAGCTATCGACTTGAAACTTGGCACAAGTAGTTGTTATTGATGTAGGTCGGATGGTATTGCAAATGGGCCATATCGGTCCACTTTTACGTATAGCCCCCATATAAACGGACCCTCAGATTTGGCTTGCGGAGCCTCAAAGAGAAGCAAATTTCATCCGATCTTGCTGAAATTTGGTACATGGAGTTCATATATGGTATCTAACAACAATGCAAAAATTGGTCTACATCGGTCCATAACTATATATAGCCCCCATATAAACCGATCCCCAGATTTGGCTTGCGGAGCCTCAAAGAGAAGCAAATTTCATCCGATCCGGCTTAAATTTGGTACATGGTATATGGTATATGGTCTCTAACAACCATGCAAAAGTTGGTGCACATCGGTCCATAATTATATATAGTCCCCATATAAACCGATCCCCAGATTTGGCTTGCGGAGCCTCTTGAAGGAGCAAATTTCATCCGATCCGGTTTAAATTTGGAACATGTGGTCTCTAACAACCGTGCCAGAATTGGTCCATATCGGTCCATAATTATATATAGGCCCCATGTAAACAGTTCTCCAGATTTGACCTCCGGAGCCTCTTGGAGGAGCAAAATTCATCCGATCCGGTTCAAATTTGGAACATGGTGTTAGAATATGGCCGCTAACAACCATACCAAAATTGGTCCACATCGGTCTATAGTTATATTTAGCCGATCTAGAATCACACAAAAATTGGTCCATATCGGTTCATAATCATGGTTGCCACTCGAGCCAAAAATAATCTACCAAAATTTTATTTCTATAGAAAATTTTGTCGATATTTTATTTCTTATAGAAAATTTTGTCAAACTTAATTATATACGTATTTAATCGGTCTTTTTTGATTTAATATACACCACGTATGGACTTCCTTACAATTTAGAAGACGGTGTTAGTAGGTTTTAAGATACCTTGCCATCGACAAGCGTTACCACAACTCAAGTAATTCGAGTGTGAATGGCAGTGTTTAGAAGAAGTTTCTACGCAATTCATGGTGGAGGATACATAAGCTTCGGCCTGGCCGTATATACTTGTTGGAAGTTAAAATTGTGGAAATGAATGGTAGGTTAGGTTAGGTATGTATCAGGCTCGCTTAGACTATTCAGTCCATTGTGATACCACATTGGTGAACTTCTGCCCGATTCCATGTTAAGCTCAATGACAAGGGACCTCCTCTTTAAGCCGAGTCCGAACGGCGTTCCACATTGCAGTGAAACCACTTAGAGAAGCTTTGAAACCCCCAGAAATGTCACCAGCATTACTGAGGTGGGATAATCCACCGCTGAAAAACTCTTTTGATGTTCGGTTGAAGCAGGAATCGAACCCACGACCTTGTGTATGCAAGGCGGGCAGGCTAACCATTGCACCACGGTGGCTGGTAGGTGAATGGTAGAAATGTTTGATTATGTGTTGGGCGTGTTAAAATTAATTGATACAATTACCTTTTTAATCAATGATTGAATATTTTTAAGTTTTATGTCTAACAATCAAATTGTTAATCGAATTGAAGACACAAAGTAGTTGCAAAAATAATGGAAAATACTAACTTTTTTAATTAAAAAATTAATTTGGTTTTGCACTCAAAATCAATTAAATTTTTAATTGAATCAATTAAAAAATTAATTGAAATTTTCTAGTGAAATCAATTTTTTTTAAAAGTATTTTCTTATGTCCAATTAAAACTATGATTGATACTATAATTTTTGTGATTAAGAGGACATTTCAATTAAAAAATTAATTGGATCAATTAATTTTGTGTTTGAATCACAAAAATTATTTCGTGTGTTCGTTGGATCTATAGGATGCCGACGGAGAATGTTGAAGTTCCGAAACGATAGTCCCTGTAGCAGTCGTGTGGTCGAAAGGACTTTGTCCTGATTATAATTTATAATTATAATACAAAAGTCGAAAATCAAACTTTTTCAAAAAAAAGGCAGTTTATTATTTTTTTAATAATACTGAAAATCAACTAAAATCGATGCTGGCCAAAATCGACCTATGGACTTTTAAAGAAAAAATAGAAAAGTCAATTAGATTAAAAAGAGGAATATGATGCAAATAGTTCTTTGGTAACTCTGGAAGAATCTGTAGACGATAGGGCTATTTTCTTTTAGCACTGGATACCCTTAGCCGTGAAGGACTAAAAGAGAACAGAGTACTAATGTGTCCAGAATATCTCTAAAAATATGCAACACTGTCATCAGCTGTTTAAAAACAATCATAGAAAAGAAGTGAAATCTTACATTTTTAATGTATGAAATGCTCCAATTAGTAATAAATATTTACTAATTGGAATTTATGACACTATACCAATTTGAATTTTATGTTTTTCGATAAATTAGTCACAATAAATTGCTATTGTGAATCGAAGCAGCGTAACTTTATCAAAATACAATCTGGCAATATCGGCGCGACTTGCACTGTTGATATGTTCTGGATAGAAGACCAGTGCAACGGTGTTCTGGATAGCCCATTCAAATGTTGCATCTAGTTCTAAAAGAAAACAACCCTGATATCATTTATATTAGAAATAATTTTAAAGGGGATTCATAGGTAAAGCTAAACATTTTTAAATAGTCGATTTAATTTAAATTTTCGGAAACTTAAAAAGTTGACTTTTTAAAAATTTTAAAATAGCCGGAAGGCCATCGTACATATATTCCAGAATCGATTTTACGATGGTAGAGTCCATTCCAAATCATCGAATATTCCACCTAACCATCATGATAAGGACACCAAGAATCGCTACTAATAAAAACAACTTCAACTTCAATAATATTTATCACACATCATAAATAAAGGAAATCATCTGGGCCCTTTCCACCCACTCTGGATGGGCTGCAAATGGGAACCCTTTCGCTGTTTATGGCCACAAGGGCTATATAATGTGTGTTTTGTGGCATAAATCCCAAATTGATCACATCATAATGTGACTTTGATAGATGATTGAATCGAATATGATGTTGATATATCGATGAAACTCCATGCATGGTTTTGATGATGGCTTCATTTTGTTGGCACTTGTTCGCTTGTGACTCCCGTTTTATGCCATTCCTGTGGTATCCTGGTATTTGGCTGTGGCATGGTGGTAGTTGCCATTTGTGTTTATGTTTACATACACATTTGTCACGATTGATACAATGCCGTATCAATCCTTGTGGTTTGTCCCAAACGGGTTGGCAAAAGGGATGATTGGTTGGTTGTACCATTTCATATGCGGTTAATAGATTTTTTATTATGATGTGATTCGATGGGATGCGAAAAAAAGGAAGGGTTGCAAATGTCGTTGTCGTTCTATTGCCGTTGTTTATTGATAGATGTCTGTTTTGCGAGGAACAACAAATATTATCCGCATAAGCCTTGTTGAACTCATGGGGGGCCATCGATGATTACATCCATCCTCATCCCTCACATAAAGGGTAATCTGTTCCTTGATATGTGAAATGTTTCTGCAGAAGAGTCTAGGCAGTCTGATATCATTGGTGTTATCTACTCAACTATATATCTTTTTTGGGATGTTTTTTTTTCGCTCGCGCGCAATTGAGTGTATGTGATCTGATGGTGCTGCTGGCAAGAGTTTGTTTAAAACTTTTCCAATGATAAAGTGTCACACACTCCAACCCCTCATTCTATTTCGGCCTGGCTCACAAGCACTCACTTGAGATTTATTTAAAAACAATTGTTTAGCATTAACTTTTAAACGATGCCGGCTATAACGATTCATATGTGTAAGTTGATGGTTATTGTTGTTGTTGTTGTAGAATTTGTTATCTTCATTTTTACTTGCGTTTTTTTCTGTTGTTGCAGCAATCATTTTATTATTATTTATGTATGAAAGGGTGAACAGTGATTGCAATGACAATAAAGGACATCCATTCAATTCTACAAAGTGAGATTTAATTTATGTTTAAATAATTTCGAAAGATTTTGTTCTATTTCAAAGACGTTTGGTTGGAAATGTTACACTGATTCAACGATTTTCCGCACCCACAAAAATCGTTTTTGTAACATATATCCCAAACACATTTTTTTTCAAGCATATATATTTTCAGAATTGGTCCAATCAAAATATTGTTTGTATTGTTAAAACATATTATGTTTCACCCTAGGCATACACTGGTAGACAAAAAAAAAAATTGATGAAATTTTCTTTGTGTATATATATTTTTAAGGCACCAATTGGATACTTCCATTCGTTTACTTCCAGTATACTTTCTAGGTCTCTCTTTTTAAACACATATATTTCTAAATAAATATATGTTTGCATCCAAGCATGTTATATTTACAAAAATTTTATATTCCAAACATAATATATTCTAACATGTTAATATATATGTCCCAAACATGTTATGTTAGTTTATGAACATTATATGCTTGCACTTCAAAATATTGTATTAACAAATTTGAGTTCCAAACATACAATATTTATACCCAAACATATGAAAAACAGTCTAAGATAAATGATTTTCAGTTTTAAGACTAGAATAGGGTAGGCTAAATTATAGTGAAAGGCTCTTGGTCGTTGTTTCCAATTTCATGCAAAATTCACTAAAATTGACTATGACAAGTAAGGTTTTCCAATTTTTTTCGGTCGAAGGAGATATAAATATAAATTATGTAATAGATATAAATAGAACTTATAACGATAATTGTCTATTGATGACAATAACAGCTACGTAGCCCAGTGGCTAGAGTGTTGAATTGCGGAGTCCGCGGTTCGATTTTCCGTCCAGGCGAAAGGTAAAACTTAAAAAAAATATAAAATCGAATAATTTCTTATAATTGTTTGTATTATAGAAAAAGGTGCTAAGAACTTAAAAAAATTGTGCACGTGAGAAAGATGTGAGGGAAAATGCAATTAGCCAGAAAAGATTGGTTTTTGAGTTAGTCCTTATGAAATTGTTATAACCTGGAAAGGAATAAATGTTTATCACAAAAAGTATATAATTTTCTTCCAAATGGGAGATGATCTTTGTTTCTCTAAAATTTCCTTTGGGAGGAAAAAAATATTTTTTTTTCGTGTGGACCTACAGCTGGCTGTTTCGACAGTTCACTTGTAGAAGAGATACTGGATTAACTTATTAATGATATCAGATCATTACCACATCTAGTAGGCGCAGTGGGGTAAGATGATGTGTTCGCAGACATTGTCGCCAATATTTTTATGGCTCTTGTCTCTAAGATAGATAGTCTTTGAAAGGAAACAGAGATCTAAAGTCGGGCAAAGATTTCATCGCTTCTAAATAGGCGTTCTTCGGTGAGGCAATATTGTTATGGTCATTTCATTTTAGTTCCAAAAGTACACAGAAAAAAAATTCACCAAAATTTTTCCAATTAAAATCTTAATTGAGTTTTAAAAAATATTCAATTAAAAATTTAATTGAATCAACAAATTTTTTAATTGAAATAAAAATCAACCACACAAATTAATAGTATCAATTAATTTTTTAATTGACTGTCAATTAATTTTTTAATTGATACGATCATTTCTGTGATTGAAGACATTTCAATTAAAAAATTAATTGGTTCAATTAATTTCGTGGTTGAATCAGAAATTTTTTTTTTGTGTGTACAGAATTTAGTTTCTTAGTTTTTAATCCTCTGGGGTTATACGCCTTAATGCAAAAATGTTTAATCAGCCAATCTACATTGTCATATATTGCTTAACCTATATTACAGATTTCATTTTTAAATTTAAAATAGTTGTTATATTTTCACAATTCAATATAATGTAGAAACCCCAAAGAAGAAACTTTTGACATGGCTGTCTTAACCTTTATTAAATTGTTTTGTAAAACGAGGTAATAACAAATTGTTGCTCATATTACTCCTTGACTTATCCTTTGGTCAAAAAGGCTCAAGTTTATGGCCCTGTTAACATAATAATATCGTTTACAATCCCCTCCATCCGCAGTTGCAATACCATCCGCATATGCTTCCACCCAATGTCCAGCTAACTAATGAGTTCAAGAAAATAGTAGAGCTCTTGTTAAATGGAATTTGTGCTTGCTACCCCTTTTTTGTTACAAAACAATACCCAGCCATGGGTGCTTGGGCTACATGTTAGGAAATCCGAACTGCCAAGGATTTAAGTGAACGTCAGGCAGCTAGCTCAACAGTGGTCAGTGGTGATTTTTGAAAATTAACCCTTTTCAGTTAATTGATACAAATGGAAATGGTTTTTGGGGAGTGAGATGGGAGTTTGACAAATGGTGCTACCTGATGATTGCCAGGAAAAAGGCTCACACATTTGTTGTAATAAATTTTACGATAAAATCAAAGATTTCAATTTAGTTAATGAGTTGAGATTATGTGCTGCCCTGAAATTGGTGGAAGAAGGATTTAGTTTTGATATTCTTCTTATATCATAACTACATAACTACACTGGTAGAAAAGGTTTCGTTAATACTATGAATTCCTACGTTGTATTAACGAAATTCTTCATTAAAAGTCAGCCAACGTACAGTGGTTCCAAATCGCTTTGTTTGGAAATAATTCGGCAATTTTTGAACGGATAAATATATGAAGATAATTTTTTCTTTTGGAATTTTGAATCGATTTCGATGTTTTTTTTTTTTGTTGGAAAGAACTTATAAAACCCTACAAAAATGGTCGCGTGCGTGTGCGAATATTTCATACGGTTTGTTAGACATAGGCCCCACAATTTATTTTTGTGCAAAATTTTAACAAAGTTGGTCAGTCCGTTTTAGGGTGGATCCCTGTTTTATTTTCTTAACAGCATTCCCTACAAAATTCCACGCATTTAAGAAAAAAAAAAAATTGTGTCCCTATGAGCTTTAGATTAAAAGTTGTAGACTCCATAATTTGGTATCCCACTTAAGGATACGTTTTAAATTTTTATCGGCTATTTTGGTCAAGTAGCGCATGAGTTCATTTCATCTCAAAATCAGCAATTTGGAAAAAGAAAAAAACTTGTTTTAAATAATTCTCATTTAGTAAAGCACCGATTGCTAAGGCAATCTCTTTTCCAAAAATCTCCACAGCTGAGAAATATGCAAATTACAAAAAATGACACTTTTTTACCATATGTTCCGACATTGGGGATTTTGGGGATTTTTGATACAACGGTTTGGGAATGGTGTATTCAGCAATATTTCTTAAAATAATTTTCCCTGCAAAATTCAATAAAAAATCTTAATTGTATCGTAGTTGTTTAGAAAGTTATAAAGATTTCAATTCATATTTTTAAGTGCCAAAAAATGGTATTTTTAATAAAAATTGTTCCTTAAAACCTTCAAATTTTGTCATTTTTGTTTTTCTCGATTACAACAACATATTATAATCATACCAATACTTAGAAAAATTTGCCAAAGTTGGGCACTAACCTCACTAACTCTGATGAAAAAGTGAATTTTTTTAAATGTACGTTTATATGGGGGCTATACCAAAATCCGATCCGATTTCAACCAAATTCGCCACACTTGAAGATGCTATTAAATGTACTCTTTGTGCGAAATTTGAAGCAAATCAGAGTAAGCTCCTAACTCCTAGGGTCATATAAGTGCATATCGGGTGCAAGATATATATGACGGTACACAGAAAAAAATATCACCAAAATATTTCCAATTAAAAAGTTAATTGAAGTTGAATTTTTTTTCAATTAATAAATTAATTGGTACAATTAACTTTTTAATCAAGATAGAAACATTAAGTTAATTAAGTCAATGATTGAAAATTTTAAAATTTTTAATTAAAAAGTTAATTGATACAATAAACTTTTAATCATATTCGGAAGACTAAGTCAGTTAAAAAAGTGATTAACATTTTTTTTTAAATTTTTAATTAAAATTTTTTTTCAAACAATCAATTGTTAATCCAAATAAGGTAATTGAAAATAGTTACCTTTTTTTTAATTAATAAATTAATTGAGTTTTGCAATCAACATCAATTAAATTTTTAATTGAATCAATTAAAAAATTAATTGAAATTTGGTAATGAAATCAATTAATTTTTTAATCAAGATTTTTTTCTATGCCCAATTAAAACTGTGATTGATACTATCATTTTCGTGATTGAAGACATTTCAATTAAAAAATTAATTGGATCAATTAATTTCGTGATTGAATCAGAAAAAAAAATTTTTGTGTGTATGCGTAGCCAGAATGTTAATTCTATTGCCTGTGCAAAATTTCAAGTCAATCGGTGTGATACTTTGGCCTCTATGTAAAAATTTGGTTTCCGCGGTCATATGAGTGTAAATCGGGCGATAGATATATATAAAAAAAAAATATTTTATTTCTATAGAAAATGTTGTCAAAATTTTATTTCTAGAGAAAATTTTGTTAAATTCGGTTCATTAAAATTTTATTCGGTTCATAATAAAATTTTCATCATTTTCAAAATTTTATTTCTATAGAAAATTTTGTCAAAATTTTATTTCTATAGAAAATTTTGTTCAAATTTTATTCGGTTCATAATCATGGTTGGCACTCGAGCCACAAATAATCTACTAAGATTTTATTTCTATAGAAAATTTTGTTAAAATTTTATTTCTGTAGAAATTTTTGTCAAAATTTTCTTTCTATAGAATATTTTGTCAAAATTTTTATTTCTATAGAAAATTTTGTGAAAATTTTATTTCTATAGAAAATTTTGTTAAAATTTTATGTCTACTTTGTCAAACTGAATTATATACGTATTGGATCGATCTTTTTTGATTTAATATATATCATGTATGGACTTACATACAATTTAGAAGATGGTGTTAGGAGGTTTTAAGATACCTTGCCATCGGCAAGCGTTACCGCAAAGTAAGTAATTCGATTGTGGATGGCAGTGTTTAGAAGAAGTTTCTACGCAATCCATGATGGGGGGTACATAAGCTTCGGCCTGGCCGAACTTACGGCCGTATATACTTGTTTTTCATTAAATTTAGGACAAATATTTTGTAAATTTGCGTACCTCCGTTAAAGTTGCATGTCTTTGAACTAAGGCTAATTTTCCTTAAAGTAAAAAACACATTTTTGATTTAAAGAAATTTTCTTTCAATTAACTGAAATAGTGAAACTTTAGATTTAAGATAAAAACGCTTCAAATATAGGCTAAAACTTATTTTGAGGATTTAGCATCTTTGGTTTAAAGTTTTTTTGGAATTAAGAAAATTTTTTTTAATTTGAAGTATCCGTTATAATTTGCATTTTTAAACTGGCATTTGTTTGTATGTGAGTACCTTTATTAATAAACCGTGAAAAGAGCATGAAAATTTGATAAATGAGATCTGTATCCTATTTTTAATTTTATTGGTCCGAGATTTAAAGCCAAATATTAAAATAAAAATTTCTTTATTTTAAAGAAGCCGCATCTTTGGCTCGGAATCAATACAAAATTCCTTAAGGGAAGGTTAAAATCTTTGGATCCAAAAAAACTTTTTTTTGAGTGTGGGTGTTGCTAACACATGCACTAACTTATGATACGCTGTTGCACAGTGTAGCGCAGGGTATAAAAATGAACTGAAAAGTAAAGCAAAAATTATTGGCGAGGTTGGTATTAAAGTTAGATGAAACTGGTGATTCCCCAACAATACACTAGTGTTTGGTAAAAGACAAGAATGAAATTCATAAGTGTTGAAAATCCATCCAAATCCATCAGTTTTTAAATTTACATAATATTAAGTGGCATTCGTTTTACAAATAACAGCCCACTTAAATGAAAACCCCTTGTAATAACTCCTAAAGATAGATGATGAGAGACTACGTATGCATGTGTGCGTGTTTTTATTTGAATGATGTGTGTGAACTTTGAAATTTAATTACATATAAGTTAATTAAGCCTTTTATTAAAAATGCATGACCAACTATAGAATAATAAAAAGTTTTGTAGTTTATTTGTCCACTAATGCATGAGAATATGTTCCTCTCCGTTCTATAAGCAGATATGCATGTGTATGCAAGTGAATTAAGCGCTTATGTGCATATTTGTCCTACCTGGCGGTCAACCACAAATAAAACAAAAACACAACCCACACAACCCTTTTGTACAATGATAATAGAAATTTACCATACAGGATATGCATTTACATGAAATATTCACTTAGAACAAATAAAGACAAAGGCTTCGTCAAAACCTCACACACATATGCATTTACACATACACACTCGAACACATCCTACAATTAGGTGTTTACAACAATAATGAACTGCCTTGTGTCCAAACGAATGTTAGTGGGTGGGCACGTGTGTATTTAGTGAGAAGTGGTACTGCTTAGCCAAATGTCCTTCCTTTAGGCCTTTGTCAGTTGGCTTTCTATTCTAATGGAAATCTAAAAGCTTAAAGGAAAGAAGGACGCCGTTTTAGACCAAGCAAACGGAAGTAGTAATTACAGCACTTGAAACTGACCACCAAAACAAACCAGCAAGGATATTATGTCCGTCTGCGTGTGTGCGTGTGTGTCGTTGTGTGCAAATGCACAATGACTGTTAACAAGAGCCACAAGAAAGGAACAATGATCCTGAGTATGTCCTGTGCCAAGTAGCCATTATTAAATTAATGCACTGTAATTTAAGCATAATAATTGCAGGTTTCATTGTAAGAAGCATATCAAGAGTGCAGGATATCACACACATCCGAATGAAGGCGACGCGTCTTGCCTCCATTGTTTGTTGGCCTTTAATTGAATCAAATGAGTGAATTTTAATGCAGTTAATTGTTTTATAAAAGGCGTTTCATATGCAAATGTAATTCAAACGAACCAAGGGTCATAACAAATGACATTGATATTATCATGGATAGTAGGGTGTAACGCCTATTTTGCCCAAATTGCATGTTTATAATTGATTAAAATTAGCATGTCGCATCTTGTAATTGAAAAAACGAAAGGTTCAAAGCGAGGATCTTTGATATTAACATAATGTAGGCAAATAAAAATATGTTTAACAATATCGGTGCAAATGTTTATATGCAAACAACAGGAAATAAAACAAGTATACACGGACGAAAAAGACTGTTTCTCATATGTTTGGGTGTAAAAGTTATATGTTTGGAACTCAAAGTTGTTAACACAATATTTTTAAGTGCATGCATATAATGTTCATAAACTAGCATAACATGTTTGGGACATATATGTTAATATGTTAGAACATATTATGTTTGGGACATAAAATTTTTGCAAATATAATATGCTTGGATGCAAACATATACTTATTTAGGAATAGCCTATAAACATATATGTGTTTAGAAAGAGAGACCTGGAGAGTATGCTGCACGTAAAAGAATGGAAGTAACCAATTGGCGCCTTAACAATATATATACACAAAGAAAATTTCATAAATTTTTTTTCTACCAGTGCAAGCCTAATGTGAAACATAATATGTTTCAACGATACAACGATTTTGTTTGGAAATATGTATGCTTGTGTTTGGGGCATATGTCACAGAAGCGATTTTTTCTGAGGGTGCGCGCAAAAAAATAATTCTTTCCTCCCAAACGTAATTTTAGACAGACAAAGTTCGTTTCTCATTTGCTTTTCTCTGTAAGGAAGTGCATTTGGAAGAAAAGTATATACGTTTATTCTTTTCCAGGATGTAAAAACAATTTCATAAAGACAAACTCAAAAAAAAAAAAAACATTGTTTTCTTGCTAATTGCATTTTCTCTCACATCTTTCTCACATCCCCGAGATTTTTTAGTTCTTATCACCTTTTCCTGTAATACCAACAATGTAGAAGAAACTATACGATTTTTTAAATTTTTAAAATTTTTTTACCTTTCGCCTGGACTGAGAATCGAACCGCGGACCATGCACTTTGTAAGCCAACACACTAACCACTGAGCTATGTACCTGTTATGGTCATCAATAGATAAATATCCATATAAGTTTTATTTATATAGCATAGCTTGCGGCGCCCACGAACCGAATAAACAAAGTTTATTTAACAGAAACAAACATTTAGTTTGGCACCGTGGAGCAGTGGTTACTACGTCCGACGTGCATGCCAAGGGTCGTGGGTTCGATCCCTGCTTCGACCAAAGTTTTTTTGTTTTATTTATTTTTTTTTACATGTACTCCAGATATGTTCTGAAGATTCCGAAAAAATGTTCAACATTACATTAAAGTATATTAAATTTTGAACTGTAAAATGTGTCTTATTAAAGACCTAAAGTCAGAAAAGAACAGTGTTTGATATAAACGAAATGGACTGTGTTGTTATTTCAAAAATAACTTTTGTTATTGAAAAAATAAAAATTTTGTAACAAACGAATTTTTTTGGTGATAAATGTTTAAAATTTTCGAAGTAATTCAAAAAACTCTAACAAAAGAAAAACGTTTTCGGTACACGTTTTCCAAACGTTTTTTTTCTTTGCGTGTGTATACGGCCGTAAGTTCGGTCAGGTCGAATCTTATGAACCCTCCATCAGGGCTGTGGAGTCGGAGTCTGAAGATTTGGCTGGAGTCGGAGTCGTAAAAATTTTGCTCGACTCCGACTCCGGCTAAACTAAATTTTTTCAAACTCTACATATTTTTGTAACTAAATAAGTGTAACTAAATAGTGTTTAGATTCCTTTATGTTATTCATTCGATCAATGTGCGGTATGACTGTAAATAAAACGCAACTTCCAATTCTGGAGATTATTTTATGTTTCCTAGATGGGCTGCATCGATCCACTTTAATGCCTACCACCATAAAAATTTATTTGAAATATCGATTTTATTTTTTTTTAATTTTATTTTAAGATCATATAGCTTTATGCATATGTCGAAGATTGGCGAAAATTTTGTCAAAATTTTATTTCTTTAGAAAATTTTTTCAAAATTTTATTTCTTTAGAAAATTTTGTCAAAATTTTATTTCTACAGAAAATTTTGCCAAAATTTTACTTCTATAGAAAATTTTGTCCAAATGTTATTTCTATAAAAATTTTGTCAAAATTTTATTTCTATAGAAAATTTTGTCAAAATTGTAGTTCTACAGAAAATTTTGTCAATTTTTTTTTCTATAGGAAATTTTGTCAAAATGTTATTTCTATGAAAATTTTGTCAAAATTTTATTTCTATGGAAAATTTTGCTAAATTGTATTTCTATAGCAAATTTTGTCAAATTTTTATCAAAATTTCATGTCTATAGAAAATTTTGTCAAAATTTTATTTCTAAAGAAAATTTTGTCAAAATTTTATTTTTATAACAAATTTTCTCATAGGTGTGGCAAATTTGGTTAAAGTTGGTTCAGATTTAGATACAGGTCCCATATCTTTTGCCCGATTTGCATTCTTATGACTACAGAGGCCGAAATTGTTATTCGATTTAGGACAACAGAGGTAGTATAATTAAGAGTCTAATTATGCATTCCAAATTTTGTCAAAAGAAGTTTAGATTTATAAATAGCTGGCATATATATCTTTCGCTCGATATGCAATTTTTAGAAAATTTTAACAAAAAAGTATTACAAACGATGACATCACGCCGATATCACAAAAATAAGTAAATATTTTTTCGACAAATTCAAGAAAATTTATTAGACATAATTAATTTTTTTCACTTGTTAAAGAAAATTTTATAGTTTGAAAGAATAAATTGGAGTTCAAAATTGCAAGAATGTCTTTAGTGATGTACGAAGTTCATGATGGACGCATTTGTAGTAAAGTGTACAAATTTAAAGAAATAATGAACTATTTTGTGAGAAGTACGAATTTAGTAAAACTTTTTATTTCATTTGTGTATAATTTTTTCCATTTTTTTGAGTTCATTTAACTAACGTACTCAAAAAATTATTAGAGTAAAGGAAGCTTTCTCCATATAAATAATTCCAAGAACTAAAATAAATTTAAATTGGCTTTAGTGAAATAGAGAGTTCACTTTTTTTTTTGAGTGAGTAAAATTAAAATTTTGACTATGCATGCCAAATTTGTTTGAAATCGGTTCAGATTTAGATATAGCTCCGTTCGCACGATTTGGACTCATGGGAATTTCGTAGGTCAAAATTTCACTCCGATTTACTTGAAATTTTGCACAAAGAGTACAATTAACATTTTAGAAATGTGTGCCAAATTTGGTCAGATTTGGACGAAGCCCCATCATATTCCGATTTGGGTAAAAATTGTCAAGATACCCACATTTTCCTCGTAACACTGCTAAGCCGAAAACTGGCAAAATTGACTCAAATTTGCCTATACCTCTAATACGTAACATATCTATTGACCGATAAATTATAAATGCATTTTTGCGAAGTTGCCTAAAAATGTATAAATATTTCCCATATTTATAACCTGTGCCACCAAGGCATTAGCCGATTTAAATTTTAAGTCTAAAGATTTTGTAGAAGTCTGACAAAATTTTGAAGGATTTGAGATGGTATCGAAATGTAGATCTAAATATAAAGTGGTGTAGGGTATTTTATAGTCGGTCCCGTCAGACTTTCCTTACTTGGTTTTTACTAAAATTGTGTGTTTCTCCCAAAACGTTAGATTTAAATTTTAAGTTCATAGATTTTGTAGTAGTGTAAACAATTTTGTCAAATCGGTTCAGATTCAAATTCATGTATATGGGAATATAAACCTTTATATAGCTCGCAACAAATTTCAAGGATTTGAGATGGTGTCAATAATTTTGGTCCACAATGTGTTGAAGGGTATAATACAATCAGCCCCGTCCGACTTTGAACTTTCTTTACTTGTTTATAAATACATATACTGAAGGCTGTTGGTATCTGCTCATATTGTGATGGGTATTTATATCATAATTTAATTTATTAAACTTGGTAACACTTGCCACTGGCAAGGTATATTTAAGCTTCTTAACAAAATAAATTGTTAGTCTATATGAGGGTATATTTAGAAAAAAAGTAGAATAAATACCTATACAATTCAGTTCTTGACCGACATATATAGGGGAATTTATAAATAATTACGGACCGATATGAACCATTTTAGAGAGTCAGTAGTGAAATATGGGGATCGGTTTATATGGGGGCTATATGTAATTATGGACCGATATTGACTAATTTATGCCTGGTTGTTGAAGTCTATATTCTAACAAAACATACCGAATTTCCAGCGGATGAAATTTGCTCCACCAAGAGGACCAATGTTTGCACGAATGTTAGGAACCACCTACTAAAACTACGTACCAAATTTCAAACGGATCGGATGAAATGTGCTCCTCCAAGAGGCTCCGGAGTTGAAATCTGGGGATAGGATTATATGAGGGCTATACTGATAGGGTCGATTTGCAATACCACTCGACCTACATCGATAATAATATATTAATATATCCCCCATTCTATGGTGGAGAGTATATAGTAAAAAGAAACATCGTTTCCAGAATTGTTTCACCTAACACCGTTAGATTTTTCCCAAAAAAAAATTAAGAAAACCCGCTCAAAATGTCAAATGTCATGCACCAAAAACCTCAAATTGGAGACTAAAATACTTTAAAACCCCAGATCTAGCCTTTCCAGAATTGCCAAATTGTCAACGAATTATATTTTTGAAGGAGATTGCATGAAAACTAAAAATGCCGAATCAAAGCAGAATTTCAAGTACAAAGCACACAATTATAAGGAGAATTGGTGAGACTCGTTTGTTTGCTACTCCATCATTGGAATGAATATTTAAATTTCCTATAACTTTCAAATCTCTTATTTGTACACTCTTAAATATATGTCGAAATTCCATTTTACTGCAACTCAATCAGTTCAGTTTCGAATGATATCCGGTTAACAAAACCTTCTCTATGGTGGCTTGTTGTTGTTTGTCAGAACACAAAAGGATAGGAACAAATACTTGGAAGTAGGATATTAAAGAGTCATTTTCGTTGGTTGGGTCTCAGCCGTTTCCTTCTGCTAGAAATGTCGATTGGCAGGAGCATTAACATTAACCCGACAAAAGCCGGTAAAAGGATGTGTTCATAACATTTACGGTTATTGATATTTGAAAAGCGGAAAATTTATAACGAACGACATCTAGGCAAAGCCAATATCCAATACCCACGACAACGACAACATGTGGCTGAATATGGTGGAAATGCTATCGTGGCTCAAAATATGATATGGGGTGACATGGAAACATTTTGAGAGAGAGAGAGGAGGAGGAAGACGACGAAAAGGACGGAAGTGTTGGTGGATTGGTAACATAAGCCCAATATTCAATCAAAAATCGATTACATATTGGTTGCTTGTGTGTGTGTGTGTGTCTGTTGTATGCTCCTTTTGCGGAAAAGGGCTACGGAAGGAAATCACAAGGAAAGGTGAGACATCCCCTGTTCTATGGTATCCCACACAGAAAAGTTCCTCTGGTGTGTTCTAGGAAATTTTTATGCTTGTTTAAATATCTCAAGTGAATGTAGATGCTTGTGTGTGTATGGGTGTTACTTGGCTCGCAAGGACGAAGGTCAACCCATCTTGAGATTGTTCGAACACCGGGATTATGTGAGTTGGTAGAGTTGTTGCTTACAGTGTTTATTGGCATGTGGTAGTGACAATGAATTATTGGCTGTCACGTATTTTCCACATATTTTGTCCATTCAAAGCTCTCTGTCTATCTTAAGATCTCCCTAGGATCTGGGACGACAACTACGTATTTCATTGAAGTTAAGCAGAGCCTCTTGCCCGAGCATAAAATATGCCAATATGTGCTTGCATTGACACAATTTTAAGAAAATAAAAAAAAAAGAATCCTTTGGTTCTTTCCCAGGGAGAATGTGAAAATGAATGGGAACACCTGTGTCACATGCCCTGTCAATGAAGGTTCGGTTCATTTTTACACACCGCCATCATTGTCGATTATGAATTATGGGACCCTTTGCTCCAAGAGATGAATATGATGATGATGGTGATTTATGCGAATTTGCCCATTATGGAATTTATTTTGTATGAAAGGCAATTTGACAATGGTAACCTAAATTTATAACGAGTGGCTCATGTAGATTTCCTCCAAACATCCGGCATCAAGGGTATTTGCCGTGGATGGGATTTTATTTTTGTCGATTCCTCACACTTTCCGTCATGTTGAGGTATTCATAGGGGGAAAACGACAACAAAAATATTTTGATACCCCTCATAGTGGCTTTGGCTTTTATACATCCGAAATAATTCACTTAACGCGCTTCAAATCACTCCAAAGTACTTCGTTATCCAATTACAGGGGAACTGTTCAGCGAGCAAAAAAAAAAATACATACGCAAATGCCACCCTTTGTGGAGTTTTGATCAAACCAAAGGACATGACAAAAAAAAAAAATTATAAACAGGATGTGAAAAACGCAGTTTTCTTCGCGGTATGTTATGTTTAACTCAAGATGTGTATGGCTGGAATAGAATATTGAAGACCACTACAGAAAATACTTTTGTCCACAGCTTATGTTAGATAAGATGGCATGGATATGGTTGACTTTGTGCAGATTTTAGGGGTACTACAACAAATAATGCCAAATGCCAAATTTCACAATTATTTAAAATAGTTGATTTAATATCATCAGAAGATGAAAGTTTAAGAAGAAAGTTTTGAGTTAAGTTAGCCATATATAACTGTCTGCCCGGGTCTATTTAGTGTTGTATTCAAGGTACATCTGGCTTTACCTTTATATCAAAGATGCAAAATCCTAAAAATAATTATTAGCCTACGCATCCCCCATCAATTTTTTTGCACTTCCCATGTAGTGCTTTTGGACAAGTCCACAAACATTTCCTTTAAAGCGCATCTCATACCGATTTTTTCCACTTCCGCTGCAGTCCTTTTGGACAAGTCCTAGAATGAACGGAATTAGGCCGTTTTAAGTGAAAATTTAAGTTTCGGACAATTAAATTTCTCAAAAAAAAAAGTATATACTGCCGTAAGTTCGGCCAGGCCGAATCTTATGTACCCTCCACCATGGATTCCGTAGAAATTTATACGAAAAACTGTCATCCACCTTCGAACTACTTGGGGTGTGTTAATTCTTACCGATGGTAAGGTAACTTAAAATTTCTTAACATCATTTTCTAAATTGTAAAAAAGGTATGTATAGGTAAGTCTACAAATAATTACGAATCGATATGGACTTTTGCACTGTACTTAGAGAGCCAGAATTGAAATATGGGGGTCGCTTATATGGGCCTATGTACACTCAAAAAAAAAGTTTACTTGGATCCAAAGATTTTGACCTTCTTTTAAGGATTTTGGTATAGATTACGAGCCAAAGATGAGGCTTCTTTAAAATAAAGACATTTTTTATGGACCTCCCTGGCTTTAAATCTAGGATCGATAAAATTAAAATTGGATACAGATCTCATTCATCGAATTTTTATTCCCTGTTTGCGATATTTTAATAAATATATATGTACATAATATATATATAATATATGTACAAGCAAATTCCAGTTTCAAAATCCAAATTGTGCTAAGTACTTCAAAGTAAAAACGGTTTTCTTAATGCTAAAAAAACTTTAAACCAAAGATGCAAATCCTTAAAATAAGTCTTAGCCTATATTTCAAGCGTTTTTTATCTTAAATTTAAAAATCATCGATTTGAATGTATTTGGCTGGGTTTGTTTTTGAGCGTGCTTCCTCTATCTTCATTCGTTTTGTTTGTTATTGTTGGCTTCTCTTCAATCGTTATTGTTGTTTTTTTGATCTCAGCTTAAAGCCATGCATTGACTAAACTACAAATTTGTTTAGGCAGTAGCCGACTATCAAACCCTTTTTCGGGAGGTTCAAGTGTAGTTCACGTTGGGTTGAGTGAATTACCCGAATTTATTCTGATAATTGGTTGATAGTTTTGCTGCAAGTAGAGGATGCTGATGAGGAATGTGGTAATTCCGAAACAGCTGTACATCCAACCATCTTGCAGTCTATAGGGCTTTGCCCAAATAAATTTGACAAGCATACTTTTCCTCTATTGGTTAAGCTACACTTGTAGTTTAGTCAATGCATGGCTTTAAGCTGAGATCAAAAAAACAACAATAACGATTGAAGAGAAGCCAACAATAACAAACAAAACGAATTAAATTTAAAAATTCAATATGTCAGTTGAGTTAAAGACGATTTCTTTCAATTAAAAATGTTTTTCTTTATTTTAAGGAACATTTGCCTTATTTAAAGGATCTACAACTTCAACAGAGGGACGTAAAATTTCAAGATTTGTGTTCTAATTTTAATGAAAAAAATTTTGAAGCAAGGATTATAAACTTTCTATTAATTAAAATGTCATTATTTTAAAGAATTTTGTCCTTATCATTGCGTAAGTTTCGAGTCCTAAAATTTACGTTGCATAATCTTCCATATTAGGTCAATATTTTTTTCAGTGTACAATTATGAACTTGATATGGACCAATTTTTGTGTGACTGGGGATCGATTTATCTAAGGGCTATATATAACTATAGACCGATATGGACCTAGTTAGGCATTATTGTTAACGGCCATATACTAGCACAATGTACCAAATTTCAACTGACTCGGATGAAATTTGCTCCTAAAAGAGGCTCCAAAATCAAATCTCGGTATCGGTTTATATGGGGGCTATATAATTATGGACTGATATGGACCAATACCTGCATGGTTGTTAGAGTCCATATACTAACACCACATACTAAATTTCAATCAAATCGGATGAATTTTGCTTCTCCAAAAGACACCGGAGGTCAAATCTGGGGATCGGTTTATATGGGGCTACATATAATTATGGACCGATATGGACCAATTCCTGCATGGTTGTTAGAGGCAATATACTAACACCATGTAGCAAATTTCAGCTGGATCGGATGAAATTTGTCTCTCTTAGAGGTTTCGCAAGCCAAATCTGGGGATCGATTTATATGGGGGCTGTATATAAATAAGGACCGATATGGACCAATTTTTCATGGTTATTAGAGACTATATACTAACACCATGTACCAAATTTCAGCTGGATCGGATGAAATTTGCCTCTCTTACAGGCTTCGCAAGCCAAATCTGGGGATCGGTTTATATGGGGGCTATACGTAAAAGTGGACCGATGTGGCCCATTTGCAATACCAGCCAACCTACATCAATAAAAACTTGCTTGTTTCGTTCGGAAGTTAGCTTTTAGATCGTTAGTTTTTAGATCGACTCAGAATTTCACCACGACCCAGAATATATATACTTTATGGTGTCTTAGAGCAATATTTCGATGCGTTATGGTGCAGGGTATAAAAATCATAAAATGATACATGAATTGATAGACGTTTTCAGTTAAATTTGAATTTTGATATTGACTTTGAAATCATATTTCTTTTAACAAAATGTAATTTATTAATTAAATTATTTATTATTTTTTAGATATAAACATAGACTTAAGCTTAATATGTAGTTGGGGAGTGCCCATTTATAAGAGGGAAGTGCACCCCCAGTGGTATCATACCACGATCATAACCAACTCAATCGAACTTTTACTTTTTTTTTTTGAATTCCTCATCGAATTTAGGCATAATATCATGAATGTAGCACCCCATTTTCAATATTGTTTCCATTTTGAAAATTTCAACATTTATGTTTAATCCAATTTAAGGTTTTGCCTTCTTTGTATTAAGACAAATTTGAATATGAAGCAAAAAAAAAAGAAACAACATTGCGGGAAAAAATTACAATAATCTGTTAAAACATCCACTTCCGCCTATGGCTATGTTGTCTGCAAGGCAAAAAGATGAGGGAGTGATAGGCCAAAGGACAGAATGACAGACAAACAGTGCTGTAATTTGCAATCCAACCACCTTTCAGGTTCACTAGTCCGCGAAATGCTCAAGCTGCTTATGAGCCACTTATTTGTTGCGCCCGCTTTGGTTTTCACCTACACTCCCCCTTAGTCATGGTGAACATAATTCGTCCTTCTTTGTTTTGCAAATTCGTACCTAACCAGGAAGTCAATTCGCAAGGTTACCATCATCAGACAAAGCCAAAACAAAAAAAAAAAACAAATTAAACGAAAATTTCATTTTGCTGTGACACATCCCCGTTACAATTGACAGAAAAAACAAACGCGAATCACTGAAAATACCGAACAATTTCTCGCAATGACAATGGTTTGTGTTGGTCCCTTTATTTTGGCGGTTGGATATGTGTGTGGGGTGGCATAACTGCACACCAGTCATCAGTTTCTACTTTTAGCGCTCACGGATATGTTGTATACGGTTGTATACCTTTGTGGTTGTTATAGGATTCACTCTAACCGATGATATGATTTGCGAGTAGGTCTTCCTTTGGGGGTTTCATGCGAAAATCATCATCAGTGGCATTGTTTGGATCAGAAAGGAGCCACGGAGAACGAAAAAAAAAACAAAACAAAACAAAACAGAAATTAATGTTTATTTGTTGACGTTGGTGTTGTTATGTTGAAAAGGCAAATCATCAGGCTGTGTTGTGCTAACAAAAAAGGAACACCTATAAGGTAGTATCCAGGGCAATACAGCATAAGGCAAATGATATTACAACTGAAAAATTTAAATTTCCAAAACAACAACTTAAATCAAGGATACAACATTTTTAAATAAAAGCTTGGCCTACAATGAACCTTTTTTATAATTTCTCCAACGATTCGGAGATATGAATATGGGAATTAAGAAAATGAGTCCCGAAGCCCAAGTAAATTAGGACACCAAAAATAGATAGTAGCAACACCAAATTTGTTTTTGGAATAATTACATTTTATTTTTGGGTACGTTTTGCATTATTTTTCTACAGAAACCAAATTTAGACAAATTTTTGTATAGAAATAAAATTTTGACAAAATTTTCTATAGAAATAAAATTTTTAAAAAAATTTCTATAGAAATAAAATTTTGACGAAAGTTTCTATAGAAATAAAATTTTGGCAAAATTTTCTATAGAAATAAAATTTGGACAAAGTTTTCTATAGAAATAACATTTTGACAAAATTTTCTATAGAAATAAAATTTTGACAAAATTTTCTATAGAAATAAAATTTTTACAAAAATTTCTATAGAAATAAAATTTTGACATAAATGTCTAGAGAAATAGAATTTTGACAAATTTTTCTACAGAAACAAAATTTTGACAAAAATTTCTATAGAAATAAAATTTTGACAAAATTTTCAATAGAAATAGAATTTTGACAAATTTTTCTATAGAAATAGAATTTTGAAAATTTTTTTGTACAGAAACAAAATTTTGACAATTTTTTCTACAGAAACAAAATTTTGAAAAATTTTTCTATAGAAATAAAATTTTGACAATAAACCATACCTAATTTTTTGGGACTGTATTTCGGTTTGAAGTGGGACCTATTTGCGCTTAGTGGCACCCTTTTGTTGTTCCGAAGTCTGAAGTCTGAAACCCTTCGCCCTGGGTTTCAGACTTCCTTCTACGGACATATCCAAAGTGAGCTATCGCAAACGGAATGTGGTAAGGATGGCGAGGATTGATGGATCCTTATAGATGTATCCAAAAGCCAGTCGGAATATGTGGATGGAGCCCAAAAGATACTCGGCCGGGGTTTGAGCTTTTCTCCTATGGACATAGTTCACAGTGGCCTAATGCGATTTTAAAGTGTTATAAATGGCCGATTTTCGTTTGGAGTTTGAGATTGAGAGTGGGCTATCGTGATTTCTAAGGGACACAAGTGGACGGCCTTAATTCAGGGTTTAAGACTTTATCCAATTCATAGTGTCCAATATAGCCTTACACAATTCCAAAATGATATAAATTACTGCTATTATAGATTTTCCCCCAACGCCAACTCATTGATACAAATTTAAGTTTTTTTTTTTTAACTTCATAATTTTTCCACCAGTTATGCTTCATTTTGACATGGTCTTTTAAATCAAAAGTTAAAATAAGCCTTAATATTGTTTTCGATCGATTTTAATGGCTCATATGGCTCATTACAATTTGTAGTGGCTCATATTCATTATTATTGTAAAATAAATAAAGAGATAAAAAAAATTATAAAGACGTCAAATTTGCGCCACGAAAAAAAATAATAATAAAAATAATAATGAAGAACAACAGCACCAAATAAATTTTATTTGAGGTCCTTTTGTATTATGAAAATAAACCCAAAATTTCCTTTTTGCGATTCCGATTCGTTTTTCAATCCTGTTTTCGCATTTTGAGATTTGACAATGGTGGCAATTGCATTTTTTCGCACCAGAGGTGGTTTATGTGTGGGAGGCCTTCGGTCTGGGTTTAAGACTTTTTCACACGGTCTTTTATATCATTATTTTGGGGACAATTTTCTTGCTTTAGTTACATTTTATTAGGGTTCATTTTCATAGTGCCCATATTTATTACGAAACGTCACCCCACACGCAGAGAAGGAATATGATCACCTCAAACATATTTCAAGAGCAAAATGTTATTTTTGTATGGTGACCATGTAACATGTTTGTCACTAAAATGTTATTTTCTCGTCAAATATAATCTGCTTGCCGAAATCTGATAAATGATTTCCGAGAAAGTAACATGGTTGCGAAAACCATGTTACATGGTCACCACCCAAAAATAACATTTTGCTCTTAATACATGTTTGAGGAGATCATATTCCTTCTCTGGGTGCACATTTGTGGGTCGGTTTCATTTGGATTTTGGGGCTCATTTTCCTGGGGCCTATGTTCATACCGCCTCATTATCAGGCGTCGATCTAAAATTGGGACACTCTTTAGTTTGGGTTTTGGGGCCAATTTTTCTATGGCCAATTTTCATACCACTCCAACATTGAATATTTCAATTTACAGGTTTTTTAATCAACAAAGTTATGATTACGTAAAAGAAATGAATAAGAAATTCTTTTAATCTCTTACTTCGCCCAATTCATTGACCTTGGACCATTACTCTTTTAGCTACATTCTGCAACTATAGGTGGTCCATGAATTCGATGGCTTTGCATGAATCCATTTTGCCGTGTATTCTACATTAACTTTGTGTAGCTTAAAAAAAAAAACACGATCCCACGCAGAAAAAGCTCCACATACGAAGAGTGAATAAATCACCCAATCCAAATATGATGATGAAAGAATACGCTGGGAAAGTGGAAATATAATAATGAGCCTTTACCACAAAACTCGTGGAACTGACAATCACAGATTCCTCTTGCTCGTTCACCGCTAAAACCATAAAGTTGTACAAAATTAATAAAAACAATTTTGAAATATAATAAATTTTAATGAAACATCCCCCATACTCCTCCACACATACAAGCACACACCCATATAAGAGGCAAGCAGGATTAAATCAAAAGGAAACCTCTGATGATGATGATGATATACGAGATATGATAATTGTGAATTATTCAGTGTGCATATGCGTGAAATGAAATTTCCCAATTGATTTAATTGAAATTGCAGCAACTAAGGAATTTCAATTTCAATAACCGGATGTGAATATTCAAATTTATTTCTAATTCCATTTGCTATGATTAGTCATTGAGCGAAGGGCCCTCACCATTGGATGAGGGTTGATTATTTGGTTTCCTTTGCTGTGGTTTTCCATTGCCCGTCTTTGGGAGTATGGGTTTTCTTTGAGGAAACTTTTTGTCAAAGTACCATGTGCTGGATATTCGATATCTCATCCAATCCCTATTTTCTTTGGGATGAAATTTCTTAGTGACCACAAGCATGTCTCTCTTATGTAGGCTGTGGTCACTTTGAATACAGACCATACCCATTGATAATGACGATATTGAAAGCATTCCTCTTATGTTTTAATATTCTCCTCCATAGGTATGGGCTAATCTTACAAGATGTTTACAATCTTATAATGGATTTCGGAAAACATGTGTCAGGCCGTGGTAGACTGCCAGACAGGTCATTTGTAGTTTAACACCGCCCATACATTTTTAATGGAAGGTCATGGACTGGTGAGTGAATGAAAGCTTTTTAATATTCCTAAAATCTCTCTACCTTTTTGTCGAAGGATATTCTTTCATTGGGTTTTGAATTTGTTGAAGTGGGTTGCACTAATTTGCATGTTTTTCTCATAGACTTTCAAAACGTGTCACCTTAAGACTTTAAGCAGTTCACGTACGAATAATCTTCTTGCTTGTCTTATCTGCTTAAATATTAGAAAAGGCAGGAATGTAAGATTGAAATTTCGTTTGTAAGTTATAGACTGATGAAAAATATCGAGAGCTCTGATGATTTTGATAACGATTCAGGCTTTCCTTTCTCTTGCCTGATATAAACTTAAGCCAGAACCCACCAAATTTCATTAAAGAAAAAATTTCATTGATATAACGAAACATTTTCATTATTTCAAATGAAAATATTTGTTAATAGTAGTAGTAATAACCAAAAATGTCTTTGTATTAACGAATTTGTTTCAATGGCTGACTTTTAATGACTCTTTTCGTTAATATAACTAACATTGGTATAGGTTTGAGACATAAACCGCATTTCCACATTTAAGAACATTAAGGGTTACATTTATATGAGAGTTTTGTCACACTCTGAGCAGAAATGTCTGATATAATATATAGTTGTAGCTACAGTTGATTTTGCACCTACAGAGTTAGTATATAACTAATATTGAGGCCATTATTAAAAACGTGGAAGTCGCTCAATTAATGTGGGTAATAAATCAAAATTCGAGAAAATCGGGCAAAAGTATTATGTAAGAGTTACATGTAAGTCTAAATACGATCGGATATTCCATAAAAAAATTTAAACTTGAGTAGCAGTGTTTAATAAATATGAGCATTATGACCAAATTTGGGAAAATCGAGTGATGTATATATACAGGTTGGCTGATATAATACCAACCTTCAAATGATTCGTGTCAAAATTTGACGTCTGTAAGTCAATTAGTTTGTGAGATAGAGCGTCTTTTGTCAAGCAACTTTTGTTATTGTGAAAAAATGGAAAAAAAAGGAATTTCGTGTTTTGATAAAATACTGTTTTCTGAAGGGAAAAAATACGGTGGAAGCAAAATCTTGGCTTGATAATGAGTTTCCGGACTCTGCCCCAGGGAAATCAACAATAATTGATTGGTATGCAAAATTCAAGCGCGGTGAAATGAGCACCGAGGACGGTGAACGCAGTGGACGCCCGAAAGAGATGGTTACCGACGAAAACATAAAAAAAATCCACAAAATGATTTTGAATGACCGTAAAATAAAGTTGATCGAGATAGCAGAGGCCTTAAAGATATCAAAGGAACGTGTTGGTCATATCATTCATCAATATTTGGATATGCGGAAGCTCTGTGCAAAATGAGTTCAATCGACAGTCGGCTGAGTGGACAGCGACCGGTGAACCGTCTCCGAAGCGTGGAAAGACTCAAAAGTCCGCTGGCAAAGTAATGACCTCTGTTTTTTGAGATGCACATGGAATAATTTTTATCGATTATCTTGAGAAGGGAAAAACCATCAACAGTGACTATTATATCGCGTTATTGGAGCGTTTGAAGGTCGAAATCGCGGCAAAACGGCCCCATATGAAGAAGAAACAAGTAAGGAAAGTCTAAAGTCGGGCGGGGCAGACTATATTATACCCTGCACCACTTTGTAGATCTAAATTTTCGATACCATATCACATCCGTCAAATGTGTTGGGGCTATATATAAAGGTTTGTCCCAAATACATACATTTAAATATCACTCGATCTGGACAGAATTTGATAGACTTCTACAAAATCTATAGACTCAAAATTTAAGTCGGCTAATGCACTAGGGTGGAACACAATGTTAGTAAAAAAAAATATGGGAAACATTTAAATCTGGAGCAATTTTAAGAAAACTTCGCAAAAGTTTATTTATGATTTATCGCTCGATATATATGCATTAGAAGTTTAGGAAAATTAGAGTCATTTTTACAACTTTTCGACTAAGCAGTGGCGATTTTACAAGGAAAATGTTGGTATTTTGACCATTTTTGTCGAAATCAGAAAAACATATATATGGGAGCTATATCTAAATCTGAACCGATTTCAACCAAATTTGGCACGCATAGCTACAATGCTAATTCTACTCCCTGTGTAAAATTTCAACTAAATCGGAGTTAAAAATTGGCCTCTACGGTCATATGAGTGTAAATCGGGCGAAAGCTATATATGGGAGATATATCTAAATCTGAACCGATTTCAACCAAACTTGGCACACATAGCTACAATGCTAATTCTACTCCCTGTGCAAAATTTCAACTAAATCGGAGCAAAAAATTGGCCTCTGTGGTCATATGAGTGTAAATCGGGCGAAAGCTATATATGGGAGCTATATCTAAATCTGAACCGATTTCAACCAAATTTGGCACGCATAGCTACAATGCAAATTCTACTCCCTGTGCAAAATTTCAACTAAATCGGAGCAAAAAATTGGCCTCTGTGATCATTTGAGTGTAAATCGGGCGAAAGCTATATATGGGAGCTATATCTAAATCTGAACCGATTTCAACCAAATTTGACACGCATAGCTACAATGCTAATTCTACTTCCTGTGCAAAATTTCAACTAAATCGGAGCAAAAAATTGGCTTCTGTGGGCAAATGAGTGTAAATCGGGCGAAAGCTATATATGGGAGCTATATCTAAATCTGAACCGATTTGGCTGATATTTTGCAAGTTTTTCGAGACTCATAAAATATTCGGATGTACGGAATTTGAGGAAGATCGGTTGATATACACGCCAATTATGACCAGATCGGTGAAAAATATATATGGCAGCTATATCTAAATCTGAACCGATTTTTTCCAAAATCAATAGGGATCGTCTTTGAGCCGAAACAGGACGCTATACCAAATTTTAGGACAATCGGACTAAAACTGCGAGCTGTACTTTGCACACAAAAATACATCAACAGACAGACGGACAGACAGACAGACAGACATCGCTAAATCGACTCAGAATTTAATTCTAAGACGATCGGTATACTAAACGATGGGTCTCAGACTTTTCCTTATTGGCGTTACATACAAATGCACAAACTTATTATACCCTGTACCACAGTAGTTGTGAAGGGTATAAAAAGTGTTGTTCCACCAAGCCAACGCACCGTGCCACAAGTTATTGAGAACGATGGCAAAAATTCATGAATTGGGCTTCGAATTGCTTCCCCACCCACCGTATTCTCCAGATATGGCCCCAGCGACTTTTTCTTGTTCTCACACTGAAAAAATATTGTCGTGGGTTCAAAGATTTCATGTCTTTAAAATACGAATGCAAAGTTTGCTTAGCATAGAAGACGCATTTTTCTAATATAACGTTTTTTTTTTCCTTGTCCAAAAGTCGATAAACTTTTCAACGAAGTCGTATTGTCCTTATAATTAAGTGATTTCACTTAAAAATGGGTATCATAACATGAAAGAAAAAATATTTGGACTAAGGTCAACTTGACTTTAATAATTCAGAAAAATTCTTTAAAATTAATGAAATTGTCTTTAAATTTGTTGTCTTTTTGCATCTTGACTACAAAGCAAAAAATCGTTCAAATATAGAAAATGTTTTTCAAAACTTTATTTTAAAGACGCTTTTTACTTGAAACATAGCATAATTTCAACTCAAAGTCGAGTCTTAATTTGGAAAAAAAGTTGTCGTTAACTTGTTTTTAAAGGGCTTTGATAACATATAAAGGAAAAAAGCTGAAAAAGCGAAAAATTAAAATTTGCTTCCTAGAAGCAAGTACACAAAACCCGATTTTAAAAGAGAATTGTGTCTTAACAGTATCCTTACTTGTATTCTCCGCTTCTTTGGCTCGGAATCAATACCAACATTTTTAAAGTAAAGACAAAATCTTTGGAACCGGGCATGTTTTTTTTTCAGTGCAGACCTCAAACGGATGCTCGCAGGGAAAAAATTTGGCTGCAATGAAGAGGTGATCGCCTAAACTGAGGCCTATTTTGAGGCAAAACCGAAGGAGTACTACCAAAATGGTATCAAAAAATTGGAAGGTCGTTATAATCATTGTATCGCTCTTGAAGGGAACTATTTTGAATAATAAAAACGAATTTTGGCAAAAAATGTGTTTTTCTTTGTTAGACCGGGGCCAACCCTTATGGGAGCTATATCTAAACCTGAACCGATTTTGATGATATTTTCCAGGTTTGGTTGAGACCACAGAAGGTGATCTTGTCTAACTTTGAGTAAGATCGGTTAGTAAATGTGGCCACTATGGTCAAATATAATGTTATTAGAGACAAATTTTTGTCCCGCTGCATATATATGGGAGCTATATCTAAATCTGAACCGATTTGGATGATACTTTGCAGTTGGGATTGATACAGTTGGGATTGAGTAAGATCGGTTAATAAATAAGGCCAAATATTCGAAAATCGGGCGATACATATATATGGGAACTATATTGAAATCTGAACCGATTTCCATGATTTTTTGCACATATAGTTAGTACTACAGAATATTATATTTGGCCAAGATCGGTTGATATATAAGGGGTATATGGCCAAATTTGGGAATATCGAAGCTATAGATAAATCTGGACCGATTTCGATGAAATTTTGCACACTTAAAGGGTGGCACATTAGATTATTTTATGGCAAATTTGACCCCATTTATCGAAATCGGGCGATATATATATATATATATATATATATATATATATATATATATATATATATATATATATATATATATATATATATATATATATATATATATATATATATATATATATATATATATATATATATATATATATATATATATATATATATATATATATATATATATATATATATATATATATATATATATATCTAAATTTGATTCAATTTTTTCCAAATTCAACAGTATTCGTCCTTGTGCCACAAAAACACCATATACCAAAAATTTCATCAAAATCGATTAATAATTGCGACCGGAATCCTGCGAACAAGACATGGACAGACGGACGGACACCAAGGGCTAGATCTACTTAGGAGGTGATATATATATATATTTTATGGGATCTAAAATCAATATTTCTGGTAGACACATTTTTTGGCAGATCAAAGTTATTATAGCCTGACCACACCCAGAGAAGGAATATGATCACCTCAAACATGTATTAAGAGCAAAATGTTATTTTTGGGTGGGGACCATGTGTTACATGGTTTTCGCAACCATGTTATTTTCTCGGAAATCATGTATCTGATTTCGGCAAGCAAGTTATATTTGACGAGAAAATAACATTTTAGTGACAAACATGTTACATGGTCACCATACAAAAATAACATTTTGCTCTTGAAATATGTTTGAGGTGATCATATTCCTTCTTTGCGTGCACTATGTGGTTTAGTGTACAATTATGTTCACTATAAAAATTTCGTGCACGATAAAAATTCATGCTCACTATAAAATTCAAGCTCAAGATAAAATTCACGTTCACGATAAAATGAATGCTCACTGAATTCAATCACGTTCACGTTTTAAATCAACTTCACGATTTCAATCATCTCAATATTTCATACATTATATGATGATTCTCTTGTGAACTATATTTCAATTTTGCTATTATCCAAATCATCAGCAGTATTTCATTCTGTTTAGGGTCTCTGCCTGGTGCATAGTACTATGTCCGTCGAATGTACTCCGATGAGGGCGAACCTTATCCCATCGTTTGGAAACGTGATCATCATTGTTCTCCGGGTTTCAGTGGCATAGCCCGCAATGAAAAATGGGGAAAAATATAAAATAATCGCGAAGCTGTACTATGACGGCACAAATTTTGTTACAAATTTTATAATGCAAAGTGGATGACTACGAATTGCTGACTTTTCCACGGTCTTCTATGGGCAAACACAATGACGTGTGGCTTTACATGAATGATTTTAAGCCACAGAATCTAACATTTACTTTCGATTTTCAGGTTGTTTTATACCAAAGCTCTATGCTCTTCATTCAAGTGATCTCTGGGCCTATTTTGATAGGATATATTTCTCACAATAGAAACAATACAAACTCTAACAAACATATAAATTTTCCCACATATGAGAATGTGTGCCGAACATATCCTCACAGTGATATTAATTAATCCTTTCGTTCACCATTGATATTCACATCACGTGACTTCATTCAATTAAGTGGCAACCCTTACCTCGAGGACAAAGCGCAGCGTATTCCCAGCATTAATTCTACAATTTAATTAGAGGTGTCCACTGGCCATTGGCAAATGACCCCATCGCCACCAGTGAACAGAGGAAATGTATTCGAAATCCGAGTGAAAGGGTGTTCGCACCACTTAAGCTCTCCGCCACCTGCTAAATGCCTTAAAACAAGCTGCGAAGTGTATATTGGAGAACATGCAGGACACAGGAGAAAAGTGAAGTTCTGCCACATATGTCCAGCTATCTACACAAGGGAACTCAACAGCAAACTCACACATATCACTAAGCATGGAAATGAGACACGCGTTAAAAAGGGGTTATTAACTGGATCACTGCGTGTGCGGGAGGTAATTGATGCTTTTGGTAGGAATATCATATTCATGCAGGAGTTAGTCAGTCCCTCGGAATGGAGCCAAGGGTATGGGGTTAAAAGGGTTAATCAAATATTGTGCGTGCGCCCATTAAGCCATCTTTTAATGCATTCACATACACGCACATTGACTACACACTACATATGTATGTTATGTATGTATGTGAGAGTGTGGAAATATAGATTTCATTTGATTGCTGTGAACGAGAATACGAATGTGGAACTGACTGAAAGATTTCTCGGCGAAGGGGTTGCAGGTTGTCTGACCGAATTGATGGTTATATGGACATTTGTATTAAATCGTTTTGACAACTCGCTAGTCTGACATGAAAGGCTTTAAATGCTATGTGATATGCATGCCAGTATTAGGCTTATGGGGTGGAGGTTATTTATGCGTGGTCACGCATCTTTATTGTTGGAAAGGTAAATATTTATTTAGCGGGGTTATTTTCAAAGAGACCTGTTAATATGTGGGTCATGGCTATGGGGATAATTAAGATTTAAGAATTACTTCCATACTGGCACTTTGTAATTAAGAAATCAACGCTGGTGGCATAGAATGGGGCGGGTGGAGAGAAATTTTAAAGGGAATGGCGAGATTCCATAAAAATAAGTGGAAGAATTCTAAGAGGATATAATAATATTTTATTAAAGGATTAAAAATTAAATACGATGTGAACGTATGTTCAAAAGTGGTCATTTATAAAACATCCAATTCATTCAGTCTATGCGAGCCACAGTAACTCAAGGGGCAGACAAAATGTTAGTTTTAGCAGTCCGACTGTTTTACAGTCCTCCTCATAACATACAATTTCAACATCGTCAGGAGAGTGTAGAATAGATAATTGGTGGATATCGAACAATGCCGGAAATATCAACCCGCTTTGGGAAATATTATATTTCGGAAGTGTTTTCATCAAAGAGTTTAATTTAAATGTGATTATGTTATGTATCAAACGTCTTAAATAATTGTCCAAGGTGTCCGCTCAGAGACCAAGTCTGAGAGGTTTCACTGTTTTATTCTATGTGGCTTGGACTTGTTATATGGCCACAAATATCTATCATATCGGAGAGCTGGTAAAGATGATTTTGCTAAGGCGTTTAAGAGGGTGACATAGCGGGCCGTATGAATAGCCATAGATAGGAAAAGAACCATCTAAGGGTAACCCATTTCAACGGCTTGGACTGGTTAGTGCGAAAAAAACTCCATTTGTGTAAAATTTCGTTTCGCAGGAAGGAAAATTCTTCTTTCAGCTCACTGGTGAAGAACGCGAGCTTGGCTTGTAAAATTAATCCTTACTGGGATATTCACATTGCTTAAGTTGAAGCATCATATGTTTCAAATATAAGATATGAACCTAAACGTAGAAAAAGTATCACCAAAATATTTCCAATTAAGAAGTTAAATATTTTTGTAATTAAAAAATTAATCAATTAACTTTTTAATCAAACACGGAGAGAAATGATTGGAAAATTTTTAATTGTTAATTAAAAAAAAAATGAGTCAGTTAAGAAAGTGATTGAAAATACTTACGTGTTTTATTAAGAAATCAATTGAGTTTTGCAATCAACACCAATTAAATTTTACAACGCCAAATAGGATCAATTAATTTTTTAATCAAATTCTTTATGAGGAATTAAAACTGTGATTGATACTCACATTGTGAGGTTTGAAGACATTTTAATTAAAAGATCAATAGGGTCAATTAATTTCGTGATTGAATCAGGTAATTATACCCTGCGCCACACTGTGGAACAGGGTATTATAAGTTAGTGCATATGTTTGTAACACCCAGAAGGAGACGAGATAGACACATGGTGTCCTTAGTAATAATGCTCAGGGTGGGTCCCTGAGTCGATATAACCATGTCCGTCTGTCTGTGAACACATTTTTGTGATCAAAGTCTAGGTCGCAATTTAAGTCCAATCGCCTTCAAATTTGGCACATGTTCCTAATTTGGGTCAGAATAGAACCCTATTGATTTTGGAAGAAATCGGTCCAGATTTAGATATAGCTCCCATATATATCTTTCGCCAGATATGCACTAATATGGACCCAGCAGCCAGAGTTTTAAACCGATTTGCTTGAAATTTTGTACAAATATAACACTTAGTCGTATAGTCAAGTGTGCAAAATTTGATTGAAATCGCCCGATATGGACTAATATGGTCCTAGAAGCCAGAGTTTTGGCCCAATTTGTTTGAAATTTTGCACTAGGAGTACAATTTGTAGAGAAGTTAAGTGTGCAAATTTTGATTGAAATCGGTTCAGATTTAGATATAGCTCCCATATATATCTTTCGCCCGATATGGATTAATATGGTTCTAATAGCCAGAGTTTTGGCCCAATTTGGTTGAAATTTTGCACAGGGAGGATTTAGCATTGTAGCTATGCGTGCTAAATTTGGTTGAAATCGGTTCAGATTTAGATATAGCTCCCATATATATGTTTTTCTGATTTCGACAAAAATGATAAAAATACCAACATTTTCCTTGTTAAATCGCCACTGCTTAGTCGAAAAGTTGTAAAAATGACTCTAATTTTCCTAAACTTCTAATACATATATATCGAGGGATAAATCATAAATAAACTTTTGTGAAGTTTCCTTAAAATTGCTGCAGATTTAAATGTTTCCCATATTTTTATACCCTTCACCACTACTGTGGTACAGGGTATAATAAGTTTGGGCATTTGTATGTAACGCCAAGAAGGAAAAGTCTGAGAACCATCGTTTAGTATACCGATCGTCTTAGAATTAAATTCTGAGTCGATTTAGCGATGTCCGTCTGTCTGTCTGTCCGTCTGTCTCTTGGTGTATTTTTGTGTGCAAAGTACAGCCCGCAGTTTTAGTCCGATTGTCCTAAAATTTGGTATAGGGTCCTATTTCGGCTCAAAGACGATCCCTATTGATTTTGGAAAAAATCGGTTCAGATTTAGATATAGCTGCCATACATACTTTTCACCGATCTGGTCATAATTGGCGTGTATATCAACCGATCTTCCTAAAATTCCGTACATCCGAATATTTCACCGATCTGGTCATAATTGGCGTGTATATCAACCGATCCTCCTCAAATTCCGCACATCCGAATATTTTATGAGTCACGAAAAACTTGCAAAATATCAGCCAAATCGGTTCAGATTTACATGTAGCTCCCATACATTGCTTCAGATTTAAATGTTTCCCATATTTGTATACCCTTCACCACTACTGTGGTACAGGGTATAATAAGTTTGGGCATTTGTATGTAACGCCAAGAAGGAAAAGTCTGAGAACCATCGTTTAGTATACCGATCGTCTTAGAATTAAATTCTGAGTCGATGTAGCGATGTCCGTCTGTCTGTCTGCCCGTCTGTCTCTTGGTGTATTTTTGTGTGCAAAGTACAGCCCGCAGTTTTAGTCCGATTGTCCTAAAATTTGGTATAGGGTCCTATTTCGGCTCAAAGACGATCCCTATTGATTTTGGAAAAAATCGGTTCAGATTTAGATATAGCCATACATACTTTTCACCGATCTGCTCATAATTGGCGTGTATATCAACCGATCTTCCTCAAATTCCGTACATCCGAATATTTCACCGATCTGGTCATAATTGGTGTGTATATCAACCGATCTTCCTCTAATTCCGTACATCCGAATATTTTATGAGTCTCGAAAAACTTGCAAAATATTAGCCAAATCGGTTCAGATTTAGATATAGCTCCCAATTTTTAACTCCGATTTAGTTGAAATTTTGCACAGGGAGTAGAAATAGCATTGTAGCTATGCGTGCCAAATTTGGTTGACATCGGTTCAGATTTAGATATAGCTCCCATATATATGTTTTTCTGATTTCGACAAAAATGGTCAAAATACCAACATTTTCCTTGTAAAATCGCCACTGCTTAGTCGAAAAGTTGTAAAAATGACTCAATTTTCCTAAACTTCTAATACATATATATCGAGGGATAAATCATAAATAAACTTTTGCGAAGTTTCCTTAAAATTGCTTCAGATTTAAATGTTTCCCATAGTTTTTTACTAAAATTGTGTTCCACCCTAGTGCATTACCCAACTTAAATTTTGTGTCTATAGATTTTGTAAAAGTCTATCAAATTCTGTCCAAATCGAGTGATATTTAAATGTATGTATTTGGGACAAACCTTTACATATAGCACCCAACACATTTGATGGATGTGTATGGTATCGAAAATTTAGATCTACAAAGTGGTGCAGGGTATAATATAGTCGGCCCCGCCCGACTTTATACTTTTCTTACTTGTTTTTATATGAACTCAGTCTTCTCTGGGTAGACGACCGACATCTCACTGTATCGGCCACAACAAATGTCACTTACTCTCGGAGCGATCTACGAATTGTCGGAGTAAAAAGGTTGAATATCTTTTCGGATTAGTCACTATCACTTTGGGTTTGGAGGCCGACATTTTTTCATCTCTTTTACAGCGTTTAATAGGGCTCCTACCCGACTCTATTATTAATCTCTAGAATAAGTTCCCTGTTTCAGGCTGGCTTCAAAAGCAACAAAATTCTGAGAAATTCTGCAGGAGTAAGACCTACTATGGTGGATTACCTTTTAATATAAATAAGAGCACCTAATAAATGTTTTATTTGTGAAATTCTAGTAAAAGAAAAACTACATGGACAGACGGAGGTACGTCGCTCGTCTAACTTTTCAAGAAGATATTTTCCGATAGCTATAGACAGAAACCTTAATTCTCAAATAGTGGGTATCACTATAATATGTGACCTTTGACCCTGTATAAGGAGTAGGTGTTAAAGACCTGGATAAGCTTATTCGAAGTACTCGTTTTTCTAGTGAAGGCAATTCACTTCACAAATATTTCGAATATTTCGAGTAATAAATGAAATTAAAACACTAAAAAGCGAATACAATTCAAAAGGAATCGATATGCAGTTCTTTTGAATTTGTTGTTTTTTTGACATTATTAGGATTTGTAATAGCAAGAGATGAAAATTCCAGCCTCTATCTATAAATATAGATAAAACCAGTCATTGCAATTGAGAATCCCATACTACTAAGTGGTAATTATTTGGGATAAATTTGATGTCACTTGTAGAATACAATCTTCAAAAGGTCTCATATTTAAACAAATTTAAAGGCTCGATGTAGGCATTTTTTAACCTATAGGAATAACAGGCTCTTGTTTAAATTTAGACCCTGCAATCTAAAGCTTAAAGAAAATGCATTTGTAGCGATTTGGACAATTTTTTCTAATACTGCATACTTTATGGAATAAGAACAACTTATTTAGAATTAGAACTCCTTGGTTTGCAAAAACGGAATAAAGCAAACACTTTAACAAAAATGTAAATTATAAAAAATTAAACTTAAATATTTCTCTTTTAAAGTTCATTTAAAATGGGATACAAAACCATAAAAGCATTTAATTATTGTTATGGGGGCTGTAACCCTTATGTCCATACAATCAAAATTCTGCCAAATACAGACCCTCTCACCAACACCCGCACCAAAGCAAAAATCAAAAACTACTACAAAATTACAAAATCTAAGCCTCTGCACAGGGAAAGGGTCACAGCGGCAGAGAGTAGTGGTGAAAACTACTGAAGCTGGTATTTTATTATAGGCCAAAGGAGCAAAACCCGTGAAGCCATAAAAGAGATTTCCTATTTAAACTATCAACTACCAACGAAGCTAGTACAGCATCCTTTACCAACAATCCGCACTGATAGAGTCCAGACGGACAATCCAGCTACCAAGTGAAAGCCAATAAAGTAGCAGCGTAATAATCGCAAATAAAGCACAATTTATGTGAAAATATCGTAAAAGGTTTTAAAATTTAAATAAATCCTCTTCATCCTTGAAATTAAGCGATGGGTAGTGGGAGCTTCACAACAAGGATTTATGATATAACCATACTGAACAATGTGTCTCAGATGAATGTAGCATAACTGGTGGATAGAAGCCAAAATGCTTTCAATTTCTTCTGGAAATTCACATCTTTTGCCCAAAAGGCTCATCTAAGGTCTCTCGGTTGCCAGACACTAAGCATGTAATTTCCCCTCTAATCACAGACAGTGGACTACGAGTGTAACTATAACAAATTTTAATAGTACAGTTCGACATGGTATGCCGGTAGGATGGGGACAAGGCATAACAATGGACCAATGCCTTTTGAGATGCATTAATTCCAAAAGGGTTCCAGACCTAAAAACAACAATGAAATTGAACACATTTTGTAACTATCTTGGGATTAGCTAAGCAACATAGTTTGGAGCATCGTGTGAACGACAAGCCAAATAGAAATGTCCTAGCCAATGCTCAATGTTTGGTAAGCCTTCTAAAGTGGTATTAGTGTGCAATATTAGAAAATAGTCTCCCACTATAAATATGGATATTCTGCTGGGTGGAGGGGGGAGGAGAACCGTGTCTGAGCTCAGAATTTATGAAATTACTATAAATAACCAAATTAGCAAAATGGCTGTACAAGCGAGTCATATGTAAATGCCGTACTAGCGGTCGCAGGACGAAGGATGTTATTTGTTTTCGGCTGGTGTTGGATTTCTCATGAAATTCCAAGTAAGGCATTTCCTTCCACGGGTGGTATTCATTAAGTCAGACAGTGAAGCAGACAATTGAAGGCGATTATATGTGTTTATATGTTTTGTAAACGGGGCTCCAGTTTTTGGGTGGTAAATATTTGGCATATGCACAAGAATAGTTTCATTTGGTGTGGCGTGTATGGCTTATAGTCGTTCTTTATGCCTGCCTAGACTACCATAGTTTCTCAAACCGCAATACAAATGAATACAAACATAACTGGCAATCAACCGAACAACCCACACAAATGCCAACTCTTCCTTCTCTCACCATATATACAAAATGAGTGAATACAGTAAAATCTGAATAAAGTAAATTGTTCACAAAATAACAGTAATACAACTTGAAGACTTCATAACATCATTTCTATCCCGGCAGAATATAATCAATTTTTTTTTATAAGTTAAAGTCTGACTTTAGACAAACGAAGTTGTTTGTTGAATATATTCTTTTAAAGCAAATAAAACATATTAGCGATAATGGCGTCATCGCTTGTTTGAATTCGAGTTAAAATTCTCTAACACTCCTAAGGCAATGCATGGATCCAAAAATGTTATCTTTCGTTATGAATTTAGGTATTGATTCCGATACCGAATTTAGATTGAGTACCGAAGACGATGTAGACGCCTAATAGAGGTTGCTACTGACGATTGGCCATCAATTAAATTTGAATGAAATACTGGGCGCTCTACAATTGAACGTATACATCATACCAATTTGAATAACGTTTTGATAAGGTGATTACAAATGATCAAGCATAATAATAACGAGTTTTTGTATTTTCGTTATGTGACACTGATGAAATCGGAGAAAACGTCCCTTTTGCTAAATGAAAATCTGTGGAAACAATAGCATAACAAGTATATACAGCAGTAAGTTCGGCCGGGCCGAATCTTAAATACCCACCACCAGGAACCAAATATTAGGGTTTCCTTTGAAATTTCAGGAGGGCTTGAGACTTGAGGACACTTCCCGAAGATAAATTTAAAGATTTCACCTATGAAGACTATATCAGATTTTGGATTTATTAGAACCATTTTTGTTTGAGTTTTAGAGGAATCATTAACATCTCTTGTAAGTGTGCAAGAAAATTATAAAATAACGTCTTGATTTGAAATCTTAAATCTGTAGAAGTAAAATCTGGAAATTTTACATTGAGTTTCAAGCAATTTTCATGATCAGTGCGCCTTCTACACCCTCAAGAAGTGAAGTCGGTCTATGTGGAGGCATTACCAAATGGACCGATAAAAACTTAATCCGATACACGTTTTTGTGAGCCTAAAATACCAGAATATTTACAATTTCAGGCATATCAGATAAAAACTACGGTTTCTAGAAACCCAAGGAGTTAAATCGGGAGATCGTTCTTATGGGGGCTATACTAAAATATGGACCGATACTCACCATTTTCGGCACACCTCTTTATGGTCCTAAAATACCTCTAGATTTCCAATTTCAGACAAATTGGATAAAAAGTACGGTTTCTATAAGCCCAAGACCCCAAATCGGGAGATCGGTCTATATGGGGGCTATTCGAAAATATGGACCGATACTCACAATTTTTGGCACACTTTTTTGTGGTCCTACAATACCTCTAGATTTCCAATTTCAGGTAAATTGAATAAAAACTGCGGTTTCTATAAGCCCAAGAAGTAAAATCGGGAGATCGGTCTATATGGGGGCTATACCAAAACGTGGACCGATACTCACCATTTTTGGCACACCTCTTTATGGTCATAAAATACCTCTAGATTTCAAATTGGATAAAAACTACGATTTCTATAAGCCCAAGACCCCAAATCGGGAGGTCGGTTTATATGGGGACTATATCAAAACCTGGACCGATATAGCCCATCTTCGAACTTGACCTGCCTGCAGACAAAAGACGAGCTTGTGCAAAATTTCAGCACGATTGCTTGATTATTGAAGACTGTAGCGTGATTACAACAGACAGACAGACAGACGGACAGACGGACATCGTTATATCGTCTTAGAATTTCTCCCTGATCAAGAATATATATACTTTATATAGTCGGAAATCGATATTTCGATGTGTTACAAACGGAATGACAAACTTATTATACCCCCGTCACCATTCTATGGTGATGGGTATAAAAATCGTGCACTGAGTTCAGAATAGGCTCCGAGTCGACTGAATTCACTAAATCTCACTTCAGCGGCTATTTCCTATTTCCTATTTTCAAATTTCGAATGAAAGATGTTAAATTTTCAAAAAAAGTGTTAGCCTAGATTAGAATCTTTTTATCTTGAATCTAAAAATTCAATATCTCAGTTAATGTATAGATTATTTCTTTAAATAAAAAAATGTTTTGATTATTTTAAGAAAAACTTGTCTTACATCAAAAACACTTGACATCAACGGAAGGACAAAAATTACTTATATGCTAGTTCAGAATTTTATGGAAAGAAATTAAAGAAAATATTATGAAATTTCTTTTGATCAAACTTTTATTTATTAAAAGAAATTCGTCTTAAATATTCAGTAAATTGTAAATTTAATCTTTTTAATAGAGAAACTATTTTATAACAAGGTGTATTTTCGTTGTTCGAAAATTTTGTAACGGAGTTAAGTATTTTTTCTTTGTGTGTATATTCTGCTGCTTTTATCCGACTTTTTATCACAAATCTAGGTGTCCTGCTATGATTCCCACGGCCTCCCCAATGCCCTCATAATCTCCTTCAAAAGGTCGTCCCATATAATTTTTGTAGTCCTTCTTTCTGCTGAAATCCTTAACATATATGTTATGGTTATAGTCCACACTTCAATCTGATGGAATGTGATGTTATCCGGCAATGGTAATGAGATTTAGCACGTAAGAAAATTATTTCCTCCCAAACGAAATTTATGGCTTTTCCCTCTAAAAAAAGTTTGTTTGAAAGAAAAGTATAGTATATTTTTGTGATAAGCATAGACGTCATTTAATGGATGTGAAATCTGTTTAATAAATATTTATTTTTTTATTTTCTGCATTTAATCCATATCGATTTTATAAATCGATATGGATCGATATGCTATTGTCACAGTTATTACTTTAGCAATCAACACGTAACTAACGCACAAATCCAAGCAATTCTAAAGGGTGATTCTTTTGAGGTTAGGATTTTCATGCATTAGTATTTGACAGATCACGTGGGATTTCAGACATGGTGTCAAAGAGAAAGATGCTCAGTATGCTTTGACATTTCATCATGAATAGACGAACGATCTGCCACAACGTCGAATTTTCAGTGAATGGGCCCTAGAAAAGTTGGCAGAAAATCCGCTTTTTTATCGACAAATTTTGTTCAGCGATGAGGCTCATTTCTGGTTGAATGGCTACGTAAATAAGCAAAACTGCCGCATTTGGAGTGAAGAGCAACCAGAAGCCGTTCAAGAACTGCCCATGCATCCCGAAAAATGCACTGTTTGGTGTGGTTTGTACGCTGGTGGAATCATTGGACCGTATTTTTTCAAAGATGCTGTTGGACGCAACGTTACGGTGAATGGCGATCGCTATCGTTCGATGCTAACAAACTTTTTGTTGCCAAAAATGGAAGAACTGAACTTGGTTGACATGTGGTTTCAACAAGATGGCGCTACATGCCACACAGCTCGCGATTCTATTTGAGGGAAAACTTCGGAGAACAATTCATCTCAAGAAATGGACCGGTAAGTTGGCCACCAAGATCATGCGATTTGACGCCTTTAGACTATTTTTTGTGGGGCTACGTCAAGTCTAAAGTCTACAGAAATAAGCCAGCAACTATTCCAGCTTTGGAAGACAACATTTCCGAAGAAATTCGGGCTATTCCGGCCGAAATGCTCGATAAAGTTGCCCAAAATTGGACTTTCCGAATGGACCACCTAAGACGCAGCCGCGGTCAACATTTAAATGAAATTATCTTCAAAAAGTAAATGTCATGGACCAATCTAACGTTTCAAATAAAGAACCGATGAGATTTTGCAAATTTTATGCGTTTTTTTTTTTTTTTAAGTTATCAAGCTCTTAACAAATCACCCTTTATTTATAGACCTGATTGTTGTTCACGCACAAGTAAGCAACTAGCATCCAATCCGTCTGAAATTTTCCACGTGATGTTAGTACACCCAGAAAAAAGTGCCTTCGAACTAAAGGAAAAAATGTTCACCAATTTAGTTTAGCCATTTTATTTCCATTAAGTTACATTTTTGTGTTAAATAGTAAAATTTACTTGATTCATTAAAAAAAATCATAAACTGAAAGCAGTCAGGAATAGTTCATTAACTAGAGTAAGGCATGGAATTTTTCTAATACTGTTTTCTTCGCTGGGTATAAGAATTTACTACTGAAGAAGGTTAGGTTAGGTTAGGTGGCAGCCCTTTATATAGCCGAGTCCGAACGGCGTTCCACATTGCAGTGAAACCACTTAGAGAAGCTTTGAAACCCTCAGAAATATTACCAGCATTACTGAGGTGGGATAATTCACCGCTGAAAAACTTTTTGGTGTTCGATCGAAGCAGGAATCGAACCCACGACCTTGTGTATACAAGGCGGGCATGCTAACTATTGCACCACGGTGGCTCCCTACTACTGAACAAGAAAATGTTATTCACTGATAACAAAGCATTCGTAAAAATAAACAAAAACCGAACTAAAACCAAGTTTCCTCAAATTTAGTAAAATTTCTTATAAAATGATAATTCTGACTTCCTTTATTATAGAAAGCTTATCATACATACGAATAACACTTGGCATAGAAAAATATTTTAGTTCATTAGTACTAACATGCCGTTCCAATGCTATATAACATATATAATTCTCTCCTCTTTCCATAAAATAATATACACAAAAGAACCGAGCTACCTTTATGAAAGGATAACCTTCTCTAGATCAAGGAGAGGCAGAAATGTAACCCAACAATTTCACAAGAGTTAAATATCGGAAAGACAATTCTATGTTAGAGCTATCCGTCTCTGGAATCAATTACCAAACGATACTCAAACTATCGCCAACACAGCTAAATTTAAAACTTGTTTAAAAAAACTTCCCACAAAACTCTCCGTAGATTTAAATACTTATTATTGCAATTATACTATTGTTAAAAACTATAAAATATATATATTTTTTTCTTTTTGTTTAAATTAAAATTAGTATTGAATAAGTTAAAGATACTAACTATTAATGCTCATAACGCACATTATCCTAGTACTACGTTAATAAGATATTAGTCTTGCTGTATTAGGAAGGAACTAAATAAATAAATATTGAATCCTTTCAAAACTTAAGGAAACACACTTGTTAGAATATAGGAAATTTTCCTATATTTAATTTATCTACCTGTAATCGATATCTGTCATCGATGTAATCGTGTTGTTATGGTATACGGAGAGATTGTTAGGAAATAATATATTATTATAATATAATAAATAACAAATATAATATATAAAATATTTGTTATTTTAAATTAGTGAGAAAATTTTTCGTTTTTTGAAAATTATTAAACATACACTGAAAAAACAGTGAACCCACCAGGAAGAAAACTTTCGGTTAATTTTAGAAAATTTTGAATATTTTTAGAACATTTTAACTAAACAGTATTACAAACGTTGGCATCACGCCGATGTCATAAAAATAAGTAAATATTTTTCGACAAATTCAAGAAAATTTATTAGACATAACTAAGTTTTTTCACTTGTTAAAGAAAATTTTGTACTTTGAAGGAAAAACTTGGAGTTCAAAATTGCAAGAATGTCTTTAGTGACATACGAAGTTCATGATGGACGCATTTTTGGTAAAATTTACAAATTTAAAGAAATTCTGAACTATTTTGTGGGAGACACGAATTTAGTTCATCTCTATGCTTCATTTGAGTATATTTTTTTCCTCGGTTTTAGTCAATTTAACTTACGTGCACAAAAAATTATTAGAGTAAAGGACACTTTCTCCAAACATAATAATTCCATGAACTAAAATAAAGTTAAATTGGCTTTAGTGAAATAGAGAGTTCACTTTTTTTTGAGTGTAAATAACAAACAATAAGTCTACCAATTTTTGTGATGGTGTATAAAAAAATGAAAACACAAGCAGTATAACAACCCCTTCATTTGTCTTCATTTTGAAATCTTCAATTTAACTAGCCAATAGTCGTTTTGTGAATTGGTTCTAGCATAATTTTTCTCATTGATTTTGACCTACTAAACACGAAAATGAGTTTTAAAAAAATTTCTGTCGATTGGTTCAGCTATACGTAAAAAACCAAAATTGCTGTTAGCATCGTGTTTTATATTTTATATGAATTTTTATATGGTTTTTTCTGCCACATTTTTACTAAAAAAACGCCGTTTTTTAACCTTTTTAAGCCGCCAACATCCAAACTACTTACCCGATTTGAAAATTTTCTGAAAATGAGTTGTAGACGGCTAAATTTTTTTTAGTTTTAGTAGTAGTAGGATGAAATAGGTCAAAGAAGACGAAAGATATGTTCAAAATTGTGTGTACCTCCAAAAATTAAAAAAAAGTTCAAAAATTTGTATCTCGAAAACCAATCAACAGAAATTTTTTTAAAACTCATTTTCGTGTTTAGTAGGTCAAAATCAATGGGAAAAATTATTCTAGAAACAAATAACGGAGAAAATTTTGTTATTTGTGACCTAGTGTTATCAGGTAATATTCAGTGACCCTAACCTTTTGTGAAAAAATTGGTTAAGGATTTTTTTTTGTTTACAGTTGTAGGTATGGAAATTATAAAAGGAGTAAAAAATCGTTAAGCAGCAACTTATTAAAAGTTAAAGGTACTAGAAGAAGAAAAAAATTGTTTTAATATTTGAAGGCCAGTCGATGCTGTTGATTCTAAATAAATATATTTAATATATTAATAAAACGTGCCTTTATTGAACAAAAATTTGCTTATATAAATAAATAAAATTGTATTGAATGTAAGCAGTTCTAATGTTGAAGTAAAATGTTTACCACAAATATGGAGTATAGTGGTACATAAATATAGGAAAATGTTAACTAATATATGGAATGCATTCTACCTAATTTCTACGAAAATCACATCGTTCAAACAAATAAAAATGTCTTTGGCGCTATACGAAGTTCAACTTTCTTCACAATGAGTTCATTTTAACTTAAAGAAGGGATTACTTTTTTCTGGATGTATATGTTATAGCTTCTAACAGTTATTAATTCGTATTGGTTCATAATCATACATATACCTCACGCAGTCTCTTAAAGGAAATTTCATCATATCCGGTTGATATTTCGTACTTTATGTTAGTAAACAACCATGCAAAATTGGTTTATTTCGATGTATAGGCCCCATAAAAACCGATCCCCAGATTTCACTTCCGGAACCCTTGGTGGAATTAGTTTCATCCGATCTGGTTGAAATTTCATACGTGATGTTGATATGTGCACTCTAGCAACCATGCAAGAATGGGTCCATATCGGTCCATAGTTATATATAGCTCCCATATAAATCGATACCCTGATTTTCCCTCGAATTTCCCTCTCAGTAATGCTGATTACATTTATGAGTGTTTTAAAGTTTCTCTGAGTAGTTTGATCGTAATGTCGCCGTTCGGACTCGGCTATAAAAAGGAGGTCTGTTGTCATAGAAATGAGAGCAGTTTAAGTGGACCTGAATAACTGTCACTATACCTAACCTAACATTACTAGGGTAAATGGTTAACAAATAGAGGTTTGTTCAATTTATCACAAATCCACTGTTCCTCTCCATAAATAGAGAATCGCATATGAATGCGAAACCGTCGTCTTAACCGCAAAATAAGTGCAAATAAAATTGTGGCAATTACCACTTAACCTCACATATGCCACCGCACCAGCAACCTCTATTGGGGTTCTGCCTCCATGACCCACACATTGGCTGTTCCCAACGATTTCACATTCATATTTCGCATTTAAATGACATGTCATGCTAAACATCCAAATGAAAAACTTACGAATGTACGAGCACAGCAATAAAACATTACAGCGCTCCACGGTAAAAACGGTACAAGGACTTGATACACTGGAACATTAGCTGGAACCATTTGGATGGATGACATGATGGTATGCAATCACTTTGTTTGATTTTACAATGCGGTTTTAGTTTATTAGGACACATATTGTTCATGTTGTCTCTATTGCTTGGGCTGTCAGAGGCACACTCCATTTGAGAGTAGAAGTCCGGGTTTGATTCCATGCCATGTTCTTCACTATTCCATGGCAATGTTTATTGCACTTTTATTATGAAGTTAAAGTTTATTTGCTCCACATCCAAGGGTGATGAATAGAACAAATCGCAGGTCCTTGATTACATGTGAGATTCTTTTTAGTTATTTTCCCGATTCAATTCATCTACCATCTTGGTGGTGGATGGCTGGGTGGGTGGGAGTGGTTGTCGGTAATTTGTTACCAATAAATCTGTGTTGTGAGTTAAGGAAAAAAGCAATTTATTTCTAAATTGAAACGATTAAATGGCAATTGGAAACGCATTTCGCAATGTGACACCTAAAACCTTAAAGGAGCTAAGGAAAAACAATGCCAACGACAGCAATACAACACCCAGCCCATCAACCCAGTATCAGGGTGGCCAGATGAGGGCATTAAGTGTGCCATAAAATGGGTTAAGGGTTTTTGGCCTCTTGATTACATCATCATCATCGTCGCCGTCATCGTCTTCGGCATTCGCATTGATGTTGTTGCTCCTTGTATTACATGATGTGGGAGGGACCATTAGATTTTGGGTCTCATACCAGTTTACCATCGATTACCCCCTTGGGTGAAATTTATCTGCTGTCAATGCAAGACAATTCGTTAACTCACCATCCTAGAGACCTCCTGTAATGCCATCTCCAAGCGTTTGAAAAAAAGATTTATTCGTTATTTGATCAAAGACAAGTGCTTGTTTTTGGAGCTTCTTTAGATCTTCGACACAGGGGAATGGTTCTTCGATTGGAATACCACTTTAATTATGGCCACTTGATGTTCTACTAAAAGAGTGCGGCTGTCTGTCTGTCTGCCTTGGTTGTTGGTACATAATTTACGTTGTCCCAATCTAGTTTTCGAGTGCAAACAGAGGTTGTTTCGCACATCACTAATTAAATGTTGTTTCATTTTTGTCTCGCTAAAATTTTCTCCATTTTAAGTGCCGTCTTAAAAGTTCCCAGAGAATCTTTAGTCCTTGACGCAATTTTTTTTGTAACTTCCTTGCCTTTGGTCATGTATATCAGCAGGGAATGGTGTGCTTTTACTAAAATGTTTAACAAACGTCTTTTTAATCAGACAAGTACATGGAAAGAATTTCTTTTAGCGTCTGGCAAACCTAATGAAAAATCTTAAGGGAGATAAACAAAAATTCTATCAAAGTCCTTCTTAAGGCATTACGTTAAGGATACTTTCAAGATGCAATTTCATTTTGATTCTGGGTTTTGAAGCGGGCAAAATTAATGGAGAATCCCGGGATGTTCTTAAAAAGAAGTGTTTGTGGAACAACTTTTTTTTTTTTTGCTGGGAAGATATGGTGAAGTGGGCACCGAGGACCAATGTTTGGCCGTCAAAAAAAATTGAATGAAATACCAGGTGTTCTATAAACTGGTGTTCTATACATAATATTTGGATATAAGAGAGCAAAGTGAGTTTAAAAATTATCAAGCTAGAGTTTAAAAATTATCAAGTGTAAAAAACGCGAGTTTGTGCGTTTTCGATATTTGACTGTGAGGAAAACGCCGTATTTGCAGAGTAGAGTCTGTAGAACGATGACATAAAAACTTCGAATAACTTCCGATTCGACAGAATTCACCAGAATTCACTTCAGCGGCTATTTCCTATTTTCAAATCGTGAATGAAAGAGTTGTTATCGAATAAATTATAATCAGTATATCATCTATGAAAGGAAGTGAATTAAAAACAAGTATATACAGCAGTAAGTTCGGCCGGGCCGAATCATAAATACCCACCACCATGAACCAAATATTAGGATTTCCTTTGAAATTTCAGGAGGACCTATGAGAACTATATCAGATTCTGGATTTATAAGAACCATTTTTGTTTGAGTTTTAGAGGAATCATTAACATCTCTTGTAATAGAAAATTATAAAATAACGTCTTGATTTGAAATCTTGAATCTGTAGATTTTCACCCGAGAAGTAAAATCTGGAAATTTTACACTGAGTTTCAAGCAATTTTCATGATCAGTGCGCCTTCTATACCCTCAATAAGTGAAGTCGGTATATATGGAGGCATTACCAAATGGACCGATAGAAACTTAATCCGATACACATTTTTGTGAGCCTAAAATATATATTTACAATTTCAGGCAAATCGGATAAAAACTACGGTTTCTAGAAACCCAAGGAGTTAAATCGGGAGATCGTTCTTATGGGGGCTATACTAAAATATGGACCGATACTCACCGTTTTCGGCACACCTCTTTATGACCCGAAAATACCTCTAGATTTCCAATTTCAGGCAAATCGGATAAAAACTACGGTTTCTAGAAACCCAAGGAGTTAAATCGGGAAATCGTTCTTATGGGGGCTATACTAAAATATGGACCGATACTAACCGTTTTCGGCACACCTCTCTATGGCCCACAAATACCTCTAGATTTCCAATTTCAGGCAAATTGGATAAAAACTTCGGATTCTAGAAGCCCAAGAAGTAAAATCGGGATATCGGTCTATATGGGGGCTATATACCAAAACATGGACTGATACTCACCATTTGTGGCACACCTCTTTATGTCCCTAAAATACCTATAAATTTTCAATTTCAGGCAAATTGTATAAAAACTACGGATTTTATAAACCCAAGATGTAAAATCGGGAGATCGGTCTATATGGGAGCTATACCAAAACATGGAACGACACGGACAATTTTCGGCACACCTTTTGATGGTCCTCAAGTACCTCTAGATTTTCAATTTCAGGCAAATTGGAAAAAAACTACGGTTTCTATAAGCCCAAGACCCCAAATCGGGAGGTCGTTTTATATGGGGACCATACCATAACATGGACCGATACTCACGATTTTTGGCACACGTATTTTTGGTCCTACACTACCTCTAGATTTCCAATTTCAGGTAAATAGAATAAAAACAGCGGTTTCTATAAGACCAAGAAGTAAAATCGGGAGGTCGGTTTATATGGGGGCTATACCAAAACTTGGACCGATATAGCCCATCTTCGAACTTGACCTACCTGCAGACAAAAGACGAGTTTGTGCAAAATTTCAGCACGATTGCTTCATAATTGAAGACTGTAGCGTAATTACAACAGACAGACAGCCAGACAAACAGACGGACATCGTTATATAGTCTTAGAATTTCTTCCTGATCAAGAATATATATATATATATATATATATATATATATATATATATATATATATATATATATATATATATATATATATATATATATATATATATATATATATATATATATATATATATATATATATATATATATATATATATATATATATATATATATATATATATATATATATATATATATATATATATATATATATATATATATATATGGTCGGAAATCGATATTTCGATGTGTTACAAACGGAATGACAAACTTATTATAACCATTCTATGGTGGTGGGTATAACAAATCGTCAATCACACATGGTAATAGCAAAATTACGAATCAAATCTGGCTGGAATTGCGACAATGAGATGATAGTAATGAATTCTTTCAGTGCATAAAAATAAGTACAAATATTTTTATTCATGTCTCTATGTTTGCGAGTTGTCGTATATTTATGCAGTTTTTTTATGTACTTTTGACTGTAAAGTAAACTCAACGAAAAGTTTTCCCGTCCTAATGTGCTCGAGTGGCGTTTGGTTGCTACCGGCAGCTGGTTTGTGCAACAGTGCGAAAGCGAGTGGTGCTAAATTAACGGTGTAAGTAATTAAATCCTTTGGTAGCTAATGAACTCTCTGCTGGCAAGTAACCATGAAACTGAAGTACCTTCAAACGAACCTCTGTACCTTTGTACATGACTTGCCATTTGATGATGCGCATTTTGTGCTACTCTTCATTTATAGACAAAAAAAAACTAAAACTGCTATGGTTTTTTTTGTGGAGCTTCCTTCTTTTTTTCTAGGGAATTGTAGTTGTCTGCTGCGTAAGCAACAAAATGGGAAATAATTTCCCTGGGAGGAAACGATGATAACACTCAATTTGGGAGTTTTGTCTTAAATCAGGTTTTGATGTGAGGATTTAAAGGATTCCCATGTTCTTTTGTGGAAAATATGGATATTACTCTTACTCTGGTAATTCCATCAATTATGAGCTTGCCGAGTATATCCTCGATGTCTTTGTCTTCCACACAACGCACTACGAGTCCATTAATGATGGAACATAAAATGAGATTGCATGAGCATCCACATACAGGATAGCACACACCTCCATCCTTTTGCAATGTAAATTTGCACATATACACATCGTACATCTTGAGCTGTAGTCCATTTGTGGGATATGCATACGAATTTGATTCTTTGGCTGACTCCATGCATATATGAGAGAGAAAGGTATTTTGTTAAGATTTGTGGCAGATGATAATTTTCCCTTGATAACCGTATAACTCGTCTATAGCTCGAAGCGAGGACACACATTGTTTTTTTTTTTTGCTTTGGTTTGGTTCTTATTTTCTTCTGGGCTAGCAATGATTTTTCATATCATCTACTCGTAACCACAAGGAGTACATCTACATACGTATAAGGACAATTTTGCCGTGTACACACTCACACACTCAAAGGAGTGCAGAAAATGTCCTTCCCATGTAAAGCTAAACAACCTATAATATAAATTAGATGCTAATGCTTTTATACGAGAACTCATGTTGAAATCTCCAAATTATGACTTTTACAAAAAGGTTCACTGCAAAAATGGAAATTTTTTAAAGGGTTGTCAGCTCAATTCAAATGCGAATGGGAAATTTTGAATTTATTTCTTACCAGAAATATTGCTCTATCCCTTTGATACATTATGAATGCTGACCGATTCAGGGTCGTGGGATCTTTGATCTGTAAAAATATGTGCCTACCAGAAATATTGATTTTAGACCTCGATTTAGCATCTGTCCATGTATTTTTTGTTCCCTGGATTCCGATTGCAAATATTAGCTGATTTTGGTTAAACTGGTAAAGGAAGTCTTACTGGCACAAGGACGATTGCTATTGAATTTGGGGAAAATAGGATCAATTTTAGATATAGCCCCCATATACATATATGCATCACCCGATTTCAACAAATCGGGTTATATTACGCTTATTTACTAAACGATCATCTTCAAATTTACAGGAAGTAAATTTTTTATATTACCCTTTCCATAATTTGGCCATAAAAGTCTTATTTATTAACCGGTTTTACTCAAATTTAGAACAATGTAAATTTCTACGGTATACACCAAACCTTCAAAATATCATTCAAATCGGTTCAGATTTAAATATAGAAAAATTTGGCCCTAATAGCCTTACTTTTGATGGCCAAAAGTTACCATTAGGAACCGATCTTGCAAATCAAATTTAGCCTAACGTAATATTCTGTAATAACAACTAAACCTGCTAGAACTTGTGATTTTTGATTTGTCATCACGGTTGCAAATTTTGTTAAAATTTTATTTCTATAAAAAATTTTTTCAAAATTTTATTTCAGTAAAAAATTTTGACGAAATTTTATTTCTATAAAAAATTTTGCCAAAATTTTATTTCTATAGAAAATTTTGTTAAAATTTTATTTCTATAGAAAATTTTGAATAAATTTTTAATTCTAATTTTGTCAAAATTTTATTCTTATAAAAAATTTGTCAAGATTTTATTTCTATAAAAAGTTTTATTTCTATACAAAATTTTCACAAAATTTTATTCCTATAGAAAATTTTTGTCAAGTTTTTTTCTATCGCAAATATTGTCAAAACTTTATTTCTATCGCAAATTTTCTGAATATTTTATTTCTATAGAATTTTGTCAAAATTTTATTTGTATAGAAAAAATTTTCAAAGTTTTATTTCTTTAGAAAATTTTGTCGAAATTTTATTTCTTTAGAACATTTTGTCAAAATTATATTTCTATAGAAAATTTTGTAAAAATTTTATTTCTATAGAAAATTTTGTCAAAATTTTATTTTTGTAAAAATTTTGACGAAATTTTATTTCTATAGAAAACATTTCAACATTATATTCCTATAAAAAAAATTGTCAATTTGATTGAATTGTCAATTGATTTTATTTCAATAAAAAATTTTGCCAAAATTTTATTTCTATAGAAAATTGTGTCACAATTTTATTTCTATAGAAAATTTTGTCAAAATTTTATTTCTATAGAAAATTTTGTCAACATTTTGTTTCTATAGAAAATGTTGTCAAAATTTTATGTTTGTAAAAAATTGGACGAAATTTTATTTCTATAGAAAACATTTCAACATTATATTCCTATAAAAAATTTTTCACGATTTTATTTCTATAAAAAATGTTGACGAAATTTTATTTCTATAGAAAATTTTGTCAAAATTTTATTTCTATAGAAAAATTTGTCAAAATTTTATTTCTATACAAAATTTTGTCAAAATTTTATTTTTGTAAAAAATTTTGACGAACGTTTATTTGTATAGAAAACATTTCAACATTATATTCCTATAAAAAATTTGTCAAAATTTTATTTCTATAAAAATTTTGACAAAATTGTATTTCTATAGAACATTTTATAAAAATTATATTTCTATAGAAAATTTTGTCAACATTTTTTTCCTATCGCAAATTTTCTCAAAACTTTATTTCTATAGAAAATTTTTTCAAAATTTAATTCGGTTTGTTTTGTTATTGTTGGTTTAATCTTCAATCATTATTATCGTTTAGATCTCAGCTAAAACCATGCATTGACTAAACTACAAGTGTAGCTTAACCAACGGAGGAAAAGTATGCTTGTCAAAATTTATTTGGGCAAAGCCCTATAGACTTCAAGATGGTTGGATGGACACCTGTTTCGGAATTACTACATTTCTCATCAGCATCCCCTACTTGCAGCAAAACTATCAACCAATTATCAGAATAAATTCGGGTAATTCACTAAAGCCAAAGTGAACTATACTTAAACCTCCCGAAAAAGGTTTTTGATAGTCGGCTGTGCCTAAACAAATGTGCATGCATATCTATTTCTATATAAAATTTTGTCAACATTTTATCTCTAGAGAAGATTTTGTCAACATTTCATCCTATAGAAAATTTTGTCAAATTTGTTTTCTATAGAAAATTTTGTCAACATTTCATTCTATAGAAAATTTTGTCAAAATTTTATTCCTATAAAAAAGTTTGTCAAAATATATACCTTGAAAAAATTTTGTCAACATTTCATTCCTGTAAAAAATTTGTCAAAAATGTATTCCTATAAAGAATTTTTTCAAAATTTTATTCTTAGAGAAAATTTTGACAAAATTTTATTCCTAGAGAAAATTTTGTTTCGATAGAATATTTTGTAAATATTTTATTTCTATAGAAAATTGTGGAGAGGAATATTTTGCAAAATCTACCAAAACATCAAAAATTCTATCAATCTACCAAGCAGTAAAAAAATATAAAATTTTTGGAAAAATTCTACTAACTATGGCAACCGTCGTTGGTATATGGCATCAATTGATACTTTGGCTTCTAGAAACCTAGATAACAGTATGAATGCTCTAGGATATTTGGAAATTTTCTAGTTCATTTTTTATTATGCCTTAAAACCACGAAACTCGAAAAAAAGAATGAGCACCACAATGCTCTTAACAATTCCAGACCAGCCTTTTAGATGAAGCGAATAATGTCACAATACTTGAAAATTTTCTTTATTTGAATTTCGCAGTTTCGTCTAATATGTAGTCAAGTATCATATTTGGTAATTGTAATTTGGAAACTCTACTGAATAATGTACCCATCCCTTGTTTAGTATATTGATGTTGCTTCAAATCAGAAGAAGAATGGTATTGCAGTCCCCACTGTAATCATCCATAAGCACATTCATAATTTCCCTCTATAGAAAAATGTCCTGATAAAGGAAATTATTAAAATGTAGCCATAGAATACTCACACTGATCTTATAGCAGCATATCCTGTAAAAGGCTACAACGGAAGACAAACTGAGACAAACTTACATTTTTATTATCATAACGAGCTGAATGTTGATAAATTAAGTGTTTATCCATTTTATGGTATTGCTGCTGTTTTATGAATATTTTGCCTATAGACAGGACCATCAAGGCAAATATGCAAACCATATGGGGGAGGGTGACGGGGAGCGTATGGGCATATATGCCAAAGGTCCTTCTAGTTTGGAGGGCTTATCTGCACGTATTCAAAATATAATTAGAATTTTATCGCAGTAAAGGGTGTTGTTATGAAATGTCTCCTTTATGGGCTTGGACCATAAAAGGATAACATCTTTGGGATAAGGAGAATGGTATAGTCCTTTGTAAATTATGCAAATCATATTCTCTTTGTTTAAATTTCGGCTGCTATTGATGGTACTTTAATATGCTGATGTTGTGGGCCTTAATGCTACAATCGATGGATTTTCCTGGATTTGAGAATTGCCATATTAGCGATAACTTCCGCTTTATTACGTGTCAACTCACTTGGATGTAAGTGATACGTCAGAGTCGAGTGCCTTTGGTCACTAAAGCAACTTGCCATCATTATGTCATTTTCAAGTGACCGGAGCTAGTCCCTTTTGACGCCATTGAAAAGCTATCAGGGACACTGAATGAGGAAGAAATGTGGACAAATCACCCTCATTTCAGTGTCTGAATTACACAATTCCTCCAAACACTTGACTTCTTATGTTTTCTTTCCAAGTTGTTGACCAAATGAAAGGAAAAGAAATATTACGAAAGTGATGAACAATAAAAAACAAATCACAACCTGTGGTTATTTTTTTTCTTCCTTTTTTAGCCTCGTAGTTCTATTGTCCCAGAATCTGGACACGCTTCATTGAACATTCATTGTTATGGAGAGCTCTGGTGCTCGTATATGAGATGAGAACATTTCATGTAAGGACATTTAGTTCCCCTCTGCAGAAATAAAAATAATAATTCTGTTATATCTTCCATTGTCATTTATTATTTATGGCCTTTCACAGATGAATGCTCGATTGGTCATTCAAGGACTCTTGTTCGTTGGGGGTTATGAGAGTGGACGTAAAAGAATGATATCTCTTACCACGTTTTCGCAGTTATGAAAATATCTGATGAAATATCGCTGAGATGCCTGTCGCATGATAACACCAGCCACATCCTACATTGAGTTCCATCAAAATTGATTAGCGGTAATAAGTCAAAAATTTTCTGAAAAATTATCTGTCCAAGGGCCATTAGTAGCTGTTGTTTGTTATTTTTGTAAATGGAGTGGGAGTGCAATTTAAGGCAACATTGTTTTAAACAAGACCATCTGATATTTGGGGGTGATAGTGAGTTAGTTGACCAGTTCGAAGGCTGGTTTAGATAAACGACTGAATAAGGGAAGTTGAAGTTCTGATAATGGACGAGGGGGGAACTTCTTGATTAACTGAAAATACCACTATCGCAGTGGTCATCAATGGATGCTGTTGGTATTTATTAGATAGTACTGGTAACCAAAAAGCTGCATTCGATTTGACGTTCATTTGAGTATGGTTTTAAAGAATATAAACTCGCAGAGAAAAAACTTCATAAAAAATTTGTTCGAGTTAGTACAAATTTGACTGTCGTATATCGTATAATAACCCAGTAAAAAGAAGTTCTTCCTTTGTTATTAGTATTGCATCCAAAAATAATCTTCGAGAAATTGACTTAGTTTTCATTTTCACAAGAAGTTCTTTTGAGGAGATATATAAAACACTTTTTTTTCGCAGTTTTACAAATAAATTCAAATTTCCTGAATTTTACTGTGCATAAACAACAGCAAGAACATATAAAATAAAGAAAATTTCAAAAAAAAAATATTTGACAAGTGTATTCATCCATTTCTCGGCAGACTTTGAATTTGCGGTATAATATGGGCTAATATTATTCAAAAAAATATTTAATATTTATAAAAAGCTAAGCAAAGAATTTTTTTCTAATTTTTTCCTAATTTCTTTTAAATGAAATCCGAAATACTTAAATACCATCACATCTGAAGAACTAATGCGAAATCAATGCAAAATATGACTTACGCCCTATTACAATACCATGTAAAATTCATTGCCTTTGAGACAATTTTGCACCACTTCCGGATGCAAAACAAGGTTAGTTAGGTTAGGTTATGTGGCAGCCCGATGTATCAGATTTAGACTATTCAGTCCATTGTGATACCACAGTGGTGAACTTTTCTCTTATCACTGAGTGCTGCCCGATTCCATGTTAAGCTCAATGACAAGGGACCTCCTTTTTATAGCCGGGTCCGAACGGCGTTCCACATTCCAGTGAAACCACTTAGAGAAGCTTTGAAACCCTCAGAAATGTCACCAGCATTATGAGGTGGGATAATCCACCGCTGAAAAACTTTTTGGTGTTCGGTCGAAGCAGGAATCGAACCCACGAGCTTGTGTATGCAAGGCGGGCATGCTAACCATTGCACCACGATGGCAAAACAAACATTTTCATTGCTTTTTTGGTTACCGATCGTTGTGTATTTGTATGTAACGCCAAGAAGGACCATCCTCAGGGACCAAGACCCTTTGTATGTTAGGTGGGCATGCTCACCATTAATCCACGGTGGCCAACTAAATGATTCTTTCTGGCAAATAAAGTTTTTTTAATTCGGCTCGTGGGCGCCGAAAACTATGTTTTATAAATATAACTGCTTGACTGTTTATGTTGCTTGTGCGTTGATGGCTATAGCGATAATTGTCAGTTGATGACAATAACAGCTACGTAGCCCAGTGGATAGTGTGTTGGCTTACAAACTGTATGGTCCCCGGATCGATTTTCCGTTCAGGTGAAATTTTGGTTAGTCTTTATGAAATTTTTACATCCTATATAAAATCAACGTTTATCACAAAAAGCATATACTTTTCTCGCAAACAAACTTTCGTATAGCGAAAAGCAAATGGGATACGATATTTGTTTGCCTAAAATTTCGTCTGGGAGGAAAGAATTATTTTTTTACGTGTAGCTTTATATTTCCCATACAATTTTACTGGTATTGAATTTCGCCCAAGGCGTATATGGGAATATAAACCGAATTTGAAGGAGTTAAGATGGTATAAATACGTATGGTCTACAAAGTGGTGAAGGGTATGATACAGTCGACCCCGCGCGATTTTCCTTATTTATTAACTGGTCGCAGCGAAGGAATATGAGCACCTCCTATAGGAAAATGTTATTTTTAGATGGGAAATAAGGAACATTTTCGCCGCAAAAATCCCAAGTATAAAATATACATAAATTAGATATATAATGACAAAGGAAATGGTTGCGACAAAAATATTACATGTTCACCATCTACAAACAACATTTTGCTCTAGAATATTCCTTTATTCCTTTTCTGCGTCTATATACCGAATCTTAGAAAATTAAAATTTCTCACAAAATACTTCAGTATTTTTTATAAAATTTTTCTAAAATACCGAATTTTAGAAAATTAAAATTTCTCACAAAATACTTCAGTAATTTTTCTAAAATTTTTCTAAAATACCGAATTTTGGAAAATTCAAATTTCTCACAAAATACTTCTGTAATTTTTCTAAAACGAGTAAATTTTAGCTCAGTTGTGTCCGTCTTGAACTTTGTATGGCGGTAAAGATATTTTTACAAATGGCGGTAAAGATATTTTTACAAATTTTACCTCCAACTTTTTTTTCAAATTAAAAAAAAAAAAATCTTCAACGTGGCCAAAATTATTAAACACATTTGTATTTCAAATTTGTTAAAATATACATTTTCATTCACGGTGGGTCCACTTTTTTGGGCAAATTTTTCTCATTACCACTAATGTCTTTCAATACACAAAAAAAAATGCTGATTCAATCACGTAATTAATTGATTCAATTTTTAATTGAAATATCTTCAATCACGAAAATTATAGTATCAATCACAGTTTTAATTGGACATTAAAAAATACTTTATTAAAACATTCATTGATATGAAATGTCATTGATTCAATTAAACATTTAATGAATGTTGATTGCAAAACTCAATTAATTTTTTTCATTAAAACCATAACTATTTTCAATTACTTTCTTAACTGACTTAGTATTTTTATTTTGATTAAAAAATTGATTATTTGAAAAAAAAAAAAATTAAGATAATTTGACTAAAAAGTTAATCAACTCTTTAAATGGAAATATTTTGTATATATTTTTTTGTGTGTACACTCCGTGGCTCCAGTATTTCATGCGATTTAAATTCTCCACCTCTACTCTCAGAGAACATCCTTTAAAATTCCATGAAACCAATACCCAAAACAAAAAGTCCATTTGTCACATGGATATGTAAAACAAGTCTATTAAGATCAACCTACGACGACCGTTACGATGGCAATTGGAAAACATTTTAAAATCAATCACTGGCCAAACTCTACGGCCACAAACGTGTGAACAGCACATTCCATCCAATCCAATTCCCCTCCACCATTGATTTTAACACAGATTGTTTACTTTGAGTAGTGATAGTCCCGGTATTCCTCTTTTATTAGCATATCCTAGAGGATATGGATGAATCCATATGTGTCTGTATGGCTCACATGACCACCATACGTTGTAAACCATTAATAATTCTTTGCATGTTTGGAACCCCTTTCCTAGTACAGTGGATTGGAATTTCACACTTGGTTCGGTGTGCTATTGTGGTTTTGGTGATGACTGGTAGCCAATGGTCTCCCCCAATAGCAAATAGCAGGCGTACATTGTGCATCGGTTAAGTAAGAGGAGCAATTTGTCTATTTACCATCAGAGATTCCATGTGTAAGGGGTTGCAGAGGGTGGAGGAGTGTATGATATAACATCGAACATCATGTTCAACTCTTTACCATATTGATTGGTGGTTGGGTTGCTCTATTGACGTACGATGTACACACCATTGGTAATGGTAATGACAATGGGTTTGGGTTGGGGGCTGGTGTTGGTTGGTGGTCCTGTGGCTTTTGACATTTTACAAATATTTGTTAGGTTGACTTTTGACTTGAGTCCTGGTATAAATACATACAATATTGGTTGGAGAAATATCATGTTTGCATTGTTACCATCATCAGGAATGGCCATTTGGAGAAGGAGTTGGTCAATTTGCTCGATTGTGGTTGTTCACCATGGTTCATCGCTGTACTAAAGTAATTTGTCATATTTGGCCCTTATCGCTGGACACACTAACTTTATTTACTCATAAACAAATTGATGGTCATCAATTTGTTTTTCCTTGCCATTCCATAGTAGTTTCCAAGTCAAATAAAACGGAACAGGAGCAAGGATAACAAGCAGGAGTCTATTACTTCCACTACGTTATAATCCCTGCCCACACATGATTTGGGTGAGTGGATAAATGTGATTTTAATGCGATAATAAAAATTAATGAATTGTTCCATATAAATGCAGATTCATGCAATAAAGTCCTCCGCATGTAATCCTCCCCTTTTTATGACTTTGTTTTATTTTTCGCTATCGCTTACATGTGATTCGGCTTGAGAGGATGGTGGCCTTTTTGACATAGAGGCAATATTCAAATTCTTCCAGTAAAATGTGTAGTTTATTGTGCTTTATTATTTTTCTTTAATATTTTTTATGATGATGTGATTTTTACAGACCGGCAAGAGGAGTAATGTTTAGCCCACTCCATTGAAAAGCCTTTTACCCGCCCGTGGAGACATTGCTCACCACCCACCCTTCTTTGAAATAGCGAATATTGGCGATAGAATGATTGGGTTGGTGGAATGTTGGCTGGTTGGATGGTTTGTGGCTTTTTCTGTGAGAATATGAAGCAACAGCATTAACTTGTCAAACCTCGGCTAAAGGCAACATATTTTTCTTATTTCACTGTTTTTATTCAAATGTAGTTACAGTATACAGTCAAAATATTATGTCAAAGAATATTTAGAAAATATATGTAAATATATGTAAAGAAAATATTTCAATATATGTAAATGATTAGAAAAATGGCGATTTGGTTGAAATTTTACGGTGAGAGAGGGGAAAAAAGTGATAATCCGGATACTGGTGTACATCTTGAAAAATTCAAGGAATGGTTCTAAGGAAGTTTCTAAATGGTACAAGCAGTTCGGAAAAGAGAAAGGATATTTGTTGTTAATTTAAAAAAAAAAGTTAAAAGGAAGCAATTGAAGTTCAAAGTTGCATAAATGTTTTTAGTGTCATACGAAGTTTAAGATGGCCGAATTATTGGTAAAATTTGTGGGAGACATGTATATCTGAGGTTGTATCTTGGAGAATTTTTTGATTCAGCCTTCTCACATATTGAGTAAATCCTTCTGAAAGCTTATAAAATATTTTATATTTAATATTATTAAAAAAAAAATTGATAATTTTTCAGGCACTAATACCTGGAAAATTCTGTACACAGCCTTCGTTAGATGCAGAGTGGAATAGCCTACAATTGCTTGGTACACCCAGAGAAGGAATATGATCACCTCAAACATGTTTTAAGAGCAACATTTTATTTTTGGGTGGTGACCATGATACATGGTTTTCGCAACCATGTTATTTTCTCGGCAATCATATATATGATTTCGGCAAGCAGGTTATATTTGACGAGAAAATAACATTATAGTGACAAACATGTTACATGGTCACCATACAAAAATAACATTTTGCTCTTGAAACATGTTTGAGGTGATCATATTCCGTCTCTGCGTGTATTTGTTAAATATACCTTAAAATATCTACTTGAAGATCGTCACAAATCCAGTCTGCTACTTTTGGTTTTGATTTGGTCAGTAATATAACTGATGCTCGGAATTTGGTGCTACAGATACCACTGTATATTCCTCCTAGATATATGAGATATGTTTATATTTTTGAAATTCCTGTACACCGCGTGAGCTATGTCCATAGTCCGCTGACACACGTGTTTTGTGACATAAATTCTGTAAGCTAAAAAACTTCTAAAAAATTTTGGGAAATAAATGCAGAGATTTGCATTTCTAAAAATGATTTTAAATTATTCTTTGATACTAAATTAAATTAATAAAATTATTTATATATTTTATTTGTCATAATCTGTAAGGAATTTTTGTTCTAACGACTGAAATAAATAAATATCGATATCGGTTATTAGGTTAGGTTAGTTTAGGTGGCAACCCGATGTATCAGGCTCACTTAGACTATTCAATCCATTGTGATACAACATTGGTGAACTACTCTCTTATCACTGAGTGCTGCCCGATTCCATGTTAAGCTCAATGACAAGGGACCTCCTTTTTATAGCCTAGTCCGAACGGCGTTCCATATTGCAGTGAAACCACTTAGAGAAGCTTTGAAACCCTCAGAAATGTCACCAGCATTACTGAGGTGAGATAATCCACCCCTGAAAAACTTTTTGATGTTCGGTCGGAGCAGGAATCGAACCCACGACCTTGTGTATGCAAGGCGGGCACGCTAACCATTGCACCACCGTGGCTCCCGGTTATTTAGTAAGTTTGCATTTTTCTTAGCTGTTTCTATATTATGACGACTTACTGTATATCTGTATTTTTTGTAGTATGAACATAAATTTCTCATTCATGTTGTACTCGTTACATCTTTAGACAGTCTGAGTGTATGTGAGTTTGGTGGTTGCGAGGAAGTAATGTTCTGTAATATTTTGCGCGATTTGAATGCGATTATAAAAGCTTTTCGCAATATTTTCCTATAATTTATATGCCTTCACAACATCACTTGTTCTTTTTTTGCTAAATTATGATTGCTTGTAAGACTCCATGAAAGGGAACCCCGTCACCCAGTCATCTAAACATTCTTGTAACCCAACAACAACAACAGCGTCATCATTGTCGACATCAATATCGTGGTAGTAACTGAATGTGGAATTACCACCACCATAGGCTTCAATGTTCTTCTTTCGGTATGTTCAGTTTGCTAATGCATCGATTTAAATGTTTACAAGTCATGTTCTTATGTTGGAGCTCGTCTGCCAACTCGACAAGTGAATCCGAATCAACAAATACGAGATATTCAAATGAAAATTTATGTCTTCGTTATGAATTTTAAGTTCAGTTTCATGCACGCACATACTTAGTTGAAATGAACATTTTCGACAAAAAGCAAATGTAGCTTTAATCTCAAAAATTGCTACAAATGCTGTTAGAATTCAAACAAGTCAGAAACATGTAAAATTCTTCGGAGTCTTCTGTGAAACTCTAAGCCAATCGTAGTGAGTTTATGATATTGTGGTCGTTGGTGAGGAATTGTTTAATTAAATATAAGATTTTTGGAGCAACTTCTAAGAAGATTTATATCCCAATTAAAATACCGAATTTAAATATGACCGAATTTAAATATGATATGATCATGACAATATATGATTTAAGGAGTACCTTATTTCCAATCAATAATATTAGATGTATATTGAACTGTACACCTATGTCTTTGAGAGAAAATGTTAATCATTCGCCCAAATGCGGCAATTTTGTTTATTGACGAATCCACTGAGGTGAAAATGTGCCTCATCACTGAAGATGATTTTCTTCGAAAATTGATCATCCACTGTTGTTATTTCTTGGAACCACTCTGCCCATTCACGACGTCCATGGTTCAAATTGAGTAAGTCTTAAATAGAGAAATGTCAAATAAAATTCGGAAAAAAACTTGACTTTTAGGTGTGGTTCACATTCAACATCGGCCCTTACAATTTAACCACCCTTTATTAGGTTTATATTGAACTGTATACCTATGTCTTTGAGAGAAAATGTTAATCACTTTGATATCACGTAGAACTGAATAAATTAGCCGAACCTATTAGATAGGCTAGATTTTATGACTGTATCCTTGGTGGTAGCTGTTTTGTTGCACATTTAGACGTGAATTACGCAAAAATCGATAAGCGACCTCACTGAAACTCGTTAGAATAATTTTTGTCTATCAAAGAAGAACCACCGTAAACGGCACCAAAAAGCTCTTTGGATTTTATTTTTAATTTATTATTATCTTCCAAAATCAATCGCATTGGATGTTGATGTTGCTCTTATCCTCCACATTTCCTCCTGCTTTCACATAAGGTAAAAAACTGAATATTATCTAATATTGCCATTTACGAGAATGTACTACACAATAGAATTGCTATACTATTGAATCAGGCCACCAACTTCCCAGATGAAGAACACGGATCCCTTACATTTATGCTAGACTTATTCCGATAGTTTAAGGCCTTTTGGGATCAATAGTTAACTCGCCTTGCATACAAACGACCATGGGATCTATCGCAGTTTCTAAGTGTATCAACGTTTCTCTAATTATTTACACTGTTATATGAAATGCCGTTTGGACTCGTCACTAAAAAAAAGGTTTTCTGTCATTGAGCTATATATACACAGAAAAAAAAGTGTCTCGTAAATTTAAGAAGATTTTTACAATAATTTATTACAAGAATTTTCCAGAATTTTAGTTCTTTTTTCGTATCTTCAACGAAAATTAACTACTCGAAAAGAAATTTTACAAATTCTAAGTAGCAATCGTTTAGTTCATGGCCTACAAAATACGATGGAAATGTCTTTAAAAAATTTCTTAACTGGTAGTTAAAAATTCGTTTGTCATGCTATAAAACTACTTGTGAAATGTAAAGTACTTTCTAAATAATAAGTGCAATTTACTATAAGATTTTTTTGTATGAGAAAATATTTTTTTACGAAAAATGAACTTGAAAGTGGATAGCAATTTCTTACTGGCAATTCCTATAGTTAATAATTGTTGGTAGAAAATTACCCAATGAAATATTTTTAGTTCACATGTAATTAAATTTATAGACATTTTCGTCAAAAATGGTAGATAACATTTCATGAAAAATTTGCAAATTTTAAGTTAAACGTTTCATCGTTCATAAACTGGTGTGCCTTTACGAATATTATTCTTAGAGTAAATTGTCAGCAGATGCGATGAACTAATGCATAGTACAGAGATCTTTATCGGCATAGTGGAATGTGATTAATGTAAAGATGATGTTACTTGAGTTTGTTGTGTATACATGAGCGTGGGGTTGTTTTCATTTTTGTTCATTTAGTGGTTTGTGTGTGTGTTGTTGTTGCTGGATGAGGTGTTGTTTTCAATAAAGGCACATGTGGTTTTGTTGTTGTAGGAATGTTTTGGCTTTGCTTGGTTTTGTCTGGCATGCTTCAGTTGTATAGTTGGCGGTGGCGTGGGCTGTTGCATCTTTTAAGTAGGTATGCAACAAGGGAATATAAAGGCATGGAATATTTTGGATTTTTGAGACTTATATTGGTGTTTGTTTATTAAACCTTTTAAATGAAAGTTATTAATATTTTATCGGTAGTTTAGAAAAAAAGTTATTAAGAATATTTAGGAAAATATGTTGAAATTGAAAGTGTATTGAATTTTTTATTATTCTATGTAAAAAATTAATATTCAATTCCAGATGAATTTTGAAAATTTTTGTTATATCTCAGCGTATAGTTTATTCATAAATTGGTAAGTATTTTTTAATATGACTTTCTTTTAAAAAGAATATTTTTATGTATATTATTATTTGTTAATTAATGTTTTTGGAAACCAGTTTATTGTTTTTCTTTGTTGTAAAAACAATATTTAATTTCAGAGCAACTCCAGATGGTTTCGAACAAATTTAAAAAATAGAGAATTGGTAAGTTTTCTTTTAAAAACTGGCTTTATTTCAACTAGAATATTTACGTTTTTGTGACCTTTTTATCATCAAAATTACAGGTTTTTAATACCTTATTTTAGTATTTTTTTAATCAAATTTTTTGGAAACCAATGTAATATTTTTAATGTAAAAAACAAATATTTAATTTCAGAATAACCCCTTTAAAATTTGGACAAATTTTTAGTACTCCTTTGCCTGTAATTTAATAGTGAATTGGTAAGGATTCTTTAACTTTCTTTTAACCCTCGACAGTCATCCTTATTTTTTGTACATTAATATCATCCTTCGTCATTTTGACTACGGCTGATTTCAAGACGCTATAATTTTCATCGTGAGCGATGAAAAATTTGGTTTTAAGTAGTATAAAAAAAAATTCATAAAACGGTCGAATTAGTATAACTTAAATTTACCATTTCCCAATAGACTAAAATGCATTTTAAATCGAAAATGAAATTACGTGTCGCCATTTTGACGATTGATGACTGTCTAAGGTTATCAAGAATATTTGGTTTTTTAAGCATATTATTATTTTTTTCATTAGATTTTTTGAAAACCTATTTAATAATTTTATTTAATGTAAAAAATAAATATTTAATTTCAGAGTAGCCCAAATAAATTTGGACAACTTTTATATTTCCCCATCAGCGTACAATTTAATAGAGAATTGGTATGTTTTATATTAAAACTTTGGCTTTCTTTCAAATAGAATATTTATTTTATTATATCCTTCACATCGATAACAACACAGTTTTATGAGTTTATTTAGAATACTTCATTATTTCTCTAATTGTTTCAGGTACAAATTTTATGAGATACGTTTTCCAATGAAAAGTTAAATTCCTTACACCATTTGATAAAATGCCCCCAAATATGGTAAGTTGCAAGCTAAAATGAAGAATTAAAAATTATATTTCATTACATGGTGTTAATTTTTAACAATTTTCATTATTGTTTCCATTTTTTTCCAGCAAGATATGTGAAAAAATTACCTACAATGAATAAAAAAAGGATAAGTCAAAATGTCCAAACAGCGGGTTCAAATGAACTACTCTCTGTTCCACGTGGTCATAATTTTTATTCACAAAAAACATTGTATTAAGAACTTTCATCATAAGTTTTTATAATAAAGTACTTTTGCTTAAAGAAAGTTTAATTTTAATGTATGAAAATTTTCATAATAGTAAAACGGTTTGTTGTTCCTTTAATTATTTAATTTCTCTGTACTGTAGAATGATTGATTTAAAAATAGTTTAGTCGTCGACATTTTAAAGAGACTGTTAACCAATTTTTAGTATCGGGTTTCCCAAAAAATAAGCAAGTAAACCAAAATAATACTGACTTTTTAACTTGGTAGGGGTATATAAATCTTATGGTGTTGTAAAAATGAACTAAAATACAATGTTATATATGAACTAACATTTAAGAGAATTATAAACTAGACAAGTTGAAAAAAATCTTAAGGGCTAAATCATGATCAATATTACTACAGTTTAGTTCATTTTGCAATGGAAAAAGGTTCACTGTTTTTTCAGTGTAGAATCGGGCAGCCCTTAACGAGAGAGAACTTAACCTAATCTAAATTTCGTACTTTTAGAAGTTAAGTTAGCACTAAATGTTGGCTTAGACTAAAGAGGCTGGAATACGTCTTTTTGTTAGGATTTCCAACTTGTGATCTGCAAGTAGTGTACATTTAGATAATCTCCAGTGAATCTTCCATACAAACAACAAATAATTCTTTCCTCCGAAACAAATGTTGTTTCGCATTTGCTTTTCACTGTAAGGAAGTTTGTTTGGAATAAAAGTATAAACATTTTGTGACAAACTTTGATTTTTTTACAGGATGTAAAAACAATTTCATAAAGATTAACTGATTTTTGTATTATTCTGGATAACTGCATCGTCACCCACATGTTTCTCACTTCCACGAGGTTTATTAAGTTCGTAGTATATTTTTGTTCTGTAATATAACCAATGTAACAGGTTGGCTGATAAGACCCCGGTCTGGCGTCGCTAGTATTAAATGCATATTAGTTTTATATAGTAACAACCTTCAAATGATTCGTGTCAAAATTTGACGTCTGTAAGTCAATTAGTTTGTGAGATAGAGCGTCTTTTGTGAAGCAACTTTGGTTATTGTGAAAAAAAAATGGAAAAAAGGAATTTCGTGTTTTGATAAAATACTGTTTTCTGAAGGGAAAAAATACGGTGGAAGCAAAAACTTGGCTTGATAATGAGTTTCCGGACTCTGCCCCTGGAAAATCAACAATAATTGATTGGTATGCAAAATTCAAGCGTGGTGAAATGAGCACGGAGGACGGTGAACGCAGTGGACGCCCGAAAGAGATAGTTACCGACGAAAACATAAAAAAAATCCACAAAATGATTTTGAATGATCGTAAAATGAAGTTGATCGATATAGCAGAGGCCTTAAAGATATCAAAGGAACGTGTTGGTCATATTATTCGTCAATATTTGGATATGCGGAAGCTCTGTGCAAAATGGGTGCCGCGCGAGCTCACATTTGACCAAAAACAATAACGTGTTGATGATTCTAAGCGGTGTTTGCAGCTGTTAACTCGTAATACACCTGAGTTTTTCCGTCGATATGTGACAATGGATGAAACATGGTTCCATCACTACACTCCTGAGTCCAATCGACAGTCGGCTGAGTGGACAGCGACCGGTGAACTGTCTCCGAAGCGTGGAAAGACTCAAAAGTCCGCTGGCAAAGTAATGGCCTCTGTTTTTTGGGATGCGCATGGAATAATTTTAATCGATTATCTTGAGAAGGGAAAAACATCAACAGTGACTATTATATGGCATTATTGGAGCGTTTGAAGGTCGAAATCGCGGCAAAACGGCCCCATATGAAGAAGAAAGAAGCGTTGTTCCACCAAGATAAACAACCGCGCCACAAGTCATTGAGAACGATGGCAAAAATTCATGAATTGGGCTTCGAATTGCTTCCCCACCCACCGTATTCTCCAGATCTGGCCCCCAGCGACTTTTTCTTGTTCTCATACCTCAAAAGGATTTGGCTGCAATGAAGAGGTGATCGCCGAAACTGAGGCCTATTTTGAGGCAAAACCGAAGGAGTACTACCAAAATGGTATCAAAAAATTGGAAGGTCGTTATAATCGTTGTATCGCTCTCGAAGGGAACTATGTTGAATAATTAAAACGAATTTTTAAAAAAAATATGTTTTTCTTTGTTAGACCGGGGACTTATCAGCTAACCTGTTAGAAGAAATTATATTTTTTTTTTTAATTGTAACTTTCGCTTGGACTGAGAATCGAACCGCGGACCATACAGCTTGTAAGCCAACACACTTTCCACTGGGCTACGTAGCTGTTATTGTCATCAACTTATTGCTACAGCCATTAAAACGTATATAGTCAAGTTGTTATATTTATAGAGCATAGTTTTGGGCGCCCATAGGCCGATGTAAAGAAACTTTATTTAGCAGAAACATATCTTTGGTTGGCCTTCAAAATGAGTCTTAGTAAAGATTTTATATGTCAGAAAAGAGCAGCACCAAAAGTTTTTGTTTTCTTTGCGTGTAGGATTTAGATGTTATGCCTCGGAAGTTCATATAAATGATAAAAAAAAACAAGCATATACCGCCGCAGATCTTTGTGGGTCTAGAATACATCTACATTTCCAATTTTAGGCAAATCGGATAGAAACTACGGTTTCTAAAAACCCAAGATGTCAAATCGGGAGATAGGTCTCTATAAGTGCTATACTAAAATGGGAAGTTCTACCCCACCGACCATGTAGCCCAGACATTGCCTTATCTGATTGCCACTTGTTCAGATCAAAGACGAATGAGCAAGCCAAAAAATGGCCTGCTCATGTTTCCGTTGCAGAAATATGGGAAAAAGTAATGGCGAGCGATGGAAAATACTTCGATTGGTTAGTGCGGTTAAACATACAAACAAACAAACATACCAGCGTCAAAAGAACAAATTGATATTTAATTAATTTTATTTGAATTTTATTGGAAATAGATCAAAATGGATATACGATCTTTTATGTGCTGAAATAGGAATATTTGTGGAACAATTCTCAATTTTTTCCCCTGGTTTTCGTTCCCATAAAGTAGTCAATGGATATTGAATTTGAATGCTTCGTCACGTTCTGAAATGTCAAAAATTATGTGTTTATCTCATGACAGTGAGCTGTCAGTGCAGTCGACAAGTTCATATCAGTGTAAGTAAATTTGATCTGCCAGTAAATATATTGTCATTTTTAGTGCAACATGTACTCAATTCCAGTCTTAAGATAGACTTATTGTCCTCTCTAGAGTCTCAAGTCTTTTGAATCAGAGTGTAAAATATTTCAATGTACTATTTGTGAATTTGACATTCTCGAAAGGTATGCTCTCATATATAGTATCTACAATATACAACTCTTTCAGCTATAAGTTAATAAAAAAATCTATCAAAGCATTTAAGTACTCGCATCTTCCATAAATAATAAAACAAAATAATAATAATGATAAGTAATTTAAGTACTTTGCATATCTGTAAAGCCCCACGCATCATTGGTGGTTTTATGGCAACATCGTAAAACTTTCACTTGGTCTTTGGAGATGTCAGTCTTCAAAGAATGGCAACAGTCCTCTAATGCTGTGGCAAACATAAATTTTCGTAAAGTTAATCTCTGGTAATGAACAGATTCCCTCGAAAATAAATCTATAAAATATATCTAAGAGCATTTTTTTGTTGGGAAAATTCGCCTATGCATGTTGAATGGGTAGCAGTCATAATTGCAGAAGGAACAACAGTGGCCCATGGGATGGGGCCATTAATAAATGTATCATAAAATTACAACGGCTGTTCCGTTCTTCCCCTACAAGTAATTTACATTTTAATGTTCCTTCTATAAATCATTGGCCAACACACAAACACACACACATACACGCACACTTACTTACTTAACCGTTTGTTGCAAGATGTTATTGCTGTTGTTGTTGGTATTGTTACGTCCTTGGTAAAAAAAAAAAAAACAAGAAATAAGGAAGGACATGAACCATGCTAAGCATTCGGAATATATTTTTCGCAACATGGTGTTGACGTTGGAGGCGTAGTGCACTCTGCATTGCTTTTTTTAAAGTCATAAAATTAACAAATTGATTAAACAACAATTTCCCTGGCATTCCGGTAACAATGACAACCGAGGGTTCACCGGCCCGCTCTCCCAGAGGTCTCCCTCTCAACCAGCCATCCATCCATTCAAGGTTCTTTGCATTCGTGAAGTAGACCTGTGGCGTGCGAGTTATGCGTGATAAATGAAGTCATTCTACACGTTTGCATCAGCCGCCCACCTTGACTTGGTAAAAGTGTAGTTAATTTTTGCAGATAGGTAAAAAGTGGGAAATTTACGTCAATAAGATTTGCTGCTGTTTGTCTATGTAATGAACGGGTAGCTTTAATATTTACCAAATTTTATGAAACCAAAAATTGAGCAAAATATTTCTATAATTCTGGATTCAGTTCTTTCCTTCTTTGTTCAATTCTATCTGCCTACGTTGTATGGTGACAAGATAGTCAACCGAGAAAAGGAAGCAAATGGCAGCGACAAGAACCAACGGAAATAGCATAATGGAATTTCCGAAAATCGATGACACCCCTGGGGCGCATTTGTTATCTATCGTATTTGTATGACGTCCACAATCTCTCATTGCTAACCACCTCAACCTAACACCAGCGCGTAAGTACACATTGGGTGAATTGAATATGTGAGAATAAGTTTACGTGCTCCACCATCCTCTTGCTACTGAGGGTCTATTCCGTTTGTAATATATGAAAATTCAAATCTTCTTGAATATGGTGGAATTTTAAGTCGATCTAGTGATGTCGATCTCTCTGTTGGAAACCCGTAACAGCCTTGAATAATGGATCTGTGGTAAAAATATTTATATTCATAGAAAAATTCCGTTTTGTAACTGCACAACTTTCGTCCCAAGTCCATTCTCTGATACAGTCCCTTGAATTCTGATCTCGTGGGTTTAGAATTACTGTTGATCTAAATTATAAAAATATCGGTTCCCAATTCCTCAAAACCAATGAGGAAAATTATCAAGAACCATATTTTCTACTTTATTATATAATACCCATTTTCGGCAGTTGTTTTTCACACATGGGGATACCGATAATAATTTTTCTGGTAACACAGTATTTTTAGGAAAGTTAGCACCTAAAGGTATATTTCTTTTAAATAAAAGTTTCTTTACATCGGTGCGTGGACGCCCAAAAATTATGCTGTATAAATATAACTGCTTGACTACCCAGCAAAACAAAAAATAATAAATAATCCATTCTAAAAAAATTAGGAATTTTTGGAAATATTTGAGGTCAAAAGTTTCAGACACGCGTTAGAATGCATTAAAAATCATAAAAAAATTTATTTGGAAAAGTATCACAATAGTGTTTAATTCACATCCAAAACTCTGCATTCGGATCACACCTTAAGAAGTGATGCAAATTCAGTGCAATGGCTGTTGAAATTTTGCACCACTTCCGGATTCAAAAAGAAATTTTGACAAAATTTTGCTATAATGTTGTACAGAAATAAACTTTAAAAAAATTATATAGATACTAAATTATGCAAAAATTTTGTATACACGGTTGAAAAAGACTGTTTTTTATATGTTTGGCTATAAACATTATATGTTTGGAACACACATTTTTAAACACAATATTTTTGAGTGCAAGCATATGATGTTCATAAACTAGCATAACATGTTTGGGACATATATGTTAATATGTTAGAACATATTATGTTTGGGACATAAAATATTTGTAAATATAATATGCTTGAATGCAAACATATAATAATTTAGAAATAGCCTATAAACATATATGTGTTTAGTAGCTTGGAGCGCTATTTAACAGGGAGCGATATTGAATTAAGTTGGTGGTTGTTGCTTGTTATTACAAAATTAACATTTTATTTTTCCTTGGGCAATTGATCAGCTACTTCTTTGACCCTTACAAACTGTGTGGTCCGCTGTTCGAATCCCCGTCCGGCAAAAGGTAAAATTAAAATAAAAAAAATCATAAAATTGAATAATTTCTTCTACAATGTTTGTATTACAGAAAAAGGTGCTAAGAACTAAAAAATCTCGTGGAAGTGAGAAAGATGTCGGGGAATATACAATTGGGCAGAAACAAAATTTTGAGCATTCAGGTCGAAAACCTATGTTGTTAGCACCTATATTACCTGTTTATTTTCATAATTCATTATGACTGTAAATATATAAATAAATAAATAAAATTTTGAGCACAATATTGTTTGGGAGAATTTTTTTTTAAGCATATAATATTTTTGGGTGCAAAATGCTCCCAAACATATTATATGGTCACATAATAACATATTGTTTTTTGGAAGACAACATTATTGAATTTGGATGCAAAAATACAAAATGTTTGGAACTTAGACTACCCAAACATATATTGTTTAGACCAATATGTTTTCAAACATATTATATATTGGTAGAGATCAAACATATAAATGTTTGGGCAATACCCAAAAATGTATATGCTTGAAGCAAAATATGTTTGGGAGTATATGTTACAGAAGCGATTTTTTGTGAGGGTGTAGGAAGAAAAATTTTTAAACATTTTATATAGATTGTTGTTGTTTTTTTATTTCAGCTTAAAACCATACATTGACTAAACTACAAGAGTAGCTTAACCAACAGAGGAAAAGAATAAATTTGACAAACATTCTTTTCCTCTGTTGGTTAAGCTACTCTTGTAGTTTAGTCAATGTATGGTTTTAAGCTGAAATAAAAAAACAACAACAATGCTTAAAGAACAAAACCAACAATAACAAAACAAAACAAATGGAAAAAGAAGAGGAGGGACGCTCAAAATAAACCCAGCCATGTGAATTCAAATCGATGATTTGACAGTGGCATAGGAAAAGAGATATGTTTGTTTCGAATTTATTTGGCATAAGCCGGCTATCAATGTAAAACCTTTTTTCGGAGGGTTCAAGTGTGGTTTTTGTTGGGTTTAATAAACTGCCTGAATTTATTCTGATAATTGGTTGATAGTTTTGCTGCAAGTAGAGGATGCTGATGAGGAATGTGGTAATTCCGAAACGTGCGTCCATCCAACCATCTTGCAGTCTATAGGGCTTTGCCCAAATAAATTTGACAAACATTCTTTTCCTCTGTTGGTTAAGCTACTCTTGTAGTTTAGTCAATGTATGGTTTTAAGCTGAAATAAAAAAACAACAACAATGCTTAAAGAACAAAACCAACAATAACAAAACAAAACATTTTATATAGAAATAAAATTTTGCGATAACTACACCCTAAAAAATAATCGCTTCTCTAACATATGTTCCAAACATATTTTGCAGGAAGCACATATATTATTGGATACCGCCGAAACATTAATATGTTTGTTTTATGTGAGCATATTATATGTTTGGAAGCATTTTGAGTCCAAAAATAGTGTATGCTTGGAAGAATTCCCCAAAGAAGATTGTGTTCATTCCCTGACATAATTTTCTCTTCCACGAAATTTTTGAGTTCTTCGCATCGTTTTCTGTAATACAAATATGCTTTTTTTCAAATGTCTATTCTCTTGGTTCCGAATGTCTATTCTCTTTATTCCGAATACTCATTCTACTATTCAAATTAAATAATATTTAGACTTAAGCATACCAAATTTTTGGCCTTATTATAAAACAGTTTTCCGAAACAACATACAAGCGGTTTCACAGAAATTGCTCTCATTTCATTCTCTCGCTGTGTTATGTTGATATCTTTTTATTCAACCCTCCCGGTTTCCATCTCTATTTCTTTCTCTATACTAACTCTCTCTCTCTGTCGCTCTCTGAATAAAGTATCACAACATATATATGTTTACTCGAAATTTGTAAATTTATATATGTTTACATTCACACATATTATTTTTATGAAACATTCATTCCCCAAACATAATATATTCTAACATATTAACATATGTGTCCCAAACATTTTGTGTTAGTTTAGGAACATTACATGTTTGCACTTAAATATATTGTGTTTAAAAATTGTGCCCGAAACACATTTTGTTTAAATCGGAACATATGAAAAACATATTTTTCTAACAGTGTATCTATAGGAATAAAAGTTCGACAAATTTTCTATAGAAATAAAATATTGACAAAATTTTCTATAGAAATAAAATTTTGACAAAATTTTCTATAGAAATGAAATTTTGACAAAATTTCCTATAGAAGTGAAATTTTGACAAAACTTCCTAAAGAAATGAAATTAAAAAAAAAAAATTCCTAAAGAAATGAAATTTTGACGAAATTATCTTTAGAAATAAAATTTTGACAAAATTTTCTATAGAAATAAAATTTTGACAAAATTTTCCATAGAAATAAAATTTTCACAAATTTTCCATAGAAATAAAATTTTGACAAAATTTTCCATAGAAATAAAATGTTGAAAAAAATTTCCATAGAAATAAAATTTTGTAAAATTTTCTAAAGAAATGACATTTTGACAAAATTTTCTATAGGAATAAAATTTTGACAAAAATTTCTATAAAAATAAAATCTTGGCAAAATTTTCTATAGAAATAAAATTTTGACGACATTTTTATAGACGATATTTTCTATAGAAGTAAAATTGTGACAAAATTTTCTATAGAAATAAAATTTTGTCAATATTTTCTATCGAAGTAAAATTTTGGAATTTTTTTTACTCTTAAATGATGGTACGAGTACGAGTTTTTGTCCAATTTTGGAAAAATGTTGGTACAAAATAAAACTTCATTGAGGTAACGCTGATTTCAACTACTTTTTGGGCGATGTTTTTTTTTTTTTTTTGATGGCTATTACGATAATTATTTTGTTGGTGACAATAACAGCTACTTATCCCAGTGGATAGTGTGTTGGCTTGCAAACAGTCGGCGGTTCGATTATCCGAAAGGTAAAATTAAAGCAAAATGATTTGGAAACATGTCACATGCTTGTCCCAACCATGTTATTTGCTTTAGGGTTTCATAGTAAAAATGCTGTACAATAGCTCATGGCCCACTGTATAGTGTGATTGCCTTGAATAAGATAAAATTGCCGAAAATATCACCCACTGTGTTTACTTTGTAAAATCGCTTCAATTCTTACTCCCAGAAACCAAAACATTTTGATAAAAACAAAAACATCCGAAATTCAGGATGCATTGATGGTTGAAAGGATTTGCAAAAACAGATACATCAGAGTATCAGAGTACAATAGAGTGTCATGGATAAACAACCAGCATCTCATCTGGGCTGAGTTAGTGGGCATTGGTGATATTGGAATTGAAGCGCAAAACTAAGTTGCCTGTGAAATTTAATGGATCCGCAATCGCAATTGCCATACAATCCAATCGCAAAAATTTAAATATGCTACTACAGTTCCATTTAGCAGCATATTTCCACCAAGCAGAACATTAAGAATTGCCTGGAAAGGACAATAAAATCCATTTCATGATTATCAATTGACTCACGTGTCAACAATTTGTCTTGTAAACATTTATTTTCTCTCCCACTCTCTCTCTCTCTCTCTTTCGCCAGGGGATTAACTTATAATTTTTTAATAGATTCCTGGGTTAAGGCCTACAACCATTTGCAAAGCTGGTTCCCTCTATGTTATTGGGGATAAATATTGACAATGGCAAAATAAACTGCCAACAGACATGCTCATCACGTAACACAGTTCAAAGCTAATATGTTTGTTACGTCTTTAATAATGGCATGTAGCCTTAGTTCCATCATGGTACACTCGAAGGTGGTGTACCCCCCTCCAACACCCCCTTCATCAACCCGAAGAATTAAGCAGTGCAATATGTTTTGGGCCATGAGTTAGGTGATTTTCAGGCAAAGTTATATCGAAATTCAACAGGCGTCCGTTCAAATATCGTCTTGCTACAGTGAAGATGGCTTTTATGGGACTCTCGATACTTAAAGGAATTTATTGAAGTTTTTAATTCGTTTTTGTTGCAAATAAATTCTGATTTATTGGCAATAAAGGTCCAAGTAAACAACACATACTCAACTTCAAGAGTGGGATTCAGCCTTAGAGATTCTCTTCGCAAGGACCAATATGTTGTCATTTTTGTCCAGTATGGTGGGCTCACAGGACATAGGCCAATGGCCATTTAGACCATTAGTAAAGGGGACATCATTCAATTTGAACAGGTCAAATATTAGTTCCTCCCACTCCCCCTTTTGTGTTTATATTTAATTTGAACGCACCAAAAAAAGGCTACAGCTCCTTAGAAGAACAAAAAAGGACACGCATTCTTTCTATGTGCATTTGGCTGGCCAAAGTCACTTGTCTCTTATTCCAGAATTGCCTTAATTTCCCTCGAAAACATGTGTGGAATCGACAATTTGTGCCATAATAAAAAAGTTGTTTGTAGCAATTTAAACAAACAACAGATGTTGCATGTTCCTAATAACGTTCGTATCATTCACATTGTCCTCATCATCGTCATCATTTTCATTATTTTTTTGTCGTCAACGCAATGCCCAATAGCAATGTGGACATGTAGCACATGATTGGCGTATGGCCATAGATGGACATTGTGGGGATTATTAAAAGATGTCCTTTGAATTTTTATTTGCAAACCATTTTGAGGTCAATTTTAAAACAAAGTTTTTTATGTTTGCCACAAACAACGAAACACTTGGGAATTCCATAAAAACAGAACAGAATTGTTTGCCAGGGTTATAGGAAGATGTAAGCCGAACCAAATTGCAATGAGCAGTAATTCAAGCGAACAGTCATCAACTCATCAATCTGACACGAAAGCGTTCGAGCCATTTTAAAATAAATTGAAAATGCTTTCGGGTAAATGGGGGAGCAGACCTTCTAGTTCAAAAATAGATTTTTGTAATGATGAATATTTATAATATTACCTGGGCTTCAGCGCCCTAAGAGGTTGGCTGATAAGTCCCCGGTCTAAAAAAAAAAAACACACTTTTTTTTTGTCAAAATTCGTTTTTATTATTCAACATAGTTCCCTTCAAGAGCGATACAACGATTATAGCGACCCTCCAATTTTTTTGATACCATTTTGGTAGTACTCCTTCGGTTTTGCCTCAAACTAGACCTCAGTTTCGGCGATCACCTCTTCATTGCAGCCAACATTTTTCCCTGCGAGCCTTCTTTTGAGGTCTGAGAACAAGAAAAATCTTTGGGGGCCAGATCTGGAGAATACGGTGGGTGGGGAAGCAATTCGAGACCAATTCATGAATTTTTGCCATCGTTCTCAATGACTTGTGGCACGGTGCGTTGTCTTGGTGGAACAACACTTTTTTCTTCTTCATATGGGACCGTTTTGCCGCGATTTCGACCTTCAAACGCTCCAATAACGCCATATAATAGTCACTGTTGATGGTTTTTCCCTTCTCAAGATAATCGATGACAATTATTCCATGCGCATCCCAAAAAACAGAGGCCATTACTTTGCCAGCGGACTTTTGAGTCTTTCCACGCTTCGGAGACGGTTCACCTGTCGCTGTCCACTCAGCCGACTGTCGATTGGACTCAGGAGTGTAGTGATGGAGCCATGATTCATCCATTGTCACATATCGACGGAAAAACTCGGGTGTATTACGAGTTAACAGCTGCAAACACCGCTCAGAATCATCAACACGTTGTTGTTTTTGGTCAAATGTGAGCTCGCGGGGCACCCATTTTGCACATAACTTCCAAATATTGATGAATGATATGACCAACACGTTCCTTTGATATCTTTAAGGCCTCTGCTATCTCGATCAACTTCATTTTAGGTCATTCAAAATCATTTTGTGGATTTTTTCGATGTTTTCGTCGGTAACCACCTCTTTCGGGCGTCCACTGCGTTTACCGTCCTCCGTGCTCACTTCACCATGCTTGAATTTTGCATACCAATCAATTATTGTTGATGTTCCTGGGGCAGAGTCCGGAATCAAGCCAAGTCTTTGCTTCCACCGTATTTTTTCCCCTTCAGAAAACAGTATTTTATCAAAAGACGAAATTCCTTTTTTTTCCATTTTTTTCACAATAACAAAAGTTGCTTCACAAAAGACGCTCTATCTCACAAACTAATTGACTTACAGACGTCAAATTATGACACGAATCATTTGAAGGTTGGTACTATATAAAAATAATATTCATTTTATACCAGCGACGCCATCTATGTGTCAGACCGGAGACTTATCAGCCAACCAGTTAAGAGTTTTGATTTACTGATCCATGTAAGGTTTTAGAAAAATTTAATTTTTCTTGAAACCATCAGATTTTATTTTGTGTCTAAAAAAGGTAGACATAATGTCGACATTTGTAAACTTTTGAAAACCACACCCCAAAAAAATTTACTTGGATCCAACGATTTTGACTCTCCATATGGATTTTAGTATTGATGCGGCTTCTTTAAAATAAAGACATGGTTTAGCGACGTACTCGTATGTGGCTTTAAACCTAGGATCAATACAATTAAAGCTAGGATAGAATTCGTGACCACCCTCAAAAAAATCAGAAAATCTATCAAATCCTTAAAAAATCCGATTTTTTATATGAAAAACTTCATTTCAATTCAATTCAGTTCAATTTATTGAGACAATACAATAAGCCAAATGAGGCCAATAATAGTGTACTGCCATTTTAGTAAATCTTAATTCTTAATTCTATATATCACTATAAAAGTACTAAATTCAAATAAATACATATTAATTCCATGGATTAACATGACCATCTATCTATAACTATTTATCTATTCATATATACGGCTTAAGGTTCGGGCGACAACTATATATATATATATATCCCTATTAATGAGACCCTTGGCTACTATAAAACATTATCAATTACTCATTTTGGAATCTAAGCAACAATTCATTCCTGAACTGAACAACCGTGAAATTGAAATTCCTGAGCACTATCGGCAAGGCATTCCATATCCTGGCTATGGATACCACAAATGATCTCTCAAATGTGGAACAATGAATAAATGGTATAATGATTTGCGGGTTCCGTACTGAACGAGAGAAAACATTTGCTCATATCTCCTAAACTACACGTCCTAGAGCGAAAAGGAGGTTAACCACCCCCACAAATAAACAAAAATTCCATCCAAATCCTAAAAAAATGAAATTTTTATATCAAAAATTTCTTTTGCTCATATCTTCTAAACTAAGTGTCCTAGGAGTTTAGTTCGTGACCACCCCTCAAAAAATCAAAAATTCCTTCCAAATCCTTAAAAACTTCAAATTGTGATATGAAAAACTTCATATGCTCATATCTCCTACACTAAGCGTCCTATAGCGAAAAGGAGTTTAATTTGTGAGCGCCCCCAAAAAATCAAAAATTTTTATATGAAAACCGTGACCACCCCTCAAAAAATCAAAAATTCCATCCAAATCCTTAGCATATCCCCAAAAAAATCAAAAATTCCATTCAAATTCTAAAAAAAATCAAATTTTTTATATGAAAACCTTTTTTCCTAAACTAAGAACGAATAGGAGCTTAATTCGTGACCACCCCAAAAAAATCAAAAAATCCATCCAAATCCTTAAAAATTCAATTTTTTATATGAACAAATTCATTTGATCATATGTCCTACACTAAGCTTCCTAGCGCGAAAAGGAGGTTAATTCGTGTTTATATGAAAAACTTCTTTTGCTCATATCTCCTCAATTAAGCGTCCTAGAGTGAAAAGGAGGTTAATTCGTGACCACCAAAAAAAAAATTAAAAATTCCATCCAAATCCTTAACAAATAAAAATGGTTATATAAAAAAACTTCTTTTGCTCATATCAAAAAAAAAAACCATCCAAATCCTTAAAAAAATAAAAAAATTTTATATGAAAAACTTTTTTTGCTTTTTTGTGAGCACCCAAAAAAAAAAAATCTAAAATCATTTCAGGCTTAAAAACTATTGACATTTATTATTAAGGCGCTTTGTAATTGAAGCATAAAAATCTAATTTGTGGTTAAACGACGATGACGGTTAGGTTAGGTTATGTGGTAGCCATAAGCGTAGGAAGGCCTCTGGGGAGGGGGGTCTAAGCCTAAGCAGAAAAATGTTAGCCCCCCCCCAGAATTTGAAAACCTATTTACGAATTTGCATTGTGGTAGCAGTTGCCGATTTTATTTCCTAACATTGTCTTCTAAATTGTAAGTTGGTTTCTTTACTATATGGTGAATTTTGTGATATTTTTATGATTTTTAATGCATTATAAAGCTTGTTTGTCGAATATTTTCAAAAACTATTAAAATATTAAAATTTTCTAGAATAGATTAGCATTTTTGCGGCAAAATTTGAAAAGTTTTTACCATTTTATAAACTTTTACTCTTTTTTAATCTAATACAAAAAAAAATACCGATTAAAAACACAACACGTCGCAGAGTTCCTCGATCTGGCCATAAGCTGAATACCAAAGCATATAACATAAAAATGGATGCAATCACAATAAACTGTTACAACAACAACAACCCATTAAAAACCTATTAAAGAAAAAATGAGTTAAAAAATTTAATCAAAACAACTTCCTGCGTATTTAAAATAATTAATTTCTTTGTGAAGACATTTTTGGAAGTGCTTTTACAGTTGTGCCTTTAGAAACACAACACAAAAAATTTTTGGGAAGTGCTTTTACAGTTGTGCCTATAGAAACACAACACAAAAATTTTTTTGCTGGGAAAAAGTATGGAACTACTTTTAGTTACTTTTTTATAAATTAATCGTCGAGTTATATTGAAGTCTGATTTTTTATTAATTTTTATAAAATAAAACATGAATCGAACTGAAGTTCAGTCTATTAATTTTTTTCTAGGGGGGCTATAGCCCCCCACCATCTAGCTACGCTAATGGTGGCAGCCGATGTATCAGGCTCACTTAGACTATTCAGTCCATTGTGATACCACAGTGGTGAACTTCTCTCTTATCACTGAGTGCTGCCCGATTCCATGTTAAGCTCAATGACAAGGGACCTCCTTTTTATAGCCGAGTCCGAACGGCGTTCCACTTTGAAGTGAAACCACTTAGAGAAGTTTTGAAACCCTCAGAAATGTCACCAGCATTACTGAGGTGGGATAAAGCACCGCTGAAAAACTTTTTGGTGTTCGGTCGTAGCAGGAATCGAACCCACGACCTTGTGTATGCAAGGCGGGCATGCTAACCATTGCACCACGGTGGCTCCCGATGATGAAACCTGAGAAAACGAATACATAGTGAAAACATGTAGCAAGTAGTCAGTTGTTACCTCTTTACAAAAGTAAAATTTTCGGAAGAAACCTATGACAAAGTATATATAAGTTTCATTGACATTCAGAAACCGGTTTTCGCGATTAACCGAAAATGCCAGATTAACCGGTGTCGGTTTTAAAGTTTTGAAAAAGTCGAATTTTCGAATTCAAAAATTCAATTAAATCTCAATCTTCCTAGTTTTCTTATTTTTTTTTTGTATGATTTTAGTATTTCTTTATGATTCGTTTTTATAAGCAATTTCTCATATAAATTAAGATGACTACGCCGTACTATCCTACATCCACTTAGATAAACATTTTCATGGTTAGAGCATAGCAGTTGGAGAAGGTTTGAATTGAATATGAACTGCACTCCACGAATAATGATTGTCATGGTCCTAATGGAATATACCAAGAAATTTTTCTGTTTATTGTTTCGAATATTTTTTTCGTACCAACATACATCCTGTGTCAATGTCACATGTGTGTGTTTTTTCGGTAGTTTTGTATGAATGCTGCCAATGTTGAACGCCAATTTTTTGCTTCTTGGGGAGGTCTGCTACTCGAAAATGATGTTATTTTGATGATGATGCTAACGATTATGACAATGGCTAGGTAACTGGCTGATGATGAGATGATATGACGACGAGATGACACACGTCATATGTCTCACGCCTCCTCCACCACCTGTTTCGTCCCCCACTACAAACGTCATTGTGTCCTTACAGCAATTGTTGGTTGTCCTTGGTGTTGTGATGCCGTGTTGAGCTTACGATTGTTGTGGAGTGCTTTCCTTGCTACAGTTGATGTTTTGTAATCCCAATAATGATGATTATTTTTTCCCCTTACAAAGGTAAAAAATGATAATGGTAAAACACGTCTGCATATGGTTGAGTCGAACCATGTTTCTTTGGTGTTGTTCGTCGATGTTTCTTTTATTAGAGAGGAACATGTCCTTGTTGTCTCGTTGTCTTTTGTGGCAACATGTCGAGCGTTGGAATTGGCATACAGGCAATATCAACGAAAACAGTAGCAGCAGCACTCGTGGCACTCGCCGTATGTTATCCTCGTTAAGCTTATTATCAGAATTGCATATTTTGCTTATGGCCCTAGTATATCAGAGGAATTTTAAGGCATTTTTATCTGGAATATTTTATGCAGGATTGGATGCAGCATGCTTGCTTGTTTTTTGGGAAAAATATCATTAATTTTAATTTTAACACAATTCCCTTTGTAATGATGTGAAAATCTCTTAAGCACTCCTGTCAACGAACTGTCGCCGTTGAACGCTACGGCCACGTACAACATCCTCCCCTTCGGAGATCCTTGCCACCGTATATCTGTGGAAAGCTGAGAGCTGAAGATGAGGTTTCATCCTCATATCATCAAAGTTGACATATGAAATTCATCAGGCATTATGGTTGACATCTGTGTAGTTTTTTTTTTTTGCTTCTATCCGTGGCTCTTTTCTTGGTCGTGGTTTTGATATTTCATCGACAAAAAAACGTGACCGAAATATCTGAACATTGGAGAGTGTGGGAGTAGAATCCTGGCGCCACAAGGAGTACTGTTTAGGTGGTGTTATTGTTTTTCATGATTTTTGACCGTTAGAAGATACCTTATTGTTTTATTTTTTTCTTGCTTGTTTCCTTTTTGTTTTGTGATTTTGGAATTTTAATTTAATTTCATATGGATGTAATGGTGAAAATGACCGGAAGTATATGGTTCAGTTAAGTTCTTAATACTAAGTGAGTTTCTGTGGGTGTGTGTTAGAAGAGAGCAACAACATTATTTTGTATGAGGTGTGGTGTATATAGAGTGGAATATATAGTGGTCTCTGGCTGATATTGACAATGTTGATAAAATACTGAAATACACATTTTTAGTTACTTACTCGATATTGTCGTTTTATTTAAAGCTACTATTTGGTGCAATTAAATCCTAAGACTCAGGGCTATACGGCATATTAAACATAGTAACATTTGTTGGTGCAAATCGGTACCAATGTCTGAATTTCCCGAATACAAATACCGTCAACCGTCGAACGAAATTAATTAAATATTTGCTTTTTTTTAATACTTTAAATAACTGTTTTTATACTCACATTTCAGTAAAGAATTTTACAGCTAAAATGTTTCAGCTTAAATTAAAAAATCCTCAAATTATTAAAATTTCGTACGGTTTTATTGGACAATATGATAAAAGGAATTTGTATTATTATGTTATTGAAAAGAAAATGTCACACTGAAAGACGAATTTTCGTTGATAAAGAAGGACATTTTAAACAGACAAAGTTTTTTTTTACCATTAAAATATATTCTTACATAAAATATGTTACTTAAAGGGGAATTTCATTTGTATAGAATTTGTTTCGGAGGAAAGTATCCTTTCTCAAATCAGAGAACTGCAACCGGTGGCTTTTTTTCGTATTGCAATCTTACCCACAAAATGTCGGTGGCAGTGAGTAAGACACCAATTACCATGCGATCTTTTACATTGATACAAATGCGAGAATAAAAACACTATTAGTATATGAAAATGTTCGTATGCAGTGTCTTGCAATCTTAATCCAATCGACATCGTAACAACGCTCGGTAAAGAAAAAACGAGTGTGGCACTTAAGAGTGATTGCACTCAACAACAACAATTACTAGCAGTTGGCATTAGCTCAAGAGAATTGAGAGAGTACCAAATAAGAGAATACCAAACTGCTGAGATATGGGTAACCCAGTGCTGCCGCTAGTGAAAAATTGAGTGAAGTAGATTTTGGAAAAAAGTGGAGTAGATTGAATAAAATTGAAGTAGCATACATTTTTGAAAACAAAACAATAGAATTCATTTTATTATACCCTCCACCATAGGATAGGGGTATATTAACTTTGTCATTCCGTTTGTAACACATCGAAATATTGCTCTAAGACCCCATAAAGTATATATATTCTGAGTCGTGGTAAAATTCTGTGTCGATCTGAGCATGTCCGTCCGTCTGATGAAATCACGCTAACTTCCGAACGAAAGAAGCTATCATCTTGAAACTTGGCACAAGTACTTGTTATTGATGTTGGCCGGATGGTATTGCAAATGGGCCATATCGGTCCACTTTTACGTATAGCTCCCATATAAACGAGAAGCAAATTTCATCCGATCCAGCTGAAATTTGGTACATGGTGTAAGTATATGGTCTCTAACAACTATGCAAAAATTGGTCGACATCGGTTAATAATTCAATGATTAAAACCGCTATGTTCATCGTAATTAAAGGAATAGGAAAAACAATTATGTAATATGGGGAACGATTTTAAAATATGAAGAAGAACAAAAAGTGAAGCAGATTTTTGGAAGAAGGAGTGACGAAGTAAATTTTGTGAAAATGAAGCAAAATACTTCGATTGAAGTAGTAGCGGCAGCACTGGGGTAACCAAATTGTGTGATTGCTTTACTACAGTGTTTTCGAGAGACCAACACTCATACTAACAAAAACACCGACAGTCGTCGGTTGCATTGGATATTGGTGGTTGAATTTTTTTTACCAATTGGTGTTTTAAGATTGCAAATATTGGTGTTTACTACGAGTAAATACACTGGTCGGTTGCGGTAGATCGCAAAAAAAAACATTGTTTTGTTGCTAATTGCATTTTCCCTCACATCTTTCTCACATCCACGAGGTTTTTTAGTTCTTAACACCTTTTCCTGTAATACCAACAATGTAGAAGAAATTATACGATTTTATAAATGTTTAAAATTTTTTTTACCTTTCGCCTGGACGGAGAATCGAACCGCGGACCATGCACTTTGTAAGCCTACACACTAACCACTGAGCTATGTACCTGTTATGGTCACCAATAGATAAATATCCATATAAGTTATATTTAGCATAGCTTGCGGCGCCCACGAACCGAATAAACAAAGTTTATATAACAGAAACAAATATTTAGTTTGGCACCGTGGAGCAGTGGTTGCTACGTCCGGCTTGCATGCCAAGGGTTATGGGTTCGATCCCTGCTTCGACCAAAGTTTTTTTTGTTTTGTTTTTTTTTACATATATTCCAGATATGTTCGGAAGATTCCGAAAAAATGTTCAACATTACATTGAAGTATATTAAATTTTGAACTGTAAAATGTGTCTTATTAAAGACCTAAATTCAGAAAAGAATAGTGTTTGATATAAACGAAATGGACTGTGTTGTTGTTTCAAAAAAAACTTTTTTATTTAAAAAATAAACATTTTGTAACAAACGAATTTTTTTGGTGTTAAAAGTTTAAAATTTTCGAAGCAATTCAAAAAACTCTAACAAAAGAAAAACGTTTTCGGTACTCGTTTTCCAAACGTTTTTTTCTTTGCGTGTGACTTTAAATTAATAAATTGTTAGTCATAACCGAGCCACATGTGACTCAAAACCTAACTCATTTCCCATGTAAAATCCTATTCAGTTTTAACACGTGTTGTCATTGGAACGAGTCAGTTGTCACTCATCCTTGCATAAGTTTCAGTTAACCAAAAGTTAACTCAAAATGAATTAGCTTTTGGATGATAATATATAAGCGCATTTAAAGTTAGCTAATAACTGATTAGTTTATGGTGAGCTCTCACCATTCATTTTATTCTGAAATAATCAAAAACATATTCAGTCTTTGTAACCATATTACAAGAAATAAAATGTAAAATATAATATAACGCAAATATAAGTTCTATTAATATAAGGCTTGATTGCTGTTGTTGTAACAGTTTGTTGTGATTTCATCCATTTTTATGCTTTTTGGTACTTAAGGAACTCTGCGTTTAAGTTGTTGATCTGGTGGTGAGTCGGGTAGGTTTAGCTTGGCAAGCGAAAAGATGTCGCGTGTCACGTGGCACTTAGCTTGAGTGTCCGATCCCACGGCGGCGGGTTCTTTGTAGCGGATTGGCCCAATGGTTCCAATTCATCGGCCAGCGGCTGCCACATCAGTGTATGAGTTTTGCCTTAATTTCTTTCGCTTTCATTTTCTTTGAGATTTTGTTGTAGACGTTGATTGCAAGTGGGTTTCATCAGGAACTCCAAAAGGCTTGAAAGCATATGTCAATAGTTTCCCTGGATCTTTACCTCCATTACAAACAATTTTATCTAATAGATAACAATAATCTACACCCAGAAAAAAGTGCCTTCGAAACTAAAGGAAAAATTTTTCATCAATATAGTTTATCCATTTTATTTCCATTAAGGTAAATTTTTGTGAGAAATAATAAAATTTACTCGTTTCAGTAAAAAAATCCTATACTGTAAGCAGTTAGGAATAGTTCATTAACTAGAATAAGGCATGGAATTTTACTCATACTATTTTCTTCGCTGGGTATAAGAATTTACTACTGAACAAGAAAATTTTATTCACCGATAACAAAGCATTCGTAAAAATAAACAAAAACCGAACTAAAACCAAGTTTCCTCAAAATTAGTAAAATTTCTTATAAAATGATAATTGCGACTTAATTTATAATAGAAAGTTTTTCATACATACGAACAACACTTGGCATAGAAAAATATTTTAGTTCATTCGTAATTCATTCGAAACACACTTGTTAGAATATAGGAAATTTTCCTATATTTCTATTGTCTACCTGTAATCGATACCTGTCATCGCAATCTATGTGTTTGCGCGTGGGTGTAATCGATATGTTTGCGCGTGGGTTGTTTTTTTAGTTGGAATCGCGTTGTTGTGGTATACGGAAAGATTGTTAAAAAATAATATTGTAAAATAATATAATAAATAACAAATAAAATATATAAAATATTTATTATTTTAAATTAGTGAGAAAAATTTTCGTTTTTTGAAAATAAATCTATCAATGTTCGTGATGGTATATAAAGAAAGAAAACACCAGCAGAATAACAACCCTTTCATTTGTCTTCATTTTGGAATCTTCAATTATCAGGTAATATTCAGTGACGCTAACCTTTTGTAACAAAAATGGTTTATGATTTTTTATATTTGTAGATATTGAAATTGTAAAAGGAGGACAAAATCGTTAGGCAGCAACTTACTAAAAGTGAAAAGTACAAGAAGAAGAAAAAGTGCGTTTTACAGTTGATAATATCACATGGAAATTGGAAACAGCGGAATAATAAACTAATATTTCAAGGAGATTCGATGCTGTTGATTCTTAATAAATATATTCAATATATTAATAAAACATGTCTTTTATTGAAGATAAAATTGTTTATATAAATAAATAAAATTGTATTTAAAAACGAAGGTAAGCAGTTCGAATTATGAAGTAAAAGTTTTACCACAAATGTGTAAGATTTGTCCAAATGAATGAAAAAATTTCAATAAAATCATTCCATATATGAATTCAAATCAGTTAAATTTTTTCATTCTGTAGTATAGTGGTACATAAATATAGGAAAATGTTAACTAATATATGGAATGCATTATACCTAATTTCTACGAAAATCACATCGTTCAAACAAATAAAAATGTCTTTGGCGCTATACGAAGTTCAACTTTCTTCACAATGAGTTCATTTTAACTTAAAGAAGGGGTCACTTTTTTCTGGGTGTATATAAGAAAATAATAAATTGATTTACTACCATACCCAATAAACATCAAACGGTCCATTAAAATTTTTGTTGGGAGTTTCCATTTATTCCTTCAATGTTACCCCAATTCTACATAAAAATTTTCAATTATTAAGTTGCATTTTAGTTATGTATTTAAGTTTTACTTACAGCAATCTATCGGAAAAAAATTTTTCTGTAATCAAAAGCTAATCTGAAATGTATATAAAAAATCCAAATGACATTTATGGCCGTAAATATATTTGTTTGTTTACTTATTTGATTTTTTCTATGACTTTAGTTTGCTTACAGAGGCATCAGTTTTGAGTGGGTAAAAAGGTAACTCATTTCTGATCGAGAAGAAGTGAGTTTACACAATATTCAATTGTCTCAAGGCTGCATAATTATTGAGTTAACTAGAAGTCACCTCAAATTAGTTAGTAATAAGTTAGTTTGTTTTTGAGTGAGTTCAGAAAATTCCTACAGGGAACCCTGTGAAAACCCCCTCACACATAAGTGTTTCTTAGAATGGGTGGTTCACTTTGATCGTTTCCCTCATCTTCACAAGTGGAAAGAGAAAGTAATAAACTTAAATATAAACACTATGCTGGAGATTATTGATATTTTGGTACATAGGACGTATTTGTTCCATATGCATTTGTTTTGATTAGAACGCCTCAGACAAAGATTATAGATTTGAGGAAGATAGGAAATTGGCTTGCATCATTCCAAATGTTGCATTTATCAGATTAGTTTAATACATGTTTGTAATCTTTCAGTTGTTTTTCGTTTTTAATTTTTAAATGAAAAATGTAATTTTCTTAATGAAACAATGTTAAATTTTAGGCAACAACAAAAAAGAATATACATTTTCCCCTTTATGGAAATTTATTTCGTGCTCTTAATTTATTTTTATTTGCATTTTAATGCTATGTCAATAACATACTTGTCGTATAAAGGGTGATACGGTCAAAATTTGGTCAAGGGAAAACGCGTGTAAATCGGTGAAATCGTTTATTTAAAAAATCAAATTAAATTTCTTTTTCAAGTTCAATTAGTATAAAATTCAGGAAAAGTATTCAGTTAGGCTTTCGCTTTTCCAAATCCGAATTGCCGGGCCTCACGCTTGACACCTGCCATCAGATTTTGTACAGCCACCTTGTCCACCTTCTTCGCCGCAGAAAGCCAGTTTGCCTTGAACTGCTGCTCGTCCTTAGCAGTTTTTTTGGTCTTCTTTAGGTTCCGTTTGACAATAGCCTAGTATTTCTCAATTGGGCGGAGCTCTGGCGTGTTGGGAGGGTTCTTGTCCTTGGGAACCACCTGCACGTTGTTGGCGGCGTACCACTCCGTGTTTCTTCAGGAAAGGCAGCAGACGTTTATTCAAACACTCTTTCACGTAAATTTCTTGGTTGACAGTCCCGGAAGCTATGAAAATGCTGCTTTTCAAGCCACAGGTACAGATGGCTTGCCAAACCAGATATTTCTTTGCGAACTTTGACAGTTTTATGTGCTTGAAAATATCTGCTACCTTTCCCCTTTATTTTGCCGTATAAAACTCCTGTCCCTGAAGCTGCTTGTAGTCGGCTTTGACGTAGGTTTCGTCGTTCATTACCACGCAGTCAAACTTCGTCAGCATCGTCGTTAACAGCCTCTGGGATCGCGCTTTGGCCGTCGTATTTTCTTTATCATCGCGATTTGGAGTCACTACCTTCTTGTAAGTCGATAGTCCGGCTCGTTTTTTGGCTCGATGCACGGTTGTAGACGATACACCCAGCTTATTTGCGGCATCTCGGAGAGAGAGGTTAGGGTTTCGCTTGAAACTATCGGCAACTCTCTTTGTCGCCTCAGCGGCTTCCGGTTTTCGATTTCCCGCCGATCCAGACTTCCTGGCTATCGACAAACGTTCCCCAAACAATTTAATTACATTTGTAACGGTTGATTTCGCAACTTTTAGCGATTTTGCCAGCTTTGCGTGCGAGTAGCTCGGATTTTCGCGATGCGCGAGCAAAATTTTGATACGCTACTCTTCTTGCTTGGACGGCATTTTGACAACTGAAGAGTGAATTCCAAAATCAAAATAGGAGCAACATTCTACACACACACCTTCAAAATGAGGGGTGTTCAGGTTTTTTAAATGCAAAATTGAAAGAAATACGTCAAGTTTATATTGACTAAATTTTGACCGTGTGGTAAATGGTTTGATGTGCTAGTAGCCAATCTCCAATCTTCTGTAATCTATAATCTTTGGCCTCAGAGATTCCATGTTCAATGCATATTTGTTTTGAACATTCGGTATTAGAGAACAAAAACAACTTTACAAACAACAACAAAAACTACTTTATTGTTTTTCAAAATAGTCCCTATTAGGATTTGTAAACGTTTGCATGCGTTTGAATAAGTTCTCGAAGCACTTTTGCCACTCTGATTGAGGTATCTCCAAAACCTGCATTCTGAACGCATCAACCGCTTCTTCCCTTTTATTTCTGGCGAATTTGTTGTTGGCGAAGTCATTGGGTATCATGTCATTACTGATTTTGGACGACCTTCGGGAAATTTATCTTGGAATGAACTACTACCTCGGTTGAATTCATCATACCATCGATTAAAACTGGTATTTGACGGAGTTTCATCGCCAAAAATTGAATTCATCGATATACTGTTGTTGAGTTTTCAAATAATGGCATGACAATTTACACGATGTAATTCCAGTTTTTGGGCGAAATGAATCGTTGCTGTAAACCACACAAATAGTGCTCGTTCTGAGTACGTATGATCTCAAAAATATTAAGCTTTACGGGCTAAAGTGAATTTGCTATATATTGGATGAAAAAAACTCATATCTACTTGAAGAAAATGGTCGATGTAAAGCTTAAAACGTGTCCTCATGTGGTGTTTGATACAAATCAAGCAAAAACAAAGTGGGCTTACTGTGGGAAAAAATGCTACAAAAGAAAGAACACAGGGAGCATTTTTTTTAAAGAACAAAGTAGAATATTGTACATTGTTTATAGAAAAAATTAGGTTTCACAAAATGAAACGGAAACGTTCACGAAAAATCAAAACTGAAGTTTCACGGTTTCGTCCAAGGGCGTTCACGATTTCATGAAGGGCTTTTGTTTTTCTGTGGCCTTGAAAAGTCTTAACATATTCGTTAGACGTTCTTATGACAACTCCGCGGGTGGTTCAATGCGGTAAGGCGACTGTTAGCGCGTGTGGTTCGGTAGCGTTTTTTTTATATATATTAACTTTGTCATTCCGTTTGTAAAACATCGAAATATTGCTCTAAGACCCCTTAAAGTATATATGTTCTGGGTCGTGGTGAAATTCTGAGTCGATCTGAGCATGTCCGTCCGTCCGTCCGTCCGTCCGTCTGTTCAAATCACGCTAACTTCCGAACGAAACAAGCTATCGACTTGAAACTTGGCACAAGTAGTAGTTATTGATGTAGGTCATAATTATATATAGCTCGGATGGTTATGCAAATGGGCCATATCGGTCCACTTTTACGTATAGCCCCCATATAAACGGACCCCCAAATTTGGCATGCGAGGCCTCTAAGAGAAGCAAATTTCATCCGATCCGGCTGAAATTCGGTACATGGTGTTAGTATATGGTCTCTAACAACCATGCAAAAATTGGTCCACATCGGTCCATAATTATATATAGCCCACATATAAACCGATCCCCCGATTTGGCTTGCGAGGCCGCTAAGAGAAGCAAATTTCATCCGATCCGGCTGAAATTTGGTACATGGTGTTAGTATATGGTCTCTCACAACCATGCAAAAATTGGTCCACATCGGTCCATAATTATATATAGCCCCCATATAAACCGATCACCAGATTTGACCTCCGGAGCCTCTTGGAAGACAAAACTGCATCTGATTCAGTTGAAATTTGGTACGTGGTGTTAATATATGGCCTCAAACTCCCATGCAAAAATTGGTCGATATCGGTCCATAATTGTATATAGGCCCCATATAAACCTATCCCCAGATTTGACCTCCAGAGCCCCTTGGAAGAGCAAAATTCTTCCCATTCTGTTGAAATTTGGTACGCGATGTTAGTATATGGTATCCAACAACCATGCAGGAATTGTTTCCTATCAGTCCATAATTATATATAGCTCCCATATAAACCGATCCCCAGATTTGACCTCCGGTGCCTTTTGGAGAAGCAAAATTCATCCGATCTGGTTGAAATTTGGTACGTGGTGGTAGTATATGATATTTAACAACCATGCCAAAAGTGGTCCATATCAGTCCATAATCATACATAGCCCCATATAAAACGATCCCGTGATTTGGTTTTGGAGCCTCTTGGAGGAGCAAATTTCATCCGAGTGAGTTGAAATTTGATACATTGTGGTAGTATATGGTCGTTAACAACCATGCGTAACTAGGTCCATATCGGTCTATAGTTATATATGGCCCTCAGATAAATCGATCCCCAATCACACAAAAATTGGTCCATATCAAGTTCATAATTTTATATAGCCCCCATATAAGCGACCCCCATATTTCAATTCTGGCTTTCTACGTACCGCGCGAAAAGTCCATATCGATTCGTAATTATTTGTAGACTTAACTATACATAACTTTTTTGTCTAATATATACCACGTATGGACTAACTTACAATTTAGAAAACGATGTTAACAAGTTTTAAGATTCAACAACCCAAGTAATTCGATTGTGGATGACAGTCTTTCGTAGAAGTTTCTACGCAATCCATGGTGGAGGGTACATAAGATTCGGCCTGGCCGAACTTACGGCCGTATGTACTTGTTTTTTTATAAATTCGTAACCATTACGTTTTCAGATCATGAACGCTAGTTGTTGTTTTGACATGATGTCTCTTTATAGACTATACATCACAGGATCATTTCTGTAGTCAGTCTTTAATTACTTTCATTGCAAAATGGTGTCAGTTTATCGTTGTCAGATTGATACCGTCTGTTCTCCGTTTGACACCATATGTGTGTTGATTCACTTTCATTGACGGATCGTTTTGAAATGAGCACTGAGAAAAGAAAACAAGAATCTTGCGATATAATAGAGATATATGCTCGTTAGTTTTTTTTTACTTTTATAAATTCTATCCAACAAACAAGAGCTCAAGGAAACTGTTCCATAATTGCGGATTTGGTAGCTAAAACAAAATTTCCTACACCCGACATAGAGAAAAACACCTCAACTTTCAAAGTAAAACCATATTTATATCTTTATATATACTATGGTTGCAGAATTAGTTCCAAAAACCGAAATTTGCAGCCGCAGTGTCAAGCAAATAAATTTACTACCCGTAATCCATAGTGATTGGTACCGCTAGATCTTTCGTAAAGAAAGCAAAAAACATAGAAAAGACCCTAAATATGTTTTGCACCAAAAGTCACGGTGGTAGTTTTGTCAATGTTTCAATTGAATGTTCAGATTTGAAATATATTGAAAAACTTATTCTGGCAGCAAAGGTTCGACAAAAACGCCGCGTGTCCATATTTCAATAGAAATATACCGAAAATGAAAAAGTCTAAAAACCGTAAAAAGGATATAAATTTTTCCCCGTTAAAAACTTTAAAAAAGCCAGATCTATCGAGAACAAAGCTAAATTGACAACTCTGGTAATGGATAATTAAGATTAAGCTCGGCCGAACTTGTACACGTAATAGACTACTGCATGTCTATTGCCTTCTCCTACAAATATTTAAATTTTAAAGTATTTAAAAAGAGATTTTAAATTAATTTTCTTTGAGTACGAACCTCATTTTTCAATCAAGGTACTTTGTTGTGCTATATTATGGATAGTTCAGCAACAATGTGTCCTTTTTGATATTAATTTATATGAGACAAGATTGCAGTCAAGAAATTCAATCACCATTTCTAAACAAATGACTCTCTAAACTCTCGTAAAACCCATATGTGGTCGCAAGCAATCAATTCAACTTTAAAGTTTTACCCAGGGACACGATGAGCATCCCAAAGACAACAAACCTTGCCTTGGCTATGAACTTCATAGTGCATCGTCAAAAATCTTTACAGGAAAATTCAATTATAAATCTTTTGTTGTTATCCTTGAGAGTACCATAATTAATTGTCCTTAGAAGCATCCCAAGGAGAGAAGAGCAAGGATACTTTCCTAGCCATAAATCCAAGACACGTAAGGTAAATAACTAAATTACCCTTTGTTGCAGAGAACAAGGAATGCATCTATATTTTGCAATAAATGCAAGGTAAACTTAATTCCATTTACTCTGTCATTTTTCCAGTAAAGTGGTTTTCTCCATTAACACATTTTTAAAGCATAAAAATGTCCACATTTAATCGAAGCTAGGATAAGCAGGACATTGTGTAAACACTCGATTTAAGAATATCGTAAAACGTTTTGTTGTGGCCAAAACCCCTCACCGAGTATCCCAGTCCAAGTTTCCCATCCTCTAATGACAGACCGTTTGTTTCATTTATTGGCTAAAATAACGACTTTTTGCAGTAAACCAAAATAAAAAATGGCCATTAGCATACTGTTAAGCCAGCTATAGCAAGCAAGTATGTTAAGACCAAACGACAAAGGACATGCATAACCTTTCGCCGCACTAGGGCAGATATCTAAAAAGGCGTGAAATTAATTTACATAATTTTACGCTCTTTGATCGCTCCAAATTGCCTTCTCCTTCATGGCCATGCATTTTGTTGGCTGCTTCGCCCTTCGTTTTGCCCTCGAATTGGCCATGAGATGATGACGATGATATTGCCCAGGGCCATGAACTGGCTTAGCCAGGCTATTGCAATCGGTTTGGGGATACTTTATGCTCTTTGGTGTTGTCGCTCTGCTTTGCATCGTTTTTGTTTTTTTTTTTTGGTTTTTGGTTTTTGGTTTGGTTTAGATTTTGCTTTGGCAATGGTGTCAAGTGAAATTTACGCCTCCCCGTACGCCAATACGTTTTATGCATGAAATGTATGCTAAATGCTGGAGCCGTTAAGCTGTGAACTCAAGTTGCACTTGAACACTTGAGATACCTAAAATGTCACTTTACAACCTCTTGGGGAGTCGAACAATGCCAAATGAACTCGAAGACAATGGGCTATTAAAAGTCGACAATTTGAGTGTTAAATATCCTTGGGTCGATTATAAATACTTCATGGGATATAATAAAAAAATGTAAATAATAAAAATTCGCACATGTATATTCCGGTACTTCTTGGGGACATAGGAAAATCCAGTAATCTTTGATTTCTATCGCAAATATCCAATGCTGAGACTATCGATATTTTTGCAGCTCCAGTATATTGTCTGTAATGGAATTATATAGTTCAACTTTAAATCAGAGAAAGTAATTTTTCTCATTAAACAGTTTAATTTTCATCTGTGAATTTATTTTTTTGAAACATTTGAAAGATATTCAAAACCTTTCTATTACACAGAAAAAAATTTTGCGAAAATTTTTCCAATTAAATTCTTACTTGACTTTAAAAAAAATATTAAATTAAAAATTTGATTGATTCAAAAAACGTTTTAATTGAAATAAAAATCAATCACACAAATTAACAGTATCAATTTTTTTTAATTGGATCAATTATTTTTTTAATTTCGTTATTGAAGACAAAAAATATTTTTTTGTTTATAGCAAAGACCACACAGAAAAAAATATCACCAAAATATTTCCAATTAAAAAGTTAATTGAAGTTGAAAATTTTTTCAATTAATAAATTAATTGATACAATTAACTTTTTAATCATGATAGAAACATTAAGTTAATTAAGTCAATGATTGAAATTTTTAAAATGTTTAATTAAAAAATTAATTGATACAATTAACTTTTTAATCAAATTCGGAAGACTAATTCAGTTAAAAAAGTGCTGATTTTTTTTTACTTTTTTAATTAAAAATGTATTTCAAACAATCATTTGTTAATCCAAATAAAAACTCTAAGCCAATCTAACTAAGTAATTAAAAATAGTTACCCTTTTTAATTAATAAATTAATTGCGTTTTGCAATCAACATCACTTAAATTTTTAATTGAATCAATTAAAAAATTTGGACAAACTTCATGTTTGCCCAAATTTTTATGAATTTAATTATTTTTTTTTATTTATGAATTTTTATGAATTACACATTAATGAATTACATTTTTGAATTAATGAATTATGAATTAAATTGTACTCTCTATTTTGCTTTGAATCATAAATGTGAATTATTTTCAATAACTTTTAGTAAAATCTTACTAAATTATTATCGATAAAAATCTATTGTGAATTTTTCCTAAATGAATTTGGTACTCTAAGCTCTCATCGGTTTAAGACGCTTTCTTTTGTATTCACTTTCCCTCCAACTTTCAAACGATGAGCATCAAAAACCATTTCTCCTCTCCTTTACTTTCTTCTCTATTTTCAATAAAACATTGTATTATCCTAAACTAAAACATCTCTGTGTTATCATTTATTTTCTTTCCGGTTGGTTACTTCCTCATAACATTGTTGATTGTTTCTCATTGCTTTGAGAAATAATCAACAAACCCACCCTCATACAGTCCACTTGCTTTCTACAGGGGTATTTCACCAAACAACAAATCACCTGGTTGCTCCACTTCTCTGCTTTGAAATCCCCCCAACCCTCTCCAAAATTAATTGAATTTTGCTGAAAAAATCAATTAATTTTTTAATCAAGAATTTTTTCTATGCCCAATTAAAACTGTGATTGATACTATCATTTTCGTGATTGAAGACATTTCAATTAAAAAATTAATTGGATCAATTAATTTGGTGATTGAATCAGAGAAAAAAATTTTTGTGTGCATAGAGAGAAGTAGATGGGAGATTGGCTGCTGAGAATATCAAACCATTTACGGTGCTAGGTCCATACTTTTCGTTTATCGAACCAAACGCGTATACGATAAGTAACATATTGGCATAGCATTAACATGCAAATACAAAGAAATTAAGTGCAGGAAATAAATTTCCATAAACGGGAAAATGCATTTTTTTGTTGTTGCCTAAAATTTAACATTGTTTCATTAAGAAAATTAAGTTTTTCATTTAAAAAATAAAAATAAAAAACAAATAAAAAAATTACAAACATGTATGGAACAGCACCGTCAATGCAACATTTGGTGTGACGTAGGTCAATTTCTTCTCATCTCTATTGTTTTTGGTGTGTAGGTAAATATTTGTATACTGTGCGCCACACTATGCAACACCGGAGACGAGATAGACATATGGTGTAATTGGCAATATTGCCATATGAATCGATATAGCCATGCCCGTTTTTCTGTGAACACATTTTTATAATCAAAGTCCAGGTCGCAGTCTTAATTCAATCGACTTCGAATTTGGCATAAGTTTCTGTTTTGGTCCCAGAATCCATAGTTTTACCATAATTTGTTTGAAATTTTGCACAAGGAGAACAACTAATACTATAGTCTAGTATGCCAAATTTTACTGAAGTCGATTCAGATTTAGATATAGCTCCCATATATATCATTCGCCTGATATGCACTTATATGGCCCCGGAAGCCAAAGTTTTACCACAATTTGGTTGAAATTTTGCACAAGGAGAACAATTAGTACTGTAAGTCAAGAGTAATAACTTTTATTGAAATTGGTTCAGATTTAGATATAGCTCCCACATATAATTCTCTCGCCCGATTTTCCGTCATATGACCACAGAAATCAAAGTTGTAATCCGATTTACGTGAAATTATGAACAGGGAGTAAAATTAATATAGCAACTATGCATGTCCAATTGGATTGAAATCGGTTCAGATTTAGATATAGCTACCATATATATCGTTTTCCGATTAGGACAAAAATGGTCCAAAATACCAACATTTTCCTTGTAAAATCGCCACTTAACAGGTTGGCTGATAAGTCCCCGGTCTGACACATAGATGGCGTCGCTAGTATTAAATGCATATTATTTTTATACAGTACCAACCTTCAAATGATTCGTGTCAAAATTTGACGCCTGTAAGTCAATTAGTTTGTGAGATAGAGCGTCTTTTGTAAAGCAACGTTTGTTATTGTTGAAAAAATGGAAAAAAAGGAATTTTGTGTTTTGATAAATACTGTTTTCTGAAGGGTAAAAATACGATGGAAGCATGCAAAATTCAAGCGTGGTGAAATGAGCACGGAGGACGGTGAAAGCAGTGGACGCCCGAAAGAGGTGGTTACCGACGAAAACATCAAAAAAATCCACAAAATGATTTTGAATGACCGTAAACTGAATTTGATCGAGATTCCAGAGACCTTAAAGATATCAAAGGAACATGTTGGTCATATCATTCATCAATATTTGGATATGCGGAAGCTCTGTGCAAAATGATTATGATTATGATTCTGAGCGGTGTTTGCAGCTGTTAACTCGTAATACACCCGAGTTTTTCCGTCGATATGTGACAATGGATGAAACATGGCTCCATCACTACACTTCATAGTCCAATCGACAGTCGGCTGAGTGGACAGCGACCGGTGAACCGTCTCCGAAGCGTGGAAAGACTCAAAAGTCCGCTGGCAAAGTAATGGCCTCTGTTTTTTGGCATGCGCATAGAATAATTTTTATCGATTATTTTGAGAAGGGAAAAATCATCAACAGTGACTATTATATGGCGTTATTGGAGCGTTTGAAGGTCGAAATCGCGGCAAAACGGTCCCATATGAAGAAGAAAAAAGTGTTGTTCCACCTAGACAACGCACCGTGCCACAAGTCATTGAGAAGGATGGCAAAAATTCATGAATTGGTCTTCGAATTGCTTCCCGACTCACCATATTCTCCAGATCCGGCCCCCAGCGACTTTTTCTTGTTCTCAGACCTCAAAAGGATGCTCTCAGGGAAAAAAAATTTGGCTGCAATGAAGAGGCGATCGCAGAAACTGATGCCTATTTTGAGACAAAACCGAGGAAGTACTACCAAAATGGTATCAAAAAATTGGAAGGTCCTTATAAAGGTCCTTATAATCTTGAAGGGAACTATGTTAAATAATAAAAATGAATTTTGACAAAAAAATGTGCTTTTCTTTGTTAGACCGGGGACTTATCAGCCAACCTGTTACTAAGTAGAAAACATTATACTTGTAATACACATTTACACCCTCAAAAAATCGCTTCTGTAATATATACCCCAAACACATTTTGCTTCAAGTATATATATTTTCAGGATTGGTCCAAACAAAATATTGTTTGTATTGTTCAAACATATTATGTTTCACCTTGGGACATACACTGGTAGAAAAAATTTTTAATGAAATTTTCTTTGTGTGGATATTTTTTTAAGGCGGCAATTGGTTACTTCCATTATTTTACTTGCAGCATACTCTCTAACATAGGTCTCTCTTTCTAAACACCTATATGTTTATAGGCTATTTTTAAATTAATATATGTTTGCATCTGAGCATATTATGTTTACAAACCTTTTATGTCCCAAACATAATATGTTCTAACATATTAACATATATGTTCCAAACATGTTATGCTAGTTTATGAACATTATATGCTTGCACTTAAAAATATTGTGTTAAAAAAATTGAGTTCCAAACATATAATTTTTACACACAACATATGGAAAACAGGCTTTTTCGTCCGTGTATCGACCAGTAAATCATAAATACACTTTTTTGAAGTTGCCTCAAAATTGGTTCAGATTTAAATGCATATTTAAATCTGAATATATTTTTAATAAAACTAAACATTTAATTTAAATTCAAGAACAATTGTCCAGATTAAGTCTGATTTAAATGTGTGTATTTGGGACATAAACCTCTATATATAGCACCAAACATATTTGACTATTTGATATTGTATCGAAAATGTGGATCTACAAAGTTGTGCAGGGTATAATATAGTCGGCCCCGCCCTACTTAAGTCTTTCCTTACTTGTTTTTGTAATATAATCCTTAAATTTTAAATTGAATATCTTTAATGTGTAGGCATTAAGTCTAAAACAAATTCCTTATTAAAAAACACACACACATACACTTTTCGGTTATTGTATGTAGTGGTTTTTTATACTTCACTTTAATTAAAACTTAACAAGGTCTTTTCACATTTTGTCCGCTTGGTCGTTACTCATATGGAATTGGGTTGAATTTTAGAAATGGAATCAACCATCAACCATCAGTACTCGCACATACGCACACACTCATCTAGAGGATGAATTTAATTTTTATTTTATTAGAACCACAACTTATGTAGGACACAAAGTGGATTTTGAGCAGGGACCTTTTGTCTGCTAAGCCGTCAACATCTTTTCGGACTCTTGGCCAGACATGGATGTACCCCCAAACATTGCCAGCTGTGGTCTGGCTGGAAGCGGGACACTTGGCGTATTATCCCCGCATTAACACCGGACAACCAACAACCCATTCGAGAACAAAGGATACAAAGTCCTTTTTCCAGTGGTACTTCATGTAGTGTGTGACTTATTTTAGCTTTGGGACATTTCCGCACTTACCAACCAAATTGAACTGAACCCCCGGCATGGAAAAAGGCAACACTCACATACAGACATGGCAATTCAAACAAACAAAAAAAACTCATCAAATTGCGTTGAAATTAACAAAAAAAATCAAGAAAGGGTGGAGAGGAAGGAAGAATGTTGACCAGAGTTGGAGTTTATTTTAAAATCGAATGCGTGTTGTGTTTAGGTGGACTATGAGAAATAGCCGAAATTACATATGCATGCTGTAAAGGACATCCTTTATATTCAAGGACACACGCACTCACACAAATTCACATTGTGTAAAAAAAAAACAAAAGGAGCCAACATGTGTTAGTCTACCGGATGATGGGAGTAGGGTTTCTGGACCATCTTCTACTTTGTATGCCGTAAATCTGATTAACATTTTTAGAATTTGCCTTTTAATGTGATTTCTGATCAAAAATGTTTTACATTCGGATGTGTCCATATGTCCCATAGAATATGGCAAAAGGGTATTACCTCGATGCCTTAACCCATTGTGTATTCTATGGGTGGTGGAGTACTGACCACCACCCACCACTATCTGCACCCACTATGGTGCGGGTAATATTCAAATAATGTTACGCATGATTCTGGTTGGGGCTACATTTGCCTCGAACAAATTTTGGGTTTGGGTTATGTGGGTCCAGTGATTCATTGTCGTTGTCATATTATTTTATTTTTGTTATTGTTTTGTTAATTAAATGAAAAATTCGCATTCATATTCAAATGCCTTCCTGTGATGGACCACCACATTCATTCATTCATTCATTACGGCTTTTGTCATTGCAAGTCTTTGATGACAAATTGAAAAAGGCCCATTAAGCAAAGTCATATCAAATAAATTCTTCCATTGCCTATGCTTCCTATATGGATGGATATTTATATTTTTTTGGAAAAAAAATTGAATATTGGGTGGTCGAAAAAGTCTTTTCGTAGTTAGTCAATAGATTTAGTTGGTCGTGATTTCTATATTTTAAAGAAATTTGTTCTTAATATTGGGCAAATTGGGTGTCCTCAAATAACAAAATATTTCATATTACGTCAGTATTTTTGTTTTCAATGAAAAATAGAACATTTGGAAAACGGATATATTTTCTGAAGAAAGAAACATTAAGAGGCGTATTTAGGTGCACTCTTAATGTTTCGTAGTAAAAATTTAATATAATATTATGCAATGCCACACGTCCTACGATGTTGTATGAAAAATTTATGTTAGTCCTCCCCAAAGTTGTATAGCATGTAAGAAAAGATGGAAAAAACGTTTGCTATTAAAGTTGTTTGTTACACCCAGAGAAGAAATACGATCACCTCAAAAAAATTTGCAGAAAATTTATTTTAGAAATAACATTTTTTATAGAAATAAATTTTTCAGATAATTTTCTATATAAATAAAAATTTCAGATAATTTTCTGTAGAAATAAAATTTTGCAGAAAATGTTCTAGAAATTAAATTTTCAGAAAATTTCCTATAAAAATAATATTATTTTTTTTACATTCAAATACGCTTTTTTGTAGTGTATAAGGATAGTGTTTAATGCTTGACCTAGCTTCCATATTAAAAGGTTGAATAAATTGCCGGCAGCTTAGTCATCATCAACGCAATCCAAGGGAGCAACATCCTCAGCCACTCCATGATTCGAATCATTGGTGAAACAAATCGTGTAACTAAACTCTCTGCATCTAAAATTTTTTATTATCAAAATGCGTACTCTGCTAAGGAAGTTCTTTATCGAAAAATTTTGTTCAGCGACGTAGCTCATTTTTTGCTTCAATATGCACATTAATAGCTAGAATTGTCGATTTTGGAGTGAAAATCAGCCAAAAGCTCTGATAAACCTACCAAGTCACAGTTTTGTTTCTCTGCCTGTATCTTTAAACGACGTTTCTTCAAATACACTTGTGTGTGCATTATACATTGGTTTATAAATAGATCTTCTTCGCTGTATTCGTTACTTGTGATGTATTGGCTTTCAACACAAATGGTCTGTGTTTCGATTCAGTGCCCGGAAAAAGGTAAAATTTAAAAAGACTTAAAAAATGGATATATGTAATGCAAGAGAGAAAATGGTAAGAGAACAAAACTGTGACTTGGGTGGTTTAGCAGAGCTTTTGTGCCCATTGAACTAAAAATAAGCTACGTCGCTGAACAAAATTGTTCAAAAAAAACTTTCTTAGCAAAGCACGCACTTTGCAAATAAAATTCAATAATTTGCAAAATATAGACAAAACTGAAGATAATTGAAAGTGAAATAAAACACGAAACGTGCGTCAGCAGTTTAAACCAGTGTTGTCACTTCGATGAGTTTGTTTAGTTCTTACCATCTTTTTCTGTAATACGAACGATATATAACAAAAAATTATCCGATTTTATAAATTGTTTCAATGAAGTCGTGTTGTCGTTATAATTAAGTGATTTGACTTAAAAATGGGTATCATAACATGAAAGAACAAATTTTTGGACTAAGGACAACTTGACTTTAATAATTCAGAAAAATTCTTTAAAATTAATGAAACTATCTTTAAATTTGTTGCATTTTTGCATCTTGACTACAAGGCAAAAATCATTAAAAAATAGGATATGTTTTTCAATACTTTATTTTAAAGACATTTTTTACTTGAAACATAGCATAATTTCTACTGGAAGTCTTGTTTTTAACGGACATTTTATAGCATATGAAAAAAAGCTGAAAAAGCGAAAAATTGAAATGTGCTTCGTAAAGTCAAGTACACAAAACCCCATTTAAAAGAGAATTGTGTCTTAAAAGCATCCTTACTTGTATTCTCCGCTTCTTTGGTTCGGAATCAATACCAAAATTGTTAAAGTGAAGACACAATCTTTGGAACCGGACATGCTTTTTGTTCAGTGTATAGTGCCCTTTCGTTAGTTCTTCTTTTGTAAGAGTTTTGCCGCTGGTTTGTAAGCCAACACACTACACCCTCACAAAAAATCGCTTCTGTAACATATACTCCCAAACATATTTTGCTTCAAGCATATACATTTTTGGGTATTGCCCAAACATTTATATGTTTGATCTCTTCCAAAATATAATATGTTTGAAAGCATATTGGTCTAAGCAATATATGTTTGGGTAGTCTAAGTTCCAAACATTTTGTATTTTTGCATCCAAATTCAATAATGTTGTCTTCCAAAAAACAATATGTTATTATGTGAACATATAATATGTTTGGAAGCATTTTGCACCCAAAAATACTATATGCTTAAAAAAATTCTCCCAAACAAAAAATTTTCAAAATTTTATTTATTTATTTATATATTTACAATCATAATGAATTATGAAAATAAACAGGTAATATAGGTGTTAACAACATAGGTTTTCGACCTGAATGCTCAAAATTTTGTTTCTGCCCAATTGTATATTCCCCCACATCTTTCTCACTTCCACGACATTTTTTAGTTCTTAGCACCTTTTTCTGTAATACAAACATTGTAGAAGAAATTATTCAATTGTATGATTTTTTTTTATTTTAATTTTACCTTTTGCCGGACGGGGATTCGAACAGCGGACCACACAGTTTGTAAGGATCAAAGAAGTAGCTGATCAATTGCCCAAGGAAAAATAAAATGTTAATTTTGTAATAACAAGCAACAACCACCAACTTAATTCAATATCGCTCCCTGTTAAATAGCGCTCCAAGCTACTAAACACATATATATTTATAGGCTATTTCTAAATTAATATAGCATATTATATTTACAAACATTTTATGTCCCAAACATAATATGTTCTAACATATTAACATATATGTCCCAAACATGTTATGCTAGTTTATGAACATTATATGCTTGCACTCAAAAATATTGTGTTTAAAAATTTGTGTTCCAAACATATAATGTTTATAGCCAAACATATGAAAAACAGTCTTCTCAGTCCATTTCGTTTATATCAAGCATTTTTCTTTTCTGACTTTAAGTCTTTTATAAAACACACTTTACAATTTCGTAGTAAAAATTTAATATAATAGAATGTAATGCTGAACACCTTTTCGGGAACTTCCGAACGAATCTGGAATATATGTTAAAAAATATATTAAAAAAAAAATGGTGTTGTTCGAAGCAGGGATCGAACCCAGGACCCCTGTCAATTAATGCGGACGACAAACCACTGCTCCACGCTGCCAACAAATGTATGTTAAGCATGTAACAATATCTGACCTGTGTAGACCAAAAGTGATTCCTTTTATTAATACCGGTAATCAAAATCATATCTTGAGGTCCGGGTTCGAATCCTGCTGGGTTCCAAAAGTGGTCGGAAGATTCCGGAAAGATGTTCGACATTACATTTTTATTATGACACTTCAAAATGTGCCTTATTAAAGATGTATAGTGAGAAAAGAACAGTGCTTGATATAAACGAAATGGACAAATTGATACAAATTTTGTATCAAAAAATTTCTTGGTGATAAAAGTTTGAAATTTTGAAGAAATTCGAAATATTTGGTTTTCATATACAAATGAAAACTATTAACAAAAATCTTCTAAAGAGAATATCTGTAATCAATTAAACTGTACTAGAAACTGTATAAAAAATAAATCTCTTCCCATTGAATGTTATTCCTTTTCCTTTTTTATCATTTATATATGGGATTTAATTTTGGCATTTTGAAAAGTCACTGAAGCAAACATTAATGCTAATTAAGAGTGTCCAGGACATACTTACAGTGGGATGGTAAATTATTTTTTATGAAAGCCTTGGAGAGAGGAGATTGTGGCATTGGCGGGTAGTGCGTGCTCATTATAAACAACACCGAAAATGTTAATGAAGGTTTCCATTGGATAGGAAAGGACCTCTGCGTGAACCAAGCATCAAGAAAAAAACTGAACATCTGCAAATAAAGGGAACATAAAAAATAGACATCATCAGTCAGGCAAATGGCAAGCTAGTCAATTCATCCTCCAGTCATTCAGTCAGCCAGTCAGTTAACAAGTGGTCACTTTGATGTGGTGCAGTCTGTGGTAAACGCGTAATTTATTTTCATCTGACTGGTGGCCGGCTATGGACTGGAAGCTTATGATGTTGTTTTTATTGCTCGGACTTAATTCTTGACTAATTTCAATTATGTTCCTTTGGCAATCATTTTGAAAATATGCTTTCAATTTGTTTCCTTAAGAAATTAGAAAAAAAACCAAGAAAACTGCAAATAAACGACATCACACACACGCACACATCAGAAGACCCAACAAATGTTGGTGAAGTCTTCTTTGATGATACGCATGTTTGTGACTTTGATATGGAAATTTGTTTGCATTCACTTTGAGAGAATTTAGAGAGGTGGCCACAGTAATGTCCAGTCCAGGCAGCATATTACCATTCCTCTACCCCAGGACACTTGGCAAATGTTAATTTCTTTAAAATCTTCTCATTGACTTACCACGATTTAGTTTGGAGGATGAGTAAACTTATGTGTTGTAAGTTTTCTTTTTTGGGGGGGAAAATTTTAAGAATCTGACCAAATGCAGTCATGCATGGATAACACATTCAAATGAATGCCACTCACATGAATCCTTTGCTATTCGCATTCATATGTGTGTGTGGTTTGTGTAACTGGTAATTTGGTCCTTGTGACCATAAAAACAAAATGAATATAACCCAAGAATTCATTTTAATGGTCATAGTACCAAATAATTGAGTAAAACCTTTTCCTCTTCACATGCCTTAAGCTTGGGCCACGTTCTGGTCGAAATGATTCAAGTGAGTGATTTTGTCTAAGATTTGCCATATTTTTGTTTTTGAAGCTAAGACCCCTTGACTAATGGCTGATAATGCCGGTATTAGAGAGGGAAATCTTATAAATGTTTGTTATTCTTAAAAAGAGTCAGTTCCTTTCTTTACACGCACACATACTCACACGCAGGCACTCGCACATTAAGATCCTTGTGTAGTCTGCCATTGAGTTTCAATCAAGCAGTCCAGATACCGTCTTGAATTTATGTGTAGTTGGATAGTTTGTCCTTGCTATGTGTGTACTTTCTACGAAATATTTGTGAATTCCATCGTTGGTCCTTATAAGTATGTGTATGTGTAAATTTGTGTTTAGCAAAACATATGTGTATGTATTTGTAGTTAAAGTTTTTATAACCCTTGAATGCACATGCAAACAAATAGCCAAAGCGTTCATCTGACAACCAGGAAACATGTTCTATAGTCCGATACATGGAAAAATGTTGGATAATATCCATTTAAGAGGATAACCGAAATTCTATTTCTTTTATTGTTATACTAGGGAGATACGAAGATTTTAGTATTACCTTAAAAAACATCAATCTTTGAAAACGAAATTCAAGTCAAATAAGATTTACTCCAAAACAATTTTAGGAGAACTTAAAACCCCGGGACATTCTGCGTACGTCCCTGCCCTTCACCATGGATGAAATATAACAAATTTTTTGGATTTGGTGAAACATCCTTAAAAAATCGTTTCAAATTTTACGGTTTTTCATGTTAAATTTAAAGTTTCCACATATGGAGACAACATCATACTCTGCATTTACAAACATTGTTTTATTTTGAATTCTAGAGGTATCTAAGCTGATGAAATTCCGAATACGGTTGCCTTTTCTAATTCGGTATTGGGTAACCCTAGTGTTACAATCTTCCAACCAGAGATGGTGTGAGTAGCTATTTTTTGGGTTCTCTACTGTCAAAAAGTTGTAAACGTCATATACCTTTAGATTTGATTTCTAACTCTTTTTATTAAGAAAATATTTTGAAAGAATGACAACGCCATATTGAATTTTAGAAATTTTTAAATAATATTTTGAAATTCTAACTCAAAAGTAAATTGTAATTTTTTCCAGAATCAGGGATTTGAAAAAAAATGTAACCCATTTTAAAATTTTTGAAACTGTGAAAAATTGTTGTAGCAAAATACAAACCACCTGGATATAGATTTATATACAACCCCGATTTTCATATAAGTTTCGACCAAAAACCCAAAAGTTTTTCAACAATGGATTATCCCCTTTCAGTAATGCTAGTTATATTTCAGAATGTTTCAAAGGTTCTCTAAAATGTAGCTCGTTTGTCATTGAGATAAACCAAGAATCGGGCACCACTCAGTGGTAAGAGAGAAGTTTACCACTGTGGTGTCACAATGGACTGAATAGTCTAAGTGAGCCTGAAATTTCGGTTGCCACTATACCTAACTTAAAGTGATCATATTATACTCCTTTTCTATAAGAAAAGGACATTTGTAAATAGAAAAATTTTAAAAAATTTTAAATAAGTGGTTCTAATATGCTATACTACGTATTTTACGAAGTTTGACGACGTACATGTAAAATACGTCGTAAATGTATGTCAACTTGGAGCTTTAAACTATAAAGTTTACGTAGACAATAAGCGTATACACTGAAAAAACAGTGAACCCACCAGAAGAAAACACTTAGTTTGTTTTTTGAAATTTTTTAATATTTTTAGAAAATTTTAACTAAACAGTATTACAAACACATCGCGCCGATATCACAAAATTAGTGACATACGAAGTTCATGATGGGCACATTTGTAATAAAATTTACAAATTTAAGGAAATAATAAACTATTTTGTGAGATGTACGAATTTTGTAAAACTTTTTAATTCATTTGTATATAATTTTTTCCCGTTTTTTAGTTAATTTAACTAACGTACGCAAAAAATTATTATAGTAAAGAAAACTTTCTCCACACGGAGGAAATAGTGTGTTTTTTATATGTTTGGATACAAAAATAAGATGTTTGGGACAAAACAAATTTAACACAATATGTGTGGGTACAAGAATATTGTGTTTGAAAACTGGTATACTATGTTTGCAATAGATATGTTAATATGTTACAACATAATATGTTTACGTGAATACATTTTTTATACCCTTCACCACTACTGTGGTACAGGGTATAATAAGTTTGTGCATTTGTATGTAACGCCAAGAAGGAAAAGTCTGAGACCCATCGTTTAGTATACCGATCGTCTTAGAATTAAATTCTGAGTCGATTTAGCGATGTCCGTCTGTCTGTCTGTCCGTCTGTCTGTCTGTTGATGTATTTTTGTGTGCAAAGTACAGCTCGCAGTTTTAGTCCGATTGTCCTAAAATTTGGTATAAGGTCCTGTTTCGGCTCAAAGACGATCCCTATTGCTTTTGGAAAAAATCGGTTGAGATTTAGATATAGCTGCCATATATATTTTTCACCGATCTGGTCATAATTGGCGTGTATATCAACCGATCTTCCTCAAATTCCGTACATCCGAATATTTTATGAGTCTCGAAAAACTTGCAAAATATAAGCCAAATCGGTTCAGATTTAGATATAGCTCCCATATATAGCTTTCGCCCGATTTACACTCATTTGCCCACAGAGGCCAATTTTTTGCTCCGATTTAGTTGAAATTTTGCACAGGGAGTAGAATTAGCATTGTAGCTATGCCTGTCAAATTTGGTTGAAATCGGTTCAGATTTAGATATATCTCCCATATATATGTTTTTCTGATTTCGACAAAAATGGTCAAAATACCAACATTTCCCTTGTAAAATCGCCACAGCTTAGTCGAAAAGTTGTAAAAATGACTCTAATTTTCCTAAACTTCTAATGCATATATATCGAGCGATAAATCATAAATAAACTTTTGCGAAGTTTTCTTAAAATTGCTCCAGATTTAAATGTTTCCCATATTTTTTTACTAACATTGTGTTCCACCCTAGTGCATTAGCCGACTTAAATTTTGAGTCTATTGATTTTGTAAAAGTCTATCAAATTCTGTCCAAATCGAGTGATATTTAAATGTATGTGTTTGGGACAAACCTTTAAATATAGCCCCCAACACATTTGACGGATGTATTATGGTATCGAAAATTTGGATATACAAAGTGGTGCAGGGTATAATATAGTCGGCCCCGCCCGACTTTAGTCTTTCCTTACTTGTTTTTTACTAACATTGTGTTCCACCCTAGTCCATTAGCCGACTTAAATTTTGAGTCTATAGATTTTGTAAAAGTCTATTAAAATCTGTCCAAATCGAGTTATATTTAAATGTATGTATTTGGAACAAACCTTTATATATACCACCCAACACATTTGACAGATGTGATATGGTATCGAAAATTTAGATCTATAAAGTGGTGCAGGGTATAATATAGTCGGCCCCTCCCGACTTTAGACTTTCCTTACTTGTTAATACAAAAAATGTTTGCACAGAAGCATATAAATCTTACAACGAACGTCCAAACACGATAATAATTTGAATATTAAAATGAGTATTCGGAGAGAATATCCATTCGGAACCAAGATAAAATACATTTAAAAAACAAGTAAGGAAAGTCTACAGTCGGGCGGGGCCGACTATATTATACCCTACACCACTTTTTAGATCTAAATCTTCGATACCACATCACATCCGTCAAATGTGTTGGGGGCTATATATAAAGGTTTGTCCCAAATACATACATTTAAATATCACTCGATCTGGACAGAATTTTATACACTTCTACAAAATCTACAGAGTCAAAATTTAAGTCGGTTAGTAAAAAAATATGGGAAACATTTAAATCTGAAGCAATTTTAAGGAAAACTTCGCAAAAGTTTATTATTGATTTATCGCTCGATATACATGTATTAGATGTTTAGAAAATTAGAGTAAATTTTACAACTTTTCGACTAAGAAGTGGCGATTTTACAAGGAAAATGTTGGTATTTTGACCATTTTTGTCGAAATCAGAAAAACATATATATGGGAGCTATATCTAAATCTGAACCGATTTCAATCAAATTTGGCACACATGACTATATTACTAATTGTACTCCTAGTGCAAAATTTCAACCAAATTGGGCCAAAACTCTGGCTTCTGGGGCCATATAAGCCCATATCGGGCGAAAAATATATATGGAAGCTATATCTAAATCTGAACTGATTTCAATCACATTTAGCACACATGACTATACTACCAATTGTACTCCTTGTGCAAAATTTCAAGCTAATCGGGATAAAACTCTGGCTTCTTGGTCCATATAAGTGCATATCGGGCGAAAGATATATATGGGAGCTATATCTAAATCTGAATCGATTTCAATAAAATTTGGCATACTTGACAACACTACTAATTCTACTCCCTGTGCAAAATTTCAACCAAATTGGGGTAGTACACTGGCTTCTGGGACCGTATTAGTCCATATCGGGCGAAAGATATATATGGGAGTTATATCTAAATCTGAACCGATTTCTTCCAAAAACAATAGGGATTTTTTCTGAGCCAAAACACATACTTGTGCCAAATTTGAAGTCGAGTGGACTAAAACTGCGACCTAGACTTTGATTACATAAATGTGTTCACGGACAGACGGACATGGCAATATCGACTTAGGAGCCCACCCTGAGCATTTTTGTCAAATACACCATGTACACTCTGGTTCATATGGATAAAGGCAGGGTAGTTTTTGTACATTTCGGTAATTTGACCTCAAAATTCTGCACATATTTTTTTAAAATCACTTTTTTAGAACTTTTTGGATAGTTTCCAAAGCGATATGGCAACTACCAACTGTTCTGTTTTAAGGTAGCGGTACTTCGAAAGACAAAAGAAAGACAATGTCAAAAACAGACGCTATATAAGCGGTTCAGTTGAATGCAGTGGTTATTTCAGCTAGTTTAAAGTTTTTTGTGAAAAAAAAATAATTTTAAGACTGTTTTTAAGTTAATAAAGTCAGTAGGACAAGCTTTTGTTAAAAATGGGCAAAGGAAAAGCCTTGACAGTGGTGGAGAAAACCAAAATTGATGTGCTTCATTCAGAGGGGTACTCAAATCGTCAAATCGAAAAAAAAATGTCCATCTTGTGTTGACAATTACATAAAAAATCCAAGTGACTATGGGAAAAATTATAAAGGATCAATCAAAAGCAACATCAGCAGCAGAAAGACGGCGTATCATCCGATGTGCTTCTAATTCGGGAAAAAAAAAATTCCAAAAATTAAACACGAAGTCGGCGTTCAAGCTAGCAAATCCGCCGTTCGTCGAGTAATTTTGAGTGCCCGACACTTGAAACGTTTGAAATTGGTCAAAAATAGAGGTCTGCACAATTCCATTTGTAAATGCAGAGTACACGTGTACTTGCTAAATGAGTACATCTATTTGATAGAGTCGCAAAACAATTGGTACACATTTTAATGTACACCAAAAGCCACGAGTAACTTCTTGTTGCTACTCTGATGTCTTCACTACCAACAAACACATATTCCTCTTTCTCTCTTATTGAAGTGTACTTAGAGTGATCACGTCGAGTATGTTGCGAGAACAAAACTTCATAGAGTACTCCATGTACCACGTGCAGTTTCAGAAATACAAGAAAACAGTTACTCTTCATAATATATGTTTTCGGATTGATATAAAGAACGGCAAACGTTAAGGTAAGTGTGTGACATACATAAATATATGAAATATGTGACATACATACATATCTATGATTAATAATAATGGAAAGTTTTGCTTCGCACATAACTTAGAAATACTTGTGGTACCACGTGAAGCGAAGAGAATCCATGTTGTACTTTTTCTCAAGTACTTACATTTTTATTGTTCCTTTTTTTCGGAACACATATTGTTTCGGATAAGTACTTGGTAGTATTTGACAAGCAAGTGTTCTCTTCACTTCACTACTTGCGCTCTGAGAGAAGGATAGTGTATGTACTATATTCGACAGCGAATTGCATACATGTAGTGAAAAGTTATTCGATGCAGACCTCTAGTCAAAAAGCCTCCATTAAATTTTGCACGAAAAAACCAACGACTCGAGTTTTCAAGAGATCACATGGCATGGACGGTAGGCCAATGACAATTGCAAACTGACTGGAAAATGGTGATATTTACCGACGAAAAAAAGTTTAATCTTGACGGTCCTGATGGATATAATTATTATTTCCATGATTTAAGAAAAGAAAAACGTTATTTGACCCGTCATCATAGCAGACAAGGAGGTGTTATGGTGTGGGGGGCAATCAGCTACTTTGGAACCATCGAATTAAGCTTCCAGAGCACAAAAATGAATGGAAATACTTACAAAGAAATATTAGAAACAGCTTTTCCAAAGTTTAGCGATTTGTTTGAACCTCTTCCTTGGATTCTACAACAAGATAATGCACCAATACATACCGCCCGACAAGTAAAATCATTCATTGAAAGCCAAAATGTGCAGTTATTGAAATGGCCGCCTTATTCCCCAGACCTAAATATAATTGAAAATGCTTGGGGATGGCTTTCACGGAAAGTATATGAAGGAGGAAAACAATAAAGATAAAGAATCGCTCATTATAGGCATAAAATCTGCTTGGGAGGAAATATCCCTGGATTACCTAAAGGCATTATACACCTCTCTTCCGAACCGAATTTTCGAAACAATTTCCCAACATGGAGGCTACACACATTATTAAATATAATATTTAGTTTCTAATTAAACTCATCTTTATGAATAAGTCATAAAAACGTTAATAAAATTAACGTTTCAACCAATTTTCTGTATTGCCTTTATTTATATGAGCCAATATTTTCCTTTATTTAATTCATAAATTTGATCTAACTTAAGTTATTGGGTAAGTAAAAAGATATTTTGAATTGAATTGAACATTGTCGAATAGAAAAATATCCATATCACACATTTTCGGATATGTTCCTTGCGTTTAGAAGGGTTTTCGTAAGCACAAACAATTTATTTCAAAAATTTTAGCATGCCTTTATTAAAGTGAACCGCAGTGTATCTATCTCGTCTCCTTCTGGGTGTTGCAAACATATGCTAACTTATATTACCCTTATATTACCTAACTTATAATACCCTGTTCCACAGTGTGGCGTAGGGTATAAAGAGCATGAGTTTTGTTTATCATTTTTGTATTATGGGCACAATTTTTTTCTTGTTTCGTCACAACAAATCGAAACGTAGGACCTTAGTCCAAATTATTTTTCATGTTATGGTACCCATTTTGAAGTAAAATCACTTAATTATAAGGACAACACTACTTCATGGAAAAGTTTATCGACTTTTGAAGAAGGAAAAAAAAATTGACATTAGAGAAATGCGTCTTCTAAGCTAAGCAAAATTTGTATTCTTAATTTAAGGACATGAAATCACGACAATATTTTTTTCAGTTGTGACAGTAAAATGAAAACAGTGGGAAACAGTGAATAATTAAACAGTAAGATCTATAAAAACAAAGTTTAGTTCCTCTTTATTATTAAGTAGTCTAAGAGGAGTTGACGGATACTTTCGAAAATAAAGGTGGACATTGAGTTCGAGTTTTGCCACTAAAATTATTTCTCATTTTAGCGGAAAAACTCGAATCGGTATAAATTTTTTCGGCAAATTGTATTATAACTTGGTGGGGAATGATCCAAAGCAACAATTTAATAAGTTTATTTCCTTTAAAATAAATTATTAAAGAAAGCAAACAATTAATTGTTCACACCTAAATACATTTATGTGTTGGTTGTAAAATTATTGTTTAGAATTTAAATATAATATGCCTTTGAATGGTTATCGTAACTTTAGGATTCGATGGAAAAATATTTATATATACTCGACTTCACGTTCTTCTTTTGTAAGAGTTTTCGAATTTCTTCGAAAATTCAAACTTGTATACAAAAACCTTTTTTGTTACAAAATTTTTATTTTTGCAATAAAAAAATAATATTTGATTTGAACTCAGTCCATTTCGTTTATATCAAGCACTGTTCTTTTCTGACTTTAAGTCTTTTATAAGACACACTTTACAGTTTCGTAGTAAAAATTGAATATAGTATTATGTAATGTTGAACGCCTTTTCGGGATCTTCTGAACGTATCTGGAATATATGTAAAAAAATGAAAAAAAAAATAAAATTTTGGTGTTCAGTCGAAGCAGGGATCGAACCCAGGACCCTTGGCATCCAAGGCGGACGTAACAACCATTGCTCCACGTCACCAACAAATGTATGTTTCTGTTAAACAATATTATGTTTGCATCGGCTCGTGGGCGCCGCAAGCTATGCTATATAAATTTAACTTATAACGATGGTTTGGTTAGGTTAGGTGGCAGCCCGATGTATCAGGCTCACTTAGACTATTCAGTCCATTGTCATACCACATTGCTGAACTTCTCTCTTATCACTGAGTGCTGCCCGATTCCATGTTAAGCTCAGTGACAAGGGACCTCATTTTTATAGCGAGTTCGAACGGCGTTCCACATTGCAGTGAAACCACTTAGAGAAGCTTTGAAACCCTCAGAAATGTCACCAGCATTACTGAGGTGGGATAATCCACCGCTGAAAAACGTTTTCGTGTTCGGTCGAAGCAGGAACAGCTACGTAGCCCAGTCGAAAGTGTGCTGGCTTACAAACTGTGGTCCGCTGTTCGAATCCCCGTCCGGCAATAGGTAAAATTTAAAAAAAATTATAAAACTTAATAATTTCTTCTACAATATTTGTATTACAGAAAAAGGCGTGAAGAACTAAAAAAATTGGTGGAAGTGAGAAAGATGTGTGGGAATGTACAATTTACGCAGAAAAAAATTTTTGAGCACGATCTTCGTTGGGAGAAAATTATTCTAAGCATACACCCAGAAAAAAGTGCCTTCGAAACTAAAGGAAAAATTTTTCATCAATATAGTTTATCCATTTTATTTCCATTAAGGTAAAATTTTGTGAGAAATAATAAAATTTACTGGTTTCAGTAAAAAAATCCTACACTGTAAGCAGTTAGGAATAGTTCATTAACTAGAATAAGGCATGGAATTTTACTCATACTGTTTTCTTCGCTGGGTATAAGAATTTACTACTGAACAAGAAAATTTTATTCACCGATAACAAAGCATTCGTAAAAATAAACAAAACCCGAACTAAAACCAAGTTTCCTCAAAATTAGTAAAATTTCTTATAAAATGATAATTGCGACTTCCTTTATAATAGAAAGGTTTTCATACATACGAACAACACTTGGCATAGAAAAATATTTTAGTTCATTCGTACTAAGAAGTATGCAATCCTTTCAAAACTTAAGGAAACACACTTGTTAGAATATAGGAAATTTTCCTAAATTTCTATTGTCTACCTGTAATCGATACCTGTCATCGTAATCGATGTGTTTGCGCGTGGGTGTAATCGATATGTTTGCGCGTGGGTTGTTTTTTTAGTTTGAATCGCGTTGTTGTGGTATACGGAGAGATTTTTAAAAAATAATATAATAAATAACAAATAAAATATATAAAATATTTGTTATTTTAAATTAGTGAGGAAAATTTTCGTTTTTTGAAAATAAATCTATCAATGTTCGTGATGGTGTATAAAGAAAGAAAACACCAGCAGAATAACAACCTTTTCATTTGTCTTCATTTTGGAATCTTCAATTATTTGGAATAATTTGGAATTCAATTATCAGGTAATATTCAGTGACGCTAACCTTTTGTAACAAAAATGGTTTATGATTTTTTATATTTGTAGGTATTGAAATTGTAAAAGGAGGACAAAATCGTTAGGCAGCAACTTATTAAAAGTGAAAAGTACAAGAAGAAGAAAAAGTGCGTTTTACAGTTGATAATATCACATGGTTGATTCTTAATAAATATATTCAATATATTAATAAAACATGTCTTTTATTGAAGATAAAATTGCTTATATAAATAAATAAAATTGTATTTAAAAACGAAGGTAAGCAGTTCTAATTATGAAGTAAAAGTTTTACCACAAATGTGTAAGATTTGTCCAAATGAATGAAATATTTCAATAAAATCATTTCATATATGAATTCAAATCAGTTAAATTTTTTCATTCTGTAGTATAGTGGTACATAAATATAGGAAAATGTTAACTAATATATGGAATGCATTATACCTAATTTCTACGATAATCACATCGTTCAAACAAATAAAAATGTCTTTGGCGCTATACGAAGTTCAACTTTCTTCACAATGAGTTCATTTTAAATTAAAGAAGGGGTCACTTTTTTCTGGGTGTATAATATGTTTGGTTCAAAATGCTTCCAAACACATTATATGTTCACATAATAACATATAGCTTTTTGGAAGACAACATTATTGAATTTGGATGGAAAAATACAAAATGTTTGGAACATAGACTACCCAAGGTTAGGTTAGGTTAGGTGGCAGCCCGATGTATCGGGCTCACATAGACAATTCAGTCCATTGTGATACCACATTGGTGAACTTCTCTCTTATCACTGAGTGCTGCCCGATCCCATGACAAGGGACCCCCTTTTTATAGCCGACAAGGGACCCCCTTTTTATAGCCGAGTGCGAACGGCGTTTCACATTATAGTGAAACCACTTAGAGAAGCTTTGAAACCCTCAGAAATGTCACCAGCATTACTGAGGTGGGATAATCCACCGCTGAAAAACTTTTTGGTGTTCGGTCGAAGCAGGAATCGAACCCACAATCTTGTGTATGCAAGGCGGGCATGCTAACCATTGCACCACGGTGGCTCCCTACCCAAACATATTATATTGTTTAGACCAATATGCTTTCAAACATATTATATATTGGAAGAAATCAAATATATAAATGTTTGGGCAATACACAAAAATGTACATGCTTGAAGCAAAATGTGTTTGGGAGTATATGTTACAGAAGCGATTTTTTTTTGAGGGTGCATATATAATAATTCCATGAACTAAAATAAAGTTAAATTGGCTTTAGTGAAATAGATAGTTCACTTTTTTTTTTGAGTGTAGACTCGTGATTGCACATGCAGCTCTTGTATACACGCCCAAAATTTTTTAAACAAACAAATGTCGTTTATCATTTGCTTTTCGCAAAATACATTTAGTTTGAAGAAAAGTACAGATTTTTTTATCATACATGTTGCCTTTTTGAAAGGATGTGAAAACAATTTAATAAACTCTTACTTAAATTTTCTAACAAATTTTAATACGATCTTTTTGGACATGAAATTTGTAACAATTTTTTTGGTGATAAAGGTTTAAACGTTTCGGATAAATTCAAAGATTGTAAAAAGGAACAACATTTTCGATATCAATTTTTCCACCGTTTTTTTTTTCTTTGCGTGTCCCATGGTTAGGACACGCCAAATTGAGCCTGTTCACCGTAAATACCGTATATGCCGAATTAACACAACTTTTAGATCTTGAATTATTGTAGCTTATCGCCGAATCCAAAACCAAAGGTGTCAAATCATATTATCTTGGCGACCACCTTATATCGCAACCACATGAGATAACACGGCCATTGAATTTTTCGCCCACGAGAGTCAGGTTTTCGTTAAGCTTTGACTTTAATTCATTGTGCTTGAAAAATTGAGAAATGGCAACTGAAATGTCGAAAACACCATGATTTTTTGGTATAGTTCACATTCAATATGGGCCATAAAAATGTAATATTGTGGTTAGACAAAAGATTTGATGTCCTTAAAATACGAATGCGTTTTTTGCTTAGCATAGAAGACTCATTTCTCTGATATAAAGTTTGTCCGAACGACGATGAACTTTTCTACAAAGTCGTTTTTTTCCTTTCAATTAGGTGATCCAAATTAAAAATGGGTATCTTAAAATGAAAGAAAATTTTAACGTTTTTCAAAACTTTATTTTAAAGACGATTTTTACTTGTGACATAGCATAATTTCGACTTGAAGTCGAGTCTGAATTTGAAAATTGAAGTTGTCGTTAACACGTTTTTAAAGGACTTTAATTGCGCATAAAGAAAACACAAAAAACAAGTATATACAGCACTAAGTTCGGCCGGGCCGAATCTTAAATACCCACCACCATGAACCAAATATTAGGGTTTCGTTTGAAATTTCAGGAGGGCTTGAGGACTTGAGGACACTTCCCGAAGATAAATTTAAAGATTTCACCTATGAGGACTATATCAGATTCTGGATTTATAAGAACCATTTTTGTTTGAGTTTTAGAGGAATCATTAACATCTCTTGTAAGTGTGCAAGAAAATTATAAAATAATGTCTTGATTTGAAATCTTAAATCTGTAGAAGTAAAATCTGGAAATTTTACATTGAGTTTCAAGCAATTTTCATGATCACTGCGCCTTCTACACCCTCAAGAAGTGAAGTCGATCTATATGGAGGCATTACCAAATGGACCGATAAAAACTTAATCCGATACATGTTTTTGTGAGCCTAAAATACCAGAATATTTACAATTTAAGGCAAATCAGATAAAAACTACGGTTTCTAGAAACCCAAGGAGTTAAATCGGGAGATCGTTCTTATGGGGGCTATACTAAAATATGGACCGATACTCACCATTTTCGGCACACCTCTTTATGACCCGAAAATACCTCTAGATTTACAATTTCAGGCAAATAGGATAAAAACTTCGGATTCTAGAAGCTCAAGAAGTAAAATCGGGAAATCGGTCTATATGGGGGCTATACCAGAATATGGACCGATACTCACCATTTTCGGCACATCTCTTTATGGTCCTAAAATACCTCTAAATTTCCAATTTCAGACAAATTGAATAAAAACTACGGTTTCTATAAGCCCAAGACCTCAAATCGGGAGGTCGTTTTATATGGGGACGATACCAAAACATGGACCGATACTCACAATTTTTGGCACACGTATTTGTTGTCCTACAGTACCTCTAGATTTCCAATTTCAGGTAAATTGAATAAAAACTGCGGTTTTTATAAGCCCAAGAAGTAAAATCGGGAGATCGATCTATATGGGGGCTATACCAAAACATGGACCGATACTCACCATTTTTGGCACACCTCTTGATGGTCATAAAATACCTCTAGATTTCAAATTTCAGGAAATTGGATAAAAACTACGATTTCTATAAGCCCAAGACCCCAAATCGGGAGGTCGGTTTATATGGGGACTATATCAAAACCTCGACCGATATAGCCCATCTTCGAACTTGACCTGCCTGCAGACAAAAGACGAGTTTGTGCAAAATTTCAGCACGATAGCTTCATTATTGAAGACTGTAGCGTGATTACAACAGACAGACAGACAGACAGACGGACAGACGGACATCGTTATATCGTCTTAGAATTTCTCCCTGATCAAGAATATATATACTTTATATAGTCGGAAATCGATATTTCGAAGTGTTACAAACGGAATGACAAACATATTATACCCCCGTCACCATTCTATGGTGGTGGGTATAAAAACGAATAAATTACAATTTGCTGCCTAGAATCAAGTACGCAAAACTTAAATTTAAAAGACAATTCTGTCTTAAAAGTATCCTTACGTCAATTCTCCGCATATTTGGCTTGGAGTCAACACCAAAATCCCGCGCATGCTTTTTTTAAGTGTACATACTATAGCTACAAACTAATCCTAATTTTCGACATTCTAGTATTCTTTCTATAGAAAGGATAGTTGTTGTTCAAATCTATATAGTTGACTTTTTTATACAAATTCATTTTTACAAACACCTTAAACACAAGAATTGCCTTACCAAAGTGTAGAACTATTAGTATTTATGTGTTTTCGTATTGGATAAATCCCTGATGGTGTTATTTGTGCAATTTGTATGCTTGAAAGCATTTTACGACTTTCTAAAAACTTTCCTTAGCCCAACATCGGAGAGGAGGACACAACAAAGCAACTAAACTATATTAAGGATCTCGTGTCAAACTATCCAAGAATTTAGTGTTATTCCATACCCATCTCCATCCTTCCCACTGCGTCCAATGAAACCTTTGTGCCGTTATCATGGTTTTGAAGTCTTAGGAATTTTCAATTTTCTTAAATCGTGTTTCCTTGAAGTCTTGGGTTTTGTGGTTTCATTTGTGAATGCGATGCCCAGTGCAGGTGAAGGAAATGGTCCAAGTTATTCTTGGCCAAGAAATCGGACCTTAGTCATGTTCCAATTGAAATACGATTACATGACCAAAACACGCAATAAGTGAAGGCTTAAGAGGTCAGCTTAACAATGGTATTCCTTGGTATTCCTATGTATTCTGGGGCATTTGACTATATTTGTTTGGGATTTTGAGGAACCATTTGGCCATTGGCATGTATGAATCTTGATACTTAATTTGTTATTGCTTGTGCATATTACATTTTGAGAAACCTTTGGAGTATAAATTGAAGTATTGTTTATTTTCACCATTGCTTAAGGATAGTTTGTGTGTGTAAATTCTAACAGAAACCAACTTCTTGCAATAAGGTTTGGATCACATATGCGGTATGAGGAATTAGTCTGGTATGAATGCTATAAATTCTATAAATCAAGACGATTTATCAAGGGTTTTGATAAAAATTAAATACAAACTAGAAATTAATATATAAAATCAACTAAAAACTAAGTTTATAGTTTGTAGGATAAGAGTTAACTGGTAGTTAATTTCGTTAGTAAAATATCGACATATTGTTGTGAAATCTCATGGAATATATTTATTATTATCACCCAACACTCAAACAAGTTTATACAGCAGTAAGTACGGCCAGACCGGGTCTTAAATACCCACCACCATGAATAAAATATAACAATTACCTTTGAAACCTCTTCTTCGTAGCGTGTTACTTGATAATATATAGCTGGTTACTTGATAATGTATAGAATGATAATATACAGAAATGATTTCAAATCTAAAATCTATAGATTTGGAAATTGTACTTTCAGTTTCAAGCAACTTTCATAACACTAGGTCACAAATAATAAAATTTTCTCTGTTATTTGTTTCATACTTTTTCCCATTGATTTTGACCCACTAAACATGAAAATGAGTTTTAAAAAATTTTCTGTCGATTGGTTTTCGCGATACAAATTTTTGAACTTTTTTTTTTTAATTTTTGGAGGAACACTTACAATTTTGAGCATATCTTTCGTCTTCTTTGACCTATTTGATCCAACTACTACTCAAATTAAAGAAAATTGAGCCGTCTACAACTCATTCTCAGCCGCCAACATCCAAACTACTTACCCGATTTGAAAATTTTCTGAGAATGAGTTGTAGACGGCTCGATTTTCTTTAATTTGTGTAGTAGTAGGACCAAATAGGTCAAAGAAGACGAAAGATATGCTCAAAGTTGTAAGTGTACTCCCAAAAATTAAAAAAAAATAAAAAAAATTTTATCTCGAAAACCAATCGACAGAAAATTTTTTAAAACTCATTTTCGTGTTTAGTAGGTCAAAAACAATGAGAAAATTATTCTAGAACCAATTCACAAAACGACTGTTGGCTAGTGTAATCAGTGCGCCTTCTATACCCTGGAGCGATAAAAACTAAATCCGTTACATTTTCCGGCAAATCGGATAAAGCCTACGGTTTATATAAGCCCAAGGAGTTAAATAGGAAAATCAGTCTATATGGGTGCTATGCAAAAAATATGCACCGATTGTGGTTCTGAAACCCCTACAGAATTTAGAACCCAAATCGGAGGGGGGTATATCAAAATTTACAGGAGATCGGTCAATGGACCCATAACCCCATTTTTGACACACCTATTTGTGGTTCTAATACATCTAGATTTCAGGTAAATCGGATAGAAAATAAGGTTTCTAGAAGCCCAAGACCCCAAATCGGGGGGTTGGTTTATATGGGGGTGAAAAGGCGGGGAGTTAAATAAAATAATTTATCAATGAGGGGGGAAATAAATAAAAACACAATTAAATTTCGGGTTTTAAAAAGAAATAAATTAAAATTTAATTTATTGGCGGGGGTATTCGTACCTTCGGGTATTTGAGCGAGAGAGTAAGTAAGTGAAAGTTTCGATAAGTCATTTGTCATTTTTTCAGATATCGTTATAATTCCGGGGTGTATTTTACAATTCATGAAACTTAAATCTAACAGGGTGTCAACCTGAACATCCCGCCCCCCTTGCAGGAATGCAACATAGGGGCAAGCAGGAGCTAGGGGACAATAAAAAAACGAGAATTCAATCTACATATCAATGGACATACAAATACAAAAAACATAAATAAATAAATTCAATGGGACCCAGAATGGACGTGTATCACAATCGTAGCAGGTCCACTGCCGGTGTTGGGGCTAACAGTGGAAGTGTTGACCGGATTGTGACCACAAGTGCATCGTCCGCCGGCGGCTCGAGGTTGATGCGATTCCGGATTTGTCGACATCCTATTGGCTGCATTGGTGTTGCTACGAGCATCTAGCGAGCGCCTTTGGTGGGTGTCTCGTCGTGGGGTTTTCTTCCTAGGTTTAGCTTTTTCCGTGGCCTTCCTAGAATTCTGGGGTCGGCTAGCGACGGCACTGGGGGGATTTTCACGCTTCCCAACAAACCTCGGGTGGAGCATCGTATGGTGCTCACCACAGCATTCCATACATCTTTCACGGCTCTTGCAATTCAAGCGTTTATGGGACTCCGCCAAGCAGTTGAAGCAAAAGCCGAGCTTCATCACTGTTCTCCGACGTTTCGCCGAATCCATCGCACGGAAACGAGGACAGAGACGAAGTACGTGAGGCTGCAAACATATCTTACACCGCACCTCACTACCCTTCTTCGTGCGTTGGGTGACGTCTTTATCTGCCTCAGGGCGTTCATTTGTGAGACGACGTGATGGGCCAGACATGTCTGGAAATACGAAAAATGGGGACAGCACACACACAAAGAAAATACAATGTTATTAATTTTGTCCATCAACAGGTAGTAGTACGAGTTTGACAACGGGCCTTGTAATAGTACAATTTCCAACCCTGATGTCAACAACTCGCACTTTGTTGTCGGGGCCTAAGTAGATCTTTTCGATTCTACCTACTTTCCACTCTGGTGGAGGCAAATTATCTTTCCTGATTACTACCAGGTCACCAACGGCAAAATCTCTTTGAGGAAATTTCCACTTATTTCGCTTATGGAGTTCAACGAGATATTCCTCTTTCCACCGTTTGGCGAAAGAGTGATAAAGGACCTTAAGTTTCTGCCATCTATTCACATAACTTAACGACTCAATTGTCGTGTCGGGCTCCGGTGGGGAGAGAAGGGCAGAACCTATAAGGAAGTGTCCTGGGGTCAAAGGAGCCAAATCGTTTGGATTATCGCTCATAGGACTAAGGGCCCTAGAATTAAGGCATGCCTCGATTCTAGCTAGCATTGTGCTGAACTCTTCAAAAGTAAACTTCTGAGCGTGAGACACTTTCTTAAGATGAGTCTTGAAACTCTTAACTCCTGCCTCCCAAAGACCACCCATATGTGGCGCACCAGGGGGAATAAATTTCCATTCTAATAATTGGAAGGCGTTAAGCGAAATAAGATTTTGCTTCACTTCAGCGAGAAATCGGGCTTGGTCTCTACCAAGAACATTAGAAGCTCCTACAAAAGATGTCCCATTATCCGAAAACATCTTAGAAGGGCAGCCTCTTCGGGAGAAAAATCGGGTGAATGCAGCAATAAAACAATCAGTCGACATGTCATTTGTCGCTTCCAAATGAATTGCCTTAGTCGCAAAGCAGACAAACACAAGCACATATCCCTTAGTGATACGGCAACCTCTACCAATGTAGGTCTTTATATCAAAGGGGCCTGCAAAGTCGACTCCAGTACATGTAAACGGGCGAGACAGCGTAGTTCTCTCAGGGGGAAGAGCGGCCATAATTTGGTCTACAGTTTTCTTCCGAAACAATACACATGTACGGCAATTATGGATGATTGTTCTGACGAGATTCTTCAGTCTGGGAACCCAAAATTCTAATCTCATCAATCTCAACATTAATGAATTTTCACCATGTACCGTATTCCTGTGAATATACTCCAGGTACAATTTGGTAAACCGGGCATCATAGGGTAGAATTTTGGGGAATCTCTCGTCATAGGTGAGAGTAGGGGAACGCGCAAGTCTACCATTCATCCGCATAAATCCAACAGAATCTATAAACGGATTGAAATTCAACAGAGGGCTCTTTCGAGATAACTGCGCATTGTTCTCCAGCGCCACATATTCAGGGAAATGTCGACGCTGGCAGAGGACAACAAGACGACCTTTCACAAAGTTGATCTCACCCTGTTCCAAGTTGAAGGATGAATGCGTCTGTGTCGATTTAAACTTCGGGTGTATTCGATGAAAGAATCTGAATACATATGACAAAACTCTTAGGGCTCTGGATAAATCAGAGAAACGGGCCAAAATATCCTCAGGAGGGGATAATTGGTTCAAATTGACTTGAATCGGTTTAGTTTCAAGATTCGTCATGATTCTAAACGTAGATTTTGGCCATTCGGAGCGAGGGCGACATAACCAAGCGGGACCTTTCCACCAAAGGTTATTCGTTAGAAGATCGCGCGCTGACGAACCTCTCGAGGCTATATCGGCGGGATTATCGTGTGATAGAACATGATGCCAATTACTAGTACCGATTTTCGTAGAGATGTTAGCTACTCGATTCGCAACAAACGTAGGCCAGTGGCACGGGGGCTTCTGAAGCCACGACAAAACTATCGTCGAATCAGTCCAATAGAATGTCTCAATTTCTGGGAGACTCAGCTCGGAGCGAATAGTCTCAACCATATCAGCCAATAGAGTTGCACCGCAGAGCTCTAAACGGGGCAAGGATTCAACCTTGATTGGCGCTACCTTAGTTCGTGCTGCGAGCAGATGCGTGACATAATCACCAGGGGCGTTTTAATTCGGACGTATAGTGAAGCCGCATATGCTTTCTCAGAAGCATCACAAAATGCATGAAGCTGAACTTCATGGTCTGGGCTGAAACCAACCCATCGGGGGATCTCTATCCGTTCGATTTCACTATAATCGTCCAAAAACGCAAACCATCTATTCAGAGTCATGGGTTTCAAACATTCGTCCCAATCTGTTTTGTCCTTCCAAATTTGTTGCATTATAATCTTAGCAACTATTATCTTAGGGGCCAGCCAACCTGCTGGATCGAACAATTTAGCTATCTCAGACAAAACAGCTCGTTTGGTGACGGAAGATCTAGTAGGGGCTGAAACCAACTTGAAAAAGAAAACATCTTTTCCAGCGTTCCAACGTAAACCCAGAGTCTTGGCGGTACTTTCATTGGAAATATTCAAAAAGTCATTATCCAATAAATATTCGGGGGGTAAATCTAACAAAAGACCCTGCACATTAGAAGTCCATTTTCTTAGATTAAACCCAGCAGAACCTAGAACTTCCATAAGTTCATCACGGCTCTTCATGGCATCATCTAAACTGTGAGCTCCTGCCAAAATGTCATCGACATACATCTGCGAACGTATTATCTCCGCAGCAGTCGGGAACTCACCCTCGACGTCATCAGCAAGTCTAAGTAGGGTCCGAATAGCAAGATATGGGGCACAGTTCACACCAAATGTGACCGTGTTCAATTCGAACTCTTGGATTATATCATCAGGGGCTAGACGGAAAACAATTCGCTGATATGACGCCTGATCGGGATGAATCAGAATTTGTCTATACATCTTCTCGATGTCGGCATTGAAGACAAATCTAAATAATCTCCATCGGAGAATCAAAACAATTAGATTTGCTTGTAGAACGGGTCCAGTATACAATACGTTATTAAGACTAACGCCATTAGAAGTGACACTGGAAGCATTAAACACCACACGTAATTTAGTGGTGGCGCTGTCAGGCTTGAAAACAGCGTGATGGGGTAAATAATACACAGTATTAGAAGAATTTACCTTATTCTCATCAATCATGGTCATATGTCCCAAATCAGCGTACTCTTGTAGTACCCTGTCATACTGAATCTTCAGCTCGGGATTTCTCATTAACCGCGACTCATTTCGCTTAAATTGAGAAATGGCATTATTCCGGGACAAACCAAGTTGCAAATTCTTGGGGTATTCACGCTTAAAAGGCAGTGAAACAACATATCGACCATTATCATTACGATAAGTCGTTCGTAGGTATAATTCCTCACACCATCTATCCTCTTCTGACATAGTGCATACTTTCGGTACATCTTCGATTTCCCAAAACCTAGCAAGTTGATCATTCAACTCTATGTGGCTGTAAAATGATACCACCGACTGTAGGGGCTTGGTTTGGGAGACTTTGCTAGTCACGATCCAACCGAAAACTGATTTCTGGGCAATAAGATCACCATTAGGGTGCTTATGAACATCAGTATGCATTATCCGAGAATATATATCACCACCCAGTAAAAGGTCCATATGAGAACACTTTAGATCACACATCGTGACTTCGGGCAGATCTACATCTAGTAGCTGTGACAATGAATAAGTAGGCAAACGACCAGTTAACTTGTCAACCACATACGCATCTGTCGACAACTCAAAAGTTGGGTCAATAGGGGAGCACAAAGAGATCCTACAAACATTAGTAGACTTCGCCGATATCGTGCCGTTTAGGCCAACAATATTCGCAGAAGTAACTGGGAATATCGGCAAAGCAAGTTTCCTTTGCAACTTTCGGGAAATAAAAGTTGCTTGCGAGGCAGGATCGATCAATGCTCTAGCAGAACACTTCACGCCATGACAACACAAATCTACCACAGTAGTTCCCAAAAGAACTGTAGAAAACTGTGATGTTTCCATAGCAGTTGCAAAAGTTTGCAACGAACGGGCAGCCTCTGATGTAGAAGGAACATCGTCAGAAGCTGATCGGGCTGGATTTCCCATATTGCGGGTCATTCCAGGTCGTGAGCTCGAATCTCGACTTACTTGTGCTGAGGATTCCCTTCTATGCAAGTGAGAATGATGTTTTTGTTTGCAGAAGAAACATATATTTGAGCTCTTACAATTGCTAAAAGTGTGCGACGAAGCTAGACAATTTGTGCAACATTTGAGTCGCTTGACTGTTTCCAATCGATTGTTAACCGACATTTGAAGAAATTCTTCGCATAATCGTAGGGGATGCGATTCGGAACAAGGAGGACATTTCTGCTGAGAATTAGATGGTATAATCGTAGAGAAGCTCTTAAAACTTCTATTACCATTATTATTAGTAATTGACTTTCTCTTTGGGCTAGTAGGTTTTCTTACATAACTCGGACCAGAAGACGTCGAAATATTATGGGCGCCTTTAATGTCAAAGACGGACTCAAGGGTCTGATACCGAGCAGTCAAAAACTTATCCATTGTTTCCCATTTAGGTAGGTCAGAACTTGACCCTTGAGATTGCTCCCAATGTCCTAGGGTAACTTCAGGAAGACGGGTGGAACATATGAAAACAAATATAACGTCCCAATTCTTCGTATCAATGCCCAAAAGAGACAAATTAGTTATGCAGTCGCTCATAGTACGCTGCAATTGCTTAATAGAGGGTCCAGATTCCTTTAAAACGGGTGCAAGATTGAATAAAATCTTGAGTTGGGCGTTTACAAGAACCCTTTTGTTCTCATAACGATCGACTAAATTTTGCCAAGCCATCTGAAAACCCTCATTAGTAATCGGACATGTTTTGATAATATCGCGGGCTTCACCTTCCGTCTTTTGCATCAGATAATACATTTTCTGAATATTACTGATATGTTCATTATCTTTATATAGGGCAGAGAACATGTCTCTGAACGTAGGCCAAGATTTATAATCACCAGAAAAAATCTCAGTATCACAAGGGGGAAGGTGAATTGGAAGGGATGAACTAGAAGACTTCTTCTTCGCATTGAGCTTTTCAATTAAAGACTCAATAAGGGCTAGTCCACGCACATACGTCTTATATGTTGCGATATATTTTGCCTTAACTTTGGCAATATCATCACTAGAACCCATAGTGTCACACAATTCCTCATAAATTTCACGGAAATTCTCCCAAAGTCGAATAATTTCCTGTTTATGAATGTTGAGGCTGTGGACGGTGTGATCATCCTCCTTGAGCGAAGTCACGAACATATCCAAATCAATTAAGCGGTCTGCACTTTTAATCAAATTCTTGATATCAGACATTATTATTTTCAATAAAATTCAAATTTTGAGTAAAAAGTTTAATTTGGTATGAAAACGGGGTTGCAGAACTCAATTCCAACAACAAACGTAAATAGGGTTCAAAAAAATTCAAAAAAGTTATGATTTTTTTTTATTATTGGCAATAAACAAATATTTAATGCCTTTGAATATTTTTCGTAAATTAAAAAATATTTAAATTTTGGTCTTACCAACACCACTGTGCAACAAAACTACGTATTAGTATACGATACAATGTGCAAGAATCAAAAATATTTCAAACGGGCGAAACTACGGGGTTAGTTCGATATCAATTTAATTTATTATACAAAATAGTCACAATTGCCTCTTACTTGCAATATTTTTCAATAATTAATTAATTAAAATAATTAATTTTAATATTTGTTTTTCAATGTAAAATAATTTTCAAAATTATTTAATGAACAACTTTTGTTCCTATCGAGCCCACTGTGCAATGTTCAGTTACAACCAGAGAATGAAGCCGACCCTATTTTGTCGGCGGCGGCTAACACTCAATTTTTTCCTCCGGCGGCGGCGGCTTGACGGCTAAGCCGATAAAAAATTGTTTGTTCGGCGGCGCAAGATTATCTATTATAAAATCAATTTGAAGTTTTCCGAATTGTAATGAGATTAGTTGTACAACCAATCCTACAATCAAATTTACATATCATTCAAATTTTTTGAGCTAAATTTTTGTAAAACTATTATAGCAACTTGATACTAATTGATTGAAGGTGGAAAGTTAAAAATTTTGGCAAAAACTATAACAAATATTATTAAATTTTTCTGATATAAATCAATATTTTAGATTAATTGGCGGCTAAATTTGAGTCGAGATGAGTCGACATATTCGGCGGCGGCGTCGACTGCTAAAAACGGGTCGGCGACGGCTAAAATCGGCGGCGCGACTCGGCGGCTTCATTCTCTGGTTACAACTCACTCGAACATGTAATGCAACCTGTAGTACAATTGAATGCAACACACACGTATGTACGTATAACAGTCAACCACACTACTGGATATGAGAGACGGGAGTGGGGGTAATAAAGCAAGCTGTTGGTTTTGTTTGGTTGTTAGAAACCAAAGCTTATGGGCAAATGAAACACAACAACAACACACAGGCAAAGGAAAGAGTGACTTTGTATTTATTATTTCGTTTATTTCTTTTGTTATTCTTGCACTTTTGTTTACTTTATTTTCACCACTAATAAATGTCAACAACCTTACCTTGGTATGATGAATATTATAGGGGAAAACAATGGTGATAGCCAATAATTTAGGGGGTAAAAAATACCAAAATAACCAATCGATTTTCGGGCTCTAAAAAGAGAAGCTCAATGATAAATTATTTTATTTTAAATCTCGGGCGGTTTTATCCGGTTCGAAGGACCAATGAAAAGGCGGGGAGTTAAATAAAATAATTTATCAATGAGGGGGGAAATAAATAAAAACACAATTAAATTTCGGGTTTTAAAAAGAAATAAATTAAAATTTAATTTATTGGCGGGGGTATTCGTACCTTCGGGTATTTGAGCGAGAGAGTAAGTAAGTGAAAGTTTCGATAAGTCATTTGTCATTTTTTCAGATATCGTTATAATTCAGGGGTGTATTTTACAATTCATGAAACTTAAATCTAACAGGGTGTCAACCTGAACAGGGGGCTATACGAAAACATGGACCGATATAGCCCATCTTCGAACTTGACCTGCTTGGAGACAAAAAACGAGTTTGTGCAATAATTAAGCAAGATAGATTTATTATTGAAGGCTGTAGCGTCATGACAACAAATATCCAGACAGACGTTATATCGCTTTAGAATTTCTCCCTGATCGAGAATATATATACTTTATATAGTCGGAAATCGATATTTCGATGTGTTACAAACGGAATGACCATCTTATTATACCCCCACCACCCTACTATGGTGGTGGGTACCAAAAAGTGAACCCTTCAACGGGATCGGATGATGGTTAGGTTAGGTTAGGTGGCAGCCCGATGTATCAGGCTCACTTAGACTATTCAGTCCATTGTGATACCACATTGGTAAACTTCTCTCTTATCACTGAGTGCTGCCCGATTCCATGTTAAGCTCAATGACAAGGGACCTCCTTTTTATAGCCGAGTCCGAACGGCGTTCCACATTACAGTGAAACCATTTAGAGAAGCTTTGAAACCCTCAGAAATGTCACCAGCATTACTGAGGTGGGATAATCCACCGCTGAAAAACTTTTTGGTGTTCGGTCGAAGCAGGAATCGAACCCACGACCTCGTGTATGCAAGGCGGGCATGCTAACCATTGCACCACGGTGGGTCGGATGATAACAGGCGCCGGAAGTCAAATCTGACCGTCGGTATTTATTGAAGCTATACCTTAAAGTGGTCCGATATGGTCAATTTGCAATACCATCCAAACTACATCAATAAATCAATTTAATTAAATTCAAGATAAATATTGTGGACTTCTGGCCTTGTAAACTTTAAAGGGTGATACGGTCAAAATTTGGACAATATAAACTTGACGTATTTCTTTCAATTTTGCATTTAAAAAACCTGAACACCCCTCATTTTGAAGGTGTGTGTGTGTAGAATGTTGCTCCTATTTTGATTTTGGAATTCACTCTTCAGTTGTCAAAATGCCGTCCAAGCAAGAAGAGCAGCGTATCAAAATTTTGCTCGCGCATGGCGAAAATCCGAGCTACTCGCACGCAAAGCTGGAAAAATCGCTAAAAGTTGCCAAATCAACCGTTACAAATGTAATTAAAGTGTTTGGGGAACGTTTGTCGACAGCCAGGAAGTCTGGATCGGGGGGAAATCGAAAACCGGAAGCCGCTGAGACGACAAAGAGAGTTGCCGGTAGTTTCAAGCGAAATCCTAACCTCTCTCTCCGAGATGCCGCAAATAAGCTGGGTGTATCGTCTACAACCGTGCATCGAGCCAAAAAACGAGCCAGACTATCGACTTACAAGAAGGTAGTGACTCCAAATCGCGGTGGTAAACAAAATACGACGGCCAAAGCGCGATCCCGGAGGCTGTACACGACGATGCTGACGAAGTTTGACTGCGTGGTAATGGACGACGAAACCTACGTCAAAGCCGACTACAAACAGCTTCCGGGACAGGAGTTTTATACGGCAAAAGGAAGGGCAAAGGTAGCAGATATTTTCAAGCACATAAAACTGTCAAAGTTCGCAAAGAAATATCTGGTTGGGCAAGCCATCTGTACCTGTGGCTTGAAAAGCAGCATTTTCATAGCTTCCGGGACTGTCAACCAAGAAATTTACGTGAAAGAGTGTTTGAATAAACGTCTGCTGCCTTTCCTGAAGAAACACGGTTGTTCCGTACTGTTTTGGCCGGATTTGGCATCTTGCCATTACGGTAAAAAGGCCATGTAGTGGTACGCCGCCAACAACGTGCAGGTGGTTCCCAAGGACAAGAACCCTCCCAACACGCCAGAGCTCCGCCCAATTGAGAAATACTGGGCTATCGTCAAGCGGAACCTAAAGAAGACAAAAAACGGCTAAGGACGAGCAGCAGTTCAAAGCAAACTGGCTTTCTGCGGCGAAGAAGGTGGACAAGGTGGCTGTACAAAATCTGATGGCAGGTGTCAAGCTTGAGGCCCGGCAATTCGGATTTGGAAAAGCGAAAGCCTAACTGAACCTTTTTCCTGAATTGTATACTAATTGAACTTGAAAAAGAAATTTAATTTGATTTTTTAAATAAGCGATTTCACCGATTTACACGCGTATTCCCTTGACCAAATTTTGACCATATCACCCTTTATTGTCATCAGCCTAATCTTTATAAAATTATAAAAAATACAAACCAAGAAATCCCTAACATATGCCGATACATGATCATGTATACGCAGTCCATAAACGTACATATTGAAATACTTCTTTAACCCCATTCTGTTCGTCGTACGGGTTCCTGTATACACCTCTAACCCGTACAAAATTTTAGGCATTGAATAGCTATGGACCAACATCTTGCGTAGCTTCAACGGAATAGTGCAATTAATACTGTAAAGTCTTTGAAGTCCAAATGTCAATTGGGTTAGGTTAGGTTAGGTTATGATATGTTCATCAAAGCTCAATTTGTTTTCTATAAGAAATCCCAAGGCGGTCATACTTGGCACATATTACAAATAGTGATGACCAATTAACAAATTAGGTAGAGTAACTCCAAAAGCATTAAAAACCATAGCTTTGGACTTAAAGTGGCAGCCCGATGGACTATTCAGTCCATTGTGATAAGCTTTGGACTTAGTCGCATTGACAAGTATAACATTTTCCCTACACCAATCCTCAATTGTTCTGAACCCTACCATATCAGACTCTCCAAATTATTCCTACACGCTCACAAAAAATCGCTTCTGTAACATATACTCCCAAACATATTTTGCTTCAAGCATATACATTTTTGGGTATTGCCCAAACATTTATATGTTTGATCTCTTCCAATATATAATATGTTTGAAAGCATATTGGTCTAAACAATATATGTTTGGGTAGTCTAAGTTCCAAACATTTTGTATTTTTGCATCCAAATTCAATAATGTTGTCTTCCAAAAAACAATATGTTATTATGTGAACATATAATATGTTTGGAAGCATTTTGCACCCAAAAATATTATATGCTTAAAAAAAATTCTCCCAAACAATATTGTGCTCAAAATTTTATTTATTTATTTATATATTTACAATCACAATGAATTATGAAAATAAACAGGTAATATAGGTGCTAACAACATAGGTTTTCGACCTGAATGCTCAAAATTTTGTTTCTGCCCAACTGTATATTCCCCGACATCTTTCTCACTTCCACGAGATTTTTTAGTTCTTAGCACCTTTTTCTGTAATACAAACATTGTAGAAGAAATTATTCAATTGTATGATTTTTTTTTATTTTAATTTTACCTTTTGCCGGACGGGGATTCGAACAGCGGACCACACAGTTTGTAAGGATCAAAGAAGTAGCTGATCAATTGGAAAAATAAAATGTTAATTTTGTAATAACAAGCAACAACCACCAACTTAATTCAATATCGCTCCCTGTTAAATAGCGCTCCAAGCTACTAAACACATATATGTTTATAGGCTATTTCTAAATTAATATATGTTTGCATTCAAGCATATTATATTTACAAACATTTTATGTCCCAAACATAATATGTTCTAACATATTAACATATATGTCCCAAACATGTTATGCTAGTTTATGAACATTATATGCTTGCACTCAAAAATATTGTGTTTAAAAATTTGTGTTCCAAACATATAATGTTTATAGCCAAACATATGAAAAACAGTCTTTTTCAACCGTGTATCCGAAGAAGCAAGCAATTGTAAATCGTCAGCATATAAGTGGGCACTTATGCCGTTCAGTATATGGAATATATCATTTACGGACATATTGAAGAAAAACAACCCAATACCGACCCTTGCGGAACTCCTCTGGATACTATCGTCGTACTAAAAATCGTCCCTGCAAATTGTACGAACAACTACTTATGTCAAAATTTCAAGTCGATTGCTTATTTCGTTTGGAGTTTTGCAATCGCAGGAGCCGTAATATCTTCGCAATCAGAAAACACCAAGTTTTTGCTACTTCGAATGCCGAATCTGAATAAATTCCTGAGTTTTTCAAAACTTATCTGGACTGATCTATAAAAATTATCTATCATCGACCTAAACCTGAGCTGAAATATCACTTATTAAAAACGAAATAATGTCTTTAGTAATATTCTGCCTAGCACCTAGCATAACATAGGCAGCTTCAGTATAATTTCTTCGAAAAATGAATTGCAAAATGCTATAAATTAAATGAATCTTGGCCAAATTCAAATGAAATTGATTCTCATTTTGGGACATGAAATCAATGAGGCATATCACATCAAGATTTCTCAATTTTATTGATTTCCACAACATTGCCAACATCGAATAGATTTAAACTAATAAAGAAATGAAAATAACCATTCCTTATCCAATTTTACAATTTAACAACTAGCAAAACAGCCAATAAAGCCTGCAAATAAATAAAACGTAGAATCATCATAAAATGGAATGCCGATATCGATCGAAGTGAAGGTAAAGAAGACAATCCTTTTACAAAGACCAACATTAAAGATGATGTCAAATTCGTTTGATGGGAAATTTCTTGAATTGTGCGCCAGAGACTAATAAAATCAACGATGTGGAACTATAAAGCAATGAGCCTCGAATAATCCAGCGAAAGGATACAATAACAGGATACCGAGGGTAAATAGGAAATAGCAAAGGGATTCTTCAGATACACATATTACATTTAGAGACTATATATGTTTGGTAGACATTTGCATAGCATTGAATGAGTCAACAGCCTTATTACTTTCCTTGAGGATTATGCTGGCAGGAACAGGATGTTGTGTACGAAAATAAAATTGTTACAAAAGGAATTGTTTTCTGCTCGAAAAAGCTGAAAGAGAAGAAATTCTTGGCGAAAAGTGATTGTATGGGGGACCCGTATACTCAGCGAAAGGGTTACACAAAGGTGGGGGTGATTTTATTTCTCGACATTAATGAGTTTGCTAGGCTAGGCTGTGATTTGTTTTTTTTTTTTCGTCCTTGCAATTATGTATTAATCACTTTTGGTAGTATTTGGTGCTTTGAAGCGGGAACAAGTGGTGTTGGTTTTTGGGACAATCCGGTCAAGGGATTAGCTTTAATGCAGGGTTATAAGTTTTAAAGAATTTCGAGGGGGTGTGTAACAACATCAATTCGAATTGAATCTCCCTTAGTCTTTTGTCGGTTTGTCTTAATGTGGTAGATTCACTCCCAATTTTTAATTGATTACCCTGGAATAAAAGCTCTTTTGTTTTTTGGTAAAAAATTCCAATGATTTTTTTTCTTGGCCTTCAAAGGAAACGATACCCAATTTTATGGTCTGCATTAAGGCATTTTCTTGTTCATTTTTTTAATTTGTTTTTTTTTTCTGTCGCCTTCTTCAGTTTCTTGGTCGGTAGGATTTTCTTAATCATCTTGTCGCCATTAATAAATCTCAGTCATTAAAAATGCAAAAATCCAGCTGTGTTAAAAAGAGAAAAAAAAAGTAAATGAGGAAGGTTTTTGTTTGTTTTCCATACAAAACACCAAACAGCAGAGTGTTGGTCGCATCAAATACAAAAATCAGATGAGCTAACGGCTGGCCAGGACATCTTTAAGGAAGGAACTGTAACAATTCATTATTCTTTCAATCGAGATGGGGACCAAAGACATCACAGCCAGTGGCCTTAGTTCCGGGACCCAATCCTAGATGAATGGCCAAAGTGTGAAAAGACACAATGAATAGAGGACGAAAAAGGGACACTTTACAACTGAATGAATCTAATTAAAATGTAATTATAAATCTAACCATTGAACGGAAGTAACCACGGGATACTATCTCATAATCGCCAAAGACACAACCAAATGATACTTTTTTTTTAATTTTTTAATATTTTTTGTCTCATGTTTCTTGTACCAAAGGACTGCAAAAGACGAGAAAGCAAAGGAAAATTAAATCATGGTAAGATAACGCAAATTATAAAAACACTCGGTCCTATTTTATAGGAAATTGGACCTCTGGGGTCATTGTTAGGTAGAACATATAATGAGAGCATTAAAGAATATAAGAAAATATTAAAGACATAAATTTCAGTACAAATGAAGGGTTTAAAAATCCAGCATAAATAAAAATCGGAATTAAAAGTTGAATATTAATACTAAAAAAATAACCCATATAAACAATACGCAGATGAATTTGACCATTTTGGTAACACACAATGGATTGGATTGTCTAAGGAAGCCAAATACACACAAAGAAAATTTCATTAAAATTGAGCCAACGAAAATTTGTCATTGATATGATGAAAAATGTTCATTAATACAATGAAAATATTACGTTGATAAACAAAAAATTCGTCATAATAAAGAAAAATTTCATTGTATTAATGAATTTGCTTCATTGGCTCACTTTTAATGACACATTTCGTTTGTATAACGAAACTTTTTCTATTAGTGTATAGTATCAGAGACCATATAGTATGTATCTAAATGCGACTCGGTATGCTGACATATCGAATTAACCACTAAGTTCTAAATTCGATGAAATCGTATAATTTCAATATGAATGAAGGATCTCCACCTTTTCAAATTACTTTGGTATTGATTAATTTTATTCCAAATTTCTGTTTTCTACACGACTTCAGGAAGAAATTATAGAAAGTTGATTTTAGTTACTTTATATTTTTTTTGTCAGGTAGGAAACTGACGTATGTCATGTCAAAAAAGTGAAAACAGTGTTAACATTTGAAAGAGCGAATCACAGGAAAAACTTTCAAAAATAGAGATACCCAAAAATCACAATTAACTGTTAAATGCCTAACGTACAGTGGTTCCAAATCACTATTGTTTGGAAATAATTCTATAACGTCATCATAATTTTTTCTTTGTGTGAAAGCTGAGGTGTTTTCCTCTAAGATTGCAAGTTTGTGGGGACCTAGTGGGTCCATGGGCTGGCCTGAAGCCATTGAAAGTTGGACACCTCGAGGGTAAGAACTTTCATTTTAGCTGTCAAATCCGCAATTATGAACCTATTTCCATGATTTTTATACCCTCCACCATAGGATGGGGGTATATTAACTTTGTCAATCCGTTTGTAACACATCGAAATATTGTTCTAAGACCCCATAAAGTATATATATATATATATATATATATATATATATATATATATATATATATATATATATATATATATATATATATATATATATATATATATATATATATATATATATATATATATATATATATATATATATATATATATATATATATATATATATATATATATATATATATATATATATATATATATATATATATATATATATATATATATATATATATATATATATATATATATATATATATATATATATATATATATATATATATATATATATATATATATATATATATATATATATATATATATATTCTGGGTCGTAGTGAAATTCTGAGTCGATCTGAGCATGCCCGTTCGTCTGTTGAAATCAGCTAACTTCTGAACGAAACAAGCTATCGACTTGAAACTTGGCACAAGTAGTTGTTATTGATGTAGGTCGGATAGTATTGCAAATGGGCCAAATCGGTACACTTTTACATATAGCCTCCATATAAACCGGTCCCCCGATTTGGCTTGCGGAGCCTCTAAGAGAAGCTAATTTCATCCGATCTGTCTGAAATTTGGTACATGGTGTTAGTATATGGTCTCTAACAACCATGCAACAATTGGTCCACATCGGTCCATAATTATATATAGCCCCCATATAAACCGATCTCCCGATTTGGCTTGCCGAGCCCCTAAGAGAAGCAAATTTCATCCGATCCGGCTGAAATTTGGTACACGGTGTTGGTATATGGTCTCTAACAACCATGCAAAAATTCGTCCACATCGGTCCATAATTATATATAGCCCCCATATAAACCGATCACCAGATTTGACCTCCGGACCCTCTTGGAAGACCAAAATCCATCTGATTCAGTTAAAATTTGGTACGTGGCCTCAACTACCCATGCAAAAATTGATTGAAATCGGTCCATAATTATATATAAGCCCCATATAAACCGAACCCCAGATTTGACCTCCGGAGCCCCTTGGAAGACCAAAATTCATCCAATTCGGTGAAATTTGGTACGTGATGTTAGTATATGGTATCCAACAACCATGCAGGAATTGGTTCATATCAGGCCATAATTATATGTAGCTCCATATAAACCGATCCCTAGATTTGACCTCCGGTGCCTTTTGGAGATGCAAAATTCATCCGATCTGGTTGAAATTTGGTACGTGATGTTAGTATATGGTATCTAACAACCATGCATGAATTGGTTCATATCAGTCCATAATTTGACCTTCGGTGCCTTTTGGTTGGTCCGAGTCAATTGAAATTTGGTACATTGTGCTAGTATATTATAGTTAACAACCATGCCTAACTAGGTCCATATCGGTCTATAGTTATATATAGCCCTCAGGTAAGTCGATCCCCAATCACACGAAAATTGCTCCATATCATAATTGTAATATATATAGCCCCCATATAAGCGACCCCCATATTTCAATCATACACGCAAAGAAAAAAAAACGTTTGGAAAACGTGTACAGAAAACGTTTTTCTTTTGTTAGAGTTTTTTGAATTGCTTCGAAAATTTTAAACTTTTATCACCAAAAAAATTCGTTTGTTACAAAATTTTTATTTTTTCAATAAAAAAAGTTATTTTTGAAACAACAACACAGTCCATTTCGTTTATATCAAACACTGTTCTTTTCTGACTTTAGGTCTTTAATAAGACACATTTTACAGTTCAAAATTTAATATACTACAATGTAATGTTGAACATTTTTTTCGGAATCTTCCGAACATATCTGGAATATATGTAAAAAAAAAAAACAAAAAAAAATTTGGTCGAAGCAAGGATCGAACCCACGACCCTTGGCACGCAAGTCGGACGTAGCAACCACTGCTCCACGGTGCCAAACTAAATATTTGTTCTGTTAAATAAACTTTGTTTATTCGGTTCGTGGGCGCCGCAAGCTATGCTATATTAATATAACTTATATGGATATTTATCTATTGATGACCATAACAGGTACATAGCTCAGTGGTTAGAGTGTTGGCTTACAAAGTACATGGTCCGCGGTTCGATTCTCCGTCCAGGCGAAAGGTAAAAAAAAATAAAAATTTATAAAATCGTATAATTTCTTCAACATTATTGGTATTACACTAAAAGGTGTTAAGAACTAAAAAACCTCGTGGATGTGAGAAAGATGTGAAGGAAAATGCAATCAGCAAGAAAACAATGTTTTTTTTTTGAGTTAGTCTTTATGAAATTATTTTTACATCCTGGAAAAGAATAAACGTTTATCACAAAAAGTATATACTTTTCTTCCAAATACACTTCCTTTCAGCGAAAAGCAAATGAGAAACGAACTTTGTTTGTCTAAAATTTCGTTTGGGAGGAAATAATTATTTTTTTGCGTGTAGCTCTCTACGTACCGTGCAAAAGTCCATATTTTGTGGGAGACCCGAATTTAGTTAATCTTCATACTTCATTTGTGTATAATTTTTTCCTCTATTTGAGTTTTATTAACTAACGTACGCAAAAAATTAACTTCATGGAAACTTTATTAAAACGTAATAATTCCACACGCAAAGAAAAAAAACGTTTGGAAAACGTGTACCGAAAACGTTTTTCTTTTGTTAGAGTTTTTTGAATTGCTTCGAAAATTTTAAACTTTTATCACCAACAAAATTCGTTTGTTACAAAATTTTTATTTTTTCAATAAAAAAAGTTATTTTTGAAATAACAACACAGTCCATTTCGTTTATATCAAACACTGTTCTTTTCTGACTTTAGGTCTTTAATAAGACACATTTTACAGTTCAAAATTTAATATAGTACAATGTAATGTTGAACATTTTTTCGGAATCTTCCGAATATATCTGGAATATATGTAAAAAAAAAAACAAAAGCAAAAAAAAAACTTTGGCCGAAGCAGGGATCGAACCCATGACCCTTGGCATGAGAGTCGGACGTAGCTACCACTGCTCCACGGTGCCAAACTAAATGTTTGTTTCTGTTAAATAAACTTTGTTTATTCGGTTCGTGGGCGCCGCAAGCTATGCTATATAAATATAACTTATATGGATATTTATCTATTGATGACCATAACAGGTACATAGCTCAGTGGTTAGTGTGTTGGCTTACAATGTGCATGGTCCGCGGTTCGATTCTCCGTCCAGGCGAAAGGTAAAAAAAATTTTAAAAATTTATAAAATCGTATAATTTCTTCTACATTGTTGGTATTACAGGAAAAGGTGTTAAGAACTAAAAATCCTCGTGGATGTGAGAAAGGTGTGAGGGACAATGCAATTAGCAAGAAAATAATGTTTTTTTTTTGAGCTAGTCTTTATGAAATTGTTTTTACATCCTGGAAAAGAATAAACGTTTATCACAAAAAGTATATACTTTTCTTCCAAAGACACTTCCTTACAGCGAAAAGCAAATGAGAAACGAACTTTGTTTGTCTAAAATTTCGTTTGGGAGGAAAGAATTATTTTTTTGCGTGCATGAACTAAAATAGAATTAAATCAGCTTTAGTGAAATATAGGGTTCAATTTTTTTGAGTGTAGTTACATTAATACCAAATTGAACTGAAAATTTCGCCTATCTCTGCAAAAATATTTTTTAATGTACATTAAAACTAATAACGTGGGACGAACTTTTTGCTGGGAGTATATACTATAATTGAGGGAGCTTAATTTTTTTTTCCATATGCAAAAAATTTAATTAACCAGAGTTTGCTATTTCCACTTAATGCATGTTACTACGTTAGTTTTAATTGATAACATTTTAAGAATTTAAATATAGATACATAAATATTTTCCTCTGTTGCTGTTGGATATTAAAGAATATTGAACATCTACTTGTTTGTATACACTACCACAGTACACACACACAATAGAGCTATATTAAATAGTTTGGTTTTGTGTTCGTTAGTAATCAATGTGTTATTATTGGTGGTTGTGAACGTGAGGATGTGTGAGAATGGATCCTGATGAGCAAGGAGTGCAAATGAACATTTGCCCTTTGGAGTTACATGGCACAAATATCTCCCCTCTAATCAAACCAAGAACAAATCAATGGGTTGTAAATTCGAAATGTGTATGTGTGCGTGTGTGCATGGTCTAAAGTGAAAGACAAACTTTCAAAGCCCGCTGGCCTTAAAGTTGCCCTTTTCATTTCGAATCGAAAGAGAATGAGTTTCTCGCAAAATACAAAATTTAGACAAACAACAATTTCGTCTTTTTGAGATAAACATGGACCATACTTTAACTTAAAATCTCTACAAAGACAACAAATCAACTCACCCAAAATAGTCTGACTTTAATATCAGCAGACACAAAAAGCCCAAACAGGTTCATCCAATTACACGAATAGTTCTTTCGATTCCATTGAAGTTTCCTATATCAAACGAGGGGGTGGAAGCGGACATGAATGAATGTGAAGTCCATTCGGCTTCATTATCAAAGCGCTAATTTCTCGTTTTGTCTTTTTCTTATTTACTTTTCATTATGGTATTCTTGGTGTATCCTTTCGGGGGGAGAATTCATTGATGGCAAAGACGCTTAGAATGTCTTTTGGAGTTGTGATTTTAAAAGGAGTCCCTTTTCAAGGATTTCCAACGCAAGTTCATTTGTAAGTTAGTTGGTACTTTAACACTTGAGATCTTTTACAAAGGATATTTGGTTGGATGATACTCTCAATGCTCTTTGTGAAAGATGAAACAAAAGTTGGTATTTGGACGGCTTTCTGTCAACACATCAACAATGTAAAGCCAGTGTCATCCTTAAGGGAATGAACTGGTCATACAACCTGAAAGGCATCGTTGAGCTATTTAAAAAGAGTTGCGGCTACAATAGCCCTGGCATTTGAGATTACTTAAAATCTATTATCACATTAAATATCCAATTTAGAGTAATTAAATTTTCAGTGTAAGTAACTTTAAGAGTTATGGTATTAAAGATCTTCTAAAATTGGCTGTCATGGCCTGGAGTATATGGACAAAGATGTATACGAATGTCGTTGTTAATAACATCATCTATCATTAAGTGCCAAAAAAATATGAAGGCAGTTGAGAATTTATTAAAAGTGGCACAATAAGTGCACTGAAAAAAAGCATGCCCGGTTCCAAAGATTTTGTCTTTACTTTAAAAAATTTGGTATTGATTCCGAGCCAAAGAAGCGGAGAATACAAGTAAGGATACTTTTAAGACACAATTCTCTTTTAAATTTGGGTTTTGTGTACTTGCTTCTAGGAAGCAAATTTTAATTTTTCGCTTTCTCATCTTTTTTTCTTCATATGCTATCAAAGTCCTTTAAAAACGAGTTAACGACAACTTTATTTTTCAAATTAAGACTCGACTTCCAGTAGAAATTATGCTATGTTTCAAGTAAAAAACTTCTTTAAAATAAAGTTTTGAAAAACATGTCCTATATTTGAACGATTTTTTGCTTTGGTGTCAAGATGCAAAAACACAACCAATTTGAAGACAATTTCATTAAATTTAAAAAATTTTTCTGAATTATTAAAGTCAAGTTGACCTTAGCGCAAACATTTTTTCTTTCATGTTATGATACCCATTTTTAATTCAAATCACTTAATTATAAGGACAATACGACTTCATTGAAAAGTTTATCGACTTTTGGACAAGGAAAAAAACTTTATATTAGAGAAATGCGTCTTCTATGCTAAGCAAAATTTGCATTCGTATTTTAAAGACACGAAATCTTTGACCTCACGACAATATTTTTTTCAGTGTGTGGTTCATCCTGGCTTTGGTACACTTTCTTCCAATAAAAAAAAAATTGTTTAATTTTCAAATCAGATCTACATCAGAAAAAGAATATGATCACGCCCTCGAGCAAAATGTTATTTTTGGACGGTGCACTTCATTGAAAAGTTTATCAACTTTTGGTCAATATTTTGTTCAGTATATGTAAGCCGGACATGCTACCATTGCACCACGGTTTACGAGAACTTTAACAAACATTACACTGACAAAAAAGCATGCCCAGTTCCAAAGTTTTTTCTTTGTTTTTTGCCTAAGAAGCGGAGAATTGAGTATGGACACTTTTAAAACACAAACCTATTTTAAATTTCAGTTTTGCATATTTGATTCTAAGAAATACATTTGAATTCGTTCCGTTACGTTTTTAAGCTTTTTTCTTCATATTCTCTCAAAGTATTTGAAAACGTGTTAAGGAAAACTCAAACTTCCAATTTCGAACTCGACTTGAATTAGATATAAAGGTTGAGCTACATATCATGCGTTAATCCGTGCGTCAATGGAAAGGTTGATTTTTTCAGTTTGAAGCACTCTAACCAAACTGTTGATTTAAAAGAGAAAATTCAACTCTTCAATCAACTGACGCATTAACGCATGGTATGTGTAACACAACCTTAATGCTATGTTTCAAGTAAAAATCGTCTTTAATCGTGTTTAATGACATTTTCTGTTTTTGAAGCCTTTTGTACTTTGTAATTAATTTCATTAATTTTGAAGAATTTTTCTGTATTATTAAATCCAAGTTAATCTTAGTAAAACTAAATGTTCGTCCATGCCAAGATACCTATTTTTAAGTCTAATCATTTAACTATAAGGACATAATGATTTCATTGAAAACTTGATCGACTTTTGGACAAGGAAAAGACTTGCCCTTACGGCAATATTTTTTTCAGTGTAGGATTTAACAAATATGAGAAATTGTTTATTATTGCTATATCAGACACCAAGATTTATAGGCCCATAATTGCGGCCAATTTTTACAAATGGCTTCACGCTTCAATATTAACTTTTTTGTACTTCGAAATAATCTTTTTGAATTGCTTACACTTATCCCTCGATATTCCAAGTAGAGGTGTGTACGTGAGTAATACTTTACTAACGCACACTCACGACGAAAAAAAACTTACACACGCACGATATAGTATGGTAGGACTCACGCACACTCACATAAAGAAAATTTGTACTCATGCACATTCACGCACGAAAATGTCGCAACTTTGGAAAAAAAACTGTGACTCACGAAATATATAGTGACTCACGAATAATTTTATGGGTAATTCACCTTAGCGACGTGTCTGAAAACATGAGCATTATTAAAATCGTGAGCGTTGTAAAATTCTTAACATCCGAGGTGTCACTAAAATTGTAAATAAATTTAGCTCTTAGCGTTTTATGTTGGTGAGCGGGATTATTCTCGAGAGCGTTATTCCTTACTCACGCACACTCACGCCGTTGCCATGAGCGTGAGTCACGATAATTTCAACGATACATAGTTTTTTTGAATTAATTCTGTAACTTTTGAACGGATAAAGATATCAATATAATTTTTTCTTTGTGTGAAAGCCAAGTTGTTTTCCTCTAAGTTTGCACTAAACCTCACTAACTCGGGTGAAATAGTGCATTTCTGTAAATGTACGTTTATATTTGGCACACTTAACGTGGTTTCACTGCAATGTGGAACGCCGTTCGGACTCGTCTATAAAAAGGAGGTCCCTTGTCATTGAGCTTAACATGGAATAGGGCAGCACAATGGACTGAATAGTCTAAGTGAGCCTGATACATCGGGCTGCCACCTAACTTAACCTAACCTACTATGTTACACTGAAAGAAGAGTTTTCTTTTCTGAGAAACGAAATTTTAGGAAAGGAATTTTTTTAAAAACAAAGGAAAATGTTTAGAGACAATCGTTGGATCATATGCCATAAAATTGGATTTTTGCGCTCTTAAAGAAAATACTTCAGAAGAAAAGGATTTCATCAATATCAACGCTTTTTTTGCTGTGATTTAAAAATTGGGATAAATGGGAATTTGCACCTATTTCCCATAGGACAGTTTTAATATTCTTCGAGAAACTGGAAGGTCACATTATTCTTAAAAAAACCAAAAATTTTTTGAAAATATTTTCGTTTTTGATGTATAGAATTTTAAGTGAGTCATGTTTTCAGTCAGGTCCCCCAGGTAAATTACTTTTCTAATCGTGATTGTGAGCCTTTTGAAAGTTTTTCGTGTGTGAGAGTAAGTGTACATGTATTTCCTTTTCGTGAGTATGTGTGAGCGTGAGTAAAGCATTACTCACGTGCACGCCTCTAGAATGAACCGCTCATATCCTTAATATTAAAAGGTTTCAGAATGAAACTTTACGTAACCTATTACATTATTACCTATTACATTATTTATTAAAAATTACACAACATGACAAAAAACGTGGCACCAACATGTAAACTGTCACAATGTTAGCACTGTTTGGAAGCATATGTGTTAGAAACTTTTTTCCGAGTGTGTACACGGACGAAAAAGACTTTTTTACATATGTTTGGTTGTAAGAATTGTATGTTTGGAACTCAAATTTTTTAACGCAATATTTTTAAGTGCAAGCATATAATGTTCATAAACTAGCATAACATTTTTGGGACATATATGTTAGAACATATTATGTTTGGGACAATAAATATAATATGCTTGGATGCAAACATATATTAATTTAGAAACAGCCTATAAACATATATGTGTTTAGAAAGAGAGACCTAGAGAATATGCTGCAAGTAAAATAATGGATGTAACCAATTGACGCCTTAAAAATATATCCAAACAAAGAAAATTTCATTAAATTTTTTTTCTACCAGTGTATGCCCTAATGTGAAACATAATATGTTTGAACAATACAAACAATATTTTGTTTGGACAAATCCTGAAAATATATACGCTTGAAGCAAAATGAGTTTGGAGTATATTTTACAGAAGCGATTTTTTTTTTTGGTGTAAACAAATTTATGTATAGGTAACTTTAATGTTAATGTATTTACCTTTTATTGTTAAATAAATTTAAAAATTGAAGTAAATTTGGACAACGATTTAAGGTTTTCATATGACCTACCCTACTACAGAAAGCCAACATGCAAACCAAATGTCTTGCTATCCATTATGATTTAATGTTCTTCCATTCGCTTCAATAAACCCAAAATATTTTATGATAAAATCTAGCGAGTAACCTCCATCAAGAAAAATATGCAATAAACGCCTTTCGTTTCGCTACTGCTGCACTTTTCTTCAGCCAAATAATTTGGTAAAGTGCTTTTAACCCAGTGCTAGACTGACTATTTGGTCTCATGGTTCAGCTTTATGGCAGTGATAAACCATCGCATTGGGAGTACTGACTGGCTGGCTGACACCGACTGGTACCGGCCAGAACAGAACCAAATATCAAAGTTAATATTTGACTTTGGCTAATTTCGTTTTTCACAGGATACGCGCTGATTTGGCGGTTTCTTTTCGATGTTGATGGTTTGTTTTTTTGTTGATGGTCTAAACTACCAAAGGGAGGAGGCCATGGAGGTGCATGGAGACTAGAATATTTGAAATCAGCCAACTGATAAATTACAATACGCTTAAATGGTATGGTTCTGCATGCAGCTACTAATAATATTTAACCATGTTCACCATGAATAGCAGACTAATTTAAAATCGTTAAGATAAAATGCAAATGAAATGCCACAACAACAACACAACAAAAAGTATGGCCACCCGAATGGGGCAGGTGAATTTGAGGAGTCTTAAAAAGCCTCATTTTTTAACTGCCTTTCTCATTCACTTCTCGTATAAGGCTGCATTTAGAAAGAGAAGAATTTTCTGAAGTTGGCGCTAATCCTCATTTAATTTTAAAGTTCGAAGGTGTTGAAGATAATTTCGGCTTCTTCTCTACGTCTTTGTATGAATAACTAAAACGGAAGTAGACGAAAGGATTGTGTGCGTGTTTCCTGGTAACACACACACGCAGGCAAAATTGCGCGCTTATGCTCTCACCCATACATTTTCATTCGGGGGGGACTAAGGGCAATAACTAAGTAAGGAAGAAGCTATCTTCAGAAGCTCATAAAAATATTTTATGTACCTCAAGGATATAGGATGCAGTCGGTCTCGCATGAGGCAGCTCCAAACAACAAAAGCAGCTTTTGTGGAATCCACAACACTGCCACAAAACATATCTTTTGCCTGTAGCAAACCCGGAAGGGTGGCATGTGGCAAGAGCCCCAGTCTGATTGAGAAGAGAGGTGCAATGCAACCTAATGTTACCAGAGATAATGTAATGGTGGCAGGCAGACATTGTCTTATGAATAAATTGTTATGGAAATCGAATTAATGAATACTGAGCTCTAGACACATCCTAAGATGTTCGTCGCATCCGGAATTATGATGACGGTGGAGACGGCAGGGGTGATTGGAATTCGTTGTCCTCATCTATCTATGGTTGGGTGATTGCTTTCGAGATGATGCCAGGCAGGCAGGGTTAATACCTGAGCTTATTTGCTCAACTCTTTCGTTTGTTCGTGTAATTTAATTATATGCTATACCCAATGTGCTTGTCTGCCGTTTTATGGGCTAGAGATTTTGTGCATTTCAGGTTATGGGTTTACACTTATGTCACATGCAATAGCAAGGGTGGACGCGGTTTTACATACTCACTAACTTTTTTGTCCTTACAAGGCAGAGGAAGTAAATGCAAATGTATGGACATCCTTGCTACACTGCCACTTAGCTGTGGTTTAAAAAGTGTTGATGGTTTAAAAAGTGTTGCAGGGTATAATATAGTCGCCACCGCCCGACTTTCAACCTTTCTTACATGTTTTTGAATGAGTCTCTTTAGCCAAACGATAGCCCGAGCCCATAAGTTTTTATCAAAATAGCCATATTTAAATATTAGCAATAAAAGAGGTGGCGTATTGACTGAGAAGTAATGTTCCAACAAATGTTGACATATACATATATGACAAATATATTCTCAGACAGCCAACCTGCAATAAAATTCTTGGACTTTGTGTTCCTAAACTCGAAAACGGCCATCGACTGCCGAAAATCTCTCAACGAGAGGCTGAGCAGTTCAATATGTTATTCACCTTATATGGGTGCCTGGCAACATGGACATACCAGGGAAACTGCGAAGCGGATGCGTTAGCAAGGCTAGGAACTACCTTACATATTCTAGGGGAAGTATAATTTGTTGGTATGCCTCTGGCTACCTGCAAGCTCTTACTTTGCGAGAAGGCTCTTATGATGGCAAATTTCCGATGGGAGAATTACAAAGGTTGTAGCAACACCAAGCAAATATGGCCACATTTAAACTTTAACCGCACACTAGATATGGTATAACTCCTGATATCTGCTATGACGGGTCATAATGGACTGAATAGTCTAAAGTGTCTGAAACCAGGATAATTTAGTTAAAGTGTCAGTCCAATATGTTAGGCTCGTTAAGATTATGAAATCCATTGTTATAGAAAAGTTGGTGAAATTCTCTCCTATCAATGAGAGCTGTCCGTTTCGATGTTCAGTGGCAAGAGACCTCATTTTTATAGACGAATCCGAGTCCGAATGTCATTTAATATTACGGTTATATTTTTATTTCACTACGATAGTTATAGTGCTTCAAGAGCTAGCTACACACAGAGAACATGTTCCAAGAGCAAAATGTTATTTTTAGACAGGGGACATGTAAAGGGTGATACGGTCAAAATTTGGTCAATATAAACTTGACGTATTTCTTTCAATTTTGCATTTAAAAAACCTGAACAACCCTCATTTTGAAGGTGTGTGTGTGTAGAATATTGCTCCTATTTTGATTTTGGAATTCACTCTTCAGTTGTCAAAATGCCGTCCAAGCAAGAAGAGCAGCGTATCAAAATTTTGCTCGCGCATCGCGAAAATCCGAGCTACTCACACGCAAAGCTGGCAAAATCGCTAAAAGTTGCCAAATCAACCGTTACAAATGTAATTAAAGTGTTAGGGGAACGTTTGTCGACAGCCAGGAAGTCTGTATCGGGGGGAAATCGAAAACCGGAAGCAGCTGAGACGACAAAGAGAGTTGCCGGTAGTTTCAAGCGAAACCCTAACCACTCTCTCCGAGATGCCGCAAATAAGCTGGGTGTATCGTCTACAACCGTGCATCGAGCCAAAAAAACGAGCCGGACTATCGACTTACAAGAAGGTAGTGACTCCAAATCGCGATGATAAACAAAATACGACGGCCAAAGCGCGATCCCAGAGGCTGTTAACGACGATGCTGACGAAGTTTGACTGCGTGGTAATGGACGACGAAACCTACGTCAAAGCCGACTACAAGCAGCTTCCGGGACAGGAGTTTTATACGGAAAAAGGAAGGGGAAAGGTAGCAGATACTTTCAAGCACATAAAACTGTCAAAGTTCGCAAAGAAATATCTGGTTTGGCAAGCCATCTGTACCTGTGGCTTGAAAAGCAGCATTTTCATAGCTTCCGGGACTGTCAACCAAGAAATTTACGTGAAAGAGTGTTTGAATAAACGTCTGCTGCCTTTCCTGAAGAAACACGGTTGTTCCGTACTGTTTTGGCCGGATTTGGCATCTTGCCATTACGGTAAAAAGGCCATGGAGTGGTACGCCGTCAACAACGTGCAGGTGGTTCCCAAGGACAAGAACCCTCCCAACACGCCAGAGCTCCGCCCAATTGAGAAATACTGGGCTATTGTCAAGCGGAACCTAAAGAAGACCAAAAAAACTGCTAAGGACGAGCAGCAGTTCAAGACAAACTGGCTTTCTGCGGCGAAGAAGGTGGCTGTACAAAATCTGATAGCAGGTGTCAAGCGTGAGGCCCGGCAATTCGGATTTGGAAAAGCGAAAGCCTAACTGCCTATTTTTTCCTGAATTTTATACTAATTGAACTTGAAAAAGAAATTTAATTTGATTTTTTAAATAAACGATTTCACCGATTTACACGCGTTTTCCCTTGACCAAATTTTGACCGTATCACCCTTTATGTCGACACCAGCAGATTTGTTTTTATTCACTTTTACGACAAATATGTTCCTTCTTCCCCACCCAAAAATTACATATTGCTTTGACTCGAAACATGCTTGAGAAGATCATATTCTCTCTCTGCATGTAATATAGATATATTTTTGGTAGTCCTTCAGACCACTGCGAAAACAGTGGTCTGAAGGACGATCTAACTTTCATTTTCTCTAACATCAGTTAGTGTTGTGCTATTATTGTGCACATCACTGTACTTGTGCACTGTTCATTTACTTGCCCTGCCATAAACCAGAAAATGAGAGCTTTTTTTTGTGTTGTGTCTTGGAATATTTTGGTTTTTTACTTGATTGCGTATGAGTGTTGAGGTTTTAGGTCTCACATTCACTTTTCGTCATCTGGAATAAATTAATATAATTAAAGTTATGCGTGGTTATGGATTAGAAGATGTCTTTGCCTTAAATACTTGGCTATAAGATTTTAAAGAATTTCAGTGTATGCCATTCAAGAGTTGTGTGGATTTTTTGCTGAAAATGGAGAAGATATTTTCTTTGAAGTTTAAAAGAGGTTTTATTTAGTACTATTCAAGAAAAAGATATTTGTACAATTGGATTCAACACAAAATAAAAATTTTTACTTTTAGTTAATGTGAGACAAATTTCGTTCGTTGTATTTTACTCACTTTAGGTATATACAAAATATTGGCAGAAAATAATAAAAATGCGGGATATTTTCAAATGTTTGAGAATTTATTCCGAAAAAACTTGTTCAAACAATCGAAGAATTATCTATCGCTAACCACTATTTATTCCCACTTTTCGGGCAACATCCGAATATCGTGATGTTTATTAAAACAAGGACTCTCCTTTTGAATCAATCCACAAATCGACCCAATTCTTGACTTCGTCATAAGAACTAAAAAGCTGACTGCCAGGTCATGCGTCATCAATCGGTCTAAGTGGTATTCGTAATCGGAAGGAGGATGGATGGTGTAAGACTTCCAATTTGAGTTCGATATAAAGTTTCTGTGATATTTTTACATAGTTGCTGCAGCTCATAGTACACCACACCTGCTCATAGTACACCACCCAGCTAGTCTCACCCAATGCTCAGCATAAGCTTTTTTACCATAGATATTCGGCTTTACCTGTTAGGTTAAAGTGGCAACCCGATTAAAATTCAGGCTCACTTAGACTATTCAGTCCATTGTGATACAAAATTGTTCTTTTTGCAATAAAAAAAAATATTTTTCGATCCAAAAACCAAGTCCATTTCGCTTATATAAATCCCCGTTCTTTTCTGACTTTAAGTCTTTAATAAGACACACACTGTTAAATAAAGTTTCTGTACATCAGCTTGTGTGCGCCCAAAACTATGCTCTACACGTTGATGGCTATAGTAATAATTGTCTGTTGATGACAATAAAAGCTACGTGGCCCAGTGGATAGTGTGTAGTAGTTGTATTAAGATTTATGAAATTGTTTTTACATCCTGTAAAATAATCAACGTTTGTCACAAAAAATACATACTTTTCTTACAAACAACCTTCCTTACAGCGAAAAGCAAATGGGAAACCATATTCGTTCGGCTAATTTTATTTTGCTATTCTACTTCACGCACAATAGTGAAGTAGAATAGCAAAAATTTACCCATTTCTAAAGATTATGTCGATACCTTTATTTTTATTTCCCAATTTAAGCAAAAAATTTCTGGGTACGACAATCGGTACGATAAACTAAGGGCGTTTTCGTTTCGCAAAAAATATGTTGCCTTGGTGTTACACTACTTTTTTCGTCATTATATTTTCACTGAAATGATAGTGTCATTCCAAAATTATTGTTAATTCATAATATTGTGAGGGATACAGGACCCCAAAGCTATAACAGTGCCCTTCATATTTTGCAAACAATTTCGAGAATGTTGCACCTTTCTTACCAATCGAAATCTCCATAAGATTCATACCAATAAAATCTAAAATTGTATTTCGGAGAAAACTTTTTTGTGTGTAGGCTTTAATGACAAATAAAATATCACGAGAAATGTGTTTTATAAGAGAAAGTCTATTTAGCATTATTATATAGGAAAAATAAAAAATACGCATCTATTATTTAATAAAATACCATAAAATCGAAAAATAATTAATGAACATTTTGTCAGCTCAAAACTTTGCATGTATGTAAATGAAAATCTTTAGCAAAATACCCTTTCTCATCAACGATGGTAATGTGAATATAAATGGGTATAAAGGCGGATATACGCATAAATAAAAATCCATTCGTGAGTTTCGGCAAGTGAATCTAGAGGATTATTGCCAAGTGGTTCACATACTCAGTATTCATTAGCATAAATTCGCATTTAACATAAAGGAAGGTGGAATTGTTTAAGCTCTCTCTAGCTCCACGTGAATGTCCTTTGAACTTTTTTTCGAAAGAGTTTTTTTCTTATTAAAGTCAAGGGGAGAAGGAAGGCAAAAAGTTTTAAAAATAATAACAATTAAACTTGACTTTAATCACTTTATTTAAGGCTTTTAATTAATTTAGCACGGACAGCATGACCAACCGTTTGGTAGATATATTTCAGTGCCCTTTTTTGTGTTTGGATGGATTTGCTGTGCAAATAATCCTCGACTTGAGTTGTCATAAAATATGTCAATTTTCCTGAATAAATGTTATTCTTACATGAAAACATTACCAGGATTTTTTTTCCGGAAAACTCCTTTATTTTGCAGCATCCCTCTTTGCTTTTGTGTTTATTTAGGTCTGGCCAATAAAAGACTTATCATCTCAATAAAAGTATTTAACACAAGCGTTTACTGTTTAAAACATTCCTTCAGAAACCCCTTTTTTACTTCAGCCCACGAAAAATAGTCAGTATTTTCATGTTCTCATGCATATTTGGGGATATTTGAAACCAAGGATGGTCGTCATGGGATGATGGAAAGGGAGATAGAAAAAAAAAACAACAGAGAAAAATGGGTAAGGAATGTAAAAAATCCCTTAATCTTTGAGAATGGCATACAATTACCAAATACAAAGTGGTTGAAGCTACCCAACCGCCCCTCCATAGAAAAAGAAGGACACGAACGCTATATGATACTTAAGTGAAAGTGACCTTTCCCTCAAAGGATTTAAACAAGTGAGAAAAAAAGGATTCAACAAGAAAAAAATAACCCCTGTATAAAGGATGTTCTCCTTTGGCAGTTTCTTATATTCTTTGGTAGTTCTACGGGTATAACATAGTCAAGGTCCATGATACGTGTTGTTAAGAAAAGGCTCAAATTTAATCATAAAAAAACAGCAGTGGCTCCTTGCTCACTGGAGTAAGTTATAAGAGATAGAGAAGTAATGTTAAACATGCACGTCCATTCACCTACCAACAAATCACCTTCCAAAAGGCTTAAGAAGATGCCTTCGTTGTTTCAAAGAAATTGGTTACAAATCAAATTTGCATCTTATTACCGATGTTATCTTAGTTGATATTCATCAGATCAATTGTCCCTGCAAACAGTGACCCATTTAACGAACTGACAATTTGAATATTGAGGATTATGTTTGTTCTGAAGCTGAGGGCAGGTTGGGATGGAATGGATGGACTACTGCCTGGTGGTGGGTTAGGGTACATGCAATGGACGTTAAACCCTTTAACTCATGGAAATCCCATTTAATCCTTTGACATAAGAATCACTGGTAGCAAAGGATTTTATGTTGGAAGCTTACAGCTGGCAATTTAATGGAATCGGTAACTGGATGATAATGGATTAAATAGACGAAGAAGAATATCTATAGCGAATATTTATTGAATAGAATAGAACTAACATTCCTATTACTACACGCAAAAAATTAATTTTTCTTCCCAAACGAAATTTTAGACGAACAACCATCGCTTACCCTTAGTTTTTCGCTGAAAGGAAGTTCGTTTTGGGGAATAGTTCAGATTTCTTGTGATGCCTTGTCGTTTTTACAGGAACTGAAAACAATTTAGGAAAAACAAACTCAAAAATAGGGCTGTTTTCTTTTAGCACTGGATACCCTAAGCAGTCACGGACTAAAAGAAAACAGAGTATTCATTTATCCAAATTGGATATATCTCGGGATTGCATCTTCCTCCTTATCTTCTTCACATTAACATGCATTTGAACCAATTGTATTGGAGATATCTCCAAAACACACATTCTAAACGTATGAACCGCTTATTCAGGTGTCGAAAAACGATTACGCCTAATTTAGTTTTTACTTCAGGGAATAAAACGAAGTCAGTGCTCTACGCCGGATGAAAAATGTAGTTGTTTGAGCCCATCTCATTGAATCGTGGTGAAGAGTGATCCGTTTTCGGCGGTTGGTTTTCTTGATTTCTTGGAAGACGATTGGCAAACAAATTTTGTTTACCACTGAGAACTGACTGTTCGGCGTTGCTCTAATGGTAACATATGATCATTTGCTTTGAAGTGCTTCGTGCGTGAGCAATTTTGATCCAGTCGACTACTGTTAAATTTTCATATGCGAAAATCCACGATTCATCAACTGTCACGATGTCATAGACGTATTTCGACAAATTGACAAATTGTATGGGGTCGTACGCAAACAATTTTTTTTATAACCCTCCACCATAGGATGGGGGGTATATTAACTTTGTCATTCCGTTTGTAACCCATCGAAATATTGATCTAAGACCCCATAATGTATATATATTCTGGGTCGTGGTGAAATTCTGAGTCGATCTAAGCATGTCCGTCCGTCCGTCTGTTGAAATCATGCTAACTTCCGAACGAAACAAGCTATCGACTTGAAACTTGGCACAAGTAGTTGTTATTGATGTATGTCAGATGGTATTGCAAATGGGCCATATCGGTCCACTTTTACGTTTAGCCCCCATATAAACGGACCCCCAAATTTGGCTTGCGGATCCTCTAAGAGAAGCAAATTTCATCCGATCCGGCTGAAATTTGGTACATGGTGTTAGTATATGGTATCTAACAAGCATGCAAATATTGGTTCACATCGGTCCATAATTATATATAGCCCCCATATAAACCGATCCCCCGATTTGGATTGCGGAGCCTCTAAGAGAAGCAAATTTCATCCGATCCGGCTGAAATTTGGTACATGGTGTTAGTATATGGTATCTAACAAGCATGCAAATATTGGTTCACATCGGTCCATAATTATATATAGCCCCCATATAAACCGATCCCCCGATTTGGCTTGCGGAGCCTCTAAGAGAAACAAATTTCATCCGATCCGGCTGAAATTTGGTACATGATGTTTGTATATGGTCTCGGATGACTATGCAAAAATTGGTCGATATTGGTCAATAATTATATATAGCCCCCATATAAACCGATCACCAGATTTGACCTCCGGAGCCTCTTGGAAGACCAAAATTCATCTGATTCAGTTGAAATTTGGTACGTGATGTTAATATATGGTTCCTATCAGTCCATAATTATATATAGCTCCCATATAAACCAACCACCAGATTTTGCCTTTTGGAGAAGCAAAATTCATTGGATCTGGTTGAAATTTGGTACGTGGTGGTAGTATATTATATTTAACAACCATGCCAAAAGCGGTCCATATCAGTCCATAATCATTTATAGCCCCCATATAAACCGATCCCGAGATTTGGTTTTGGAGCCTCTTGGAGGAGCAAATTTCATGCGAGTGAGTTGAAATTTGTGGATGACAGTCTTTCGTAGAAGTTTCTACGCAATCCATGGTGGAGGGTACATAAGATTCGGCCTGGCCGAACTTACGGCCGTATATACTTGTTTATTATTTGGACGGGAAGGAGTACCACCCCCTTACCGGTTAGCTTGAAATTTTCAGGGAAAATTGAAGGGAGCCAGAATTGAAATATGGGTGTCGCTTATATGGGGGTTATATAGAATTATGAACTTGATATGGACCAATTTTTGTGTGATAGGGGATCGATTTATCTGAGTCCTATATATAACTATAGACCGATATGGACCTATTTAGGCATGGTTGTTAATGGCCATATACTAGCACAATGTACCAAATTTCAACTGACTCGGATGAAATTTGCTCCTCCAAGAGACTCCAAAACTAAATCTCGGGATCGGATGAAATTTTCTAATCTTAGAGGCTCCGCAAGCCAAATCTGGGGATCGGTTTATATGGGGGCTATATATAATTATGGACCGATGTGGACCAATTTTTGTTGTTAGAGACCATATACTAACACCATGTACCAAATTTCAGCCGGATCGGATGAAATTTGCTTCTCTTATAGGCTCCGCAAGCCAAATCGGGGGATCGGTTTATATGGAGGCTATATATAATTATGAACCGGAGGCTATATATAATTGCATGGTTGTTAGAGATCATATACTGACACCGTGTACCAAATTTCAGCCGGATCGGATGAAATTTGTTTCTCTTAGAGGGTCTGCAAGAACAAATTTGGGGGTCCGTTTATATGGGGGCTATACTTAAAAGTGGACCGATATGGCCCATTTGCAATAGCGTCCGACCTACATTAATAACAACTACTTGTGCCAAGTTTCAAGTCGATAGTTTGTTTCGTTCGGAAGTTAGCGTGATTTCAACAGACGGACGGGCATGCTCAGATCGACTCAGAATTTCACCACGACCCAGAATATATATACTTTATGGGGTCTTAGAGCAATATTTCGACGTGTTACAAACGGAATGACAAAGTTAATATACCCCCATCCTATGGTGGAGGGTATAAAAAATCAGGTACCACATAATAAATTCATAACCTCACGGCGTGTTCCCTATAAATCTCAAGTAAATCAGAGAATTTTTGTTTTTTTACTGTACTTTAAACAAAAATCGTATAAAGGGGTGGTCCACCTCCGCGACCAAATATCGAAAAATAAAGTAGGAGGTCTTTGTCTAGGCATCACCCCTAACCTTCCTTGGAAATTTCACCCAAGTCGGAGAACTTTGGCACAATTTTGAAAAGGTGGGGCACGGGGGATGTCCCCCTCCCAGATCAGAAAATTAGGTACCTTATTTTTACCACATGATTACCCTCTACGTTCTCCGAACATTTTTCATGTGAAAAAATAAATTTATTTTATAAACAAAGCAACTGCGGTGAATTCTAATTATAAATTTTTGCAATGTGTGCTGTATGTAAAAATAGATCTTCCCGCTTTTCCGTTGAAACTTGAATTTCTTGAATTTTCTTTGCTATAAACCTTGCGGAGCCCGAGACCTTTCCAACGAATGTAAAACCGTGGAAATCGGTTTGTGCGTTCTGGAGTTCTATTATGCAACTGGCGCTGTATGTAAAAAAAAGATTTTCCTGCTTTTCCGTTGATACTTTTCTTGACTTGTCTTTGCTATAAACCTTACGGAGCCCGAGACCTTTCCAACAAATGTAAATCCGTGGATATCGGTTTGATCGTTCTGGGATGGCGATGTATGTAAAAAAAAAATTCCGCTTTTCCGTTGAGACTTTTCTTGAATTTTCTTTACTGTAAACCTTACGGAGCTCGAGACCTTTCCAATGTAGAACCGTTAAATCGGTTCGTGCGTTCTGGAGTTAAAGCGTCTGGAAGGAAAATCCGACTTATTTTTATATATTAGAAGATATGTATATTGCTAATAGTGAATTAGGGTCTATATAACCTGACTGTGTTGCGACCCACATAAAACCTTAAATAAATAAATAATGAATATCACCTAAAAATTTTGATATACTTCTCAAAGTGTAAAGAATCGATTCTATAGCTTAGATGTAGTAGATTTTGGTAAATATTTCTATAATACTAAATCAACCACCCTTGGTTTGGTGTTTTATACCATATTGTACCTTAGCTCTGATCTACTCGTTGTTAGCCATACTTAGGTCACCAAGTAATCACATTGAATTTTGACTAGCACCACTAGAATAGCTCATTAGACTTGAATGAACTATTATTCCACATAGCCCCGAAGGAATTCCAAATATGAGCTAAAATTTTCGAGTTAATAATCAGTGAGCATAATTGATGGCAAATAAAGAAGAATGATTGATTAGTGAACATATCGAATTGGTAGTGATGGAACGGATCCTCTCCAAAACTCCATCAAATGCCATCTACAAGAAATGAATGACGTATGAGTAGTTTTGGCTATCCTCAGATGGTAACATGGATATTTGAATTGTCTACTTGAGCACGTTTCGGGAATGAATTGAATCACTGACTCATTGAATCAACCGGAATGTCAATAACACTAAAATTCAATTAATCGCCTCCCAACAATAGCAAAAAAACTTATTAACAAACACATAATTAAATAATAATCATAAAAATAATAAAGACCCTTGTTCGGCGGACTGTCAGTCTGACTGTGTATGCTTTTCATAACCCACATCCGCCTTTGGTATTGGCAAAAATTAGCAAAGAATTTTACGTAATGAGAAATGCTTGCCAAATTATTACATCATTTATTATCATTATTGTTGGTCATCAGAACTTGAAATACCATCGTCTGCTAATGAAGGAACGTCCAAGATGATGGTGAGATTGACATTGGTTCTAACTACACAGTGTGGTTCCAAAAGTGGTGGCGGTGGTGGTGGAGTAGTTGCTCGGACGACAACGAGACTTGGGTTTTAATGAAAATCGACATTCCACCTTTTATTCCCAAAGAGATTTGGAGGAAGCCTTCAAAATCATACACATTTAGCCTTCCACATACACTCAAAAAAAAGTGAACTCTCTATTTCACTAAAGCCAATTTAACTTTATTTTAGTTCATGTAATTATTATGTTTGGAGAAAGTTTCATTTACTCTAATTATTTTTTGCGTAAGTTAGTTAAATGAACTAAAAAACGCGAAAAAATTATCCTCAAATTAAGCAAAAAGATTTACTAAATTCGCGCTTCCCACAAAATAGTTCATTATTTCTTTTAATTTGTAAATTTTACCAAAAATGCGTTCATAATGAACTTCGTATGTCACTAAAGACATTCTTGCATTTTTTAACTCCAAGTTTTTCCTTCAAACTACAAAATTTTCTTTGACAAGTGAAAAAAATTAATTATGCCTAACAAATTTTCTTGCATTTGTCGAAAAATATTTACTTATTTTTGTGATATCGGCGACATGTCAGCGTTTGTAATACTGTTTAGTTAAAATTTTCTAAAAATATTCAAAATTTTCTAAAATTAACCAAAAATATTCTTCCTGGTGGGTTCACTGTTTTTTCAGTGTATCAAAGCAAGTTAACTGAAAGTGACATGGGAGAGATATTGTATATTTGGAATATATTTACTTGGAATTATCAATTCATAATATCCCTTAAATGTATATACTTACCCAGCAATATTTCCCATTATCAAATAATAAGTTAGTTTCCAGAGTAACATAATTTGCCCGAATTCGTATATTTCTCCCAGTTTAGTTTTTAGTAAATCAATTTCTATTTCGAAAAGTTTTCGCAGGTGGGACAAATTAGAAATCAGGATACACTTTGCATCCCAGCAAAAAAAGAGCTTCCAAAAAAGTAGTTTGGATCCCCAATCTGTGATCCGGAAGTAGTGCAAACTTGGATCATCTCCAATGAATTTTACATGGGTTTGTCATGGGACGGAAGTACTCCTTTTTTGGACCCTTTGCATTGGTTTAGAAGTTTTTATCCATATGTTTTATTACACTATTATTTTCCTATTATCTAATTTTTACAATTTGAAAAACTTTTTCGCTCCGACCAGGGATTGAACCTGGGTTTGCTGGCACCATAACAGAACGCCTTAGCACACTCAGCCACATGAACATAAAGCGTCGAAAGGTCAATTCAAATGTTTGTGATATGATAGTAATACGACACCAAGGAATAACATACTAATTGCTTCCCGAGATGTTCTTTATTAGTATGAACGAAAAAAATAAGAAACGCAGGTTCAAATCTCACCAGCGGCAATATTTTGATCAAATATTTTTCTATATATATATTTTTTCCATTAAAAATCAACAAAAAAAAAAATAATAAAAATTCTCGTAATTTGCAAAACCTTCTCAAAAGAACTTCCATGGAAGCAAAAAAGTCAAACGGCACAGGTTCAAATCCCAGCGGGGATAGAATTTATTTTTTTTATTATTATTTTTTTTACTTTTTTATTAATTATCTATTTTTTTATTAGTTTTCTATTATTTTGTAAAATTTAATTGTCCAAAATTTGCACTTAAAATAGCCTGATTGCGTTCTTTCTAATACTTGTCCACAAGGAATGCATCGGAAGTAGAAAAAAATCATTGGGGGATCCCACGATGCTCGTTAGAAGAAATGTTTGAGGACTTGTCCAAAAGGACTGCATCGGAAGTTGGAAAAACTCGATGGGGGATTCTGGGATGGGCTTTGAAAGAAATGATTGTGGAACAACTTCCAATTTTTTTTGCTGGGATACAAAGTGTCATGGGTTCAATACCAGATTCGACAAAAGGTCGAAAAGCTACTGTAAGTGTTTTCATGGCAGTGTGAAACGCCTTTTGAACTCGACTTTAAAGATGAGATTTCTTGTCATTGAGCTTAACATTGAATCGGGTAGCATTGATAAGAGAGCATTTCGCCAATTGTGGTATCACAACGAAGTGAATAGTTTAAGTGAGTCTGAAATAATGGGCTGCCATTAAACCCAACTTAAACTATCCTATTTTATCGCATGAAAGTAGAGTTAGATATTTTACACACGCGGGAATGGGCAACCCTAATGTTGCAATCTGGCAACTGACAGCTCTATCGTAAAGTCTTACATTTTTTAGGTTATACTTACTCGGAACGTTTTGACATACGAGCGCTATATGTGTTGTTTAGAGCAACTTAAAAAATTCGTCTGCCAAAAAAAATAAAAATGGAATAAATGGAGAACATTTTCGTGCGATTATTTTGTACATTTTTCGATGCGGAATAACACAAACTCGATGAACTTAATTCAATTTTTTGCTGTGAAGTTCATTTAAGGAACTAGTATTTATCGATGGTATGGTGAATTCAACCGAGGTCGTAGTTCGCTCCAAGACGAATTTCGGGAAGGGCGTCAAAATCAGTTGTTGTTCCGGAAACCATTGATGCTGTGCGGCAACTGATAGTGCAAGATCATCATGTGATCTATCGTGAGATGGAGGCCACCTTGGACATTAGGGACCAGCATACATTCAATATTGCGTTGGCATTTGTCAAAGAAATTTGTTCGCGTTGGATTTCAGACAATTTGTTAATTGCTCAAAAATTGGGTCGTGTCGATGGGTCGAAAGAAATGCACCAAAAGCTTTGACATCGTGACAGATGATGAATGGTGAAATTACGCGTATGAGCCCGGAAGTACAAAATCTGGAAAACCAATCGGCGAAGACGGATCGCTCTTCATCACAATAAAGCGAGCTCTCCCACATCTACGAGAAAAACATTGAAACAGTGACAACCCTTCTAAAATTCTGTAATATCTACCATCTCATTTAATATCATAATTACTTATGGTTTTAAATTCTTTAATAAATAAAAACAATAAAGCGTTTTTCGATAATTCTCATTTGTTTTTTATCTCTAATCCGAAAAATAAAAGGCAACCCCTGTACCCTTCTTTTTTACAACATATAATTCTCATAAGTTAAATTTTGCTACTTTTTTTAAGAATTGTCCAAACGAAGTTTCAGCAGAAGTTGTGCTTTAAAGGAAATGTGGAACAATTTCCATTTTTTCTCAGTTATTCATCACTTACGAACTAAGCTTATTCTCTAGATATCGAATTTGGCCATAACTTTAAAGATGATTTTCTATAATGCTTACTTTTGGGTTTATTTTGTAAAACTGTGTATTAAATTCTGAAACAATATTCTTTCTAAAAGATAGAACTGGCAATTGTCCCTTTGAAACAATTTCATTCTTCATACCTTCAAACAAAAAAAAACAAATGAGTAGTGGAGGTTTCACAAAAGTATCTCCAATGAATGGCGGCAGCCTGGCATAACATGTTTGACATTTTCCAGGCCATTCATTTTTTCCACCTCACCATTCGCCAATTGAGGGAAATATTTTTCAGAAACAACACAATATTCATATGTATGTTAAAAATCCTTGCAAAAAATGAGCAATGGAAAGGATCAGAACATGAAGAATCCATGTATACGTTATTGTCTCTGAAACAAAAGTGAAAATATCAAAAAGCCAAGGATGTCGTCTGGCAATCGCTGCAAAAGGGATGGACTGCGTATGTGAGGAGGTATCAGTTTTAAGTCGACAAAAGAATCTTTTTGACAATGTCTAGAATTGTCGCCAGTAAATAAAACGAAAACAATGTCCATGGGCATGTCATTGTTGAAAGGTGTATAACGAGTTAAAGGGACACATTTGGAAAATAGATAACAATGGGCTAAAGGACATGGGATTTAAAGCTGTTTTTGTTTTGGAGATTTTAAAGTTCTTTTCAATAATTTCTCTAGGTGTAATAATTGAATAATGACAGGCTATCATGTATCATAAGCTAAGCCTATCAATTCCATTGAGTTATGAATTGAAACGATGGGTACAGGGCCTTCGAAGATCACAACAACAATACGAGTATTTAGGTATTTTTTGTTAGTACTCCCCCATTTAATATCATAATTTATTATGATTTTAAATTTTTTAATATTTAAATAAAATACAATAAAATAAAAATAAAGTTTTAGCAACTAAAGCTATTTGCTTATGAATGATCAATATTGATGGCATATAAGGTAAATGCTACACTTTTTCCTGTAACACAAACGGAAAGGTAAAATTTTAAAATTTTACCTCCAAACGGGGAATCAAACCGTGGACCATACAGTTTATGAGCAAATACAATATCCATTGATCCATGGACCTCTGATTACCATCAATAGATAAATATAGCCACACACACCCAGAGAAGGAATATGATCACCTCAAACATGTTTTAAGAGCAAAATGTTATTTTTGGGTGGTGACCATGTAAGATGGTTTTCGCAACCATGTTATTTTCTCGGAAATCATGTATCTGATTTTGGCAAGCAGGTTATATTTGACGAGAAAATAACATTTTAGTGACAAACATGTTACATGGTCACCATACAAAAATAACATTTTGCTCTTGAAACATGTTTGTGGTGATCATATTCCTTCTCTGCGTGCAAGCAACGTATATAACAGGTTGGCTGATAAATCCACGGTCTAACAAAGAAAAACACATTTTTTTTGTCAAAATTCGTTTTTATTATTCAACATAGTTCCCTTCAAGAGCGATACAACGATTATAACGACCTCCCAATTTTTTTATACCATTTTGGTAGTTCTCCTTCGGTTTTGCCTCAAAATAGGCCTCAGTTTCGGCGATCACCTCTTCATTGCAGCCAAATTTTTTCCCTGCGAGCATCCTTTTGAGGTCTGAGAACAAGAAAAAGTCGCTGGGGGCCAGATCTGGAGAATACGGTTGGTGGGGAAGCAATTCGAAGCCCAATTCATGAATTTTTGCCATCGTTCTCAATGACTTGTGGCACGGTGCGTTGTCTTGGTGGAACAACACTTTTTTGTTCTTCATATGGGGCCGTTTTGCCCCGATTTCGACCTTTAAACGCTCCAATAACGCCATATAATAGTCACTGTTAATGGTTTTTCCCTTGTCAAGATAATCGATAAAATTTATTCCATGCGCATTCCAAAAAATAGAGGCCATTACTTTGCCAGCGGACTTTTGAGTCTTTCCACGCTTCGGAGACGGTTCACCGGTCGCTGTCCACTCAGCCGACTGTCGATTGGACTCAGGAGTGTAGTGATGGAGCCATGTTTTATCCATTGTCACATATAGACGGAAAAACTCGGGTGTATTACGAGTTAACCGCTGCAAACACCGCTCAGAATCATCAAAACATTGTTGTTTTTGGTCAAATGTGAACTCGCGCGGCACCCATTTTGCGCAGAGCTTCCGCATATCCAAATATTGATGAATGATATGACCAACACGTTCCTTTGATATCTTTAAGAACTCTGGTATCTCGATCAACTTCATTTTACGATCATTCAAAATCATTTTGTAGATTTTTTTGATGTTTTCGTCGGTAACCACCTCTTTCGGGCGTACACTGCGTTCATCGTCCTCCGTGCTCGTTTCACCATATCAATCAATTATTGTTGATTTCCCTGGGGCAGAGTCCGGAAACTCATTATCAAGCCAAGTTTTTGCTTCCACCGTATTTGTTCCCTTCAGAAAACAGTATTTTATCAAAACACGAAATTCATTTTTTCCATTTTTTTCACAATAACAAAAGTTGCTTCACAAAAGACGCGCTATCTCATAAACTAATTGACTTACAGACGTCAAATTTCGACACGAATCATTTGAAGGTGGGTACTATATAAAAATAATATGCATTTAACACTAGCGAGGCCATCTATGTGTCAGACCGGGGACTTATCAGCTAACCTGTTATAAAAGCAGTCACATTAGTGGGTACACACAAGCCGATGTACAGAAACTTTATTTAATGAAAACAAACTACTTTAATCGGTCTGTTTCTTATGCACGATGTACCAAATACAAATTTGAAAAATGAAAATATTGTAATTTAACATATATACTAAATATTTTTGCAATATTGCAAAATGATGTTCTACGAAAAATCAAAATGTGTCTTAGAAAAAAAATCCAGATAAGAACAGTATTTAATATAAACGTAGTGGACTGTGAAAAAGTATTTTTTTTAATGTGTTGTTGATAATAATATGAACTTTTCCAAGAAATTAAAAACAGTATAACAAAAGAACATCGTTTGCAACAGCCATTTTCCAAAAGTTTTGTCTTCTTTGTGTATAGTTTAGATTCGCTTATATTGGAGGGGTAGTATTTCTGACTCTCTTATATCTAAGATAAGCTTCAAAAGTAACCTAAAACCGAGATTTTTGAAAAGTTCACCAAAAGAACTTTCCTTTCGTGTGTAAATTTCTGTTCGCGAAAAAAGTTCTTTTTTTGTTTTATGATGATGGTCGACTTTAAAATGATTAGAAAAGCAAAACAGAAAAATAGCTTATCCGGTTCCAATGATTTTATCTTTCCGCTAATAATTTTTGTATTAATTCTAAACCTAAGAAGAGGATATTTGGTCTACGGATGCATTTAAGACGCAATTCATTTTTCAATTTACTGGACTTTGTATTTGTACACAAATATAAATTTATTCCAATTTCCATCTGTTTTCTTCATGAAATATCAAAATTTTTCAAAAACTGTTAATTTCTAATTATAAATTCAATTCCAAATACTACAATTTATGCAATCTTTCAAGTAAAAATAAAATAAAAAAATCTTTTAAAACATTTCCGATTTCTGAATACATATTCGGTTTATGGGCATATTAAGGACTATATCAATAATTGTTCAAGACTTATTATGAATAAATTGATCTTAGTTGCAGAAACCTTTTGAAAAGTTTATCGTCTTTTGTTAAAGAGAACTTTTACCATAGAAATGCGTTGTCTATTTTAAGTAAAACTAGCATATAAAGAACAACATATTCTTATACTCACGACAATTTTTTGTAGTGTATGAAAGTAATAGAATTTTTGACTTCAATTTGGCAATATACTATTTTTGTATATTATATTAATTAATTTTCGTAAAACAAAAGCATTACACTTTATATGTAAAAAATCGTTTTTTTTTCATTTCCTGGAAATGAAAATAAATAAAAGAAAACTCTTTAACGAGTGTATAGACAACAGCCTCAGAACAAAAGATAGCTATTTCTTTTGCTCCATAGAACAACAAGAAAATTAAGGAAATTGTTTTTTCCACATGAGATATAAAATAGCAAAAACAAAAAAAAAAATGAACTGAATTTATTGAAATTCGCGAAGACAAGACCATAGTCTCTGCAGAAAGTGGCGAAACACCTTCAGACAGTCTCATACTTTAGATTAAGCACAGAACACACATGTTATGGCTATAAAGAAGGCTTTGGTGAATGCAATTTGAACCACTAAATAAGGAACGAGAGGACTAGAGAGTAAAGGCTAAGGCATACACAGTAACATCGTGCCGCGAAGCTATTAAATTAAATTGCAGTGAAATAAAGAAAGCACAGGGCTTGCATGGCACAGAACCCATGATGGTAATAAGATTTGTTTAAGGATATCAAGGATGTGGGCTAAAGACTAAGTGAATGTATGTGAAATCGACATGTAACAATATGACTTTTTTGGCAAATAAACCGAGTTAAATATGACCATTCTACGTCCTTTTGATGTTTTATTAAAAATTTAGCAATTCAAATATAATACAAATTGTATCTTATATATTCCAATTGAAAAAATAATTTAAAACCATTGGTTGGCTGATAAGTCCCCGGTCTGACAAAGAAAAACACATTTTTTTTGTCAAAATTCGTTTTTATTATTCAACATAGTTCCCTTCAAGAGCGATACAACGATTATAGCGACCTTCCAATTTTTATACCCTAAACAACATAGTGGTCAGGGTATAATAAGTTTGATCGGCCAAAAAATGTGCCTACCACAAATATTGATTTTAGACCCCATAAAATATATACCGATCGACTCAGAATCACCTCCTGAGTCGATCTAGCGCTTGGTGTCCGTCCGTCTGTCCATGTATTTGTTGTTCACAGGATTCCGGTCGCAATTATTAACCGATTTGAATGAAATTGGGTACAGTGTGTTTTTAGGGCACGAGGATCAAATTTAGATATAGCTCCCATATATATGTATCGCCCGATTTCGACAAATGGAGTCACGTTGCCCTTTTTTACAAACCTATCGTCATCAAATTTTGCACATAGTAAACTTTTTCATCACCCTTTAAGTCTGCAAAATTTCATCGAAATCTAATCTTTTATGGTACTGACAATATGTGCCAAAAATAATTGAAATCGGTTCAGATTTAGATATAGCTCCCATATATATGTATCGCCGGATTTTGCCAAATTTGGCCGTAAAACCCTTATTTATCAACCGATAGTGCTAAAATTGGCTAAATATAATCTTCTATACCTCTAACTGTATGTGCGCAATTGCATCGAAATCGGTTAAGATTTAGATATAGCTCCCATATATATGTATCGCCCGGTTGGGTCAAATTTGGCCGCAAACCCTTATTTATCAACCGAATGTACTCAAAATCGGCTAAATGTAGTCTTCTATAGCTCTAACTGTATGTGCGAAATTTCATCGAAATCGGTTCAGATTTAGATATAGCTCCCATATATATGTATCGCCCGATTTTGCCAAATTTGCCCGTAAAACTCTTATTTATCAACCGATCGTAACCAAGGTTGGCTAAATGTAATCTTCTATAGTACTAACTGTATGTGCAAAATTTTATAGAAATCGGTTCAAATTTAGATATAGCTCCCATATATATGTATCGCCCGATTTTGAAAAATTTGCCCCTAATAACCTTATTTTTGACAATAGGGGCCTCATTTATTAACTGATTGTACTCAAATTTTACACAAAGTAACCTTCTGTGGTATCAATCATACCTGCAAAGTATTATTCAAATTGGTTCAGATTTAGATATAGCTCCCATATATATGCATCGCTCGATTTTGTCATATTTGGCCATAATACTCTTATTTATTAACCTATGTTATTCAAATTTCAAATTTTGAAGTACTATGTGATCGTATTTAGACTTACATGTAGCTCTTACATAAATCTATTGCCCTATTTGCAGAAATTTGAATATATTACCCACAACTAATTGACAGATTTCCTATTTTTTTTAATAATGGACTCAATATTAGTGGCATACTAACTCTTTTGGTGCAAAATAAACTATAGCTCCTAATATTAGACATTTCTGCTCAGATTGTGACAAGACACCCATAAACATGTTATCCAAAACCTATACCAATGATACCCCACACATACTTATGTTTACTAATTCAGTAGGGGTGGTTTAGGGTATGATATAGTCGGCCCCGCCCGACTTTCTACTTTACTTACTTGTTTGATACCATTTTGGTAGTACTCCTTCGGCTTTGCCTCAAAATAGGCCTCAGATTCGGCGATCACCTCTTCAATCGAGCCAATTTCTTCCCTGCGAGCATCCTTTTGGAGTCGGAGAACAAGAAGAAGTCGGTGGGGGCTAGATCTGGAGAATGCAGTGGGTGGGAAAGCAATTCGAAGCCCAATTCATGAATTTTTGCCATCGTTCTCAATGACTTGTGGCACGGTTTTTTCTTCTTCATATGGGGCCGTTTTGCCGCGATTTCGACCTTCAAACGCTCCAATAACGCCATATAATAGTCACTGTTGATGGTTCTCAAGATAATCGATAAAAATTATTCAATGCGCATCCTAAAAAACAGAGGCCATTACTTTGCCAGCGGACTTTTGAGTCTTTCCACCAGCGTTGCCAGAATTGTTTCACCAAAAACCGCTAGATTTGTCCAAAAAACTAGCCAAAAAAAGCTAAATAATGTTAAAAAAAAAGCTAGAAAAAAAGCTAAATTTTTTTGTATCAAAAGTCACATTTTTGATTGAAATTTAACAAACTTAAAAGGTTTATTTCACTTAAAATGCATATTATTTTAATTGTATTCATTTTATTTCCATTTCTGTGAGACTGTAAGAAAATCTATGTCATATTAGCTCTGTTTGCGTACTCGATACATTTTGATTACTATCACAAATTTTTACTGGAAGTCCTTCATTTATATTTCCTAAAAACTTTTTTCCCGGTAAACTTGCAATTATCAGCTGGTTAATCACCAATGTCACATAGAATTGCATTAGAAAATATCAATATATTTCGTTTTAACTGAATTAATGATAAATTTGTGAACGTGTACACTTCTACTAATATTACTCAAGAGAATAAAACCCATTCTAACTGTCTTGCAAGTTTATACTGAATAACTTTTATTCGAAAATTTCCCATACAAACCTATTGTCCAATTTTCGTAAATGTAAATCCATTCCATTAATAAATAGCAGATTTGTTTTGATCCTATCACTACGAATTTTTTATTGCATTTTTTTGATGTTAAAAAAATAATACCACATTCAAAACTTTATTTCCTTAATTATTTCTATGTTCGGTTCCAAAGATTTTGTACATTAATGATTTTGGTATTGATTCAGAGTCAAATTTGAATTTATTCGTTTTTTCAGCTTTTTCTTCATGAGCTAGCACAGTGTTTTAAAAACGTGCTAACGACAACTTAAATTTCCAAATTCAGACTCGACTTTAAGTAGAAATTATTCTGTGTATACGTTTTTAAAATAAAATGTTGAAAAACCTCTTCTTTTTTTGAACGCTATTTTGGTTTGTGGTCAAGATACAAAAACTCCACAAATTTAAAGACTATTTAATTAATTTTAAGAATTTTTTAGAATTGACCCTAGCCTTCTTTCATGAAAAGATACCCATTTTTAAGTTCACTTAACAAAACGATTTTATCGGCTTTTGGACAAGGAAAACAGTTTTATAACATATAAGAGAAATTCACAACTGCTATTATAACCAAAATTCGCGTTCGTATTTTAAAGACATGAAATCTTTGGCCTCATGACAATATTTTTTCAGTGTACAAAGCAATTCACATCTACTATTTTAATTTAGTAATATCATAATAACTTTAGAATACGTATTAAAATAACATAAAAAGGATAAACGAGTCAAATGCTATTATTCCTAATAATTTACTGACAGTTTATATAAGGAATTTGTATGGTAATAGTAGATTTAAAGTTTACGATAACTTTTATGAAGACGAGGAAAAAACTTTACAACGAGGTGTATTTGCTGCAAAAATGCCCGCATAATGGCTTGAATAATAATTAAGGCTTCAATTGAGCTTTGAAATATGCGGAAAACCTTATTCTGGCAGCAAGACTTAGATAAAAACGAAGTTTTATCCATATTTCAATAGGAACATGTCGAAAATAAAAAAGCCAAAAATAGCTAAAAGGGTCATGAAAAAAAGCCAGAAAAAAAGCTAAAAGCTAAATGCATTTTTTCCCCGCTAAACGTCTTCAAAAAAAGCCAAATCTAGCGGGAAAAAAGCTAAATTGGCAACGCTGCTTTCCACGCTTCGGAGACGGTTCACCGGTCGCTGTTCACTCAGCCGACTGTCGATTGGACTCAGGAGTTTAGTGATGGAGCCATGTTCCATACATTGGCATATATCGACGGAAAAACTCGGGTGTATTTCGAGCTAACAGCTGCAAACGCCGCTCAGAATCATCAAAACGTTGTTGTTTTTGGTCAAATGTGAGCTCGCGGGGCACCCATTTTGCACAGAGCTTCCGCATATCCAAATAATGAGGAATTATAAGACTAACACGTTCCTTTGACATCTTTAAGGCCTCTGCTATTTGATCATCTTCATTTTACGATCATTCAAAATCATTCTGTGGATTTCTTTGATGTTTTCGTCGGTAACCACCTCTTTCGGACGTCTACTGCGTTCACCGTCCTCCGTGCTCATTTCACCACGCTTGAATTTTGCATACCAATCAATTATTGTTGATTTCCCTGGGGCAGAGTCTGGAAACTCATTATCAAGCCAAGTTTTTGCTTCCACTGTATATTTTCCCTTCAGAAAACAGTATTTTATCAAAACACGAAATTCCTTTTTTTCCATTTTTTTCACAATAACAAAAGTTGCTTCACAAAAGACGCTCTATCTCACAAACTAATTGACTTACAGACGTCAAATTTTGACACGAATCATTTGAAGGTTGGTACTATATAAAAAAAATATGCATTTAATACTAGCGACGCCATCTATGTGTCAGAACGGGGACTTATCAACCAACCTGTTATATTTCGCCCGATATGGACTTATATGACCCCAGTAGCCAGAGTGAATTAAAAAATTCTGTGATATATAGTTATGTAGTTTTTTAAAATTTTTAATGGATTCTAACGCTTGTCTGAAACATTTGACCTCAAATATTTTCAAAAATTCACACTTTTTTCAGATTGGATTTAGAATTTTTTTCAACAAAATTTGAAATCGGTTCAGATTTAGATATAGCTCCCATATATAGCTTTCGCCCGATTTACACTCATATGACCACAGAGGCCAATTTTATGCTCCGATTTAGTTGAAATTTTGCACAGGGAGTAGAATTTGCATTGTAGCTATGCGTGCCAAATTTGGTTGAAATCGGTTCAGATGTAGATATAGCTCCCATATATATGTTTTTCTGATTTCGACAAAAATGGTCAAAATACCAACATTTTCCTTGTAAAATAGCCACTGCTTAGTCGAAAAGTTGTAAAAATGACTCTAATTTTCCTAAACTTCTAATACATATATATCGAGCGATAAATCATAAATAAATTTAGATCTACAAAGTGGTGTAGGGTATAATATAGTCGGCCCGCCCGACTTTAGACTTTCCTTATTTGTTTAATATTTTTTTAAAGGAATTGCGTACATTTGAAAATTTTTTTTTTCATTAAAAATCAAATTTCTCTTGCTTGGTAAATAATTTGTTTCAACTCAACTAAATACCCTGCTTTTACTGGGGTTGAACTCCTTTGGACCCTCTTAAATGTTATGATGAAGTCAGTTAATATCGGCCAATTTCTTGTTAAAAATTTTATCTACGCCGATATGTATATAGAAATCATATTGTTTGTAAAATTTAAATTTTATCCCCGATTCTTATACGATTTCTGATGAAACCAAAAATAACTGTGAAACCATCAAGAAAAAAAATTTTGGTTAATTTTAGAAAATTGTAACTAAACAGTATTACAAGCGCTAACATCACGCCGATACCACCGAGAATAAGTAAATATATTTCGACAAATACAAGAAAATTTATTAGACACAATTAATTTATTCCACTTGTTAAAGAATATTTTGTAGTTTGAATGAAAAAAAAATGGAGTTCAAAATTGCAAGAATGTCCTTAGAAATTTTAAACAAACAAAATTCGTTTCTTATTTGCTTTTCGTTGAAAGGAAGTGTATTTGGAAGAAAAGTATATACTTTTTGTGATAAACGTTTATTATTTTCCAGGATGTAAAAACAATTTCATAAAGACAAACTCAAAAAAAATTTTTTCTGGCTAATTGCATTTTCCCTCACATCTTTCACACTTCCACGAAGTTAGCACCTTTTTCTGTAATACAAACAATGTAGAAGAAATTATACGATTTTATATATATATTTTTTTTTAATTTTCGCCTGGACGGAGAATCGAACCGCGGACCATGCAACTTGTAAGTCAACACACTATCCACTGAGCTATGTAGCCGTTATTGTCGCCAATAGACAATTACCCATATAAGTTATATTTATATAGCATAGCTTGCGGCGCCCACGAGCCGATTAAACAAAGTTTATTTAACAGAAAAATACATTTAGTTGGGCACCGCGGAGCAGTGGTTGCTACGTCCGACTTTCCATTCCAGATATGGTCGGAAGATTCCGATTCCTAAAGTCAGAAAAGAACAGTGTTTGATATAAACGAAATGGACTGTGTTGTTGTTCAAGAATAACTTTTTTTTTTGAAAAAAAAAAACGATTTTTTTTGGTGATAAAAGTGTATACTTTTCAAAGCAACTCAAAAAACTCTAACAAAAGAAAAACGTTTTCGGTACACGTTTTCGATACGTTTTTTTTTGCGTGTGGGTGCTTTTGTAGTAAAATCTACAAATTTGAAGAAATAATGAACTATTTTCTGGAAAGTACGAATTTAGTAAATCTTTTTCTTCATTAGTGTATAATTTTTCCCGTTGTAGTTCATTTAACTCACGTACTTTCTCCAAACATAATAATTACATTAACTAAGAGGGTTAACATTTTTTTTTTGAGTGTGTTACGTTGTGGAAATTTCGAAAAATAATAAAATTTAACTAGAAATCAATATTTTTTTTTGCAATAAAAATAAGTTAAATTTCTCGTTTCTCCCCATTTGATTTCTTGGGGACATTATAAATGCACTTTTCATCCGATTTTCTTAAAACTTAAAATCTGCAGGTACTTTAGACTAAAAACAGCTATGCTAAGTAATTATCCTGCAAATCTAAAATAGTATGTTCCAATTCAACCATTGCACCACGGTGGTTAGCATGCCCGCCTTGCATACACAAGGTCGTGGGTTCGATTCCTGCTTCGACCGAACACCAAAATGTTTTTCAGCGGTGGATTATCCCATCTCAGTAATGCTGGTGACATTTCTGAGGGTTTCAAAGCTTCTTTAAGTGGTTTCACTGCAATGTGGAACGCCGTTCGGACTCGGCTATAAAAATGAGGGCCCTTGTCATTGAGCTTAACATGGAATCGGGCAGCACTCAGTGATAAGAGAGAAGTTCACCAATGTGGTATCACAATGGACTGAATAGTCTAAGTGAGCCTGATATATCGGGCTGTCACCTAACTTAAACCTAAACCATGTGTGGTAAATTCATCTCCTCAAATGTCCATAAAAAAGTACCTACAATTTACTACAAACCCGAATTTCCACCATTTTTTATCTGCAGCAAAAGTCGTGATGTTATTAAATATGACAATCCATGCGTGGGGAGTTTTTTAGATTCGGCCCGGCCAAACTTTCGGCTTGTTTTTCAGTAACTATGTGGAGAAATCTCCAAAGTGTTAAATCGACGGAAAATGATTTTATCAAGGCCAGCAACTTTGGCAAGGCAGTTGTGGCCTTCTCATTCGGAGTATATTTGTAATAATCTATTGTCTGTTCTAGATTTGCAAACAACTCCAACTTTAAAATAAAAAATATATTAAAATTAAAAAACACGAAATGTTTGTCTAAATCTTTCTTTCAATTTATTTTGAATACATTTCATAATGTATCTGAATTCACATTTCATTTGTTGAATTTGCTTTTGAAGCTGTATACAGGCAGTGGGAATTCTCAAAAGGAGCAACTTAAATTAAAACATTTATTTAATGGGAATCCATTCATTTTGCAGTAGACGACAAGGGGTACCAGTATTTTGCGACCACATTAAGCTTCTGAGGTGGAACATTGTTGACTTAGCAAGACCGACCATGTCTATGTGCTCGCATAGCTTCAAAGTCATACACATACATTACATTTATTTGTCCTCGGGGGAGTTGCAGTGTTGACCATTGACTCTACTAAGGAGACTACTACCAGGATCTGTTGCGAATTAAATTGTATTATGAACTTGGTGGGAGCAGTTTCGCTGGTCATTATGGTCCAACCGCAGCGACCAAAAAGACTCAATGTGTGGTTGTGGGCTTCAGTGGACAGCGGTGGTCAATGGTCTCTGACCGCAGTAAATCACTGCAGGACACAATGACCGGTAACGACAACAGCTCAGAGGCTCAGTGGGTAAGAGGATTGTGAATCTGAGTCCTTTTGCAGCCAGCCTGCTTTGGATCCCAGCGCGACATGTGCACATTTGTCCGAGGTGCTTCCTTTGTTTGCCAGCTAATGTGGTGGTCATTTTGCATCCTCTTGTGGCCTTAAAGAACGGAGGGGAAATTGAAGCATGTGGAGAAGGGTGGCTTCAACAAAAAGTATTTCAGTTGTAATGGCAGTCTCATTAAATTTGAGTTTATTTCGCAATTAACGCCTGTTGCTGTTATTTGCTGAACTTGAGCCGCCCGGCTCTTATTGTTGTTAATGATGTTGACAGAGGCTTTGGTGCATGTGTGGAGTCATTTAAAGAGAGGGGTGGGAAGCCATATGTATTCTCGTAAATATATGTTTGTATGAATGTATGCTTGGAGGCGGAGAAACAAGGCTCAAGTGTTCAAGTATGTGCGAAATTTCACTCTAATGCGAAAGTATTTCCATTTAACACTCTATTAACTACCACAGCTGAAACAGAAGGCACCAGAAATGTAGCTAAATGTCGTTACCAGGATGTTGAGCGGGGGGATGCTATACGATGGGTGGGTTTTGTTAATTTGTGGCTTATAAACTAATTCCATCTAAATATTAACTAAGGTTGCCTGTTTAACCAACAGGTGTAAACAGGAATTAATTAACTAGCAAGTCTACCACCCTTCATCCTCTACTCGATGTGGATCATTATTTTGATAATTGAATTGTGTGTAGTTGTGGGTAACCACATTTAGGGTTTATTGTGATACTACACAGAAAAAAATATGTTTTGTCTTCAATCATGAAATTAACGGATCCAATTAATTTTTAATTGAAACATCATCAATCATTAAAGTAATAGTATCAATCACCAAAATCAATTAAACAATTAATTGATCCAATTAATTGTCTGTCTGTGAACACATTTTTGTGATCAAAGTCTCAGTCGCAGTTTAAGTCCAATCGACTTCAAATTTGGCAAAAGTTCCTCTTTTGCGTCAGAATAGAACCCTATTGATTTTGGAAGAAATCGGTTCAGATTTAGATATAGCTCCCATAAATATCTTTCGCCCGATATGCACTTATATGGACTCAGAAGCCAGAGTTTTACCCTGAAATTTTGCACAAACATAACACTTGTTTGTATAGTCAAGTGTGCAAATTTTGATCGAAATCGGTTCAGATTTAGATATAGCTTCCATATACATCTTTCGCCCGATATAGACTTATATGGCCCCAGAAGCCAGAGTTTTAGCCCAAATTGCTTGAAATTTTGCACTAGGAGTACAATTAGTAGTGTAGTCAAGTGTGCTAAATTTGATTGAAATCGGTTCAGATTTAGATATAGCGCCCATATACCACAGAGTTCAAAGTTGTAGTCCGACTTACGTGAAGTTTTGCACAGGGAGTAGAATTAAAATACTAAGTATGCATGTCAAAATCGGTTCAGATTTCTATATAGCTTCCATATATATGCTTTTCCGATTTGGGCAAAAATGACCAAAATACCCACATTCTCCTTATAAAATCGTTACTGCTAAGTGGAAAACTTGTAAAAGTGACTCCAATTTTCCTTTATCCATATCTATTGACCGATAAATCATAAATACACTTTTGCGAAGTTGCCTCAAAATTGGTTCAGATTAAAATGTTTCCTATATTTTGTTACTAACAAGTGTACCATCCCAGGGCATTAGCCGACTTAAATTTTAAGTCTGTAGATTATACATTTTGTTCAGATGGAGTCAGATTTAAATGTATGTATTTGGGACAAAAACCTTTATATATAGCACCTAACACATTTGACGGATTTGATATAGTATCGAAAATGTGGATTTACAAAGTGGTGCACGGTATAATATAGTCGGCCCCGCCCGACTTTAGACTTTCCTTACTTGTAAATATCTGTATTTGTATCCCAGCTGACAAAAAAATATGTTGTCTAAAGGCACAACTTTAAAAGCACTCCCAAATATGTTTTTCCAAAGATGTTCTTTATTTTAACTACACAAGAAGTTCTTTTAATTCTATCTTTTATAACTCGCTTTCTTCATATTTTCAATGGTTAATTGTAACTTTTTTAAATAAGTTAATAACAAAGTAAGAATTAATAAAATGGTAGAAATTATTTAAATTTTATTAAAAAAATCTAAATTCAGTCTAGAAAAAGTGAGAATTTTTGAAAATATTTGAAGTCAAATTTATAAAAATTAAGTGTTTGGCAATATATCATAACATTTTTAAATTCACGTTCAAAGCACTGAATTCGGATCATACCTGAAGAAGTGATGCACATTCAGTGCAACGGCTGTTGAAATGTTGGACATCCGTCGTTTTTTTTGCTGGGTATGTAACAATCAGAAGTTTTAGTCTTAGACCCATATGTAATATTCCAATTGTCTCAAAATTGTTAAGTCGATTTACAAAAGTCGATTTACACCATTTCTGCCAATACAAGGCAGGAGTCAAATTATAATAGATTCTTCAAAGTCTTAATAAAAACAAGTAAGGAAAGTCTAAAGTCGGGCGGGGCCGACTATACTATACCCTGCACCACTTTGTAGATCTAAATTTTCGATACCATATCACATCCGTCAAATGTGTTGGGGGCTATATATAAAGGTTTGTCCCAAATACATACATTTAAATATCACTCGATCTGGACAGAATTTGATATACTTCTACAAAATCTATAGACTCAAAATTTAAGTCGGTTAATGCACTAGTGTGGAACACAATGTTAGTAAAAAAATATGGGAAACATTTAAATCTGAAGCAATTTTAAGGAAACTTCGCAAAAGTTTATTTATGATTTATTGCTCGATGTATATGTATTAGAAGTTTAGAAAAATTAGAGTCATTTTTACAACTTTTCGACTAAGCAGTGGCGATTTTACAAGGAAAATGTTAGTATTTTGACCATTTTGGTCGAAATCAGAAAAACATATATATGGGAGCTATATCTAAATCTGAACCGATTTCAACCATAGCACGCATAGCAAAATTTCAACTAAATCGGAGTTGAAAATTGGCCTCTGTGGTCATATGAGTGTAAATCGGGCGAAAGCTATATATGGGAGATATATCTAAATCTGAACCGATTTCAACCAAACTTAACACGCATAGCTACAATGCTAATTCTACTCCCTGTGCAAAATTTCAACTAAATCGGAGTAAAAAATTGGCCTCTGTGGTCATATGAGCGTAAATCGGCCGAAATCTATATATTGGAGCTATATCTAAATCTGAACCGATTTCAACCAAATTTGGCACGCATAGGTACAATGCTAATACTGCTCCCTGTACAAAATTTCAATCAAATTGGGGTAAAACTCTGGCTTCTGGGACCGTATTAGTCCATATCGGGCGAAAGATATATATGGGAGCTATATCTAAATCTGAACCGATTTCTTCCAAAATCAATAGGGATCTATTCTGAGCCAAAACACATACTTGTGCCAAATTTGAAGTCGATTGGACTAACACTGCGACCTAGACTTTGATTACAAAAATGTGTTCACGGTGTTCATGGCTATATCGACTCAGGAGCCCACCCTGAGCATTTTTGCCAAAGACACCATGTGTCTATCTCGTTTCCTTCTGGGTGTTGCAAACATATTCACTAACTTATAATACCCTGTTCCACAGTGTGGCGCAGGGTATAAAAATATAAATAAATAAATAAAATAAACCAACGATACAAAATTCTCAAAATAAATCTTTGCATATTTTTGCGTTTTGTTGTTAAATCTAAAGATTCAATATACCAATTTGTCTTAGTTTAAAGACATACAACTTTAACGGAGGGGTGCAAATTTCCCAAAAATTTTTTTTATTTAATTAAAAGTGTTTATTACTTTAAAGAAATGTGTCCTTAATATTACGTAAATTGTTTATACTAAAATGTTGGTTGCGTAATCTTTAATACCACTTAAATATTCGTTTTACCACTCTCTAGGTAGACGAGTTGGATCATAGCTTGTGATACCTTGAAGGGAGGATACTGTTCTGCGGCCTTCGCTTTCTACGGAGCATGTTCGCTGCATGCAGTTCATTTAGACAAATGTTCATTGGTCTCTTGATCCAGGCTTTGTGGAAGTACATCCAAACTCTTATTGTCAATTGCTACCCATTATACTATCTCCATTTTTTATTAGAGACCAAATATTTACAATAAAATACTAAAGAATTTTCCTTTTTGTACGGAGAATTACAGCTCAATTAGGACGTTGGATGGGCCTCACTTCATTCCATAGGAGATTTATTTTTATTGCTACTGTTGTTGTTATTGTTCGGTAAGCCAATTGTCTGATTTGTGACTTCAAATGACATTTTATTGTCAAAGTCAATTCAAATCAAATGATACGGAAGCAAATCACTTAATATGTTTTTGTTGTCGTTTCCATCACTATCAGTAGAGCGCAACCACCCGCCATCATTCCCATCGCCATACCCATCACCTTCTGGGGCCCATCATCGTCATCGACAGAACAATCGACAAACTTTAATAAAAAATCCTGTTTGCTTAGTCATACAAGGAACGAAAGCAAAGACCCCCACCCACCCCCATACACACATACTTACATGCCATGGTTCAAAGGATATAGGCTAAACGTTTGTTTGTATGCAACCAAGACTCCCACACATGTGTACCTGTGCGTTTCACATACGCATATGCCACATATGGAGGGTGCCTCGTTGCCTTTATTCACGTCATGAATTTCCATCAATGTTGGCTGTCTCAATTTCAAGTAATTTCCGTTCGAATGCGTAGCACCATTAACCTGTGCATGGATGTTTGTGTGTGTGTGTGCATGGGAGTGTGGAACGGGAAATTCAGCGCTGTCAAATGGAGCAAATGTAGCATTTTACTGCTCTTTAACATTCGTACATAGTTTCACGGTATTACAAAGCTCCATGTTTAATACCCCCACATACCTCTGCAGGTTGAATTGATCTTTTATTGGAGATTGGGATTAGGCAAATACTTTATTGGCTTTTTAGTCCATTATTTGAGCATTGAAATGGAAAATTTCTTAAGCTTCAGACCAAAGGCAACCTAATGTTTTTTTTTTTGGCCTTTTGCTATAGTCGAGTACCAAAAGTAGTACTTAAGTGTTCTTAAGAACTGAGTTACATTTTTTCGTTAAGAACTCATTGTTAGTACATTACTAGTGGAATGGGTGAATTGGCAGCTTTGATAGTAGAAAGGTAAAAATATAACCTCGATTAGCATAGGGTTTGTACTTTGTGAATAAGTAATTTGTTGGATTCAGCTTTCGATGAACCAGAAGGTATGTAATATTAACGTTAGCTATTGTTCAGGGTATTTGAATAAAAGACAACTACGATGTATGATGGAGATGTGGAAAATCAATCAGGTCTTTTGTAAAACCTAGAATTTTATGGTAACTATTTACAAATTACATTTTTATAAATTAGTAGTAGTATATACTGCCAAAAGCTAGTCCAGTGCAATTTTTTGCATTATTATAGACCAATATTTACCACTTTTTCATTTCAAGCCGAAGAAGACCGATAAGCCCCATTTGAAATACGCGGCAAATTATACCAATAATAATATTTTGTGCCAAAAATTTAAGATGATTCGCAATTTGAAAGATAGCGTTATTTCATGAGAGGGACGGACCCGGTAGATCGACCCAGAATTTCATCACCAGTATGAATATATACTTTAAGGAGTCTCAGACCAATATTTAATGAAATATAATTTAAGTTATTACCTCGATTAATAAAAATTAATTAAAATCATGTAAAAAATTAAACAGGTTCTTAAAAGGTTCAAGGATCCAAAGATTTTGTCCTGTCCTTAACCCTTTCGACCCTAAAGTTGCCTGTGGGCAACTTTTTGTGTTTTGAGACTCACTGTCAGCGTTGTTTTTGTTTTTGTTCATAAAACTGTAACGGTATCGCAAGCTACAAGTGTTTTCTTCAAGTTGAATGAAAAATCAGCTAATTTGGTTGTCAATTAGCAAAAAAAATTTCATTAATACGCACGTACCTCAAGAAAAAAATATTTGCGAATTTAAAAAGAGGTTTTTATACATGTGACTTTTTTAAAAAATTACAACTAAAATGTTGAAAGTTTTTATTAAATCTATTGTAGTACATGTCAAATAAAATATTTCTGGAAGTCAAATCTTAGAATTACAAAAAAACAACAGATGAGAAATTTTCAAAATTGAAAAGTTGCCTGTGGGCAACTTTGGGCAATTGTGGTAGTAAAATTACATATTTTTGAACATAAGGCCTGGAGAAAAAAGGTTTGAAAAACAATGATTTTGAAAAAAATTTTGAACTTCAATTGGGGTGTCCCAGTGACGAGAAATGCGACGATGATGTAGAAAACATATCTGCAGTGCAGTGGGGGATTTGGAAGGAATCGTAAAAAGGGAGGAAGACACTTCTTGGCAACATACTAGTGGATTAGCACGAATATTGACGCTTTATAATACTTTGGTTTTTTACACCGCCAGTTAAATTGGCATGGGTTAAAAACAAAACATTTTCGTGAGTCACGCGTGATTCACGCGAAGCCGTGAATGAAATTTAAACGAAATCTCGTGAATATGCGTGAACGGGATTAAAGAAAAATGTGTGGCGCGTGAGCGTGAGTAAAAATCAAGTTGTGTTCGTGATTGTGAGTGAGAAAACTTTCTCCGAAATCACGCTCCCGATAAAAACGTACTTTCACGATCCAACCCACCCTCACGATCCCTCACGCTCACGCTCAAGATAAAATTTACGTTAACGATAAAATTCATGTTCACGATAAAATTCACACTCACGGTAAAACAGAAACAAAAAGTAACAATCACGAACAAATTCACGTTCACGATTAAATTCAAGCTCACCGATTTTAATCACCCTTACTTATTTAATCACGCTTAAGATTTCAATAGCGTGAGTCACGAGAAATTTCGTTAATTACCAGAATTTTATTAAGCCACGAAAATTGTCGTGTTCCGAAAATATTCGTGACTCACGAGATTTGTCGTGAATTACGAAAATTGTCGTGAATCGTGCGAAAGCGTGAGACATAAACGTTGTTCATGTGTCATCGTGCGCTAAAATGACTTTTCACGTGCGTGAGTACAAATATTTCTTCGTGAATGTGTTTGGGCGTGATTGAAGTTCCACTCACGCGCGCATCTAAGTATATATTTACTGTAAAATAACAAAAAACTTAACAAAAATCCAATAAAATGTAATACGTCTATCATTACAAAACAAACTATTTTGTAGTCACAATTGCCCACAGGCAACATTCTCTACCGCCTAAACGAATGGGCGTGGCGACCCGAAATTTTGTCTACACGCTTCTTAAATGACTTCAACATGATTAAAAGTAAAAAAAAATTTTAGCGATACCTATAAAAATTCGGGGTCGAAAGGGTTAAGGTAATGGTTGCAGTCAATGATACACCTATAAATAAGTTTCTAGACAGCTATTTTGTTTTCAATCTAGACTTTATAAAGTTAAAGTTAGTATTTATCGAATTTTTATTCTGTTTTTTGCGATGTAGTAATAAATATTCGTGTACAAATAAATTCCAGTATACAAATTCAGATTCATACAGATACTTCATAGCAAAATATGTTTTCTTAATCCCAGCAAAAAAAATCGTCGCCAAAATAGTTCTTTTTGGATCCGGAAGTGGTGCAAAATTGACGCAGAAGGGATGAATTTAACATGGGCTTGTCATAGGACGGAAGTCCTCCATTACAACAGTCGTTCCACTGAATTTGCATCACTTCTTTTGGTGTGATCCCAATTCAATGTTTTGGATGTAAATTAAAATATTCTGTTATATTTTGTCAAATAAATATTTTTTATAATTTTTTATAATTTTTATTGGATTCTAACGCTTGTCGGAAACGTTTGACCTCAAACATTTTCAAAAATTCACAATTTTTCCAGATTGGATTTAGCATTTTTTCGACAAAATGTAAATGGTTTGTACCATTTTATGAATTCTTTCTCTGTTTTTAACTTATTTGAAACAAAAAAAGTTAAAATTACCCATTACAAGTATGAAAAAACCAAGTTATAAAAATTGAATTAAAAGAACTTCCTGGGTGGTTAAAATAAAGAACATCATTGGGAGTGCATCTTCTGGAAGTGCTTTTAAAGTTGTGCCTTTGGAAGAACTTCCAAATTTTTTTGCTGGGATGTCAAACCAAAGATAAAAAATTCTTAAAATAAGTCTTAGCGTATATTTCAAGTTTTTATACCCTTCACCACTACTGTGGTACAGGGTATAATAAGATTGTGCATTTGTATGTAACGCCAAGAAATAGTGGTCATAGACCCATTTTTTTGGTATACCGATCGGCTTAGAATTAACTTCTGAGTCGATTTAGCGATGTCCGTCTGTCTGTCTGTCTGTCCGTCCGTCTGTATATGTAATTTTGTGCACAAAGTACAGCTCGCAATTTAAGTCCGATCGTCCTCATATTTGGCATAGGGCCGTTTCTTGGGACAGAGACAATCGCTATTGGTTTTGGAAAAAATCGGTTCAGATTTAGATATAGCTGCCATATATATTTATCACCGATTTGGTTATAGTTAGCGTGTTTATCAACCGATTTTCTTGAAATACCGTACATCCAAATATTTTATGAATCTCGAAAATCTTGCAAAATATCAGCCAAATCGGTTGAGATTTACATATAGCTCCCATATATATCTTTCGTCCGATTTAGACTCATATGACCACAGAGGCCAAAGTTTATTACCGATCTTCGTGAAATTTTGCACAGAGGGTAGAATTGGCATTCTACCAATGCTTGGTAAATTTGATTCAAATCGGTTCAAATTTAGATATAGCTCCCATATATATCTTTCGTCCGATTTGAACTTATATGGCCACACAAGCCAGAGTTTTGCCGTGATTTGCTTCAAATTTTGCACAAGGGGTACGTTTAATAGTATCGTTAAGTTTGTCAAATTTTGTTAAAATCGGTTCAGATTTAGGTATAGCTCCTATATATATCTTTCGTCCGATTTGGACTTATATGGCCTCAAAAGCCAGAGTTTTGCCCTGACTTGCTTCAAATTTTGCACAAGGAGTACGTTTAATAGTATCGTTAAGTGTGTCAAATTTTGTTAAAATCGGTTCAGATTTAGATATAGCTCACATATATATCTTTCGCCCGATTTGGACTTATATGGTCTCAAAAGCCAGAGTTTTGCCCTGACTTACTTCAAATTTTGCACAAGCGGTAATTTTAACGATACTATTGTATGTGCCAAATATGGTCAAAATCGATTCAGATTTAGATATAGCTCCCATATATATCTTTCGTCCGATTTGAAATTATATGGCCTCAAAATCGAGGGTTTTGCCGTGATTTGCTTCAAATTTCGCGCAAGGAGTGCGTTTAGTAGTTTCGGTAATTGTGCCAAATTTGGTTGAAATCGGTTCAGATTTAGATAAGGCTCCCATATATATCTTCCGTCCTATTTGCACTCATATGACCAGGGGGGCCAAAGTTATACTCCCATTTACGTGAAATTTCGCATAGATAGCAAAATTATTATTCTAACTATACATGTCAAATTTAGTCAAAATCGGTTCAGATTATATAGCTCCCATATATACGTACACCAGAGTTGGAAAATATGGTAGACTGTTACACATTTTAAACCCATTTTCAATGGAAGTTTACTCCAACTAACTGGATAGCGTTAGCCGATTTAAATTTTAATTCTAAAGATTTTGTAGAAGTAAAAAAATTGCCTCCTTTATATAGCTTCCAGCAAATGTGAAGTAGTTGAGATGTAACACAAATTTTGGCTTACATAGGGGTGAAGGGTAAGATATAGTCGGCCCCGCCCGACTTAAGACTTTACTTACTTGTTTTCTTATAAAAAAATATTCAATACCCCAAAAGAGAATTGAATTATGAAAATAATAATAAAAGAACAATGCTTGATTTGATTTTTTTTTTCGAAATAAGGACGTCATTATTTTGTTTGAAGTGTCTGTCCTAATTTGAAATTTTAAACTGACATGAGATTCTAAAATCTGGATTTAAAAATATAAAGAAACCTCATATCTTGCCTTTAACTAATATTAAACGAATGTCAACATCTTAGCATCCAATTAGCTTTGTTTTGATCGAACGAATAATGAACAAGTTCATGTCTTCTTGATCTCTTTTTAATAATGATATGAACCGATTTTGATCGCATGGAGACTGCACTCATTATTGGGCAATCCAAATTCTACAAGGAAGATTTCACAAGATGTTTTCCAATTACCAGTCGGCTCCTTTATTTTGTGTAAGAGGGATGTTATTCAGACATAATTAGCTGTCATTATAGATTTCACATTTACCGTACACAAGCAAAGAAGCAACAACAACAACAAAAGCTGACAGCTGCCTCATAATAATAACAACAATTGGGGAATCCTTAAATCAATAATTGCACATAAAATCTACCAGAAATAAGGCCAGAAGTAAAGAAGTTTTCAGAATTGAATTTGTAAATATATCCCAAATGTCTAGATGGTAACCGCAAGAATGCGAATTCTACCCATAGCAAGAAAATCCACGTCCCCTCTTCCTGCATTTAGGACACATCTGCTGTAACCCGGTTCTAAAGAGATTGAGCAGCAAGCATCCCACTCGAATCCAAAACAAAACCCAACGACCAAATATGGCCATCGAAGATGTCCTAAGTCTTCGGAATACCAAGATGTGCTAAATACACATAAAGTAAACAGCGACCTTGTCGCGATTTTATGAACACACAAAGAAATGTCGTATTTGGGTTTGGGAAAATACAAAATTTGAATGTCTTCTTTGGAATATCTGTCTGCAGGACCTTTGGCTCATTCCTCAAGAGAGATAGAGAGAGTGTTTAAGAATTTTACATGTCCTGCGGTGGTCGTTTGTTTATTAAACGCATAAATCGTAGCCAGGCTGCAAGTACTTGTCCCTGTGGTGGCAAGGACAATTGTTTGTATTGTTGCGTGTTTGTTTGCCTGCGTCTGTCTGTCTGTGTGTGTGTGTGTGTGTATGTGAGGATAACGTTTACTTAATTATGAATGGGATGAGGGGTAAGTAAGTAAGAATCCTCTAAAACCCAATATCGTTGTTCGAACCGACCGGGCTTGGGTGGGGGGAAAGTTACCTTATTTTTCTATCTGGCCAACATGAACGAACATCTGTGTCATTGTTGTGGCTAAAGTGACTTTCAATATTCGACTTTAAATTTTAATGTTGTGTTCTGTTTGTATTCCAATTTAATTTTGATTACTCTACTCTTGGTGGTATCAGAATGCTATACCCCCTCTCGGTGTTTTTCTGACTTTTTTGTCCTTTCACTTTTTGGCCAACCTCAAGTCAATTCGAACACGAAAATCCACTCTGACGTCACAGCGGATAGAAGGCAGACAAACCGGACAGCCAGTCAGCCAGCCGGGCAGGCAAGAGCAGCACAAGGGATTCAATGGCGTCATCTGCTTATATTTTGTGTGTCCTGAGATTTCCTAATCTGACGTTCTAATGAATGTCATAAATTTATTGTTGAGCACCCTTGGAACTGACTATAACTGAGCCTTGTGTTGGTTATTTCCTTGTGTCCAATGCTCCATCTTGATGTCCTTCTTATGGTGTGTTTTTGGCAACAATTGGCTTCGTTTTGTTGCATTTCGATAGAATTTTCTCGTCGAACATTCCAATTGAATTGTGATTTCGTGTTTTCTGTCGTAGTACTTCTCAGTATTATTTGGGGGGATTTTTTTCCGTCTTTCGCTTATCTTCGATTTTATTGTCAATGCTTAACAAAACATCGAAGATGTTCTCAATGTCCCCCAGGGTAGTAACTCTTAGTCATTGGTATTGACTGTTCAACTGAACTCCAAATGTCACCGAAGGAGAGATATCGATAGATTGGTAGAGAGGGTAGTCCATTTTTATTTGAAGTGGACATTTGAAAGTACACTGTTAAAATGTTCACATTGTTTGCTATATTGAAAGCGAACATAAAATATTTATGCGGCAACTACAGAATACTTCAAGATAAATGACAAACGATGCATTAATAAAGTTAACGAAAGGGGAAAGATTCCCGTAGGGATATCATATCATTGTTATAGTGACAGTCTGCTACTTCAGGCTCATTCAGTCAATTATGATAATACAGACGGTGAATTTCTCTCCTATCAATGAGTGTGACCCGAACGTAGCTTATCTTATCGTTTGTCTTGTATAAAATTTCCAATGAGGATGGAATGTATCCCGAGTGAACTGGCGGAAGTAGGTGCTGCTATCACGTGTGTCTAAATCGGATCATGTTGCATGTATGTGCATTCACAAATGAAGGGAACCCCAATGTTACCGGAAAGTAACTCAGGGACCTTGATTCCACTTCTGAACATGTCGCGTATAGCAGATGATTAAGCTGAAGTGGAATTTGTCTATCGTCTGACCATCGACTTAGAAATGTATCTGCATACATACTGCTGACGTTCGTGTAACTAACAACGTTTCTGTCGGCTTTTTTAATTGTCCTCTTCGTTATGATAGGTTAGGTATAGTGGCAGCCCGATATTTCAGGCTCACTTGGACTATTCAGTCCATTGTGATACCACAGTGGCAAACTTCTCTCTTACCACCGAGTGCTGTCCGATTCTATGTTAAGCTCAATGACAAGGGACCTCAGTTTTATAGGCGAGTCCAGTGTTGCCAGTATTGGGGATTTTTTCCCAAATCGGGGATATTTTTTCGTGGATGGGGAAAAAATATTTGAGTTGGGGACTTGGGGATTTAATGGGGAATTTCTACAAATTTGGGGATTTTTGTGGTGAATTTTCGAAATCTCTTATACATGCGTACAGAGAATCTCCAAAATATAAAAAAACTCCTCCTCTTTATTCCACTGTATTTATATGTTATGGGCTTCCAAGCTCTGTTTCCTAAGATTTTTTTTACTATTGTGAAATTATCTCGTTAGGACTCATCTGCGGACATCATGATTTGGAAAATATATCCCATACATATAGAATATAGTTCATATCGGGACAACAATGCCTTTTGATCGATCACCCAATTTTATTTCTTGACTAATTAGAACTAAGTTTTGATTCATAAATACACATGTTTATAGTACTCCCATTTTTATTTCTCGAGTAATTAGAAGATGATTTGAATAAGAAAAAAAATCTATGACTCTTTATATCAATAATTAGCTCTGATGAGGGATTGTATCGGATGATATTTTGAGCACCCGTCTCCTGGTTTTGTGTTTTGAAATCTTCAGTTTTTTGTAACTCGCAAACTGTTATAACGAACTTTGCGTATTTTTCCAGTTTTTGTTTTTAACGGATTTTTTCCTTTACTTTTTTCAAAAAAAACTTACTAAAAATGTATTGAGGATTTTTATGGGGAATTTTAAATTAAATTGGGAATTTTTGGGGATGAAAGCGTTCCATTTTGGGGACAAGGGCTCGAAAAATACTGCAGTGAAACCACTTAGAGAAGCTTTTAAACACTCAGAAATGTTACCAGCATTACTGACATGGGATAATCCACCGCTGAAAACTTTTGGCTTTTTGGTCGAAGCTGGGTTCGAACCCACAACCTTGTGTATGCAAGGCGGGCATGGTAACCATTGCGCCACGGTTGCTTCGTTATGATAATGTGCAGCTATTTGATGCTTCCGCCTTCAGAACCTTATGCTTCTTCTCTAGCGACTTTTACGGGGATAGGTTAGGTTAGGTATGATGGCAGCCTGCTATTGCGGGCTCTCTTAACTAATCAGTCCATTGTGATACCACAGTGGTGAACTTCTCTCTTATCACTGAGTGTTGCATTGTTTAGCTCAAATACGAGACTCATCATTGAATTCGGACCCAATGGTTCACCATTTTGAATCTTTCACTTGCACTTTTTGTACTCTTTACCATATGATCGGGGTATAAATACTAACTTTGTCATTCTTGTTGCAACACATCGAAATATTGTTCTGAGTTGCAATCTAGCGATGTCCATCCGTCTGTCTTTTATCAGAAGTAGCTGTTGTTGATGTAGATCGAATGACATTGCAAATGGGCCATATCAGACCACTTTTAGGTATGACTTCCGAAGGCACTTGGGAGACCAAATTTAATCCGATCCAGTTAAAACTTGGTACGTGATGTTAATATATTACCTCTAACTACCATGCAAAAATATATGCCCTTAATTATATATAGCTACAATATAAACCAATACACAGATATTACTTCCAGAGTCCCTTGGAGGAGAAAATTTAATCGTTCCATTTCAAATTTAGTTTTTGATGTCAGTATGTTCTCTCTTTTTATGATGGAAAAATTTGTTCATATCAGTAGCCCCCATACAAATCGATTCCCACATGCAACTTCTAGAGTTTCTTGGAGAGAGATTTCATTCGATCCATTGGAAATTAATCCCTCTAATTATGATAATTGTAAATTGGTTCATATCGGTTCATAATTATTTATGAACTACTCTCTATAAACTGATCAGGAACTAAAGAGGACAACATAGACTCCATATCAACTAACGTAGAGACAACATTAGGATGGTCTTTAGTAGACAATGGTGGAAGATGTACATAAGATTCGTCCTGACTGAATTTTCGGCCGTATATTCTTGTTCTTTCTACGGTTATTACTACGTAACAGGTTGGCTGATAAGTCCCCGGTCTGACACATAGATGGCGTCGCTAGTATTAAATGCATATTATTTTGATATAGTACCAACCTTCAAATGATTCGTCTCAAAATTTGACGTCTGTAAGTAAATTAGTTTGTGAGATAGAGCGTCTTTTGTGAAGCAACTTTTGTTATTGTGAAAAAATGGAAAAAGGAATTTCGTGTTTTGATAAAATACTGTTTTCTGAAGGAAAAAAATACGGTTGAAGCAAAACCTTGGCTTGATAATGAGTTTCCGGACTCTGCCCCAGGGAAATCAACAATAATTGATTGGTATGCAAAATTCAAGCGTGGTGAAATGAGCACGGAGGACGGTGAACGCAGTGGACGCCCGAAAGAGGTGGTTACCGACGAAAACATCAAAAAAATCCACAAAATGATTTTGAACGACCGTAAAATAAAGTTGATCGAGATAGCAGAGGCCTTAAAGATATCAAAAGAACGTGTTGGTCATATCATTCATCAATATTTGGATATGCGGAAGCTCTGTGCAAAATGGGTGCCGCGCGAGCTCAAATTTGACCAAAAACAACAACGTGTTGATGATTCTGAGCGGCGTTTGCAGCTGTTAACTCGTAATACACCCGAGTTTTTCCGTCGTTATATGACAATGGATAAAACATGGCTCCATCACTACACTCCTGAGTCCAATCGACTGTCGACTAAGTGGACAGTGACCGGTGAACCGTCTCCGAAGCGTGGAAAGACTCAAAAGTCCGCTGGCAAAGTAATGGCCTCTGTTTTTTGGGATGCGCATGTAATAATTTTTATCGATTATCTTGAGAAGGGAAAAACCATCAACAGTGACTATTATATGGCGTTATTGGAGCGTTTGAAGGTCGAAATCGCAGCAAAACGGTCCCATACGAAGAAGAAAAAAGTGTTGGTCCAACAAGACAACGCACCGTGCCACAAGTCATTGAGAACGATGGCAAAAATTCATGAATTGGTCTTCGAATTGCTTCCCCGCCCACCGTATTCTCCAGATCTGGTCCCCAGCGACTTTTCTTGTTCTCAGACCTCAAATGTATGCTCGCAGGGAAAAAATTTGGCTGCAATGAAAAAGTGATCGCCGAAACTGAGGCAAAACCGAAGGAGTACTACCAAAATGGTATGAAAAAATTGGAAGGTCGTTATAATCGTTGTATCGCTCTTGAAGGGAACTATGTTGAATAATAAAAACGAATTTTGACAAAAAAAATGTGTTTTTCTTTGTTAGACCGGGGACTTATCAGCCAACCTGTTATATTATCTTGTTAAATACCGATATAGACTTTTCCAAGATCCCCAGTTTTTGTGGTAATTATGCACCATTCAGAAGCGCTATGTCTATCGTCTTCATAACAAATTGGCTAAGAACCTTCATTCGTTACGAATCTTAAAAGGCCTTATATAGAGGTCGTTTACAGTAATGGCTATAATGTACTTTTTGGTATAATTCTCCTTTTTACTTTAAATCCTATGTGGACTTCATGCAAACCACAAATTAATTATCTTGTTAAATACCGATATAGACTTTTCCAAGATCCCCAGTTTTTGTGGTAATTATGCACCATTCAGAAGCGCTATGTCTATCGTCTTCATAACAAATTGGCTAAGAACCTTCATTAGTTACGAATGTGAAAAGGCCTTATATAGAGGTCGTTTACAGTAATGGCTATAATGTACTTTTTGGTATAATTCTCCTTTTTACTTTAAATCCTATGTGGACTTCATGCAATCCACAAATTAATCATCTGCTCCTTGGAATACGGATTATCCTCTCCATTACTTTTCGGATCATCTATGATTAGTGCTCACAATTAGTTTATATTAGCTTCCAAAGTATGACTTCTGAAATTTTGTAAAATTGATTATCCAAATTTCCATAACTTTGGAAGGATTCAAACAGTTTTTAGAAGCTCCTTTTTATTTAAAATTAGGCTTGTCCCAAAATTTATCTGAAATTTTTGTACTTAGGTTTGTTTGGGTGGTTAAAATCTAATAACAGTAGAAACTATAGCTGGATAGTGCAATAAGTTTAAAATAAAAAAAATATTAATATCAACACAACTTCCTTGGAAGTGCAATATATGTTCTTGTGAAGTTCAATCTGAACTTCTTGCAAACAATGAATCAGTTTCTTCACCGATTTATTGAAATAGTTTGCAAACTTTTCTCCAAGTGCATAAAACAGCAAATGGTCAAGTGAAAAGTTATGTTCGAAGATGGGAAGAGGCAGGGGGGAATGATTGTAAAACTTTCCAACGTCATCATAATAATAATGTGGAAAGCCCTCACACACGCACTGGCCTGATGCACGCATTACAATAACAATCATTGGGACAGTTTGAAGTCCAGAGAGGTTAAGGATGGGTGCTTGGTCTGTTGGTCTGTCAATTGTTATCCTTATCCGATGAAGACAATCGACATATCTGACATGGACCATGATGTTCCAACAAGATAATCACATTAGTCAACAAGACAAACTGTAAGGAATGAAGGAATGTGTGGATAGATCGATCGTCTGAATGTTGAAGGTATCCCCCGCTAGCTATAGGAAAGAAGTTGTCAAGTTAGACACAAATTTCAATATTGATGTATTGTTGTCTGTTAAGGATATGAACTCTACGAGCAAAATATAGGAAATCACCTTAACAATAGAAGGAGTCTTAATTTGTTTTCTTTTTGTGTTGCATAGTTTCCCAAAAAAAAAAATGAATGCTGGAAATTTACATAGTTCTCAGTCAGAATTTGTGTTTTTTTTGGCAAAATCTGTTGGAATTCTCCCTTGCTATCTGTTTTGGTTTTTTTTTATTTACACAATTAAATGCCAACTTAGAAAGATTTAAAAATACCCCACTAGAAAAATAGAAATTCCAAATGAAAACTGTCTCAACTGACTTAGCGGACAATGCTATTAAATGTTACTCCTCCCTTGTTATGTTGAGCTCCTTTTCCCATTTTTTTCATTTCATTTAAATAGCTGGAATCTAATTATTCATCGGCTTGTTTTGGTTCCCACCCTCTTGGGATGCTTCCTGATGTTATGTTTTTTTTTTTTGTTATTATTTTTCTTGAAAATTTTTGAAATATTTTTTTATTATTTTGTTACGATTTTTTCCCTAACTGCCAGTTGTTCGTCCTGTTTTGTCGTGACTATGAGAACAATGAATTGCAAAGTGTATTCAATGACGACCGCCTCCTACCATCATACTTTACGCTCTGTTAATTAGCTTTGATTTGTTAACGTTTTCCTACTTTTAGAGGAATTGACATTGATTTTTTATTTTTGTATTTATTCGTTAACTTGGAAAAGGCGTTTTGGGAGTTTTAATTAAAGCGACATCTGCCACAGGAAGAAATATCTCAGGGCTTTATTACTTTCCAAACATTTGTACAATGACATTTGCCAATGAGCTCAGTTTGAAGTTGATGGAAATAATCATTGGCTTTCTAATTTGGAGAGTATTAAAATTATTTTCTAATGTCGGGGATTCCCAATGCACAGCATGTGATTACATCATTTCAATATTGATATAACAAAGTATGGAATTATTAGCCTTGTTGGGAAAATTTACAACAGAAAATGAATTTTTAAACATTTAAATTTCCTTATTAAAAATACAAGAAATTTTTATGCAATATGATATTTCTTTAAAATATAATACAAATGTTGTATTATCCTATGAACTATTGTATTATTATATCCACAGGGAAAATTAGAAATTATTCGACGTGCTTTGTATCCCAGCAACAAAAATTTGGAAGTTCTTCTAAAGGCACAACTTTAAAAGCGCTTTTAAAAATGTTCTCCTGTTTTTTTATTTTAACTGCACAGGAAGTTTATTTGAGTTAATTTTTTTATAACTCGCTTTTTTCATACTTTTAATGTGAAATTAATTTTTTTTTGTTTCAAATAGGTTAAAAACAGATTGGGAATTAATGAAATGATACAAATTATTTAAATTTTGCCGAAATAAATGTTAAATCCATTCTAGAAAACTTGCGAGTTTTTGAAAATATTTGATGTGAAACGTTCCAGACAAGCGTTAGAATTCATTAAAAATCATAAAAATTTGTAAAATTTATTTATTTTTCAAAATAAAACATATTTTCTTAATGCATATCCAAAACACTGAATTCGCATCACACCTTAAGAAGTGATGCAAATTTAGTGCAACGGCAACTGAAATGGTGGACATCCGTCCTATGACAAGCTCATGTTAAATTCATCGCTTCTGCGCCAATTTTGCACCACTTCCGGATCGAAAGAGAACATTTTCACTACTTTTTTGGCGACGCTTTTGCTGGGATGGAATACAAATATATTAGAATTTAAGTTTTTTTTTTAAACCTATTGGCGCATATCAAGTTTTTCGAAAATATCAATTAAAGTTCTCGGAAATATAGAAATATAAGAGAAATTGCATAACGTTGGAAACACTGGACAGAAAGAATATTTTTTAATATCAGACGAAAAATGGAAATTGTGGGGACTTTTGTGAAATTTGTCAATTTATCCAAAATTTTACGTTTTATTAACGTCCTCACCGGAAATTAGCAAAAATAGTTTTTCATTTATCTCACCTCTATTTTGCGAAATTTTAAAAATCCATTTCCGTGGATAAAGTATTTTTCCGAATTTCCCGGGATCCCGCTCAAAGGAACCCTCCTTTGATATGGCGTTCATACTATACATGGGAACAAATTCGAACTAGCCCAAGGGTAGGGTTCTAAGGCGCTATATGGAAATCAGACATTTTATTTTATTAAAACGCAAAAAAATATATTATTTTCTAATACATAAAAAATTGCAATGGTTAGGAGAGCCTTTTCCGATATAGTTTTTAAAAGAACTGTGTATTTAACATTCGAAAATCGAATAGGCAAATAAAAAATAGAAGATTTGACATGGGACTTTTTGTAGCATTAAAAAAACTATTTGGAAATGTAGCTAATTCTATGGAATTAGACATTTCAATATTCCCCCAAAGGACTACATAATCACCTAAATATTAAATAAAACTAATATTTTACATAGAAACAAGTACACGCAAAAAAAATAATTCTTTCCTCCCAAACGAAATTTTAGACAAAGTTCGTTTCTCATTTGCTTTTCACTGCAAGGAAGTGCATTTGGAAGACAAGTATATACCTTTTGTGATAAACATTTATTCTTTTCAAGGATGTAAAAACAATTTCATAAAACTAACTCAAAAAAAAAAAAAAAACATTTTCTGGCTATTTGCATTTTCCCTCACATCTTTCTCACATCGACGAGGTTTTTTAGTTCTTAACATCTTTTCCTGTAATACCAACAATGTAGAAGAAATTATACGATTTTATAAATTTTTAAATTTTTTTTTACCTTTCGCCTGGACGGAGAATCGAACCGCGGACCATGCACTTTGTAAGCCAACACACTAACCACTGAGCTATGTACCTGTTATGGTCATCAATAGATAAATATCCACATAAGTTATATTTATATAGCATAGCTTGCAGCGCCCACGAACCGAATAAACAAAGTTTATATAACAGAAACAAACATTTAGTTTGGCACCGTGGAGCAGTGGTTGCTACGTCCGACTTGCATGCCAAGGGTCGTGGTTCGGCCAGACCGATTCCTATGTACGGGAGCCACCGTGGTGCAATGGTTAGCATGCCCGCCTTGCATAAAAAAGGTCGTGGGTGGATTATCCCAACTCAGTAATGCTGGTGACATTTCTGAGGGTTTCAAAGCTTCTCTAAGTGGTTTCACTGCAATGTGGAACGCCGTTCGGACTCGGCTATAAAAAGGAGGTCCCTTGCCATTGAGCTTAACACGGAATCGGACAGCACTCAATGATAAGAGAGAAGTTCACCAATGTGGTATCACAATGGACTGAATAGTCTAAGTGAGCCTAACCTATGTACCCTCCACCATGGATTGCGTAGAAACTTCTAATAAAGACGGTCATCCACAACTAAATTATTTGGGTTGCGGCCGATGGCAAGGCATCTTAAAACTTCTTAACATCATATTCTAAATTGTAAGTTAGTCCATGCGGGATATATTGTAGACAAAAGAAAAGTCGATTAAATACGCATATATTCAGTTCTTAACCGGTGCATATTCTTCCCTATATACACCGGTCAATTACGAACCGATATGAACTTTTGTGCTGTAACTACACGGATGAAAAAGACTGTTTTTCATATGTTTGGCTATAAACATTATATGTTTGGAACACAAATTTTTAAACACAATATTTTTGAGTGCAAGCATATAATGTTCATAAACTAGCATAACATGTTTGTGACATATATGTTAATATGTTAGAACATATTATGTTTGGGACATAAAATGCTTGTAAATATAATATGCTTGGATGCAAACATATATTAATTTAGAAATAGCCTATAAACATATATGTGTTTAGTAGCTTGGAGCGCTATTTAACAGGGAGCGATATTGAATTAAGTTGTTGGCTGTTGCTTGTTTTTACAAAATTAACATTTTATTTTCCCTTGGGCAATTGATCAGCTACTTCTTTGATCCTTACAAACTGTGTGGCCCGCTGTTCGAATCACCGTCCGGCAAAAGGTAAAATTAAAATAAAAAAAATCATAAAATTGAATAATTTCTTCTACAATGTTTGTATTACAGAAAAAGGTGCTAAGAACTAAAAAGTCTCGTGGAAGTGAGAAAGATGTGAGGGAATATACAATTAGGCAGAAACAAAATTTTGAGCATTCAAGTCGAAAACCTATGTTGTTAGCACCTATATTACCTGTTTATTTTCATAATTCATTATGATAGTAAATATATAAATAAATAAATAAAATTTTGAGCACAATATTGTTTGGGAGAATTTTTTTTAAGCATATAATATTTTTGGGTGCAAAATGCTTCCAAACATATTATATGTTCACATAATAACATATTGTTTTTTGGAAGACAACATTATTGAATTTGGATGCAAAAATACAAAATGTTTGGAACTTAGACTACCCAAACATATATTGTTTAGACCAATATGCTTTCAAACATATTATATATTGGAAGAGATCAAACATATAAATGTTTGGGCAATACCCAAAAATGTATATGCTTGAAGCAAAATATGTTTGGGAGTATATGTTACAGAAGCGATTTTTTGTGAGGGTGTATAGAGCCAGAATTGAAATATGACAGATTTTTTACTGTTTATTAGATTGGTAGAATTTTTGATGTTTTGGAAGATTTTGCAAAGTATTCATCTCCAATTTATTCATAAATTTTCTATAGAAATAAAATTTTGACAAAATTTTCTACAGAAATAAAATTCATACAAAAATTTCTATAGAAATAAAATTTTGACAAAATTTTGTATAGAAATTATATTTTTGACCAACTTTCGTAAAGATATAAAATGTTGACAAAATTGTTTATAGAAATATGAACTATTGGCAAAATTTTCTATGGCAATAAAATTTTGGTAGATTATTTTTGGCTCGAGTAGCAATCGTGATTTTTCTGTGATTGGGGATCAGTTTATCTGGAGGCTATATATAATATAGATCGATACGGACCAATTTTGGCATGGTTGTTAGCGGCCATATACTAGCGCAATGTAGCAAATTTCAGCCCGATCGGATCAAATTTGTTTCTCTTTGAGGCTCCGCAATCCAAATCTGGGGATGGGTTTATATGGGGGGCTGTATATAATTGTGAACCGATGTGAACCAATTTTTGCATGGTTTTTAGAGACAATATACCAACACCATGTACTAATTTTCAGATAGATCGGATGAAATATGCTTTTCTTAGAGGTTCCGCAAGCCAAATCTGGGGGCCCGTTTATATGGGGCTATACGTAAAAGTGAACCGATATGGCCCATTTACAATACCATCTGACCAACATCAATAGCAACTACTTGTGCCAAGTTTCAAGTCGATAACTTGTTTCGTTCGGAAGTTAGGGTGATTTCAACAGACGGACGGACGGACATGCTTAGATCGACTCAGATCTGAGATCACAAGCATGCAGCAAAGGTAACAAAGAATTGGCAATAGGCTAATCCGATCGGAAATTTGTGGCATTTTTAAAAGAAATATTTGCACAACCACAAATATTTCTTTTTAAAAGCATACCGCAGTCCTAAAATCTTGTGTCTTGATTATAAAACTAAAAAGCGTTCAAGAATCGGAATATCAAGACCCGAGTAAAAATTGAGTTTTTTGATAAAATTGGAAATTGTAAGATCTAATCATATCCAATTACTATGGAATTAGATCTGATCAGATCTCAATATTGACCTAGATCTAATGTCTTAGATTATATATATCGTTGGATCTGATGTTAGATCTCGTCATATGTGGAATTATATATAATTATATCTAATTTTGTCTCATCATATCTTGGTAATTCTGCTAGATCCCCCAATTTTTACACGGGGACTTTATCTTAAGGAATCCTTTTACTTGAAGAAATGTAATAATTTATACGCGGTTAACATGTTTATGAAGGACTTTGATATTACATTACGAAAACAGATAAAATTAAAGGAATAATTTAAAATTTGTGTCCTAGAATTAAATACGCAAAAATTAAATTTAAAACTGACTTTTGGGTTCATTTTAGAAATGTTTAACAAACGCCGATATAACAAAACTAACTAAATATATTTTGACGAATTCAAGAAAACTTATTAGACAAACAAGAATATTTATAAGTTTTAATTATTTTTGTTTCACTTTTATAAGAAAATTTCGCTGTTCGAAGGAAAGAATTTGAGTTCGAAATTGCAAAAATGTCTTCAGTGTCATACGAAGCTCATGATGGACGATTTTGTGGGAAATACGAATTTTGTAATTTAAAGTGAAGAAAATGCTTTTGTACTAAGTTTATTTGTCCTCAATATGGCAAGATTTTGAAAGCTTTTATTTTATTTATAAAACCCCTCGTTGAAAACAAAATTCGATGACCTTTAAAAAGAGATTTACTACTTAATCAAAACGAAAATTAATTGTTATCTTTTATTAGATAATGCAAAAAAAAAAAATAAATAAATAATCATAGTTACATGGTTGAAACGATTGCTGTAAATTATTTTTAAAAATATGCCATTTCACTAAATCCAATTTAACTTTATTTTAGTTCACATAATTAGTATGTTTGGAGAAAGTTTCCTTTACTCTAATAATTTTTTTCTTACGTTAATTAAATGATCTATAAAACAGGAAAATAAAAATATACACAAATAAAGCATAAATATTTAATAAATTCGTACTTCTCACAAAATATTTCATTATTTCTTTAAATTTGTAAATTTTACTACAAAAGGCTTCACTGTTTTTTTTTTCAGAGTACATTAAGCGACAACTTTCTGATATTTTGGTGAAAAACATTTCACCAAAATTATACTATTCAAATAGAAATTCCGTATTACAAAATACGAACCCGTCGGCAAGAACAAACTACCTTTATTGGAAACAATATCAGTCGTAAACTTAAAAGTAACAATTATTTAAACATTTTCCACTTGCACTTTTATAAATTTACATTAACCATAAAGAGTACGAAAATATTATTTTCCAAAATAAATTATATAAGGATTGAGCTCTATAGACGTTTAGATTTTTTTTCGATGACTGACGTAATTAATCGAAAAAAATTCAAACAAATTTCTATCGCTGCAGCACAACTTTAAACGTTGACATACCTGCATTGACTGCTGAATAGGTCTCCGAAAATGTCTTCTAAAGTCACTACAAAGACCTATCGACCCCTTCGATAGCACGAAATCCACTCCGAATGGTCTTTAGTGCGCATGCCAATCTCCTGATACATTCTCATCATAAGGACATCCCTCTAGTATATGTGTGAGTCCTGTCGGTAGCTCTTGCTATAGGCCCATGTTAGGTGTATCTCCACCAAGGAGAAAAATAACGCCTACAATTCTTTCCAATGGACGGACAGACAGACAGACAGACGGACATGTGGCAGTTGACACAGCAAAAGAAACTGCATATTCCATTGTATAGCCATGTACACTCACTGACTCAGTCATCCATGTACGATAAAGTCCATGTACCAAATGTGGCTGTGTACATAGCTCTCCATGTACATAGAAATGCCCTGGCACTTGTATCGTTATATATGTACGTGTAGCTCTTATGTCTTCTTCAATAAATGGAGGTTCGCAGAGGACTCTGTTTTGGTGCTGGTGCTCCACTTATAAAGGGTGATTCTTTTGAGGTTAGGATTTTCATGCATTAGTATTTGACAGATCACGTGGGATTTCAGACATGGTGTCAAAGAGAAAGATGCTCAGTATGCTTTGACATTTCATCATGAATAGACTTACTAACGAGCAACGCTTGCAAATCATTGAATTTTTTTACCAAAATCAGTGGCAGAAAATCCGCTTTTTTATCGACAAATTTTGTTCAGCGATGAGGCTCATTTCTGGTTGAATGGCTACGTAAATAAGCAAAATTGCCGCATTTGGAGTGAAGAGCAACCAGAAGCCGTTCAAGAACTGCCCATGCATCCCGAAAAATGCACTGTTTGGTGTGGTTTGTACGCTGGTGGAATCATTGGACCGTATTTTTTCAAAGATGCTGTTGGACGCAACGTTACGGTGAATGGCGATCGCTATCGTTCGATGCTAACAAACTTTTTGTTGCCAAAAATGGAAGAACTGAACTTGGTTGACATGTGGTTTCAACAAGATGGCGCTACATGCCACACAGCTCGCGATTCTATGGCCATTTTGAGGGAAAACTTCGGAGAACAATTCATCTCAAGAAATGGACCGGTAAGTTGGCCACCAAGATCATGCGATTTGACGCCTTTAGACTATTTTTTTGTGGGGCTACGTCAAGTCTAAAATCTACAGAAATAAGCCAGCAACTATTCCAGCTTTGGAAGACAACATTTCCGAAGAAATTCGGGCTATTCCGGCCGAAATGCTCGAAAAAGTTGCCCAAAATTGGACTTTCCGAATGGACCACCTAAGACGCAGCCGCGGTCAACATTTAAATGAAATTATCTTCAAAAAGTAAATGTCATGGACCAATCTAACGTTTCAAATAAAGAACCGATGAGATTTTGCAAATTTTATGCGTTTTTTTTTTTTTTAAAGTTATCAAGCTCTTAACAAATCACCCTTTATAAAGTCCTGTTTTCTGGGTAGAGCCAATGTTTTGTTGATGTGGCTGAAAGTCGCCGTATGAGCGAATGTATGTATGTGGGAAACTTTTGAAAGGATACCTCTTGAAATCCATCAATGTATGGAGGTGTAGGAGTGTACACGTATGTATGTGTATGCGTCTGTATGTTTGCATGCATTTTGCTTGGTTTGCTTTTCTAAATAAATTTTGTTTTATGTACATTTTTCGTCATTTGTTGTCGTTGCTGATGCCTTTGTTGTTGGCGAAAAATTTAATTAATAAATAAACGTTTGAGAAATATGCATTCGTGTGCATAAAACTTAAAAGGGATAAATGTCATTCCACCTGCCCTATCCTCTATGGGAATGCGAGGGAGATAGGAGCAAATCTACCCAGCCATGATTGCTGCACATAGAGCCTTTGTCCTGATACTTTGATTATTTTGCCAAAAGAATAAAAAATTTCAAGTGGAATGTTAATATGTTTTATTAACAGACATTTAATTAAAAGCAACATTTGAGTTTCGTAGAAAAATGCGATTAAAAAATGTTTAGGAGATTCGAATCTATTAATGCTTGAACTGTTAAATGATTTCGTTAGTTATATATTTTTATTTGCTAATATGACTCATATTAAAAGAGTTCGGTTTTTATTTAATGATTTTTATGTAGATTGTGAGCTGCTGGATACCGTTATTTTTAATATTGATATTTATAACAAATCAATTCACATTTAAATCAAGATATCTTTACATTATTACACACTATTTTTTCCAAATACATCAACATATTTCAGATTTCATTAGACTTTTAATTAAGAATACTGTGATCTAAAATATCATAAACGCTTAACAAATACCTATAATTTAAATCAGAATTCAAAGCGATTTTATTCCAATTGACTTGATATTTTGCATTTCACTTCAGTGTGCCGATTTAGGTCCGATTGAAATATAGCTCTCATATTTTGTACGCCCATTTTAGGCAAATATGACCACAAAACCTTCATTTTCACGCACTCTTAACCCCCGGAGAAGAAAAATGATCACTCACCACCATAATATTACTTTTTCACGGGAAACATGGAACATTTCTGGGGTGATCATATTCCTTCTCTGCGTATGCTGATTGTTCCTAGCTTTATTATCGGCTAAGATTTAGAAATAGCATCGAATCCTTGAAATCTAATATTATTTTATAGTTATAAATTTTCAACAAATTTGAAGGACTTCGGATGGTAACGAAATTTTTGGTCCACAGAATGGTACACACAAAAAAAATTTTTTCTGAATCAATCACGAAATTAATTGATCCAATTAATTTTTTAATTGAAATGTCTTCAATCACAGAAATGATAGTATCAATTAAAAAATTAATTGACAGTCAATTAAAAAATTAATTGATCCAATTAAAAAATTAATTGATACTATTAATTTGTGTGATTGATTTTTATTTCAATTAAAAAATTTGTTGATTCAATTAAATTTTTAATTGAATATTTTTTAAAACTTAATTAAGATTTTAATTGGAAACATTTTCGTGAAATTTTTTTCTGTGTACATACAAAATTCGTTTGTTGATTGCAATCTCGAACATGGCGGATTCAATATTTTTTTTTTTAACTAAAATTTCTTCAATTCAGAAAACTAACAGGATTTTTAGTTAAAACAATAAGCGACTTTTGTCACGAAATTAATTACTTTTAATTGATTCAATTAAAAACATGAATGATTTTTTGACAGCAAATTCAATTAATGTCTTATCTGAATCAATTAAAATTTCAATTGATTTCGTAATATTGATTCAATTAAATAATTAATTGATATTAGCACTCAATTTCAAATAAAAAACTACAAGTGAGTAAAGTAGAAATTCGGGCGTGGCCGACTATATCATACCCTAAACCACCCCTACTGAATTAGCAAAACATAAGCATTTTTGGGGTATCATTGGTATAGGTTTTGGAGAACATAAAGGGGGGTACATTTTTATAGGTGTCTTGTCACAATCTGAGCAGAAATGTCTAATATTAGGAGCTATAGTTTATTTTGCACCAAAAGAGTTAGTATGCCACTAATATTGAGTCCATTATTAAAAAAGAGGAAATCGGTCAATTAGTTATGGGTAATAAATCCAAATTTCTTCAAATAGGGCAATAGATTTATGTAAGAGCTTCATGTAAGTCAAAATGCGATCAGCTAGTACATCAAAATTTGAAATTTGAATAACATAGGTTAATAAATAAGATTATTATGACCAAATATGACAAAATCGAGCGATGCATATATTTGGGACCTATATATAAATCTGAACCAATTTGTACAATATTTAGCACGTATGATTGATACCACAGAAGATCAATTTGTGTAAAATTTGAGTACGATCAGTTAATAAATGAGGCTCCTACACGCTCACAAAAAATCGCTTCTGTAACATATACTCCCAAACATATCTCGCTTCAAGCATATATATTTTTGGGTATTGCCCAAACATTTATATGTTTGATCTCTTCCAATATATAATATGTTTGAAAGCATATTGGTTTAAACAATATATGTTTGGGTAGTCTAAGTTCCAAACATTTTGTATTTTTGCATCCAAATTCAATAATGTTGTCTTCCAAAAAACAATATGTTATTATGTGAACATATAATATGTTTGGAAGCATTTTGCACCCAAAAATATTATATGCTTAAAAAAAATTCTCCCAAACAATATTGTGCTCAAAATTTTATTTATTTATATATTTACAATCATAATGAATTATGAAAATAAACAGGTAATATAGGTGCTAACAACATAGGTTTTCGACTTGAATGCTCAAAATTTTGTTTCTGCCCAATTGTATATTCCCCGACATCTTTCTCACTTCCACGAGATTTTTTAGTTCTTAGCACCTTTTTCTGTAATACAAACATTGTAGAAGAAATTATTCAATTTTATGATTTTTTTTATTTTAATTTTACCTTTTGCCGGACGGGGATTCGAACAGCGGGCCACACAGTTTGTAAGGATCAAAGAAGTAGCTGATCAATTGCCCAAGGAAAAATAAAATGTTAATTTTGTAATAACAAGCAACAACCACCAACTTAATTCAATATCGCTCCCTGTTAAATAGCGCTCCAAGCTACTAAACACATATATGTTTATAGGCTATTTCTAAATTAATATATGTTTGCATTCAAGCATATTATATTTACGAACATTTTATGTCCCAAACATAATATGTTCTAACATATTAACATATATATCCCAAACATGTTATGCTAGTTTATGAACATTATATGCTTGCACTCAAAAATATTGTGTTTAAAATTTTGTGTTCCAAACATATAATGTTTATAGCCAAACATATGAAAAACAGTCTTTTTCAACCGTGTATGGTCAAAAATAAGGTTATTAGGGGCAAATTTTTCAAAATCGGGCGATACATATATTTGGGAGCTATATCGATTTTGATGAAATTTTGCACATACAGTTAGTGCTATAGAAGATTACATTTAGCCAAATTTGATCGATCGGTTGATAAATAAGGGTTTTACGGCCAAATTTGACCAAATCGGGCGATACATATATATGGGAGCTATATCTAAATCTGAACCGACTTCGATGATTTTTAGCACATACACGCAAAAAAATAATTCTTTCCTCCCAAACGAAATTTTAGACAAACAAAGTTCGTTTCTCATTTGCTTTTCGCTGTAAGGAAGTGTATTTGGAAGAAAAGTATATACTTTTTGTGATAAACGTTTATTCTTTTCCAGGGTGTAAAAACAATTTCATAAAGACAAACTAAAAAAAATGTTTTCTTGCTAATTGCATTTTCCCTCACATCTTTCTCACATCCATGAGTTTTTTTAGTTCTTAACACCTTTTCCTGTAATACCAACAATGTAGAAGAAATTATACGATTTTATAAATTTTTAAAATTTTTTTTCCTTTTGCCTGGACGGAGAATCGAACCGCGGACCATGCACTTTGTATGCCAACACACTAACCACTGAGCTATGTACCTGTTATGGTCATCAATAGATAAATATCCATATAAGTTATATTTATATAGCATAGCTTGCGGCGCCCACGAGCCGAATAAACAAAGTTTATTTAACAGAAACAAACATTTAGTTTGGCACCGTGGAGCGGTGGTAGCTACGTCCGACTACGTCCAAAGTTTTTTTTTTGCTTTTGTTTTTTTACATATATTCCAGATATATTCGGAAGATTCCGAAAAAATGTTCAACATTACATTGTACTATATTAAATTTTGAACTGTAAAATGTGTCTTTTTAAAGACCTAAAGTCAGAAAAGAACAGTGTTTGATATAAACGAAATGGACTGTGTTGTTGTTTCAAAAATAACTTTTTTTATTGAAAAAATAAAAATTTTGTAACAAATGAATTTTTTTGGTGATAAAAGTTTAAAATTTTCGAAGCAATTCAAAAAACTCTAACAAAAGAAAAACGTTTTCGGTACACGTTTTCCAAACGTTTTTTTTCTTTGCGTGTAGTGTCAGTAAAGTGTCATAAAAGATTACAGTAAGCCAAGTTTGAGTAAGATCGCTTAATAAATAAGGTTTTTATGGCCAAATTTGACCAAATCGGGCGATACATATATATGGGAGCTATATTTAAATCTGAACCGATTTCGATGAAATTTTGCAGACTTAAAGGGTGATGAAAAAGTTTACTATGTGCAAAATTTGATGATGATCGGTTTGTAAAAAAGCGCAACGTGAATCCATTTGTCGAAATCGGGCGATACATATATATGGGAGCTATATCTAAATTTGATCCGATTTCTTCCAAATTCAATAGCGTTCGTTCTTGTGCCCAAATCGGTTAATAATTACGACCGGAATCCTGTGAACAACAAATACATGGACAGACGGACGGACACCAAGCGCTAGATCGACTCAGGAGGAGTCTGAGTCGATCGGTATATATTTTATGGGGTCTAAAATCAATATTTCTGGTAGGCACATTTTTTGGCCGATCAAACTTAGTATACCCTGACCACTATGTGGTTTAGGGTATAATAAATAAAAAAGAAATCTCAATTTATTTTGATTGAAATAAGAGAAAATATGCAATTCTTATATAAAATATCGCATACTTTATGTTATCAACAAAAGAGTTTGCGTCTAGTTATTTATAAAATAAAAGATTAAAAAATAAACTGTATAAATAATATAAATAAATATAAACTGTATAAAATTAATAACCGTATAATATTAGCATATACCTTATAATAAAATAAATCGCCAATCTGTAAGCAAAATTAAATTTCCTGAATGTAAGTAGAGTACTTAGAACTTGTTTTTGTTCAATTGAAATTTAGTTTTCTTACACAGAGAAAAATATAACCAATATATTTCCAATTAAAAAGTTAATTTAATCTGAAAACTTTTTCAATTAAAAAAATTAATTGATACAATTTACTTTTTAATCAAACTAGAAACATTAAGTCAATAAGGTTAATGATTAAAAATGTTAAAATTTTTAATTAAAAAAATTTTTGATACCATTATCTTTTTAACCATACTCGGAAGACTAAGTCAGTTTAAACAGCAAGTATATACGGCCGTAAGTTCGGCCAGGCCGAATCCTATATACCTTTCACCGTGGATTGTGTAGAAATTTCTACGAAAGACTGTCATCCACAATCGAATTACTTGGGTTGTGGTAATACTTACCGATGGCAAGGTATCTTAAAACTTCTTATCACCGTTTTCTAAATTAAAGGGTGATACGGTCAAAATTTGGTCAATATAAACTTGACGTATTTCTTTCAATTTTGCATTTTAAAAATCTGAACACCCCTCATTTTGAAGGTGTGTGTATGTAAAAAATTGTTCCTATTTTGATTTTGGAATTCACTCTTCAGTTGTCAAAATGCCGTCCAAGCAATAAGAGCAGCAAATCAAAATTTTGCTCGCGCATCGCGAAAATCCGAGCTACTCGCACGCGAAGCTGGCAAAATCGCTAAAAGTTGCCAAATCAACCGTTACAAATGTAATTAAAATGTTTGGGGAACGTTTGTCGACAGCCAGGAAGTCTGGATCGGCGAAACCCTAACCTCTCTCTCCGAGATGCCGCAAATAAGCGAAACCCTAACCTCTCTCTCCGAGATGCCGCAAATAAGCTGGGTGTATCGTCTACAACCGTGCATCGAGCCAAAAAACGAGCCGGACTATCGACTTACAAGAAGGTAGTGACTCCAAATCGCGATGATAAACAAAATACGACGGCCAAAGCGCGATCCCGGAGGCTGTACACGACGATGCTGACGAAGTTTGACTGTGTGGTAATGGACGACGAAACCTACGTCAAAGTCGACTACAAGCAGCTTCCGGGACAGGAGTTTTATACGGAAAAAGGAAGGGGAAAGGTAGCAGATACTTTCAAGCACATAAAACTGTCAAAGTTCGCAAAGAAATATCTGGTTTGACAAGCCATCTGTACCTGTGGCTTGAAAAGCAGCATTTTCATAGCTTCCGGGACTGTCAACCAAGAAATTTACGTGAAAGAGTGTTTGAATAAACGTCTGCTGCCTTTCCCGATGAAACACGGTTGTTCCGTACTGTTTTGGCCGGCTTTGGCATCTTGCCATTACGGTAAAAAGGCCATGGAGTGGTACGCCGCCAACAACGTGCAGGTGGTTCCCAAGGACAAGAACCCTCCCAACACGCCAGAGCTCCGCCCAATTGAGAAATACTGGGCTATTGTCAAGCGGAACCTAAAGAAGACCAAAAAAAACTGCTAAGGACGAGCAGCAGTTCAAGGCAAACTGGCTTTCTGCGGCCAAGAAGGTGGACAAGGTGGCTGTACAAAATCTGATGGCAGGTGTCAAGCGTGAGGCCCGGCAATTCGGATTTGGAAAAGCGAAAGCCTAACTGAATATTTTTCCTGAATTTTATACTAATTAAACTTGAAAAAGAAATTTAATTTGATTTTTTAAATAAACGATTTCACCGATTTACACGCGTTTTCCCTTGACCAAATGTTGGCCGTATCACCCTTTAATTAAAAAGGTAATTGAAATTTGGATTTAAGTTTAACTAAATAATTAATAGTATCAATTACAATGTCAATTGATTTTTACAATCAAAATAAAATCAAAATAATTGAAATGTTCAAATCAAGTCGATTAATCTTTTAATCAAATATTTTTGTATGCCCAATTAAAACTATGATTGATACAGTTCAATTAAAAAATCAATTGGATCAATTAATTTCGTGATTGAATCAGAAAAAATGTTGTGTAGAAACATTACCTGCATAGCATATCAAGTCGAATTCTTAGTTCCAGGTTGCAGCCAAATTTTGCAAATTTTTGATATAAAAATCAGAGACAGTAGCAATGCCAAAATACTACAATATTTGGTATTATATTGATAATTGGAAATAATTGAATCAACTAACATACTAATTTAATACGTACATTTTATTTATTTATTTTTATTTTGGAATTATTATGAATATCAATTAAAAGCATAATAATAATTTAATAACCTGAAGAATTCGAATATTCTTCTATAATACATGACAACGAACAATCTGTTTCATCGTAAAGACATGTATTTACGATATTCCATGGCATCATACCAATTATTTATAATTGTTTTTTCTGGGTCAAAAGAATTTAAAAGTGTCTTGTTATTCTAAACTTGAATATCAATGATTTGAAAGTCTCATCATCAATTTTCGCCAACAAGTTAGTTAACTAAGAAAGTCATTGTTATTGTCATAAAGACGCATTTGTTTTTAGACATAAAATATCAATAAACAATAGCGTGATTGGCAAAGTTGGAACAGTGGCGAAATGAACGTGTCTCTAAGGCCATAATTTCCAATCTAAATCGAATTAATCGATTAGAACTCTGTCTATGTCTAGGTTTGTGTGTCTGTTGTTGTCGGCATTACGTTTCCGCTTCCGTTTTGCCAAACAACGGAACTAAGCAATTGCATGAATTGAACCTGCAAGTTCGCATATGCGACCAAGCGATGCAAAGCATTTGACAACCATGGAGGGAACGCAACAACAGGCAGAAACGCCAAGGCAAAATGTACTGGAAAAATGGGGCGAACAAAAAAGGGTTCAAGATTTATTGGTGGCCAATGCTCAAAAACCCTTTAGGGAATTTTATGCTGGCAAAGACATGTCCTGCCGTCTTAGAAAACAATTTAACTTGCAGAAATAAGTCAGCGAATATGTTAGAGTGGGTGACTTGTTTTATGTCCTTGTCCCAGCAACAGTGGTTACCACTTTAACCCATGAGCATGAACGAGTATTTTGGAGATACTCTGCCGCAATCAGCAGTTTTCTTTGGAATTTCTTTATTTTTTTTTATAACGTGACAACATGCAACTCATGTCAAAGCAAACTCGCAATATTAAAGCTTTCAACCCCTTTTCCTTGAACAGTGTTTGGTATTCCTAATTTTTGTGAAAAGTAAAATTAAGGATTACGTAAAGCAAAATCAACTCTATAACGATAGAACGCCTGTTTGATGTAGCTCATGGTTCATGGTTAAAGAATATCTAATGCTAGATTTGAAAAAGATCAGTAAAAAAGTGTTTTATGTACGTACGAAAAGTTTGAATGATATTTTGGTTTTGAGAATTTATGTTTTATTTGGCAATAAACTTAAAAAGACAAAAACAAACATATCTGACAAAAACATAAAATCTAGTCTGAAATTCTGTATAAGTCGCCGGAATTGGATAGTGGAAGATTGGAAACGATGAATTTTTGTTTTTGTTCGCCATTGTATAGTTGTGATCGAGGAAGAGGCAATATAACGATGTTCGTCCGATAAGCCAGGTCTTGCGTTCTCGATCAAAGAAAATGGTATTCAGAAGAAGCAATATCTAGGCTACACGCTATAAGATTTTATCCAAAGCGATATAGCTTTGACGTCGATTTTGAGGCATGGCCGGGGAAACCATATGTATTTCTTCACGTGCAACGATGCTATAGGTTAAGTTAGGTATACACGCACAGAAAAACCATGTTTGGACATGGTTGCCGCATCCATTTAATGCTTATCTAGAGCATGTGATTGCCGCGAAAACCATGTATTTTGTCTTTGCAAAAATAGTTCTCGAGCGGAGAAAAATGTATGGTGGCAATAAGCATTTGAATGGTTATCAAATACCGCAAACATGTTCTATCATTTAAATGATAGAATTTGAGACCATCAAATGGTCGGGAAAATCATGTACCTGACCACTCATTTTTTTTTTTACTTTTTTACAGGGAAAAAAGTATTTTTTATAGGTTAAGTATAGATATGTCTAGAACCATTACATGACCATAAAGACCATTTACATTTTTTCGTGACCATTTTGCGCGTCAGTCGTGTGTTGATTGTTTCTTGGAATGGACGGAGAATACGGATTTACTGTGTTTTGTGTTAATTTATTTATTCAGAAGTGGCACGTGGTTTTGTGTGAACACAAAAAAGGAAAGTGTAATTGAAAAAATGTACCTGTTTTTTCTTCTGCATTTTGCTATATGGATCATTTATTTTTATTTGCAGTTACATGATGTCTGCGTTTGTACATTTGATGGCCACGATGTAAATATGGAATAATTACTTATTGTTGAAATTGAAAAAAAAAGAATGTGTAAAAATATATGATGTTTGTTTGAACGGCATTATAAATACACATAAACAATGAATTAGTTTATAAATAAATAAAAACAAACAAATAAATGTAATTTTGTGTTTTCTTTTCTCAAGTGGCGTCCTTTTTTCGACGATGAAAAAAGTTTTTTCATAAAGATCAAAACATTTTAGGTTGTGACCATGTTCTTTTAACTAGAAGAAAAACATTTTGAATGAATGCCATAACATTTTAAATCGTGACCATTGTCTTTTCATTCAAACAAAATTCTTTTTATCAATATAATAACATTTTAGATGAGGACAATTATATTTTTCTTAGAACCATGTTCACTGATCCAACATGGTTGCAGGTTAAAATGTTACATGGTCGCCGCAAAAATAGCTCCTATCATGTTATTTTGCTCTTCGAATATGATTGTGACAATCATGTTTCTTCTCTGCGTGTAGTGACAGGCTGATATTTCAGGCTCACTCAGACAATTAAGTCCATTGTGATACCTCAGTAGTGAACTTCTCTCTTATCACTAAGTGCTGTCCGATTCTACGTTAAGCTCAATGACAAGGGACCACCTTTCTACACTGAAAGGAAAATGTACGTCATGAGAACGAATTTTTACGTCCCGGTGACGAATTTTTCGTCAAAAATGAGCTAACGTAACATTTCATCCCGGTGATGAATTTTTCGTCATGGCGATGAATTGTAATTCATCACTGTGATGAACACTTTGACATCCCATAGATCACTATATTACGTCCAGGTGATGAAAATATTTCATCTATGCGATTATGTATTTCGTATCTGCGATTATTCTCTTTCATCCATGCGATGATGAAATTTTTCATAAGTACAATTCTCCTTTGTCGTCGCTACAAACGCGATCGTCGCAGCGATGAATGCTTTTCCTAAATTTGACGTAATCCATTCATCAATATGATGTAATCGATTAATCCATTTGATGTAATCGATTCATTAATATGATGTAAACCACTCATAAATTTGATGTACCATATTCATCAATATAAGTCAATTTTGTGGTAAGGAGGAGAAATTTATATTAATGAATGGACGAATATAAGTCCACTAGATAATTTCCGTCCTTATCACAAATTTGACTTATATGGTGGATAGGTTACATTAAATTGATAAATGGATTATCAGAAATATTTTCTACGACACTTATGTTAATTTTATTTATTTGAAATAAGGTACAACTAACGAAATAAATGCGTACACAAAATGTATCGTACAAATGCAAATATCTGCTTTTCTTCGAAAGCTGTTGATTTTGATAAATTGACCATCAAGATACACAAACATGCTGTTACCTTAATAGTGTTTAGATCACCAATAGCAAGGATGAAAAGTTTTTTGGGTTAAGTCTATGGAGTAAAAATTTATGAAGAAGAATTTAAAAATTTATATTGTGAAATATTTTCGATGCTAGTAGAATTTTGAACAAAATTTAACTCACCCTTTTCCTTTTGAAAATTTTGTTCATTCAATTTATCTTTCTCACAGAACGAAAATGCGGCAATTATCTGTAAATTTAGAAATACTTCCATAAACAAATAACATATAAATGTTTATAAAACAATAAATTTAAAATTACACTTGTTATCTTCGCTAGAACACTCCATTGTGTTCTTCAAAATAGTAGCGAATTAATTTTCTATTTTTCTTTCTTCTAACGCAGGCGCTGCTTCTTTGTTAGATGAATGTTTTGTTCAAACATGCCTCTCAAAAAAAGAAGAAGAATTATACAAGGATATTGTCCCACAACCTATTCGACTGTCTATGTGTTTAAGCAAATGATAACATTTTAAATGCTTAAAATATTTTTCATTTTTGTTAAACAATTTATTGCATATAACACTTCATGTCTTTTTACTCACTTTTTTGTTTTTCTTTTCACTTTCACAACTTTATTCAATTAGCTCTTTACTTTCGGCATGCGCGACCACCTTCACACTTTGAACTAAACTCATCAACTGATAAGAAACATTTGAGAAATTCTTACCGCACAAAAAAAAAAACAACATATCTACCACACAACTATATATAAATGTGTTTTTGCATTAGTATTTAAATACACATCAACGGAGTAGATGAAATGTTTCGTCTATTTGATTACTTTTTTCATCAATTTGAAGACTTTAGTTGTTCTCATACATCTTGGAAGCCGATTTAAAAACAACCATGTCAACAAATGTTTGCTCAAATTCTCGTTTGAGTTAAGTTAAATGCCCAGCAAAAAAAGCGTCGCCAAAAAAGTAATGGAAATGTTCTTTTTGGATCCGGAAGTGGTGCAAAAGTGACGCAGAAGCGATGAATTTAACATGGGCTTGTCATAGGACGGAAGTCCTCCATTTCAACAGCCGTCGCACTGAATTTGCATTACTTCTTTAAGTGTGATCCGAATTCAATGTTTTGGATATAAATTGAAAAATTCTGTGATATTTTGTCAAATAAATAATTTTTATTATTTTTTATAATTTTTAATGGATTCTAACGCTTGTCGGAAACGTTTGACTTCAAATATTTTCAAAAATTCACAATTTTTTCAGAATGGATTTAGAATTGTTTTGGACAAAATTTAAATGATTTGTACCATTTTATGAATTCTTACACTGTTTTAAACCTATTTGAAACAGAAAAATATAAAATTACCCATTAAAAGTATGAAAACCCCAATCTTTAAAAAATTGAATTAAAAGAACTTCCTGGGTAGTTAAAATAAAGAACATCATTGTGAATACATCTTCTGGAAGTGCTTTTAAAGTTGTGCCTTTGGAAGAACTTCCATTTTTTTGCTGGGATGTGGAGAGGCAAGAAATACGCAACAAAAAATAACTTTGCTCTCATTAAGCGAATTTGGCTGTGTGTGTTTTTTTAGGTAGAGAAATAAATGCACATCTACAGAACGTATGAATTTTATCATCGCATTGAACATTGCTTCGTCACATTGACGATTGATTCGACTTGTAGGTGTTTCACTAATGGATAAATGTAAATTACAATAATCCATATACTATATACCGTTTTATTTAATGTTTGAGATTTTTTCGACACATATTTCAGAGAAAAGTGTGTTTCATCAATTTGAAGATTCTTTCATCGCATTGACGAAAACTAACATCCTTGATACATCATGGAAATAAAACACTTAGAACTTTTGTCCAACTTATATTAAAATGTGGAATTCATACAATGGGACTTCATATAAATCAAAAGTTAATTTTGGTTAACTTGTCCTGAATCGGGAAGAAAATAATTTCGTCTCATTGACGAAACTAGATCGTCAATGTGACGAACTACGAAAAGAGCAAAAATTAACTTTGATGATTGCTTTCGTCACATAGACTACCGAAATACTCACATGGACGAAACTTTTCATCGCATAGACGAAATCGCATTGATGAAACTGCATCGTCAATGTGACGAACACTTTTTCTTTCGGTGTATAGCCGAGTCCGAACGGCGTTCCACATTGTAGTGAAACCACTTAGAGAAGCCTTAAAATGCTCAGAAATGTCACCAGCAGGTGGGATAATCCACCGCTGAAAAACTGTTTTGGTGTTTGGTTGAAACTGGATTCGAACCCAGGACCCTGTGTATGCAAGGCGGGCATGCTAACCTTTGCACAACGGTGGCTCCCGAAGCGCTACAAAAATCATTTTCATTGTTACCTTTAGAGCAGGTGTTATCGAGTGAAATATCGCCCTTCGACGTCTCTCGGTTTCAAATCGTTCGGTATCCCATTTTTTTACTTTTGAATCATTTTAATCGACGATAATTATTAATTTCGAACGATTGGGCAAGTTCTTCTCGCGTTTGATACGAGTTACTGGATGAGAACTCGTATCAAACGCGAGAAGAACTTGCTCAATCGTTCGAAATTAACATTTATCGTCGATTAAATAGCTCCAATTCAGTATCTTCAAATTTATATAACAGACCTGGATGTTCTTTGTATTCCTCATCAAAATCACCACTTAAATAAGCAGCTCTAAACTTCCGGCAGTTTCCATAGTTATACAAATATAAGCTCAGGTACCAACTATTTTTTGAAGTAGTACACTGGAAAAATATTGACCTAATATAAAAGATTATGCAACCTAATTTTTTCTTTAAAATAAAGAAGTTATAATTAAAAAAAAATCAATAAGATTCGCTGTAAAATTGTATTATTATTTTATTTAAATGTAGGATACGAATCTTTGAAATTGCTTGCCTCCGTTAAAGTCGTATGTCTTTCACGAAATTATAATTCCACTAAAGTAAAGAAAAAAACATTTTTGATTTAAAGAAATAATCTTTAAATTAACTGCGATATCGAACCTTTGGATTCATGATAAAAAGGCTCCAAAAATAGGTTGAGGATTTTGAACCTTTAGTTTAAGAAAACATTTGCTGATACCATATATTGCAAAAGGACAACGAAAATAGCATATCCCTATTTAAAATGTATGTAGCCTAAATTTGAAGATAGATAGCTCCCTCAAAAATGTATTTATTTTAAAGCAGCGTCTTTTGTTCGCAAGCAATATCAAAATTTTTAATAGAAAAATCTTTGAATTTAAGTAAACTTTTTTTTGAGTGTCATCCTTCATGAAGTCATCCTTAGATTGACGTCAGAGACAGAAATCTGCCCTCTAGTTGAAGTGGATTGTAAATATTTTCTGCAATGTATGACGAGGTCTCTGTCCAAGAAAACCCTCATATTACTCATTATGGGCACTACTCTTTGTTCAATATCAAAAGTGGTATAATGGATTTAACTTCAACATTACTGACAGGGTCTTCTGACCCTATGAATATATAGAATGTCATCTGTAGTATCACCCTTTTGCTATTATGTCTTTTTCTTCTATATACGAGTAAGGATAATGTGTGACAAAAACAGTGAAACATGTTTTGCTTAGATATACAATATTTTTCGAAACACTGTAGCCGATTCACCCTTCTTCTGTTTGAAATGGTGCTGGTATATCCTGACTTGTTTGTAGTCGATTAACCCTAATTTATAGTTTTTTATGTTCACACGATTATAATCAATGCATATTTCTCTGTATGTCTGTCTGTCTGTCTGTCTGTTTGTGAGTGTACCATTCCATGTGTCCTGCCCGAGTGGTATTTTGTTTTGCTGTAAACAGGAAATATGCATATATCACAGTATTTTTTATTGAAATCAAAATCGAGCTATGTTCGCTTTCCGTTTGTCATATGTGTAATTATGTGTGTTTGTGTATGTGTGTGGGTGTAAGGGGAAACTATTTAAAATCCTTGATTATAGCAAACAACAACATTGACATCCGAATTGAGGAGAATTTCTTTTGAGGAAAATCTTATTGAGTCCAATACAAAATCAATGGTCCATATCCACATAAGAAATAGTGTACAAAAGGCCATTGTTCCATTACCATATTCTAAAGAATCCATTTACTTTGTCCCACTCTGTGCAATGGGGAAGGGTGCCGGGGATAAAATGAAACAAATTTTAAATTGAATTTTATGCAAATTTTCGGTTCAGTGGACATTTGACATCGGCATAGTGATTGTCGCCGTTGTTGTTATTGAGTTTATTTTATTGTCAACATGCGTGACAATTTCGTTGCCATTGCTGGTGCTATTATTCCCTCTTTTGCCATTGGTATTCCATTGTTATTCTTATTGTTGTTGATATCAATAAACATGGATGTGTTTATTTACGAATGTCAAACACAAACTCATATGCATAATAACCAAGTATGAATTTTGCTATTCGTGTTTGTGAATTTGTGCGTGAGTCCTTTTTTTTTCTTTCATTCATATGTCCTGTTATTGTTGGGGCTGTCAGGAAATATAATTTACGCATATGACCCAATGTCCACAATTTAACAATGCTCACAGTGAAATATGAGTTGAATGTGTCTAGCAAATATTTGGCAATCAAGAAAACCCACATGCAGATGAGTTCGCGAACATTGAAAGGAAGAGGAAAATTTTATTTTCAAAAGTCAGAGTTAGAGATAAGAATGTTGGATAAAATTATGGAGGTTTGCGAATATTTATCGGGCTCACGAGTGAATGTGTGAGCTAATCGCCCGATGAAAACTAGAATTCCATGTATTTGGTACACCTCAACCATATCCTATGCCTTTGCAATATGATCACCCCAAACATGTGTTTAACAAAATATTATTTTTGGACAAAAAAATGTAACATGTTTGTCGCAAAAATATTATTTTTATCGAAAATAGTGTATATGATTTTGGCAACCGTATGTTTGCCGTGAAAATATAATTTTTGAAACATGTTTGGATCTTAACAATCTTAAGAATACGGCCAAAAGTTCAGCCAAGCTGAATCTTATGTACCCTCCACCATGGATTGCGTGCAATGTTCTACCATAGACTGTCATATAGTCTTGGGCTATTACTGATTGCTGCCCGATTCCATGTTAAGCTCAATCAAAAGGAGGTACCTTGTCATTGAGCTTAACATGGAATCGGGCAGCACTCAGTGATAAGAGAGAAGTTCACCACGATGGTATTACAATGGACTGAATAGTATAAGTGAGCCTGAAATATCTGGCTGCAACCTGACCTAAGCTATAGTCTTGGGCTGCGGTTACAATTGCCGAAGGTAAAGTATAGTTCCATTTATTATCTTTGTCTTCTAAATTACAAGTTAGTTGCAGTCTATGTTAAATAAAGAAGGAAGATTAAATGACTATATGCGCCGTTTTATATACACTCAAAAAAGTGAACGCTACACTGAAAAAAAAAAACAGTAAACCCGCCAGGAAGAAAAATGTTGGTTAATTTTAGAAAATTTAAATTATTTTTTGAACATTTTAACTAAACAGTATTACAAACCCAGACATCACGCTGATATCACAAAAATAAGTAAATATTTTTCGATAAATTCAAGAAAATTTATTAGACATAATTAACCCTTTCACTACCGATGTCCACCTGGAAGGACATGACTTTGAGAGTCGATTACATATTATCCTTGTATGCTTTATTTAAAATTTTTGTTGGAGTACGTTAAGGGGGTCCTTCTAATATTAACTTACCAGTTTTATATAGTCGAACATCTGTTTCGTCAATTTTATGCAAGTTTATTTCTATGGAAAAAGTGAAATCCCCATTTTTTGTAATTTGTGATATTGCCCTTGAGCAATTAAGGTGACCTATTTATAGTATACAATTGTTGATTTTTTCTGTATGAGAGGAAGTGTTATTTAAGTAATAGGACATAAAAAATTAAAAATTGGGTGTACGGTATATACAGGATAAGTCGATTAAGTCATGTCCTCTATAGTGGACATCGGTAGCCAAAGGTTGCAAAATTTATAAACCCGTTTAAATATTATTAGACTAAAAATGTTATATGCAATAACAAAATTCGAAATTATTATAAAAAAGAGATTGCATCGGACTCTGTAAATCCCATAGAAGCTAAAAAAAAATTTTCACGACTTTCAGATTTGAAGGAACTCGACACGATTTTAGTAAAAATAATTGAAGCACAGAAAAGTCAAAATTTTCTAGCTAACCGGTTCGTAAAATAAACAAATATTCATCCTATGTATATGCTATATACAAAATTCAAACCTTAAGGAGTTTTCATAAAGGATTTAATACCCAATTTGCGTTTTTGAACTCATAAACCAGAACTGGGATAAAAAAGTTATCAAAACTAAACTTTCGATTATTCAGGAAACAAGCAATTCTATCGATGGTTACATATCAGATCGTGTATTATAATCACGCTTAAAGAGATGGGGCTCAAGTAAATGCTGAATAACATAGCACAAAACATATAATGTTTATTAAAATGAAAATTGGGAAACATGGATACATTTTAGAAATCAGGTTATGAAGTAAGTATTTTGAAAAATACTTCCAAAAATATTGTTTTAGACAATGTTACTTATTTTCCAAACAATATCTACATACTACTATTTTCCAAAATACATATAATACCAAAATACATGCAAAAAAAAACAACATTTTTTAACAGAATTTAAACACATATTAAAATGTGTTTGAGTATATTTAGGTGAATTGACTCCTTTGACTACCAATGTCCACCTAGGAGGACATCTTGCTACATCCATGTTTACATAATTGTACTTTCAAAATTTGTTGTTTTGTACTCTACATCACTAGAATACACTAGTTATGAAGAAAAAATAATTTTGCAATGGCTACTTTTAATTCGGTAGTGAAAGGGTTAATTTCTTTCACTTGTTAAAGAAAATTTTGTAATTTGAAAGAAGAAATTGGAGTTCAAAATTGCAAGAATGTCTTTAGTGCCATGCGAAGTTCAAGATGGGCGTATTCGTAGTAAAATTTACAAATTTAAAGAAATAATTAACTAATTTGTGAGTAGTACGAATTTAATAAATTAGTATGTTACATTTGTGTATAATTTGTTTAATTTTTTTTTAGTTCATGGAATTATTATGTTTGGAAAAAGTTTCCTTTACTCTTATAATTGTTTGTATACAAAATAACTAAAAAACGGGAAAAAATTATACACAAATTAAACACATAGATTTACTAAATTCGTATTTCTCACAAAATTTCTTTAAATTTGTAACTTTTACTACAAATGCCTCCATCATGAACTTCGTATGTCATTAAAGACATTCTTGCAATTTTGAACTCAAATTTTTGTCTTCAAACTACAAAATTTTCTTTAACATGTGAAAAAAAGTTAATTATGTCTAAAAAATTTTCTTGAATTTGTCGAAAAATATTTACTTATTTTTGTAAAGTCGGCGTGATGCCAACGTTTGTAATACTGTTTAGTTAAAATTTTCTAAAAATATTCAAAACTTTCTAAAATTAAACAAAAGTTTTCTTCCTGGTGGGTTCACTGTTTTTTCAGTGTAGAGGCGTTCATAAATAATTCTGAACCGATATGAACAAATGTTGCCATGGTAAGTAGAGGGCCAAATTTCAAGCGTATCAGATGAAATTTGCTTGTCCAAAAAGTTCCAAAGATCATGGCTGAGGATTAGTTTAAATGGGCCAATTTTTGAATGATTTCACTCAAAAAAGAAGTTTACTTATATTCAAAGATTTTGGTCTTTGGTATTGATTCCGAGCCAAATATGATGCTTCTTTAAAATAAAGACATGTTTTAGGGAGCTCTCCTTAAATGTAGGCTATTTAAATTTAAAATAGGGATACCGATCTCATTAACCAATTTTCGTTCTCATTTGGCTATATTTCAACAAATATATTCCTGTACCAATAAATGTCAATTTAAAAATCTAAACGATAACGGAAACTTCAAATCAAATTTAAACAAAATAATTATTAAAGCTATCAAATGTTATGTACTTTCTTTTAATTACAATTTCTTAATTTTAAAGAAATTTGTCCTTAATATGGTGTAAATTGAGTATCCTAAAAATTTTATTTGTATAATATTTTGTATTAGGTCAATATTTTTTTGTGAGTGTGTAAGAGGACAATTGCTAACATCGTATACCGGATGAAATTTGCTCTTTGGAGAGGCTCTGGAAATCAAATATGGGGACTGTATATAATTATGAACCGATATGGAACCATTTTTTTTTTTTTAATGTTATGAGCCAAGAGACTCTGGAATCAAATCTGGGGGCTGGTTTATCTGGGTGCTACACCTAAAAGTGGTCCGATATGGCGCATAGGCAATACCATTCGACCTTCATTAATAACAACTACTTGTGTCAAATTTCAAGTCGATAGCTTGTTTCGTTCGGATGTTAGCATGATTTCAACAGAAGGACGGACTTCTCTGGATCGACTCAGAATTTCACCACGGTGGCTTAGTCTCTTCATTGACGCACTACCTTTACCTATTTATAAATCGGCTCTTTACGTGTTCAAGTTCGTACACAACATTATTTTCAAGATAATATGGGATTATAATTTAGTTGGGTTACCAATACAAAAGATTGCACGTGCATCCTTCGATCCTTGTGCCTTCTAAAGGTACTTCTAAATGTGAACATCCGATTGCCGTTCATGTTTTCAAAATGTTTGACCAAGTCAGTTGAGCCAATACTTTTTTGTGTTCACATCCAAACCCTGATTCACATATGGGGCGACCTTCTTGCATACATTCTTTGCAATTTTTTATTAAAAAAAAATATGAAATTTATTTTCGTGGTTCACACTTCACTGACCGCCAACGTCACATACAAAGCAAAGAAAAACTTATTTCGCCACAACATGGTGATGAACGGCATAGAGGGTGGCCATTCCGACAGTATGGGTAATGGAAACAAACAATGGTATGTGGTTGTTCCATGCAAATAAAATCAATCACATCATTGAAAACTTTGCAATATTTTTCACATACCACGAAAAAATCTCCTTTCTGATGAATAGGGCACCCAAACCACATTTGTTTACTATTCATACGAAAAATGGCAATGGAATTCATAACATATTCACTTCAAAAATATTCAAAAAATTTCAGGGAATGATTATTGTTTATGTGGCTGGAGGCTAGGACGACGCCACACACACCCATACTATACCTCCACATACCAAAGTGGAAATCAAAATAAGACATTGTTCAATATTTAAATTGGGCTAGCAAATGTGATTGGGAAACAGGAAAAAAAACGAGAAAAGGAACCAATTCCATCATAAGAGGCGAAATAAAAGGGTTCATTACTAGATTTTGAATTTGTAATAGCAACTCCACATAGAATCATTCATTCATAACCACAGTAACCATGAAAATATTTATGAGCAAATATTTGATAGAAATCTATATTCACTCTGATTTGATTTCCCTAAGAAGGCTATTGTCAAACAAAAGTCACAACGCTAAAGTCAAATATTATGAAATTGGGTTGAGGTAAACCAAGTCAGGATTGTGCTAATTTCGGCCGCACTGACACTTATATACGCTGCTCGATGGATTTTTATAACCTGAAAGAAATATATTTATGTATCCCCCTGGTCGGGATATATACATACAGAAAAAAAGACGTCGATTGATTAATTTATATACATAGTACATAGATATGTCGGTCGTTCAACTTTTGTTGTTAGGCTTGTGATCACATTGGGTTTCGGTAAACCAAGTTCAAGTTCTCCTAAATTTAAGCTCACAAAATAGTTGACTAGATTGAAGTATGCAAAATGTACAAGTAATAAGGAAAGATTTGATTCAAATAAAGAATTTATAGCAAAAATATATAGTCTATTTTTGCATTCAAGTGTTCACCCTTCCATTAATGTGTTATATCTTGGAAGTGAATCAAATATTCTTTAATATAAAGAAAATAAAATAAATTGAAGGATAAATTAATTGAATTTTTTAAACTTTCGATTAACGGTAAACAAGCTTGAAATATAGGCCAAGACTTATTTTTTTGAGAATATGATAGCATTGATTGAAAAACGTTGGTGATATATCCCACAAAGAAATTTAACAATTCGACAATATAATAAGTTTGCAAGACCTACATCAAAACAAAACAAGTAAGGAAAGTCTAACGTCGGGCGAGGCCGACCACTTTGTAGATCGAAACCATATCCCATCCGTCAAATGTGTTGGGGTCTATATATAAAGATTTGTAACAAATACATACATTTAAATATCACTCGATCTGGACAGAATTTGATAGACTTCTACAAAATCTACAGACTCAAAATTTAAGTCGGCTAATGCACTAGGGTGGAACACAATGTTAGTAAAAAACCAGTAAGGAAAGTCTAAAGTCGGGCGGGGCCGACTATATTATACCCTGCACCACTTTGTAGATCTAAATTTTCGATACCATATCACATCCGTCAAATGTGTTGGGGGCTGTATATTGTCCCAAATACATAAATTTAAATATCACTCGATCTGGAAGAATTTGATAGACTTCTACAAAATCTATAGACTCAAAATTTAAGTCGGCTAATGCACTAGGGTGGAACACAATGTTAGTAAAAAAATATGGGAAACATTTAAATCTGAAGCAATTTTAAGGAAACTTCGCAAAAGTTTACTTATGATTTATCGCTCGATATATATGTATTAGAAGTTTAGGAAAATTAGAGTCATTTTTACAACTTTTCGACTAAGCAGTGGCGATTTTACAAGGAAAATGTTGGTATTTTGACCATTTTTGTCGAAATCAGAAAAACATATATATGGGAGCTATATCTAAATCTGAACCGATTTCAACCAAATTTGGCACGCATAGCTACAATGCTAATTCTACTCCCTGTGCAAAATTTCAACTAAATCGGAGTTAAAAATTGGCCTCTGTGGTCATATGAGTGTAAATCGGGCGAAAGCTTTATATGGGAGATATATCCAAATCTGAACCGATTTCAAGCAAATTTGGCACGCACAGTAACAACGCTAATTCTACTCCCTATGCAAAATTTCAACTAAATCGGAGCAAAAAATTGGCCTCTGTGGGCAAATGAGTGTAAATCGGGCGAAAGCTATATATGGGAGCTATATCTAAATCTAAACCGATTTTGCTGATATTTTGCAAGTTTTTCGAGACTCATAAAATATTCGGATGTACGGAATTTGAGGAAGATCGGTTGATATACACGCCAATTATGACCAGATCGGTGAAAAATATATATGGCAGCTATATCTAAATCTGAAACGATTTTTTCCAAAATCAATAGGGATCGTCTTTGAGCCGAAACAGGACCCTATACCAAATTTTAGGACAATCGGACTAAAACTGCGAGCTGTACTTTGCACACAAAAATACATCAACAGACAGACAGACAGACAGACAGACAGACAGACAGACAGACAGACAGACAGACAGACAGACGGACAGACAGACAGACGGACATCGCTAAATCGACTCAGAATTTAATTCTAAGCCGATCCGTATACTAAAAGGTTGGTCTATGATTACTCCTTCTTGGCGTTACATACAAATGCACAAACTTATTATACCCTGTACCACAGTAGTGGTGAAGGGTATAAATATGGGAAACATTTAAATCTGAAGCAATTTTAAGGAAACTTCGCAAAAGTTTATTTATGATTTATCGCTCGATATATATGATTTATAAGTTAGGAAAATTAGAGTAATTTTTACAACTTTTCGACTAAGTAGTGGCGATTTTACAAGGCAAATGTTGGTATTTTGACCATTTTTCATTTTTGTCGAAATCAGAAAAACATATATATGGGGGCTATATCGAAATCTGAACCGATTTCAACCAAATTTGGCACGCAAAGCTACAATACTAATTCTACTCCCTGTGCAAAAGTTCAACTAAATCGGAGTTAAAAATTGGCCTCTGTGGTCATATGAGTGTAAATCGGGCGAAAGCTACATATGGGACATATATCTAAATCTGAACCGATTTCAACCAAATTTGGCACGCATAACTACAATGCTAATTCTATTCCCTGCGCAAAATTTCAACTAAATCGGAGTTAAAAATTGGCCTCTGCGGTCATATAAGCTATATCTAAATTTGAACCGATTTCAACCAAATTTGGCACACATAGCTACAATGCTAAGTCTACTCTCTGTGCAAAATTGCAATTAAATCGGAGTATAAGATTGGCCACCGTGGTCATATCAGTTTAAATCGGGCGAACGATATTTATGGGAGATATATCTAAATCTGAACAGATTTCAATAAAATTTGGCACACTTGACTATAGTACTATTTGTTCTTCTTGTGCAAAATTTTAAGCAAATTAGGGTAAAACTCTGGCTTCTGGAGCCATATAAGTCCATATCGGGCGAAATATATATATGGGAGCTATATCTAAATCTGAACCGATTTCTTCCAAAATCAATAGGGTTCTCTTCTGAGCCAAAACACATACTTGTGCCAAATTTGAAGTCGATTGGACTAAAACTGCGACCTAGACTTTGATTGCAAAAATGTGTTCACGGACAGACGGACAAGGCTATATCGACTCAGGAGCCAATCCTGAGCATTTTTGCCAAAGACACCATGTGTCTATCTCGTATGTATTTAGCACCATATGAAGTTCAAATATTTAAATTATTGAAATATTACAAAACTTAAGAAATTATTAACTTTTTTGTGGGGAATACGAAGTTATTAAATTTTTATATTTCATTTGTTAGTTCATTTAACTACACGCAAAAAAATAATTCTTTCCTCCCAAGCGAAATTTTAGACAAACAAAGTTCGTTTCTCATTTGCTTTTCCCTGTAAGGAAGTGTATTTGGAAGAAAAGTATATACTTTTTGCGATAAACGTTTATTCTTTTCCAGGATGTAAAAACAATATCATAAAGACTAACTCAAAAAAACATTGTTTTCTTGCTAATTGCATTTTCCCTCACATCTTTCTCACATCCACGAGGTTTTTTAGTTTTTAGCACCTTTTCCTGTAATACCAGCAATGTAGAAGAAATTATACGATTTTATAAATTTTTAAAATTTTTTTTACCTTTCGTCTGGACGGAGAATCGAACCGCGAACCATGCACTTTGCAAGCCAACACACTGAGCTATGTACCTGTTATGGTCATCAATAGATAAATATCCATATAAGTTATATTTATATAGCATAGCTTGCGGCGCCCACGAACCGAATAAACAAAGTTTATTTAACAGAAACAAACATTTAGTTTGGCACCGTGGAGCAGTGGTTGCTACGTCGGACTTGCATGTCAAGGGTCGTTCGATCCCTGCTTCGACCAAAGTTTTTTTGTTTTTTTTTTACATATATTCCAGATATGTTCGGAAGATTCCGAAAAAATGTTCAACATTACATTGTAGTATATTCAATTTTGAACTGTAAAATGTGTCTTATTAAAGACCTAAAGTCAGAAAAGAACAGTGTTTGATATAAACGAAATGGAATGTGTTGTTGTTTCAAAAATACCTTTTTTTCTTGAAAAATAAAAATTTTGTAACAAACGAATTTTTTGGGTGATAAAAGTTTAAAATTTTCGAAGCAATTAAAAAAACTCTAACAAAAGAAAAACGTTTTCGGTACACGTTTTCCAAACGTTTTTTTTTTCTTTGCGTGTAACTTACAGAAAATTGTTAAATTGTTAAAGTCGAGGAAATTTCTCATATTGGAGAAAATTTTACTAACACATGATTAAATCCTTGAGCTAAAAAAGAGTTAAATTGGTTTAAGCGCACAAGAGGATTCACCGGTTTTTTGAGTGTACATCCAAATTAAGGTTGCTTTCGCAATATACATATCTGAGTGTTAAAGAAGCCGTGTCGTCAAAATCTTAGAGTTCAAGTGTAATCGCCAAATAGACCAACTAAAGTAAGGCAGTAAGGATTGTAAAAGTGTGCGTTTGTCATATGCTCACATAAATTTGGACGTGAAACCTCATTTTCTTTCTTATGATAACATGTGTTTCTGAGGAGCAGAGCAGTGCTTGACGCCCTTATGAAAGCCATGTGAAAGATACTATCTATAATGAGCACCTATTGGCAATCTACTGGTACAAGCCAGAAAGGTCAAATAGGCTCCACAATAGGAGAAGACTGTACACACCCAGAGAAGGAATATGATCACAAATATATTTCAAGAGCAAAACGTTATTTTTGGTTTGGGAAATTGTAACATATTTGTCTCAAGCATTGTAATTTTCTAGGAAACTATGTATGTGATTTTGGCAAGCATGAAAGAAGAAATAATATTTTTGCCGCAAAATGGAGAGATCCTAGTTATTATTATATTTTTAAAACACAAAATCCATTTTTGGCAAATTTCTACCGTGCAGAATTGCTTGGACACTTCTATGCGGAAGGGAAACCTACTCCGCGGAGAAAAATTATTTTTTTTTTCTTTATAATGCATGAGATCATCCCTTTCGCTTCGCTACACACAAACAAATATTTTTTGTCTTCAATTACGAAGTTAATTGATCCAATTAATGTTTAATTGAATAGTATCAATCACCAAAGTCAATTAAAAAATTATTTAATATAACTAACTTTTGTGATTGAGTTTTGTTTCAATTAAAAAATTTGTTGAATCAATTAAAGTTTTAATTGGATATTTTGTAAAACTCAATTACAATTTTAATTGGAAAAATTTTTGGGATATTTTTTGCTGTCTATGTCCATATTTGTTGAATAGAGCTACAAACTGTTGACCCAATTACAACAGTTTGTAATTTTAACCAAAATTAAAATTAGCCATGTGTAACATATTGCATTTAAGATGGAAATTGTGCTGTATACGAATAAAAGAACTAAAACTCTTAATTTCCACTAAATGGTAGATCAGTTGATTTCGGATCTATAGCAAACAAGTAAGTAAAGTCTAAAGTCGGGCGGGGCCGACTATATTATACTATATTATATCTAAATCTGAACCGATTTTTTCCAAAATCAATAGGGATCGTCTTTGAGCCGAAACAGGACCCTATACCAAATTTTAGGACAATCGGACTAAAACTGCGAGCTGTACTTTGCACACAAAAATACATCAACAGACAGACAGACGGACAGACAGACAGACGGACATCGCTAAATCGACTCAGAATTTAATTCTAAGCCGATCCGTATACTAAAAGGTTGGTCTATGATTACTCCTTCTTGGCGTTACATACAAATGCACAAACTTATTATACCCTGTACCACAGTAGTGGTGAAGGGTATAAAAATGCATATCGCTATTTGGTTTGAAACATGGCAAGATTTATAAAAATTAACAATTTTGCGACAGTTTTTAACCACGCATTTGGGCCGTTATCTTCTAAATAGTTGGTGTAGATGACTGTGAATTTCCTTTACGCGAATTATGTATTGGCAATTTGTTTAATATTTTGTTTTCATAATTTTTGCATATGGAGAGATCAAACTCCAACAGAAAAATTTTTAAAATTTTTCTCATGATGTTATTTTTTTACTAAACTCAAAAAAAATGTACTTGGATCCAAAGATCCTTTAAGGATTTTGGTATTGATTCCGAGCCAAAGATGTGGGTTCTTTAAAATAAGGAAATTTTTTTGGCCTATCTGGCTTTAAATCTAGGATCTATGAAATTAAAATTAGGATACAGATCTCATTTATTGAATTTTAATTCTATTTTTCCGGTATATTAATAAAGCTATTCACGTACAAACAAATGCCAAATCAAAAATGTGTTTCTTTACTTTAACGAAAATTTGCCATAGTTTAATGTCATGCAACTTTAACGAAGGGACGCAAATTTTCAAAATGTGTGTCCTAAATTTAATGAAAAAAAATGTTTGAAGCAAAGATTATAAACTTTCATTTAATTAAAATTTCAAAATTTCATTATTTTAAAGAAATTTTTCCTTACTAGTGTGTAAATTGCGCATCGTAAAATTGAGGTTGCGTAATCATTAATATCACGTAAATATTTTTTCAGTGTACGTGTCTATAATTTATTTTCATTAGAAATAGATCGAGAAACGTATTATGCCCTTGTATGAAACATGAACTTAACTAATTATATACACTGAAATGATTTCTTGTATACCCAAGCATAATAATCCAATATTTTAAAGTCTTAAATATTTAATAAATCATAAACAAAATATGTACATACATTTAGAAAATTCGAAACAATTCAGAAAAAACTCTTAAACATACAAAGTTCCGTGTTCAGGGGGGGGTTTTGATTTGGCGTTTCGTTCGTATTATAATTTTTAAATGTGTCAATGACTTTGTGCCTGATTAAAGTTTTTCTCTACAAAAAAAACTTCAAGTCATCTTTATTGCCAAGTTATAAACAAATGTTCTCTCTCTCTCGCTTTCTTTCACATGTACACTTAGGTTAGGTGTTAGGTAGTGTGTGTGTGTGAGCGTACATGACATTGATAATAGGAATAACTACAACGACCTAGGAAACGGAAGACTTCTTTCTAGTTTTCTAGACTTTTTCTAGTTTTGTGGTAAGGCTCAAGACGGCATGATGGAGAGCACTAAGGCATAGTGATAGAGTGAAAGAGAGCTGTTCCACTTCTATTCCATTCACTTTCTATAACTATTTGTGGTGCCTTTGCCGCCGTCGCCACCACTTTGAACGCGATAACTTTTGGTGAAATTATTCAAAACTTTCCCGACTGACTTTCTTAAGAAACACACAAAAATTTATATGGCTGTTAGAAAAATTAAAAACTTTGTATTCATTTTCTTTTGCAAAACTTAATTCTTTTCACTTTTTCCCCATCGCCTTTTCTCTGTTCGCTTTAAACAGGTCTTTCATTTGGCTCGGCTTTTTTGCTTTGTTATTAGCCAACTGTATTTTCATTGGGTATCCTTTTTTTTTGTGGTTTTTGGTATCGTAGCCGGCATTTCGACGGTACATGACTACCAGCATCATATTTTGCGTTGTTTTTGTTTGCATGGCAAAAGAAGTCTTACAAATTTACAAAGTCAAGTCTAAGGGTCATATAACCCATTAGATATGTACCTAATTTTGGCATACATACAACTTACGGGGCGGTGGGAGGACTGATTAAAGTTTAGTGGCGTAACACCTTTCTCGTTAGATAGGATAAATAATATTTTCGTGGACAGATTCCAAATTTAAAGAATTTGATGCCAAACAAATGTGAATAGATATTGCGGTTACCATTGCCGAGAAACAAAATGATGCAAGCACACATTTATTACAAACTTATGGGAGTATTAAAAGTGTAGTACTGGCGTAATTATAAAACAAAAGATATAATATCATGTATCAAAAAAATGCAACGCTGATCCCATTGATCTTTAAGTACGCCTCTTAAAAAAAAAAGTGGTAAAAGTTATCTGAGAACAAAATCAGAATGGCTGTATTCTTCGAAATCATTCTTTAAATCTAAATTATGACAAAAAAGGGTTTACAAATACTACACCGAAAAAAGTTAGTTGTAAAACTGATACTAAATTAACTTGTATTTATTGTCAACACTTTATTTTGTCTTAGTTTATTTTTATTTTTTTTTTTTCATTTTTATCGTTTCGTAAAATGTAGTTAGAAATCTAAAGGTGTCAGAAATTATTTTGTTAAAAGCAAAAGCATTTTGATCTATTGCATTCAGAAATAAAGTTATTGACAAATGGTCGTGAGCTGAAAACTAAAGTCATGGAAGATTCCTAAAGTGTAAGAGCTCACCGATGTATAAAAATGTTAGACTGGAAAGATCCAAGGAGTTACTTTGCTTGCACGAAATTGGCAGTTACCGTATTTGATTTTCTACGAGCCATTAAAAATTGTGCAGTTTAGAACAAAACAAAACAAAAAAAATCACAAAAAAAACAACTATATAGGGCCGTAAGTTCGGCCAGGCCGAATCTTATGTACCCTCCACCATGGATTGCATAGAAACTTGTACTAAAGACTGTCATCCACAATCGAATTACTTGGGTTGCGATAACACTTGCCGATGGCAAGGTATCTTAACACTTCTTAACACCGTGTTCTCAATTGTAAGTTAAACCATACCGGGTATATATTAAACAAAAAAGGCCGATTAAATACGAAAATAATTCAGTTTGGCAAAATTTTCTATAGAAATAAAATTTTGGTAGATTCTTTTTGCGGATCGGCGCAATGTACCAAATTTCACCACGTACGAAATTTCAACCGGGTCGGATGAATTTTGCTCCTCCAATAGCTCCGGAGGACAAATCTGGGGATCGCTTTAAATGGGGGTTATATATAATTAAGACCGGTATGGACCAATTTTTGCATGGTGTTAGAGACCATATACTAACACCATGTACCAAATTTCAACCGGATCGGATGAATTTTGCTCTTCCAAGGGGCTCCGGACGTCAAATCTGGGGATCGGTTTATATGGGGGCTACATATAATTATCGAGCGATATGGACCAATTCCTGCATGGTTGTCAGAGACGATATACTAACACCACGTACCAAATTTCAACCGAATAGGATGAATTTTGCTTATCCATGAGGTTCCGGAGGTCAAATTTGGGATCGGTTTATATGAGGGCTATATACAATTATGGACCGATGTGGACCAATTTTTGCATGTTTGTTCAATAGCATATACTAACACCATGTACCAAATTTCAACCGGATCGGATGAAATTTGCTTCTCTTAGAGGCTCCGCTAGTCAAATCGGGGGATCGGTTTATATGGGGGCTATATATAATTATGGACCGATGTGGACCAATTTTTGCGTGGTTGTGAGAGACCATATACTTACACCATGTACCAAATTTCAACCTGATCGAATGAATTTTGCTTCTCCAAGAGGCTCCGCAAGCCAAATCTGAGCGTCGGTTTATATGGGGGCTATACGTAAAAGTGGTCCGATATGGCCCATTTGCAATACCACCCGACCTACAGCAATAACAACTACTTGTGCAAAGTCTTAAGTCGATAGCTTGTTTCGTTCGGAAGTTAGCGTTATTTCAAGAAACGGACGGACGGACATGCTTAGATCGACTCAAAATGTCACCACGACCCAGAATATATATACTCTATGGGGTCTTAGAGCAATATTTCAATGTGTTACAAACGGAATGACTAAGTTAATATACCCCCATCCAAAAAAAATGATAGGGTTTACTTGCTGAAAATGTACACATTCGATTGGCCACCAGAACTCAATTGCTGCCGATATTATGTTGATGATGAGGATCCCCGTAATGGATGCTCTTAAAACATGTTTGAGGTGATCATATTCCTTCTCTGGGTGTATCTGAGGTTACCATAGATTTATTCTGGGGGAACCATAGATTCCTTCTTCTTGATCTCGTTTCTGTCTACCATTTCCCTCCAATTTAATTTGACTAAAATCTTCAATTTTAATATTTTAAGTTCATATTTTTTTCCAATTTAAATCAACACATGTAAATTTGAAAAAAAAAATATTCCCTTGGCCACTTAGCCAAGCTATATGGAATTTAATTCACTCCCTTCCACCAAACCCAGTGGACCATCTTTTCTTGATTCGTTTTATTTTGGTTGTATTATTTCATAAACAACCATTATCATTACACAAATCTATGTAAATTTGAGTTTGTTTTTCCATCGTAATTTTTTTGTGTTGGTCCTTAGTCCTGTGACATCAAAAACAAATCACCCCCCATTGGTGCATAGGAAACCAGCAAGGATATACACCGTACAATACTTGTTTTTCATATTCGCAGCAAGCCAGCCAGCTAGCAAACAATATTGATGACTGCTTGTCAACCAAACCAAACCGTGCCGAACCAAACTGAAATGATATGCGGCGGATACAATTGTCAAAACGCCAGGAATAGCAAAACGAAATGTCAAAACACATTGAAAGGCTATATGGGTTGCATGAATCGGGCAGTGGTTGGGGTGGTTGTATGTTAGAATGATCCTCTTGCAACGACGACCCTTTAGGAGAGGGAAAAAGGGAATAAGAAAAATACGGTATTTAAAGTAAATTACACCATTGTGACCACAAGCCATTGCCACAGAGCTATTCATTCATCCAACCAACCAACCAGCCAGCCAGCCAGTCAGCCATCACATCACACAGATGTAAATTTTCAATTTAAATGCAAATATCAATTTGTCAATTTTATTCCAGCATTTTTTTCTTCATTCTAGGATACTCTTCTCAATATTATGCACAAGGTGATTTGAGCCTCGATGCTCAGTGCTTTTGCTGTGACAAGAAATATGAATGTCTCATGGCACAGAAAATATGATTTTCTTTGAAAATCCTTAAGGATTCTTAATATTTTCTCCCTCACTTTATATTTAATATTTAAAGTGTGCACTTGTTTCGGTTTACGCAGAATGCCATATAATTCCCTGGTGACCAACCAGAAGAGCAAAGGAAAAATGGGAACTCTTTGTTGGCAGCAGGAGAATGTCCTTTTGAGCCTCCTTGAAATGTCGACATAACGGTGATTTTTCCCGCTAAAGTGTAATGTTTTCCAAGGGATTTTTGTTTCTATTTTTTATGGCTTTTATGCATTTTTCGTTTTGTTTGCTTTGGCCAAGGGTCACAGTATTTGGAAGTTGAGTTGAAAATTAATTGACAGTGTCCAAAAAATCAATTAATTTTTTAATCAAGAATATTTTTAATTTCCGATTATTTTGTGATTGTTACTATCATTTTCCTGATAAAAAAAATAATTTGATCAGTTAATTTTGTGATGGAATTAGACTTTTTCAGTGCGAGCAGGCAGCGAATATCGTCAGTTACGGCGGCACACACTATAACCATTGAGGTGCTTGAGTTGAGGCCAATCTTTGGCAAGTAAACCAGATTATTTTATTTTCTCATAAACTGCTCAATATGGAATGGGTTTTCATCGGCGAAAACCAAATACGGTAATTTGCCACTTTCTTGGAAGCGAAACAATTCCTTGACTATTTCAAATCTAAGGTTAAAGTGGCAGCCCGATTAAGATTCAGGCACACTTAGACTATTCAGTCCATTGTGATTTCCAATCTAATCTATATAGGTGAGCTCTTGCACTTTTTCGAACTTCAATGGGTTAAGTCCAAGTTTATTGTTGTTTCTTATATGTGCTCTTCTCTTGATTATCCAGCTCTCGAGCAAGTTTTCTACCTCTTCAGCGTGGATTTCGATTAAATCCGTCCTTCACTCCTCGGATCATTTCTGGTAGTGTGATACACAGAGAAGGAAAATGATCACGAGGAAAAGCAAAATGTTATTTTTAGATGGGGAGCATGGAGTATTTTTGCCGCAAAAATTGTGTTTTTTTCGTCAAACAGAAATTCTTGCCGAAATCATTCGAATTTTAATTCATTTTTTGCCGCTTCCATTTTTAAGGAAATCCTAAACACTGTGCCTGTCTCTCCAACCACTTCGATATGGGCTCTGTTAATTAAGAATTCACATCATTTTTTATTTGGGTTAGCAAATTATGTAAAACATCAGATCGCTAAGAGACTTCTTTCCGCATCTCTGGTCCAAGAAATAAAAAAAGACCCTGGTGCAATGGTCTGCTAATATGGTTGCTGTACGAAGAAAGCAGCATTATAGTTCTCAATGAGCTGATATTACTTTTTTACGATTATTATTCCTTTAAATTTTTTTCCATATTTTTTGTAAAGTATTTTTCTCCTTATTTTCCTTGGAGCTATTTAAATTACCACACCAAAACAGAGTGTCGACCAAGAAGGGTTGCTCTTATTTTTTTTTTTGTTTTTATGGAGCAATTGAGCAGTATTCTTTTTACACCTATAACATCGTTGTTCAAGCATTTTTCACGCCCATCATTGAATGAAGGCTCGGTTTATTGTCTTCAAGTCAATCTTGTTGTCTTGGCTCTTTGTTGATGTCCTCTTTTTATGCAAATTGCCGGTAAGTGCTGAAAAGGCTTGTGGCATTTTAGTCCAATTTTTTTTTTGCTCTCTTCAAATGTAAGCTATAACGTTTCTAAGGGATTGTACACGTGAGCTGGGCGACTAGCTCTGAATTAACATGAAGTAATAAAAATGCAATTATGCTGTTGGTACTTCTTCAATTTTATACACTTCATTAGCCAATGCTTTAACCAACAAACACTCCAAAAAGAAAGAGAAAAACCCCTTTTTATTGCTTTTTTTTTAAAGTAGCATCCATTTGGTGAAAGTGGTTGTAGCCACAGTAATCATTTAGCCAAAGTGGTTAGCTAGCATTTCTTTTCTGAGGATCCTGATATAAGTTAACTAAAAAAAAGAAAAATGAGAAACGCCTGAAATTTTCTAGAATCTGACTGAGGTATCTGACCACGGTTGCCACAGTTGGTAGAATTTTGACAAGATTTTATATAGAAATAAAATTTTGACAACATTTTCTTAGAAATAAAATGTTGACAAAAATTTTCTATAGAAATAAAATTTTAACAATTTTTTTATAGAAATATAATTTTGACAATTTTTTTTTAGAAATAAAATTTTGACAAAATTTTCTATTGAAATAAAATTTTGACAAATTTTTTTTATAGAAATAAAATTTTGACAACATTTTCTATAGAAATAAAATTAAAAAAAATGTCTATAGAAATATAATTTTGACAACATTTTCTATAGAAATAACATTTTGACAAAATTTTCTTTAGAAATAATATTTTGAAAAAAATTTCTATAGAAATAAAAATTTGAAAAAAATCCCATATAAATAAAATTTTGACAAAATTTGCTATAGAAATAAAATTTTACCATTATTTTCTATAAAAATAACATTTTGACAATATTTGCTATAAAAATAAAATTTTGACAAAATTTTCTATAGAAATAAAGTTGTGTTTGCTTTGCCCAAATAAATTTGGCAAGCATACTTTTCCTCTGTTGGTTAAGCTACACTTGTAGTTTAGTCAATGCATGGTTTTAAGCTGAAATCAAAAACAACAATAAGAAATAAAGTTTTGACAAAATTTTCTATAGAAATAAAATGTTGCCAAAGTTTCTACAGAAATAAAACTTTGCCAAATTTTTTAAAGAAATAAAATTTTGCTAAATTTTCTATAGAAATAAAATGTTGACAAAATTTTCTATAGAAATAAAATTTTGACAAAATTTTCTTTGAAATAAAATTTTGACAAAATTTTCTATAGAAATAAAATTTTGACAATTTTTTTTTTTTAATGTTGGTAGATAATTTGATATAAGATATACGTTAACTAAAAAAAAGAAAAATGCGAAACGCCTGAAGGTTTATAGAATCTGACTGACGGTATCTGGCCACGGTTGCCACAGCTGGTTGAATTTTGACAAGATTTTATATAGAAATAAAATTTTGTCAACATTTTCTTACAAATAAAATTTTGACAAAAATTTTCTATAGAAATAAAATTTTGACAATTTTTTTATAGAAATAAAATTTTGACAATTTTTTTTTTATAGAAATAAAATTTTTACAATTTTGTTTTTGTAGAAATAAAATTTTGACAAAATTTCCTATAGAAATAAAATTTTGACAAATAAAATTTTGACAAAATTTTCTATAGAAATAAAATTAAAAAAAAATGCCTATAGAAATATAATTTTGGCATTCTTATAGAAATAACATTTTGACAAAATTTTCTATAGAAATAATATTTTGAAAAAATTTTCTATAGAAATAAAATTTTGAAAAAAATTCCCATATAAATAAAATTTTGACAAAATTTGCTATAGAAATAAACTTTTACCATTATTTTCTATAAAACAATATTTTCTATAAAAATAAAATTTTTACAATATTTGCTATAAAAATAAAATATTGACAAAATTTTCTATAGAAATAAGTTGTTTTTGCTTTGCCCAAATAAATTTGACAAACATACTTTTCCTCTGTTGGTTAAGCTACATTTGTAGTTTAGTCAATGCATAGTTTTAAGCTGAAATCAAAAACAACAATAAGAAATAAAGTTTTGACAAAATTTTCTATAGAAATAAAATGTTGCCAAATTTTCTACAGAAATAAGATTTTGCAAAATTTTTAAAAAAATAAAATTTTGCTAAATTTTCTATAGAAATTAAAATTTAGACCAAAAAAAATTTTTAATGTTGGTAAATAATTTTGACACGGATGGTAACCTTATATAATTTAATTCTATTTTAGTTATGAAGTTATTTGGTTTTGATGAATTTTCCTTGAGTTTTAATCCTTTTACGTTAGTTAAATTAACTAAAAAAGGGAAGCATTTACTAAATTCCTGTCTCCCACAAACTAGTTCAGAGTTTCCTGAAATTTATAAATTTTACCAATAATGCGCCCATCTTGAACTTCGTATGGCACTAAGACATTTTTATAATTTTAAACTTAAATTTTTTCCCTTCAAACTACGAAAAGTGAAAAAAATAATAATGTCTAATAAATTTTCCTGAATTTGTAGAAAAAATGTTTACTTATTTTTGTTAAATCTGCGTTTTTAATAGAGTTTAGTTAAATAAAAAAAATTGTTTACTTGATTTAATATTGTACTAAGTGTTGCTATGATCTTACAAGTCATTATAGATTTACGCCGGATTTTTATACCCTTCACCACTACTGTGGTACAGGGTATAATAAGTTTGTGCATTTGTATGTAACGCCAAGAAGGAGTAATCATAGACCAACCTTTTAGTATACGGATCGGCTTAGAATTAAATTCTGAGTCGATTTAGCGCTGTCCGTCTGTATGTCTGTCTGTCTGTTTGTCTGCCTGTCTGTCTGTCCGTCTGTCTGTCTGTTGATGTATTTTTGTGTGCAAAGTACAGCTCGCAGTTTTAGTCCGATTGTCCTAAAATTTGGTATAGGGTCCTGTTTCGGCTCAAAGACGATCCCTATTGATTTTGGAAAAAATCGGTTCAGATTTAGATATAGCTGCCATATATATTTTTCACCGATCTGATCATAATTGGCGTGTATATCAACCGATCTTCCTCAAATTCCGTACATCCGAATATTTTATGTGTCTCGAAAAACTTGCAAAATATCAGCCAAATCGGTTCAGATTTAGATATAGCTCCCATATATAGCTTTCGCCCGATTTACACTCATTTGCACACAGAGGCCAATTTTTTGCTCCGATTTAGTTGAAATTTTGCATAGGGAGTAGAATTAGCATTGTAACTATGCGTGCCAAATTTGGTTGAAATCGGTTCAGATTTGGATATATCTCCCATATATAGCTTTCGCCCGATTTACACTCATATGACCACACAGGCCAATCTTTAACTCCGATTTAGTTGAAATTTAGCACAGGGAGTAGAATTAGCATTGTAGTCATGCGTGCCAAATTTGGTTGAAATCGGTTCAGATTTAGATATATCTCCCATATATAGCTTTCGCCCGATTTACACTCATATGACCACAGAGGCCAATTTTTTGCTCCGATTTAGTTGAAATTTTGCACAGAGATTAGAATTAGCATTGTAGCTATGCGTGCCAAATTTGGTTGAAATCGGTTCAGATTTAGATATATCTCCCATATATAGTTTTCGCCCGATTTACACTCATATGACCACAGAGGCCAATTTTTAACTCCGATTTAGTTGAAATTTTGCACAGAGAGTAGAATTAGCATTGTTGCTATGCGTGCCAAATTTGGTTGAAATCGGTTCAGATTTAGATATAGCTCTCATATATATGTTTTTCTGATTTCGACAAAAATGGTCAAAATACCAACATTTTTCTTGTAAAATCGCCACTGCTTAGCCGAAAAGTTCTAAAAATTACTCTAATTTTCCTAAACTTCTAATACATATATATCGAGCGATAAATCATAAATAAACTTTTGCAAAGTTTCCACAAATTTCTTCAGATTTAAATGTTTCCCATGTTTTTTTTTTACTAACATTGTGTTCCACCCAAGTGCATTAGCCGTCTTAAATTTTGAGTCCATAGATTTGTAGAAGTCTGTCAAATTCTGTCCAGATCGAGTGATATTTAAATGTATGTATTTGGGACTAACCTTTATATATAGCCCCCAACACATTTAACGGACGTGATATGGTATCAAAAATTTAGATCTACAAAGTGGTGCAGGGTATAATATAGTCGGCCCCGCCCGACTTTAGACTTTCCTCACTTGTTCAATATTATCAACGTTTGAAGAAAACTAAAACTTTTTATAAATCATGGGAACATGTCTTAAACACCTGCGTTGTAGTACGCTCGTTTTCTGTTTCAGTTATGTCCGTCTCTTTATATTTAAATAAAAATTATCCAATTAATTCATGACAATTGTGATGATCTGGGAAAAATAATCATTAATATTGTTTTTATCATTCCATTGATTTTTATTGCACACATCCTACCTCACTTAAACCAAATCGCCATCATCATACTTGTTTGGAGATTCTCATTTATAAATAGCCCTCTTTATTGCTCTTGCCTCACTACTATTTGACTTTCAAAAAATCAGACAAAAGGACAATAACAGATCCTTAAATGATAAAAAAAATATTACAATCACAGCAATAATAACAATAATGATAATGTGAGGGTGTCAACAGTGAGAAAAAAAGAAAACACAAAAACACATCCAGGAATAAAAAACCAAACTCAAACGATATTGTAACTTCTGTCAGTTGCATGTTCAACTTTAACAATCGCGTGTCAATTTCATTACTGACAAAATAGACTTGATGGAGCAGGGGGGATCACCATTCGTCCACCAGTAAAGAAGTTGACGAAGAGTAAAAGTCAACAGAAAAAAAAAACAACTCACACACACATAGAAAATGTTGATTTTTCTCAGCCATTTCATTGCTGGCTGTCAGTTTTTCTAGTGATTATAATTGCCCCATAGTATTCGTATGCCATTCGACAACGATAATATTTTCTCTCCTTCACACAGTTGTTGACTTTTTTCCGGCGTTGATGTCCTTTTCGTTTGCTTTTTTTTTGTTTTTGGTCTACAATGGACGGCCATCGTTTAACTTCCGCGTGACATTGTTTGATTGTTATTTAATTGAATTTAATTAGCGCTCCTATAGCAAGTACCCATCTGTTTGACCCATGAGTGGAGGCTTTAGCATAATTCTCACGATTGTAGATAAGAGTCCATTTCAAATAGAGATTGTTTTAATTTTTTCTACATGCGTTTTCTGTTAACGAGTCGATTTTGTTTTTTTTTTGTATGAATGTCCTTTAGAAATTTCTAAGAAGGAGAATTTTTGAACAATGGTTGGGGAGGGTTTCTGGGTAGGGTCGTCGCATAGTGTGAGTGTGTTGCGTTGAGTATTGTAAAACACTTAACATCAATCTTTATTTAATTCGATTCATACACGCAAAAATCCAATACTCGTACATAGTCATTACTTATGCCATAAAGTAATAGCTTACCACACACAAGACACATATCACAACCCACCCTCAAACATTATTGGTGTTTTTACGCTAGTCCGTAGTTATTTCAAAGGAATCATTCTTAGCATATAGTTTAGTTGGTAATTGAGTATGCAAGTGCTTATGTGAGAGAGTGAGAGTGCGTATATTGTAATGTTGATATTGATTTGCTGTAGTTGATGCGTAATACAACATTTACTTAACACCGTAATCAAATACAAATAAAATGCTCGAGACCACAACGCCAACCGCATTTTCAAACTTAAATTGCTTTCAATTAAAAATGGATAAAGTTCACGCATTTAAACGACTTTACAACCACTCGAAACCTTAGATAATAATCGTTAGGATTGTTAATACCCAGCAAAATATATATTTTTTATACCCTCCACCAGGGATCCGGAGCGGAGCGGAGCGGAGCGTGGAGCGGAGCGGAGCGGAGCGGAGCGTGGAGCGGAGCGGAGCAAGCCCTTTTTTTGCCGGAGCGGGAGCGGAGCGGGAGCGGCATTTCTAAAATCCGGAGCGGAGCGGGAGCGGAGCGGTTTCCAAATGAAAAACCGCTCCGCTCCGAATAAAATATTACTTGAATGAAATGTGTAACTTTGAAATTACTTAGTACTTAGCGTAGTGTGAGTAAACGTTTAAAATGTACGATATGTATTTTTGTACGTACGTACATTGGGGAAAACACAAAGTGTTTTTTTAGTAATTGTTCTCAAAAACGGCAAATGTCAAAATATATCTCTACACTGAAAAAAATATTGTCGTGATATCAAAGATTTCGTGTCTTTAAAATACGAATGCAAATTTTGCTTAGCATAGAAGACGCATTTCTCCAATATAAATTTTTTTTTTCCTTGTCCAAAAGTCGATAAACCTTTCAATGAAGTCGTATTGTCCTTATAATTAAGTGATTTGGCTTAAAAATGGGTATCATAACATGAAAGAAAAAATATTTGGGCTAAGGTCAACTTGACTTTAATAATTCAGAAAAATTCTTTAAATTTAATGAAATTGTCTTTAAATTTGTTGTCTTTTTGCATCTTGACTACAAAGCAAAAAATCGTTCAGATATAGGACATGTTTTTCAACACTTTATTTTAAAGAAGCTTTTTACTTGAAACATAGCATAATTTCTACTGGAAGTCGAGTCTTAACTTGGAAAATAAAGTTGTCGTTAACTCGTTTTTAAAGGGCTTCGATAGCATATGAAGAAAAAAAAAAGCTGAGAAAGCGAACAATTAAAATTTGCTTCCTAGAAGCAAGTACACAAAACCCAAATTTAAAAGAGAATTGTGTCTTAAAAGTATCCTTACTTGTATTCTCCGCTTCTTTGGCTCGGAATCAATACCAATTTTTTTAAAGTAAAGACAAAATCTTTGGAACCGGGCATGCTTTTTTTCAGTGTAGTATGTGTTGTAAAAGTAACAACAGTACTTTCGATCAATTTCATCCCGTATTACTACAAAGATGTTTGTAATGAACGCCAAATAAATGCAATTAAACGATCTTATTTATATTTAACTTTTAGTTTTCTACACTGAAAAACATATTGTCGTGAAGTCAAAGATTTCATGTCCTTAGAATAAGAATACAAATTTTGCTTAACATGGAAGACGCATTTCTCTAAAATAAAGTTTTTTTCCTTGTCCAAAAGTCAATAAACTTTTGAATCAAGTTGTAATGTCCTTATAATAAAGTGATTTTACTTAAAAATGTGTATCATAACATGAAAGATAAAATTTTTGAGGTAAGGTCAACGTGACTTTAATAATTAAGAAAAATTCTTTAAAATTAATAAAATTGTATTTAAATTTGTTTCCTTTTTGCATCTTGCCTACAAAGCAAAAAATCGTTAAAAAATAAGACAAGTTTTTCAACACTTTATATTAAAGACGCTTGTTACTTGAAACATAGCATAATTTCTACTGGAATTCGAGTCTTAATATGGAAAATAAAATTGTCGTTAACTCGTTTTTAAAGGATTTTGATAACAACTGACGAAAAAAATCTAAAAAAAAATTAAAAATTAGCATTTGCTTCCTAGAAGCAAGTACATAACTCCCAAATTTAAAAGAGAATTGCGTCTTTAAAGTATCCTTACTTGTATTCTCCGCTTCTTTGGCTCGGAATTAATACCCAAACTGTTAAAGTAAAGACAAAATCTTTGGAACCGGGCATGCTTTTTTCAGTGTAAGGACATTCATATTTGCTTTACTATTGTACTATATCCTAGCATTCTCTTATTTCTGATATTAGTTCTCGAAAATTTAATTAAAATTATGGATAGTTTCAATTTTGGTTGAAAAATGTGCGCATATACATTTATTTTAATTTTTTCTCACATTGAAAACTAATGACTTGATTTTTGAAACTAATGACTTGATTGCATGTTATCTACTTCTTTGAGAACGAACATTTCTTAAAAACGCTGTTCGAAAATGTATTTTTACAATAAAGGGGAAAAAAGCGAAATTAGGTAACACTAGATCTGAGTAAGAATATTCGTAGGTATACCACGGACTGATTTCGATGGAGGTTGTTGCAAACATACCCTGAAAAAAAGCATACTCGGTTCCAAAGATTTTGTCTTTACTTTAAAAAATTTGGTATTGATTCCGAGCCAAAGAAGCGGAGAATACAAGCAAGGACACTTTTAAAACACAATTCTCTTTTAAATTTAGGTTTTGTGTACTTGCTTCTAGGAAGCAAATTTTAATTTTTCGCTTTCTCAGCTTTTTTTCTTCATATGCTATCAAAGTCCTTTAAAAACGAATTAACGGCAACTTTATTTTCCAAATTAGGACTCGACTTCCAGTAGAAATTATGCTATGTTTGAAGTAAAAAACTTCTTTAAAATAAAATTTTGAAAAACATGTCCTATATTTGAACGATTTTTTGCTTTGTAGTCAATATGCAAAAAGACAACAAATTTAAAGACAATTTCATTAAATTTAAAGAATTTTTCTGAATTATTAAAGTCAAATTGACCTTAGCCTATAAATTTTTTCTTTCATGTTAAGATACCCATTTTTAAGTCAAATCATCAAATATTACAAAACCTTTTCTCTACGTCTGTTGCAAAACAAAAACTAACTTTCGGAGAGTAGTTACTTCTACTCTGTGTATAGACTTTCAATTCCAATCAGCGTTGCCGTTTTGGTCCGATCGGACCAAAATTGGTCCAAAAGATTTCTAATTTTTAAATTTGGTCCATTTTGGTCCATTTTCATAAATTTGGTTTCTATCACATATTAAATAGTAGATGGTGCACCGCAAAGAATATTGTCGGGAGGCCAAATATTTCACATGCTTAAAATACGAATACGAATTTTGCTTAGAATAGAAGACGTATTTCTCTGATATAAAGTTTTTTCCTTGTCTAAAAGTCTCTAAACTTTTCAATGAAGTCAGTTTGTCCTTATAGCTAAGTGATTCGACATAAAAATGTGTATCCTAACATGAATGAAAATTTCGTTTTAATGAAGTCAAAATGGATTTAATATTTCTGAAAAAATCTTCAAAATTAATAAAATGTTTCAACACATTGTTTTAAAGTCATTATACCCTAAACCACATAATGGTTAGGGTATAATAAATTTGATCTGCCAAAAAATGTGCCTACCAGAAATATTGATTTTAGACCCCATAAAATATATACCGATCGACTCAGAATCACCTCCTGAGTCGATCTAGCGCTTGGTGTCCGTCCGTCTGTCCATGTATTTGTTGTTCACAGGATTCCGGTGGCAATTATTAACCGATTTTGATGAAATTTGGTACAGGGAGTTTTTGGGCACAACGACGAACGCTATTGAATTTGGAAGAAATCGGATCAAATTTAGATATAGCTCCCATATATATGTATCGCCCGATTTCGACAAATGGGGTCACGCTGTGCTTTTTTTCAAACGGATCGTCGCCAAATTTGGCAAAAGGTAATCTTTTTCATCGCCCTTCAAGTCTGCAAAATTTCATCCAAATCGGTTCAGATTTAGATATAGCTCTCATATATATGTATCGCCCGATTTTCCCAGATTTAGCTATAGCTCCCATATATATGTACCGCCCGATTTTTTTCTCGGAGCGGAGCGAGGAGCGGAGCGATTTTTTTTTCTCCGGAGCGGGAGCGGAGCGGAGCGAAAAAAATGGACCGCTCCGGATCCCTGCCCTCCACCATAGGATGGGGGTATATTAACTTTGTCATTCCGTTTGTAACACATCGAAATATTGCTCTAAGACCCCATAAAGTATATATATTCTGGGTCGTGCTGGAATTCTGAGTCTATCTGAGCATGTCCGTCCGTCCGTCCGTCCGTCTGTTGAAATCACGCTAACTTCCGAACGAAACAAGCTATCGACTTGAAACTTGGGACAAGTAGTTGTTATTGATGTAGGTCGGATGGTATTGCAAATGGGCCATATCGGTCCACTTTTACGTATAGCCCCCATATAAACGGACCCCCAAACTTTGGTTTGCGATTGCTCTAAGAGAAGCAAATTTCATCCGATCCGGCTGAAATTCGGTACATGGTGTTAGTATGTGGTCTCTAACAACCATGCAAAAATTGGTCCACATCGGTCCATAATTATATATAGCCCCCATATAAACCGATACCCCGATTTGGCTTGCGGAGTCTCTAAGAGAAGCAAATTTCATCCGATCCGGCTGAAATTTGGTACTTGGTGTTAGTACATGGTCTCTAACAACCATGCAAAAATTGGTCCACATCGGTCCATAATTACATATAGCCCCCATATAAACCGATCCCCCGATTTGGCTTGCGGAGCCTCTAAGAGAAGTAAATTTCATCCGATCCGGCTGAAATTTGGTATATGGTGTTAGTATATGGTCTCTAACAACCATACACAAATTGGTCCACATCGGTCCATAATTATATATAGCCCCCATATAAACCGATACCCCGATTTGGCTTGCGATTGCTCTAAGAGAAGCAAATTTCATCCGATCCGGCTGAAATTTGGTACATGGTGTTAGTATATGGTCTCTAACAACCATGCAAAAATTGGTCCACATCGGTCCACTTTTACGTATAGCCTCCATATAAACGGACCCCCAAACTTTGGCTTGCGATTGCTCTAAGAGAAGCAAATTTCATCCGATCCGGCTGAAATTCGGTATATGGTGTCTAATGACCGTGCAAAAGTTGGTCCACATCGGTCCATAATTATATATAGCCCCCATATAAACCGATACACCAATTTGGCTTGCGGAGTCTCTAAGAGAAGCAAATTTCATCCGATCCGGCTGACATTTGGTACATGGTGTTAGTACATGGTGTTAGTATATGTGTTAGTATATGGTCTCTAACAACCATGCAAAAATTGGTCCTCATCGGTCCACTTTTACGTATAGCCCCCATATAAACGGACCCCCAAACTTTGGCTTGCGATTGCTCTAAGAGAAGCAAATTTCATCCGATCCGCCTGAAATTTGGTATATGGTGTTAGTATATGGTCTCTAATGACCGTGCAAAAATTGGTCCACATCGGTCCATAATTATATATAGCCCCCATATAAACCGATCACCAGATTTGCCTCCGGAGCCTCTTGGAAAACCAAAATTCATCTGATTCAGTTGAAATTTGGTACGTGGTGTTAATATATGGCCTCAAATATCCATGCAAAAATTGGTCGAAATCGGTCAATAATTATATATGGGCGCCATATAAACCGATCCCCAGATTTGACCTCCGGAACCCCTTGGAAGAGCAAAATTCATCCGATTCGGTTGATATTTGGTATGTGATGTTAGTATATGGTATCCACCAACCATGCAGGAATTGGTTCATATCAGTCCATAATTATATATAGCCCCCATATAAACCGATCCCCAGATTTGACCTCCGGTGCCTTTTGGAGAAGCAAAATGCATCCGATCTGGTTGAAATTTGGTACGTGGTGGTAGTATATGATTTAACAACCATGCCAAAAGTAGTCCATATCAGTCCATAATCATATATAGCCTCCATATAAACCGATCCCGAGATTTGGTTTTGGAGCCTCTTGGAGGAGCAAATTTCATCGGAATCAGTTGAAATTTGGTACATTGTGCTAGTATATGGCCGTTAACAACCATGCCTAACTAGGTCCATATCGGTCTATAGTTATATATAGCCCTCAAACTCACAATTAAGAAAACGATGTTAAGAAGTTTAAAGATATTACAACCCAAGTAATTCGATTGTGGATGACAGTCTTTGGTAGAAGTTTCTACGCAATCAATGGTGGAGGGTACATAAGATTCGGCCTGGCCGAACTTACGGCCGTATATACTTGTTTTACATTACCTTTGTCATTTAGTTTTATATATTATATATTCTGGGTCAATTCGAAATGCTGATCTGATATAGCGATGTCCATCCGACCAAACAAACAAACTATGTTATTGACTTGAAACTTGGCACAAGTAGCTACTACTTTACTAACCGATCGGCGTCAAATTTGCCACAAAGTAATCTAATTTACCAACCTTAAATTATGCAAAATTTCATAGAAATCGGTTGAGATTTAGATATAGCTCCCATATATATGTATCGCCCGATTTTCCCAAATTTGGCCATAAATTCCTTATTTATCAACCGAACTTATTCAAAGTTGGTCAAATCCAAATTTTCTATAGTTCGTACTCTATGTGCAGAAAATCATCGAAATCGGTTCTCAAATTTCAAATATTAGCCCATCGTAGAATTATTACCCACACTAATTGAACGATTTCCTCCTTTTTAATAATTTGTAGTGGCATACTAGGACTATGTAGGTGCAGAATCAACTATAGCTACTAATATCAGACATTTCTGGTCAGATTGTGATAAAACTCCCATAATCATGTATCCCTTAATGTTCTAAGATATGGAAATGTGGTTTATCTCCCAAACCTATACCGAATGCTTATGTTTACTAAATCAGTAGGGTTGGGTTTAGGGTATGATATAGTCGGCCCCGCTTGACTTTTTACTTTACTTACCTGTGCTTGATTTGTTTACAAGTTCCCCATTTCATTTAATAACGTAGAAAAAAAAAATAAAAATCAAGGAAACTTTCTCAAAACCATGTAGGTTTCACTTTTTGCGTGCACAACACAGGTAATTCGATGTGAATGCCAGTCTTTAGTAGAACTTTGTATGCAATTCATGGAAGAGGGTACATAAGTTTCGCCCTGGTCGAAATTTCGGCCTTTATCTGAATTGAGTTTTTCCTAAATATAAACTAAATCAAAATTCTTATAATACTATAAATTATCGAAATGTGGATTTTTTTATTCCTCAAACGGTTTGTTGGGTATAAATATAATACTACAATTACGTTTGAGGATACTTCTATCTACAGATAGAATCCTTACGCACTATTGTTGATATTGAAGTAGTCGACATAGATTCCTAGTCATTGGAATTGCAGTTGAGTACTGTTTGGTAAACATGCATAGCTTTGCCAAGTAAACAAACACTAAACTAGGTGGGATGGAAATTTGCAATTAGTTCTTATGCGAACACCTTATAAGTCATGGTGTTAATGAGAAATGTTTATGGCAAATCGATATCTAATAAGGAAATCTTAATGGCCATTAAGGCCACTTAAATGGGTTTGAATGCGAAGAAGTGCATTTTGTTTACATACCATAAACAATTTAGATAATGATGTGAGATATATTTGTTCAGTTTACTAAGTGAAGGCTATATGCCCACTGGAAAATAGAGCAGGAACGGATATGTAAGAAAGTGTCTGTGAATTTATTATTTTTTTCAGCTTGAGAAGCGCATTATAATGGGATATATAAACATGTTACTTCGATTATCATATCTAACTCAAATACACTCAGAAATTGTATTGAAGGAGTGAAGAGAACGAAGGTTGTCGGATAAGTGTTGAAAATTCAATTCTATCAAGCTGTAACAATAAATAATTTTTGCGATTTTAAACCAAACACATCGAAGGAAAGTCTAAAGTCGGGAGGTACCGACTATATTATACCCTGCACCACTTTGTAAATCCATATTTCCGATACTATATAATGCCCTGGGTTGGTACACTATGTTAGTAAAAAAATGTGGGAAACATTTTAATCAAAACCAATTTGGAGGCAACTTCGCAAAAGTGCATTTATGATTTATCGGTCGATAGAAATATATGAGAAATAAAGAAAATGTCAGTCACTTTTACAAGTTTTCGACTTAGCAGTGGCGATTTTATAAGGAAAATGTGGATATTTTGGACATTTTTGTCCAAATCAGAAAAAAATATATATGGAAACTATATAGAAATCTGAACCGATTTCAACCGAATTTGACACCATACTTAGTGTTTTAATTCTACTCCCTGTGAAAAATTTCATGTCAATCGGACTACAACTTTGACCTCTGTGGTCATATGACGGAAAATCGGGCGAAAGATATATATGGGAGCTATATCGAAATCTGAACCGATTTCAATAAAATTTAGCACACTTGATTACATTACGAACTGTACTCCTAGTGCACAATTTAAACCAAATTGGGCTACAACTCTGGCTTCTGGGGCCATATAAGTCCATATCGGGCGAAATATATGTATGGGAGCTATATCTAAATCTGAACTGATTTCAATAAAATTTGGCACACTTGACCATAGTACTAATTGTTCTTCTTGGGCAAAATTTTAAGCAAATTAGGGTAAAACTCTGGCTTCTGGGGCCATATAAGTCCATATCGGGCGAAATATATATATCGGAGCTATATCTAAATCTGAACCGATTTCTTCCAAAATCAACAGGGATCTATTCTGAGCCAAAACACATACTTGTGCCAAATTTGAAGTCGATTGGACTTAAACTGCGACCTAGACTTTGATCACAAAAATGTGTTCACAGACAGACGGACATGGCTAGATCGACTCAGCGACCCACCCTGAGCATTATTGCCAAAGACACTATGTGTCTATCTCGTCTCCTTCTGGGGGTTGCAAACATATGCACTAACTTATAATACCCTGTTCCACAGTGTGGCGCAGGGTATAAAAATTAATAGTATCATTTAATTTCTTAATTGGATCAATTAATTTTTTAATTGACTTTCAAATAATTTTTTAATTGTCATTTCTGTGATTGAAGACATTTCAATTAAAAATTACTTAATTTCGTGATTAAATCACATTTTCTTCCAATCAACTTCAAATTTGCCATAAGTATGTGTTTTGGCTCAGAATAGAACCCTATCGATTTTGGAAGAAATCGGTTGAGATTTAGATATAGCTCCTATATAGATATTTCGCCCGATATGGACTTATATGGCCCCAGAAGCCACAGTTTTACCCTAATTTGCTTAAAATGTTGCACAAGAAGAACAATTAATACTATAGTCAAGTGTGTCAAACTTTTTTGAAATCGGTTCAGATTTAGATATAGGTCCCATATATATCTTTCCCCTGATATGGACTAATACAGTCCCAGCAGCCAGAGTTTTACCCCAATTTGGTTGAAATTTTGCACTAGGAGTACAATTAGTAGTGTAGTTAAGTGTGCCAAATTTTATTGAAATCGGTTCAGATTTAGACATAGCTCCCATATATATCGTTCTCCCGATTTACACTCATATGACCACAGTGGTCAATGTTTTACTCCGATTTAATTGAAATTTTAAACAGGGAGTAGAATTAGCATTGTAGCTGTGCGTGCTAAATTTGGTTGAAATCGGTTCAGATTTAGATATATCTCCCATATATAGTTTTCGCCCGATTTACACTCATATGACCACAGAGGCCAATTTTTAACACCGATTTAGTTGAAATTTTGCACAGGGAGTAGAATTAGTATTGTAGCTATGCGTGCCAAATTTGGTTGAAATCGGTTCAGATTTAGATATAGCTCCCATATATATGTTGTAAAAATGAATCTGATTTTCCTAAACTTCTAATACATATACTTCTTAGTGCATTAGCCGACTTAAATTTTGAGTTTATAGATTTTGTAGAAGTCTATCAAATTCCGTGCAGATCGAGTGATATTTAAATTTATGGATTTGGGACAAACCTTTATATATAGCCCCCAACACATTTGACGGATGTGATATGGTATCGAAAATTTTGATCTACAAAGTGGTGCAGGGTATAATATGGTCGGCCCCGCCCGACTTTACTTACTTGTTATGATTGACTTTTGTTTCAATTAAAAAAATTGTTGAATCAATTCAATTTTTAATTGAATATTTTATAAAACTCAATTAAGACTTTAATTGAACAAATTTTTGTGAATTTTTTTCTGTGTTCAAGGAGAAAATATTTGTATCAGGAAATGCGTGTTGTGTGTTTCTTAGCATACACTTGTAATGGTATTTTGTATTATTTATTATTATATATACTGAAAAGGCGATTTTTAAAAAGAATCTCCAAAACCCTCCGATTAAAATGTTGATTGAATCGGTTCCATTATATACACTGGGCAAGGCCTTACAATCTACAAAAACCAGGAGTAGCCAATCTGCATCGCAGGGCAAAAAAATCTGCATTGTTTCATCTGTCCCATATCTTTCTTACGTCAACATGACTTATTTAGCTCTCATCAGTTCTGTAATGTAAAGAATATAGAAGCAAATATCAGATTTTGTAAGTTTTTACTTTAATGTTGTGAAGCCTAAGACTTCTTGTACTTAAAATATGATTGCGATTTTTGCATAGCATAGAAGACGTATTTTTCTGATTTTTTTTTATTTCTTATTCAAAGTCGATAAACTTTTTAATGAAGCCGTTTTGTCTTTATTGTTAAATTATTCCACTTCAAAATTTGAATATTTATATGGAAGGAAATTTTGTTTGCTTAAGGTTCTTCAATATTAATGAAATTGTCTTAACATTTATTTAAATTTTATATCTTGATTACAAAGCAAAAAAGCCTTTACAAATAGGACATAGGACATGTGTTGAAGACAATTTTTTGGCGGAAACCAATTATAATGTCTACCTGAAGTCGAGCCTTAATTCGGACAAGAAATTAACAAATTTTCCCTAGTATCAAGAACTCAAAACTTAAATTTAAAAGTAAGTTAAAGACTCCGCTTCTTTGGTAGGAATCAATACGAAAATCATTAGACTAAAGTCTACATCTTTTGAACTGGGCTAGCTTTTTTGCAGCGTATTCTTAATTTGACTCGATTTCTCCAAATACCTATAACCCAGGACCTTGTGACAATAATTTCCCTATACGAAATTTCATGAGAATCTAGTAAGAATAATGACGGGAGCCACCGTGGTGCAATGATTAGCATGCCCGCTTTGCATACACAAGGTCGTGGGTTCGAATCCTGCTTCGACCGAACACCAAAAAGTTTTTCAGCGGTGGATTATCCCACCTCAGTAATGCTGGTGACATTTCTGAGGGTTTCAAAGCTTCAAAGGGGAAGCGCCCATCCCTGAATATAACATCATGTATCTCATTTCATTCTAAAGAAAATCGAAGGATATACAAATATTATGTATTTTTAAAAATTTTGAACAAGGGGAAATTCTCCGCTCAGTCAATATGTTGAAATAATTTGGTTTACAATTACATTCGTGCAGACAAATATTTTTACAACACATCTTGTGTTAATCAAAGCCATACACTGGCACCGTAATTACAACGAATGTTTTTGCCAAAAGAAAACAAATTTAAACATTTAATAACAAATGAAACAAAAAATTATAAAATATTCCATGGAAAGGGGATGCATTTCTCCGCAACTACCTCAAATACAACACAAACGAGTGTCAACAGAATGTTTAAATAAAACCATGAAAAAATTAAACCAACAAAGAACGGAAAAGGAAGTCACAAAGACAGTCGCATTGCCATAGCAAATGAATCTTGCTTGCATTTAGAGACAAAAGCTGAATAAGATCCAGAAACGGAAATTCAAAACCAAATATAATCAACTCATTACAAGAACAGACGGAAATCATGAGATGCAGTCAGTCAGACCACATGAACGGCCGTTCTGTCTGTCTGTCTGTATGATACGCACACTAACGCAGATCCCTGGTTGTGAATTAACTGAGCCGCTTTTCATGGGCGAAAAACGAAAAGAAAAACAAGGAAGTAGAAAATATTTCCGAATGCTAAAGATAATGCATTCACTTACCAGATTCACTCATGCCACCAAACCAGGGTTTCTTCAAGGGAATTCGAGCAAGACCTTTTCCTTGCTCGTTCATCTTGTGGAAGTGTCACAGACCCCAGCTGTGATTTTTTTTTCTCACATAGTAAATTCTACTCCAACATCATTCCAAATGCAAGTAAATTTATCCTTTGGTTACTATTTATGTTCCACCGTCATACTTACTTTTGTCATTCCAAGTCCTTGTTAAAATATTTGCCAAAAAAAAGCAGAGAAAAACTCAAATCAAGAAATGCACTACAGTCTGGTATAACAACTCCACTGTTGGAGTTGCAAACTGGGAGCAATGCCATTTAACATTTGGGTAAACGAAGGAATTTCTGAATTGCCATAGAAAAAGTAACGACAGACCAAGAGGGGTACACGGACTCTTAAATGGAAAAATAAATAAGCAAAAAAGGATTTTGTATTTGCGGTTGTTGATGGCAGAGATTATGTGCAGCAGTGCGAAAGAAAAAGGATTTGTGCCCAGCTTGCCATTTTACCTCACAGTCGATGCGTGTCAAGGCGAGAAGGGCATCCCACAAAGGCTCTTTCTACCATCGGGAACATGGAGAATGAGAACCATAATGGATTTTCATGGCATTCAGACCGAGCCGATGGAAGACACATCAGTGTGGTATTTGGTGAACGAGCAAATGCTTTTTAGCCAACATGATTTTTTCCTGTTCTTTGGATGAATGGAAATGGCATTGGATTGGCAATGGCAATGGCACAGTGATAAATGAAATTAATTGCTCCAATGGAATCTAAGATTTCCTGAGGATTTCTTTGGGGATTATCAATACTAAAGGTTAAATATTTCTTTTAAGCTAACAATGGAATCCGAACATGTTCACATACCAGAAGAAGAGCTTCAATGTTCAAAGGCATTAATGATATTTAAATAGCGAATATGGCAAAATAGATTTCATTGTAGTTATCACGTGACTTCATTGTCTTATAGAGTTTTTAAACGAAGGGCTTTAATTTGTCGCAGCTCTTAGCTACTGAAAATTTTGTGTTGAACCATTGTCGCCTTTAATGTCAGCTTTTAGTGATTTTCGTGATTTTATGTCTTGAAAAAGAAAACGACAACGCACAGTAGTCGAATATTTATTCTTAAATTACAGTTGGCTGTCCATGCCATGCATCATGTTGGAGAACGATTCTATTTCAATTTCGCCTAAAAAAATGTTAGTTCTTGGAAAAACTTTTTAGTTTATTTTGAGGCCTAGTCTGGTCAAGGCTTTTATATTCTCCAGAGTAGTAATTTCTTTTGAGGAACACTGAAAAAAATGTTCACCTATTATGAAAGATTATACAATCTCAATTTTAGGACACGCTATTTACACAATATTAAGGAAAATTTTCTTTAAAATAATGAAACTTTGAAATTAACTTTTAAATCAAGTATTTTCTTAATGTCCAATTAAAACTGTGATTGATACTATAATTTTCGTGATTGAAGACATTTCAATTAAAAAATTAATTGCATCAATTAATTTAGTAATGCGGACGTGCCTATTAAATAGATCCGCAGAACAACTGACCTTTTTTGGGCTCGGAATCAATTCCAAAATTAGTGTTGTTCGAACATAACCGATTGGTGCTAAGAGGCTTTAATGACCTTCATACACGCGGACCATGTTGATCGCGTGAGGACTAATTTTGCATCAGAAGTATCTGCCTCCGATTGTGATGAACTTATTCGAAGTAGATGAACTTATTCGAAGAGCTGGGGTTTTGACTTTAGAGCATTCCGAGAGAGAAGTTCACCAACGTGGTATCACAATGGGCTGAATAGTCTAAGTGAGCCTGATACATCGGGCTGCCACCTAACTTAACCTATTCCGAGAGAGATAGATCGACAAGGAGGGTCATTCGTCGCAGTGGTAGTCTCTGAGCCAAGGACACGCAAAAATTAATAGACCTCAATGCTATGACATTTGCAAAATTGTTTCATTGCATACAAAATGTCACTGTGTACTTCACTTTATACAAGTTCACTATAGCGAAAGTTGACTGTATAAATTCCACGTCCTGCATTTGTAGAAATTCGGGAGATAACTACTCCTTTTATAACTTCAGAAATCTATGAGAATATACCAAATAGGTATTAATTATTGGAGTGCCTATATTAGTTTCTAACGTAACAATTTGTCCCCACTGTGGCGAACCCAGTGAATTTTATCTCTTTCCTCTTAACGTTAGCCGAATGTCTTTCCAAATTTTTTACTAATTTTAATTTTTGCCACACCAAGTGGCTGACATAAAACAAAGGCTTCTTCATCCATCTTGTGACGTCGTCCTCGTTGATAGTCATTGTATTTTGATATCTTTGGTTTGGCAGTAACAATACCAAGTACACGGCATAATGAAGAGCACCTAAGGACCTGTTTTTATGGTGGCAGTCTTGAGCTGTTTGTTAATGCCAAAATTGTCGTTACTTGCGGTTGTCTCAAAACCATGGCGCGAAAGAGAGTATGAGGACTGTGATGTTGTCGAAGAGGCACGCACTTCTATGGGAAACCACAACAGCAGCCACATAACCTTCGACCCCATACCACAGATGACAGCTTCAATTTCCAGGACCAATACAGTACAGCAAGTGAAACAGCAAAACCCATCATTGTCAAGTTTATTGAAAATGTGTTGCAGACTTAAATGTTGACATTCGAGGCAGAGTCAAGAAAATGCCAAGTAACTGAAGAAATCCTTTTCCATTTGCCTAAGCACACAAATTCACTTGCATTCTAACCCGCACACACACACACACGCACAATAGGATTTAACTCTTTCGTCTTGTTTGCCATCATCATCGAGTGTAGAGCCGGTCGCCGTAGTCAGCCAGCCTATACGAGACCATTCGTGTTTACGTTCAAATGTTGTTGTTCTGTGCTGTGTTGATGCCAAAGGATTACTCAATTAATTTAATTATGTGCCGTCAATCATTCCGCAGGATTCTTTTTTTCACCGACATACACTGGCTTCAATGTGGTACTGAGTTATGTGTTTGGGTGTGTGTGTCTGTGGATATGAATTTGTTATCCAACCGATTCTTCAATCTGCCGCGATGTCTGTAATGGATTTCCATTCATTCATTTTTTCATTCACCAAAACCAAATGTCTCTTTGTTCTTGGCATAATTTTTTGGCCGATGCCAAAGAAAATGGTCTTGCATCTTGAATGGGATAAATAAGAGTAATTTCCCAAGGAGTTCTTTGGAGACAAGCTCATTTAAAAATCCTTCCCATTCCCCAGTTTATTATTGACGGCATTTTTAATTTCACCAACTCCATTAGTGGCATTATTTTGGAAAATACTCAGGCCACACGCATCTCCAACATTTCAAGTTAAAGGATACAGGCTATGCTAGGCAAATATGGCGCTGCTAGGCCATTGTATCCTTGCTGTATAGCTATACCAAAGTATGTAAATGTATTGTGGTAATTTAAAGAAATTGAAAACCTTAACATTTTCTTCATTCGGCTAAAGTTTATCAAGATCTGTAATCTTTTATTTTTTTTTTTCTTGGCCTGTAAACGAACACATGAAGCATTGAAATAAAAAGTAAATGAATGTGTTTCCTCTTACGACGTCGCATATAGGAGTCGTAAGAATGTAATTGTGCAGTTGATTTTGCCTGCGAACAAGTTTCCAAGTGTGGTTTTTTGGGTAAATTTCAACATATGTTTCCATGTATCTTCGAGGATTATGGGGTTCCTTTTAAATGTCAAAAATATATTCTTCATATTATTTTTTTGTTGGTACTTTAATTTTATCCATTGTTTCCTTTTTCTGTAAAGTTATATTCGACGGCGTTCTTCATTTCCCAAATTTTGAATTATTATGTGCGTAAATCCAGGATTCAGGAGCATTTCTTTCGACCAATCGACAAAATCATTTTTTTATGGATTGGCAAATTGTGAGGGACCCAACGCGAACAAAATGTTTGAAGATCAAATGTTCATGCAATAGTGGGTGTATGCTGATCCCAATAACGCCTAAGGTTGTATCAATCACACGATAGGTCACAAGATGAATATCAGTTGGCGCACAACTGTTTTCCGGAATAACAACTGATTTAGGATTACTTTCATGAAATTCTTGTTGGAGTGTACTACGACTTCGGTTGAATTCACAATAACATCGACAAACACTGCTCCTTGACGGAGCATCGATGTAAAAATGTTACGCTGTACGAGAGAGCTGTCAGTTGGCAGATTGGTAAGCTAGAATTGCCCAATTTTTATGTAAACCAAAACACCAAAAACATCTGTCTCTTTAGAATAAATTAACTCAATGATACTCAAATTGGTTTTTATTTAGAATATTGTAAAAAAAAATTGTAAGATTAAAGTCTAATAATTCCCTTGAAGCGGAATCGAAAATATAGCAAAATCTGTTCACGTAAAAAATCAGAATAAATCAAGTGGTTTGTTTTCCTTAAATAAAGTTACTTTATATCCGTTTGTGTGTGCCCTACAATGGAGTGTATAAATAGAATTGGTTGACTGTATATGTTGCTTGTGCGTTAATACCTATAGCGATAATTATTTGTTGTTGACAACAAGAGCTTCGGGGCCCATTAGATAGTGCATTCCCTAATACACTCTATGATCAAATATTGTCGTTTATCCAAACGTAGAATCGAACCGCGGAACATACAGTGTGTAAGCTAGAGACTATCCACTGGTCCATGAGTAATTCATACACACAGAGAACAATTTGGTTGGAAATCGGTTCTGATAATGAAAATTCTACATTTAGAATTATATATTAGGTGTGTCAATCTATTTTCTTTAATACAATCATCTTTTCGTGCTTACTATCATTTTAGCAATCATTTCAATAGAATTTCGGATTTAATGATATATCTCCAGGATGCTTTGTGTATTTGGAACCTCACAGAGATGTCGTTGTGAATAAAGTGGTAGGTTCTGAACTGTTTTTATAAACATGAGTGCACCAAAATCTAACTAATCTTATTTTATTTATTTTTAAACAATCCAATATGTCAACGTTGTACAACGGACCCAAATGGATAACACACTATCGGGACGCACTCTTCAATAAGAAGAAGTTCATCACTTGTGGTTTCAAAATTGGCTTGCTTGTCCAAACGTGTTTGACCAAAATAACTTATATGCAAAGTAGTAATACGGGTCCATTTTTATGCATTTTAATATTTTAAAAAAGTCGACTTTCAACTGAGGGTCATAATGGGGTGTGTATTAAATTTTGTGTGCCCAACCGCTAAAACATTTTAAGGACATTAATTGTTATCATACATTGTATTTAGCTACACATCTTTAATACAAATATTTAAATGTATTTAAGCCAAATAAAAAAATAAAATAAAATTTAAATGAAATTAATTTTTTATTGGTTTGGGTGACAGAACCAACTACAAATTCCATCGTCTGATACAACCAACTCCATATATAGTATTAGTTGGAGTTCCCATACTTCGATTTAGTCGACCGAATATTTCGGGTGACACAACTGCCAACTGATGGTTGGTGCAACTGCCAAAAGGAGTTTGGCAACAAAGGCCTTCACAAGCCTATTCGAAGTAATCGATGTTCTAGTGAAGGCAATACACTCCACGAATACTTCGCTTAATGAATAAAACAAAACCACTGTAAAACGATTACAGAGTCAAGCATTGCAGAGCCATCACATTCAAAAGGAATCGTTATACAGTTCTTTTCAATATTTTGGTTTTGAAATAATCGTCACGATACGAGTAAATCAAAACATTTTTAGTGAAGATAGAATACTTTGCTTTAGCAACGACGAAACTTCGTATGAGACACGAAGTAACTATCAAACAAAAGACCAGTGCTGCCGCTAGTGGAAAATTGAGTGAAGTAGATTTTGGAAAAAAGTGGAGTAGATTGAATAAAATTGAAGTAGCATACTTTTTTGAAAACAAAACAATAGAATTCATTTTATTATACCCTCCACCATAGGATGGGGGTATATTAACTTTGTTATTCCGTTTGTAACACATCGAAATATTGCTGTAAGACCCCATAAAGTATATTCTGGGTCGATCTGAGCATGTCCGTCCGTCCGTCCGTCTGTTGAAATCACGCTAACTTCCGAACGAAAGAAGCTATCGACTTGAAACTTGGCACAAGTATTTGTTACTGATGTAGGTCGGATGGTATTGCAAATGGGCCATATCGGTCCACTTTTAGTATAGCCCCCATATAAACGGAACCCCAAATTTGGCTTGCGGGGACTCTAAGAGAAGCAAATTTCATCCAATCCAGCTGAAATTTGGTACATGGTTTCAGCATATGATCTCTAACAACCATGCAAAAATTGGTCTACATCGGTTCAATGATTAAAACCGCTATGTTCATCGTAATTAAAGGAATAGGAAAAACAATTAGGTAATATGGGGAAAATTTTTAAAATTTGAAGCAGAACAAAAAGTGAAGCAAATTTTTGGAAGAAGGAGTGACGAAGTAAATTTTGTGAAAATGAAGCAAAATACTTCGATTGAAGTAGTAGCGGCAGCACTGCAAAAGACAAATATAATCGTCGATCAGTTGATTAGCAGAAGTCAATGAATGCATGCTGTGAGCGGGTCTGTGCTTTTTATTGTATGTGCCAACAATAAACAAAATAGGAATGGTGTGTATGTGTGTGTAGCATACTCTTATAGTTGAGAAAACGAAATAACTTCATCTACTCAGAAATGGAAATTATAAAACGAATGGATTTGGAATTCCGATTACATTCGAATACTTCAAAACATTGTTTGGTGCTTACTTTACTGGGTTCTATTTGTTTTGGTTCACAATGTGCAAGGTTTATATTTCACTCGTTTGAGGTTTGGTTGGCAATAAATTCGGTTATCACAACCAATCTGTATTCTCTGTGTACCACTAAATGAATTTTGTACTAAAAACTCAAAATGTGTCTTATTTAAGACATAAAATCGAAAAGGAACAGTGATTGATTTAAACGGAATGGGCTGTATTTCTTTTATTGTGATCAAGAATAGAACTTGCCCATTTGCCAAATATTTTTTTATTCTTTATATTTATCAACCTAATTAACTATTAACTGTTGTATGTATTACTCGATTTTCACAAATATTATAATAATTCCCTCGTATCTTAATTTATCTCTTTCTAAATTGATCGAAGGTACACGTACATTTTTGTTTGTTTGGAAATGATCTAGTTTTCTTCAGTAAAAGAAAACTTAGTTCATCTAAAATTTCGTTTCGTGGGAAAGAATAATTTTTTTTTTTTTCGTAGAAAGCTGTGCGAAAGATGCTCAATATATACGATATTGATATTAGAAACAATCCCGAGTTTAACGATTTTAAGAAGTGTAAAATTTCAACCCTTCTTATACAAAGAAAAGAAGAATACTGTTTTATGGGAAAATGAATCAGCTCGTAAGAAAATTTGACTATATTGCTATCCGTGTTTGAGATTTGCACAATGCGTCATTCCAACAAGGAAAATATGGTGGTGTAGTATGATTATGTAAATTACACCTTGAAAATCAATGGCGCCAAATTATGTCCTTATTAACATTTTTTTTATGTATCAAACAGATTTACACAAAACACTGTGTATAAATAATTATACCTATCTTAGGAAAAACAAATAGATTGTCAAACAGCCAAGAAATAGGAAAAGTTCATACAAAGTAAAATCCTTTTTCAAAATTGTTTTTCAAATTGCAAATAATTTTAGTGGTTTATGCTAATAACAACTATTGGTTTTAGTTTACAAATTTTTATAAATAATTAAAGATTTTAACAATTGTATATTAACAAGTATCAGGAGAACAGGAAAAACTGATACTTGTTAATATACAATTGTTAAAATCTTTAATTATTTATAAACATTTGTAAACTAAAACCAATAGTTGTTATTAGCATAATCCACTAAAATTATTTGCAATTTGAAAAACAATTTTGAGAAAGAATTGTACATGTCATGATTAAAAGTTTTCAAACCACTTTTATTGTAGATCGACTCCTGATGAAGAAATTCAATGTAATTGCGAAATATTGAAAAATAAAGAAACCAATACATACAAAAAAACGATCTCAAGCTTGATTAATTATTTTCTATTGGATAAAAGAAAGATCGAATAAAATCAAAATTTCTAGTTTTCATTTACTTTCATAATTTTTTTATTTGATTATTATTTTTTTTCAATTATTTAAAAATGTTGACTTTGTTTTAAACAGAAAATTGTATAACTCCAACAGAAAATGAACAGATGAAAATTGAATTATTTTATTAAAAAAATCGAAGAAGCTGGAATTTCCTAGCGATACATTGGCTGAAAAATGGAATATTTTTGGCATAAAAAGGCTTGATCTTAAAAGCCCAAAATTATCTAAAGGTTAAAAATGAGATTATCAATTGATTTATATATATAAAATTATTTTTAATTTTTCATACACCTTGAACCAACTAGAAATAGAAAATTTTAACTGACAAATTCAAGGCAATTTAGTAGACAAAATAATTTTTTTTAACACTTATTAAAGAAAATTTCATAGATTGAGGAGAACAAATAAGGAAATACGAAATTTATAATGGGCGTATTTGTGATGAAATTTACAAATTTTAAGAAATTCTGAACTGTATTGTGCGAAATTCGAATATAATAAATCTTTTTTCTCTTTTTTAATTAATTTCACTAAAGTGCACAAAAAATTCATTAGGTTCCTTAACCTTTAACTTTCTCATATTTTAACTAAAATAGAAATTTTATCTAAAATCGAATAATTTCCATGAACTAAAATAAAGCTAAATTTTTTGTTCTTTAGTGCTGTCTGTTTTGAGTGTATATTTATTTATCTATTAAAGAATTTATTTCGACCTAAATTTGCTCAAAATTCACGACCATTGTTCTATGTATCAAAAACATACATAAATTCCATAAGTATTGTGTGTAAATATCGATATGTATTTTGGGAAAAAACAAATTGATGGATAGAAGGATGAACAGACAGTCAATAAAAGGAACAATTTTATTGGCATTAGCACTCAAAAAAGTAATAATATTTTACTTGAGTGAATATTTAATGGTAAAGCTCGGTGTCATTTATCATCATTGGCGTCAAATCATGGTCATTTTAACCATACAGTAGTTCATTCTTACTATTTTTGGAAATCGTACGAAATGTTCCTTTTGCATTAGTTTATATTGAACTTATGTGGACGGTCATTGAACTTTATAACCACGTTTAGTTCATAAAATGTTTGAGATATACTTAAGAAATGGAAAATTTCATTGAGCTATGGAAAATTTCGAAAAAATAATAAAATTTAACACTGACAAATATTTTTTTTCCAATAAAAATAAGTAAAATTTAGCGTTAATTTAACTAAGGAAAATTTTTTCGGTGTAGAAAATTGACTTGCGAAAGATCTATTATTTTATAAAAATACCTACAATGAGAAAACTGGAGATTCCCATTTTCATATTTTATTCGCATTCAATTTATTTTTTTTTTTTTCGGAAATTACTTTTAATTTGTCATATGAAAATGAAGTACATTTCTTTGTAGTTTGCAAGTACACCGAAAAAAAGTAAACTATTTTATAGGAAGAATAAACTGCTTCGCTCGAAAATTAAACTAAATTCTTCTCCACCTTTTGAGATTTCCGCGTTGTTAAAACCAGGAAAATTTAATGTCCTGTTGTACATTTTAATTGCATTTCAGGAAAATACATCCTCAAAAATGAACTAAAAGTAAAGAAGAAAATCATTGGCGCCAAATCATGACCATTTTAACCATACAGTAGTTCCCCAACAAAAAACAAAAACTGACGCAGAAGCGATGAATTTAACATGGGCTTGTCATAGGACAGAAGGCCTCCATTTCAACAGCCGTTGCACTGAATTTGCATCACTTCTTTAGGTGTGATCCGAATTCAATGTTTTGGATGTAAATTAAAAAAATTCTGTAATATTTCGTCAAATAAATAATTTTTATAATGTTTTATTATTTGTAATGGATCCTAACGCTTGTCGGAAAAGTTTGACCTCAAATATTTTCAAAAATTAACAATTTTTTCAGATTGGATTTAGCATTCCGTTCGACAAAATTTAAATGATTTGTACTATGATATGAATTCTTACTCTGATTTTAACCTAATTGAAACAAAAAAGTTAAAATTACCCATTAAAAGTATGAAACCCCCAAGATATAAAAAATTGAATTAAAAGAACTTCCTGGGTAGTTAAAATAAAGAACATCATTGGGAGTGCATCTTCTGGAAGTGCTTTTAAAGTTGTGCCTTTGAAAGAACTTCCAAATTTTTTTGCTGGGTCATTCTTACAATTTTTGTAAATCGTACGAAAAGGATAATTTCATTGGGCTGTGGAAAAATTTGAAGAAAAAAAAAATAAAATGTACTACTCGCAATAAATTTTTTCCCAATAAAAATAAGTTAAATCTAGTTTTACCCAGCAAAAAATTTGGAAGTACTTCTAAAAAAACACTTCCAAAAATGTTCTCCCAAAGATGTTCACTTCCAAACATGTTCTCCCAAAAATGTTCTTTATTTTAACTACTCAGGAAGTTCTTTTAATTCAATTTTTTATATGTCGGCTTTTCGTCTTTTTAAAGTATAATTTATTTTGTTTTTGTTTCAAATGGGTTAAGAACAGTGCAAGAATTAATAAAATGGTACAAATTATTTAGATTTTGTGTAAAAAAAAAAAATACTAAATCCATTGTAGAAAATTTGCGAATTTTTGAAAATATTTGAGGTCAAACGTTTCAGAGAAGCGTTAGAATGCATTAAGAATAATAAAAAAGAAATTATAAAATCTATTTATTTGGCAAATTATAAAAAAAAAATTAATTCACATCTAATATACTGAACTCGAATCACAGCTTAAAAACTGATGCAAATACAGTGCAATGGCTGTTAAAATGGTGGACATCCGTCCTATGACAAGCCCATGTTAAATTCATCGCTTCTGCGCCAATTTTGCACCACTTCCGGATCCAAAAAAAAACATCTTCACTACTTTTTGGCGACGCTTTTTTACTGGGTAGTTGAAGTATTTTTTTGTTCTGTGCATATTTTCATTTTTTAATATATTTTTGCGTTCAAATCATTTATCCAATAATTCCGAAATTATTTCAAAAGTTGTGAAATCACAGGTTCTAACCTTCCCTATTAGTAGTTGAATGGTGGGCATCCGTCCTATGACAAGCCCATGTTAAATTCATCGCTTCTGCGCCAATTTTGCACCACTTCCGGATCCAAAAAAAAACATCTTCACTACTTTTTGGCGACGCTTTATACTGGGTAGTTGAAGTATTTTTTTTCTGTGCATATTTCCACTTTTTAATATATTTTTGCGTTCAAATCATTTATCCAATAATTCCGAAATTATTTCAAAATTTGTGAAATCACAGGTTCTAACCTTCCCTATTAGTAGTTGAGTCCAAATGGTGAGTCACATTATGTGTGAAAGCATATAGAGAAGTTCCATCGTGTAACTGATACTAATTGTTATTTTATTGAAAAAAAATATCTGGTTTTAGTGTAATTTTATTTTAGAAATTTTCCGCCCAATGAAATTTTCAATTTTTGTGTGGATATAAAATTCAATGACGGTAAAAAACATCCGCACGGTTAATATGGTCTCGTTTCGGCGCCAATGACATTTACTTTATTTTTGTTAATTTTTTCTTTTATGAGAAGGTCTATTTTTGGTACGCTCGTACAAAGGTCATTTTATTTCCTTTCTTTTAAAAACGCATAGTAGAAATCTCAATAATTTGAGTCAAAGTTCGCACGACATTGTTCATTTACTTTTTTTCCTATTTTTTCTGTGTACCACGATTTCTCTCATTTAGAATAGAATTATTTTAGCATTTCCATTGTACAGCTGAGTATCTTAGTGTGCACTTGGAACCATCTTTTCATAAATCTTCCAAACGCCAAATATTCCTTGCATAATAAATTTAACAAATCGATTTTATACTCCGGCGCAATATAGGCTTTTAATAAACAAAAAAACCTCCATTATTATTATAGGCTCTCTTTATTAATATGTATTCTTTTGGCACTTTTGAAATATTTTTGGAATTATTTTTAGAGTCTTTAATTATCACTTTTCGAAATAGATTTCACAGTCCATAATATTTTTATTTTTTCATAAATGAGTCACAATAAAAGTTGAAAATTTCCAAAAAGTCTTGAAATGATGTTCTTGCAATTGGCCGCGAACAAGTCCTTGTGTAATTAGGAATATTATCATATGTGGTGTAGTTGTAGACTTCCATATCCATCCGTACATTGTATATCCGACATTGTGGCACATATGCCTTCCCCGCTTGCCAGCAGTGGCCAGTAATTAGAAATAGCTTCTTGGCACCTCCTTTGGACAAGCCCGACGGTAGAAATTGTTTTGTCCTTTAGGCCTTGATTAAAATTTTTGGCAAAGCTATTGTCAACCGTAGATGACGACAACGGCGAAGACGAAGTGGTGTTGTTTTTGACTTAAACGCTAAGAAACAAATAGATGATTTCAAATTCACTATTGAAAGGCTAAAGCGTTTAAAATTTCGCTTTTTTCCTGGTCTGAGATTATTATTTAAAACAGTTTCCCAAAAAATCGCCACAACGATGAAGGAATTCACAATTAAAACATTCAATGTGCAGCCTGTTTTGTATATGCGTATGTGTGTGCCAGGATATGGGAATACGTGTGTGTGTGTGTCTGTTTTATAATAATAGGGTTTTGTATTAGTGATTTAGTGGTGGTGGTGGTGTTGGTGTTGGTAGTAAAGGCTGACTCTTATAGTTGTGGCCGTAATGAAAAATAAAACTAAAGACAAGGGAGGCTACACATTGCCACATGGACAAACAACAAATGTAAAAGGGGAAATTTTTGGATGAAGCAGTGCAAGTATTTCTATTGTTCATCATGAAACAGAACAAACACGTGCTCCAAAGGAATTTTCGGAATGTAGAACAGTTAGAGTTGCCCTCTAGGCACATGCGTATATTGAGGACTCTCTTGGTGTGTGTCTCTCTATGGGAATTATAAGGGAAAACTGTGCTACTATCGAAATATTTTTTCTCTCTGAAGGGGAATTATTCCGAATTTATCCACCACCCACTCACTCTTGCCGTGCTATCACCATACCCTCCCTTGATGGAGCTCTTCAGCCAGCTTCTCTGCTGTCTATGCTGGGAATATTTTGTCGTCTTTGTGTCTATGGCCAGCATAGAGGATACAGTTTTAGCTTACTCTCATTTAGTTGAACGTTACAAGTTACCAACGTCACAACGGTGGCAGAGAGGAGCGCAGGACTAACGGCCAATATTTTTAAGATATATGCCCCCCCTCCATCCACCATTTCAGGGCGATTGAATTGAGTGTGGTGGATTGGCATATGTGAGCGCAGTTTATTCAGACTGCTGTCGCTGGCTGCATTCGACAACAAAGTTCGACAACTTTGGAAAACTCTGCTCGGGCAGTTTGATGCCAGTAAGTTGTGAACTTAGAACAGGTAGAGACGCCGCGCGCTTTACAGTTTTCCTCGAAATAGAACATCTACCCTTACATATAGACTGAGCCACAGTGCTTTTTCCCAATTTTCCTTCAGAGATTTCAACAGTGTTGGTTACTAGCCAAACCAACCAACCAACCAACCAACCAGCCCAGCCAGTCTTTATTCCACATCCAAACAATAAAAATAATAAAAAGAAGATACAAAAGAAAACAATTGCAAAACTAAATAAAAAAAGTTTTCTTTTTATGCCACCAATTTTTATGTGAAAATTCAAAACACCGTCGACTACATTGACGAAGAGAACGTGGACAAGATTCGGGAAATTTAAGGCCATCGCCGTACAAGGTGGCTGCAGAAGTTTTTATTATGTCAGCTAAGGTTGGCCCAATGCAAGCCACTCTCTATCAGCCGACCCAAGACCAACTTGGCAAACGCATCGAGTAGTTGGCATTTCGGAAAGTCGCTTCAAGTTTTCCTAAGTGCAACCAACCCATCTCAACACAAAAATACAATACTTCCAAAAAAACAGAAAAAGTTCAAAACTCCTATAAAAAAAAAAAGAACCAGAAAAACTAAAAGTGAAGAAAAAGTTAAGAGCATAAAATCGCCAAACACACGAACAAACTATCATCAGAGTTCATAAAACTAAACGAGACGTCTTGAAGAATTTAAAGAAGAAAAAAAAAGTTATTCAAAAAATAAAACGAATTGCAAATTATTCTTGGTGAAGTTTGAAGAGCAAAAAAAAAAAAAGTTGAATAGTGAAAGAAACTTTTGTTGTTGTTGTTCAAAACTCAAAGTGAAACTCAAGGCCAAAACAATATTTAATAGCAAATGTAATTGAACTGCAGCTGTGTATTTTTCTACTCTACGAAATCTCAAGATAAATTCCATCTCGTCATCTCTCATAGTTTAGGTAAATACCCTTACATAATTTTTTGAAATTTATATAATTTTTCTGAAATTCTATAAAAGCCTAGCAAAGAAAAAAACTGAAACTAAAACAAAAATTCAATGCAACAAGAATTGTCTCAAAAAACTATATATATATATGAAAAGTTTTAATTTTGTTTTGACAATTTTACTTTAAATATTAATCCTAAAAGAAATATATTTTATGACAAATCTTATCAATATCCACATGCAAAATAATTGTTTTTTTTTTTTATTTTTGTTCCCACAAAAAAACTTACCTGGAGAAATAATATTTTTGAAGAGAATATTATTAAAAACGTTTCACGCAGTAATAGAAAGAAATATTTTAACATTGACAAAAACCTACACGCAGCGAAGAAACATGATTGCCACAATCATATTCGAAGAGCAAAATAATATGATAGCAGCTATTTTTGCGGCGACCATGTAACATTTTAACCAGCAACCATGTTGGCTCAGTGAACATGGTTCTAAGAAAAATACAATTGTCCTCATCTAAAATGTTATTATATTGATAAAAAGAATTTTGTTTCCACTAAAAGACAATGGTCACGATCTAAAATGTTATGTTATTCGTCAAAAATGTTTTTCTTCTAGTTAAAAGAACATGGTCACAACCTAAAATGTTTTGATTTTTATGAAAAAAACTTTTTTCGTCGTCGAAAAAAGGACGCCACTTGAGAAAAGAAAACACAAAATCAACTTTATTTATTTGTTTTTATTTATTTATAAACTAATTCATTGTTTATTTGTATTTATAATGTCGTGCAAGCAAACTTCACATATTTTTACACACTCTAGTTTGGTTCAATTTCAACATTAAGTAATCATTCCATATTTACTTCGTGCCCATCAAATGTACAAACGCAGACATCATGTAACTGCAAATAAAAATAAATTATACCATATATCAAAATGCAGAACAAAAACCAGGTATATTTTTTTCAATTACACTTTCCTTTTTTGTATTCACATAAAACCACGTGCCATTTCTGAATAAATAAATTAACACAAAACACAATAATTCCGTATTCTCCGCCCATTCCAAGAAACAATCAACACACGACTGACGCGCAAAATGAAAATCGTGTGTACCTGCTCAATGTTTTTATAAAATTCTTGTCGCTGCAAAAAAATTAAAAAATTAAATGGTCACGAAAACAATGTACATGGTCTTTATGGCCATGTAATGGTTGTAGACATGTCTATACGTAAACTATAAAAATATTTTTTTCTCTGCAAAAAAGTCAAAAAATTGAATGGTCAGATACATGATTTTCCTGACCATATAATGGTCTCAAATTCTATCATTTAAATAATAGAACATGTTTGCGGCATTTGAGAACCATTTAAATGCTTATAACCAACATATATTTTTCTCCGCTCGAAAATTATTTTTACAAAGACAAAATACATGGTTTTCGCGACAATTACATACTCTAAATAAGCATTAAATGGATGCGGCAACCATGTCCAAACATGTTTTTTCTGTGCGTGTAGCAGGGTATATTCTACTTATGTATCTTGAGCCAAGACTGACACAGTTATTGGGTTAAAAAATATTGTTTATAACATTGGTAAGTTACCAATTACCTTGACTACACATTTAATATACGTTAAATCCCATTTGATCCGTGGTAAAAACGTCTACAATCGGTTTGAAGTCAATTTCAATTGAATTTTTCGAATACAATCAATCTTTAAATTGATAATTTGCTTTACTCTAAATATTATGGTAAAATGTCCTTTTAAGGCAATCAAAACTTATCTAACGGCAGCGATTATCGCTGATAAAGGACCATACCCTTTTGTTATAGTCAAGTATTGACAACATGATACTACCTTCTAGGCGCTTTACATTTCATTGTGGTACCGCATATGATCAACTTCTCAATGAGTACTGACTACAGCCTCTGAAATTTGTAATATAAAAATTTTATTTCATTGGACAGAAATTGGTTTCCTCGAATTTTTGACACTCCATGTGTCCTTTGAGTTAACATCATGACGACTCTTCAACGTGTTCAAAATTTAAAATATCGACTTTCGACTTCTGCAAAGATTGTCTGCTTTCAACTCGATAAATTGTTAGCATAAACCGATATATATCTAATGCCAGCATTTAATTCAACATCGACATTTCCGTCCGGGTTTCGAGTTTTGTATCCCAAATAATAACCCGAACATTTACTCGTACTTAGTGCAAATGTTGGTCCTAAATTCCACATCACTCGACCAATGATCTTTCCGTCCGTCTGTGCATTTTTTTTGTCCCCATAAGTTTAGCATTCCGGCCTACGGTACAAAAAAAAATAAGAAGGTTATTTGGTGAAACCGCAAATAAAGTCGAGGTGTCGAGATTATGATAGAGGTTGACCAATTTGAAAGGTGTTCTCTTTTAAGAGTTTCCAATTTTAAGAGGTCTGACTGTCTATATCGATGCGAATCATCTTCAGTTCATTACTTGTGACGAACACAAAATTGCACTTTCAGATAGACGTACCAAAAAATAACCTTCCCAACTGACACTATAGTCAATTGAAGAAAAAAGAACTGCGATTTAGATCAGATTAATCGATGTCGAAGTTTATCGCTAAGTTTAAACAAGTGGGATTATACAGTTATGTTTCCCTAGTTGGGGGTAACTCGGTCATAACAAATAATTTTGCCGACGTGATAAACAGACTTTTGAGCTTAGACCATATTTGTGAAATCCCTCATGAATAACACGCCCCTAAAACTAATTCATATTTGAGCCATTTACAGTTGAAGGAATCGTGAAGTTCTTAAACAAGATATTTATTGTCTTCATTTATGAAATGTAATGATCAAATTATTATTTAATGAAACTTCTTCAATAATCAAAATGATAGAATCAATCACCAATGTTAATGAAAATTGGAATAAGTGTTTAAGAAAATTTTCAAATCCGCAGACGATTTTCATTGAAAACAATTCGGTTATGTTGTTTGTCTGTTTATTAATTCAGAAACTAATAGGACATTATTTCCGTTACATTTGTAAACCCAGATATATTTTTCTCTTACATGATACTGTAGAATTGTGCATATTCACAATATAGATATCCTTCACGCAATCAAAAGTATTCCTTCTCCATTTGCAATTCTTTTAAATTTTTGCCATGTTTTATTTTGTTTTGAATAATCCCTCAAACCAAAAATTGGCTTTCTTAATTCTTGTTTAACTTTTATGTCCTATTTCTGTTTCATTTTTGATTAATTTGCCATACCCTATGCTAACTTTATCCTTACGCCCACCTCATTTCAATAAAATCTCTAGGAAATTTAGCCATAAACAAAACTAAAAACATATACAAATATACACGTGAAGCAGATAAATAACAACCTCCCTGGCAATAGCATTCTCGCATTCTTACACCATGGCTCTGTTGAAACGACCCTTAACCAAGGAAACGGTGACAATTGCCGAAAATAACAACGCCAGCAAAGTTGACACAGAATATGAAACAGCTGTTAAACGCAAAAAACGCTCCTCACGTGACGATGATGCCAACAACAACAACAATAATAATAATAGTAGTAGCAACGACCATAACACCACCAAATATGATGAACGCCTTTCATTGCCCCAAAAGAAACGTACCTTGAATTCAAATGCCGTTGATCATTTGGGTAAATCTCCTCATGAAGATCAAGATGATGAAACTTTGATTCGTGAGACTCAGGCAGCTTTGAAAAGTCTCTCGGGTAGTTGGCCTGAAGCACGCCATAATCCCTATCGCCTGCCCGAACAGGACGAACAACCACCACCATTTCAAAATCTTTTTGAGGAAAAACAAAAGTATGACCACAAAGTCTACTCACAATACAAGGACAATACTTATTCTTCCTATGATATCTTACGTTTCCACAGACAAAAAGAGAATGACCAGGCTCGTTTAAATATTCCCAGTTGTGGAGAGGAAAACGAAGAGGATCGCAAGAAGAGTGCTTTCTCTCAGGCTTCGGCTTTCAAACCTCCATTAGATATAAAACGTAATGGCCATATGAACTATCCCTCACACTATCAAGGTTATGGGGGATCAAATGCGGACACAACCTCCAATGGTTCTTCCTATCTGAGCTATTCTCCAGTTCTACCACCAACAAGCATACATTCTCATAGTACAGCTTCGCTGTTGACAAATCGTTCGCAGTCTTATGAAACTGGTGAGCGAATATCTTCTGATCCCATAAAACTCGAGACGGAAGTGACGAACAAATCTTCAGATGATGCTACCAAACAATACACCATACTTCAACCAGCTGGTATTGGAAGTCGTGCTGCTTCTGTTATGCAGGATATAAATCGTAATGCTCCTGTGACAAATGGCTTAGTAACCGGCAGCAGTGATACTACAGAATCTCAAATTTCTTCGACAGCCAATCTCATTAGTCCACCTACCTATTCGCCGGGCAGTCTAAATCGTGGTAAGTTTAAGCATTTGCTATTCATGTTGACCTTGTTTAGTTGAATTTTCATTTTAATCATTCGTTTGTTTTACAAATTCTTGATTCTTTTGAGTTTTGGTTATTGAATGAATTGGCGTAAACTTGTGCTTAACTTCTTGTTGCATTGAGTTTACATTGATGAAAATAATGGAAATGATGATGATGATGTGGTGTATGACGAGGGTTAATAGATTTTTGATTAATTTTTAAGAAGATTTTATATAGCACATGGGAGTTGTCTATGACATTCTTAGAATTCGATTCGAACAATACTCATGAAAAGGTGGTGGCGTTTTTCCTATAAATACTTTGTGAAATTGTCTGTTTTATGCATGTCTGAAGATTATAAAGAGCTGATTTATTACGCTCTATAAAGATACTATTTTTCTAAAGAAATGAAAGATAGAACAATTTGTTATACAATATTTGTAGTACCTATAACTATTCACTTGACGTTATATATTGAAGTTGTACTATCCTTTAAGACTTGAAGAATAATTTCATAAGACGTATTATAACATAACGCAAAATATAAATTCAATGAAACCAGGTGGAGTTATAGAAAAGAAAATGCATTATTTTTTTATATGTATTATATGTATTGCTACATTATCCATGGTTATATTTCAATAGGTTTGGAGTTTTAGATGAAGATCAGATTATAAACATTGTGTAAAGTGATATTTAGTAAGTTCTACGATCGATCAACAAGGAATTTATCACCATATATTCAACGTTTCAAGGACAAAATATTTTATTCACTTAAAAATTTCTTAAAGACAGTAAACCAACTCCAGCTTAATACAAATTGAAACATGAAAAATAAAAAATAGAATGAAAAATTATTTTTCATGTTTTTGGGTTCAATAAAGACCTAATCAAACATGTCAAGCATATCTGACCAAACATTGGGCTTTGTACGACCTTAGATCCACCAGCATTTTCTATCTAATAAAAATTTTACTTGTGAAAGTTATTTCATATAACACTAGTTTACACTCAAAATGTACATTTGATGATAATCAACATTTCTTATGTATTTTGAGCTGCTGAATTCGAAAAAAAGCTTAAAAGTTTTTTGTGAAACAGTTTTTGTGATATCCCGTTATTTTTAAATTTTCGCTCATAATACATACAAAAGTATACAAAAGTTGATTTTCATCAAGTGTTCATGATTTTTTTTGTAAACTAGTGTAATTAATTCAGAATTTATATGGGTACATTAAACTTCTTGCGGAATAGCATGTAATGTGTCAAATTAGGATATTAAGAATAAATTTTCATTTCATCACATTGTAATACATACTGCAAGCCTGAGTACTATTCTTTTGGAGAATATTTTCTTAGTTCTCGAATATTTCTAACTCGTGATATATTGTATTTAGTGAAAAAAGAGCGAACATTTAAAAATAACGGGATATCTCAAAAACTGTTCCATAAAAAAATATTTTAAAATTTTTTCGAATTCAGCAGCTCAAAATACATACAAAAGTATACAAAAGTTGATTTTCATCAAATGTTCATGATTTTTTTTGTAAACTAGTGTAATTAATTCAGAATTTATATGCATGTAATGTGTCAAATTAGGATATTAAGAATAAATTTTCATTTCATCACATTGTAATACATACTGCAAGCCTGAGTACTATTCTTTTGGAGAATATTTTCTTAGTTCTGATAGCTATTTCTACAATAGAAAGTCTAGTTAGGGAGAAATTCTAATATGATTTGGCGATACCCGTCTGTTTCTTCTAATAGCATTGCAATCTTCAAAAATGTAGCTATATTGCAAACATATAACCGCAGAATTCTGTCTGTCATCAAGTTAAGTTCATGGGTGGTCTTTATTGCTTTATTCTACATTCTTCAAACTATCTTCTATCTTCTTATGAGCCCAATTATACATATTTTTGGTATTATCTAAAGATTCCAAAATGAAAAGCAAAACCGACTCACATCGTTCGATTTTGTCAATAGAGAGACCATTTTATTTCCAGCAATGCTCCAAATTATTTACTCGTCTGAAGAATACATTTTGTGTGCCTTACTAAATTTTTCTTACGGCGATGATTTCCTCTTGCCATTGACATTTGCACCTAATGACTTTTATAGATGGTGAAAACCAATAGAACGCGATGAAGTCCAAATAACAGGAATATGTGACATGGTCGGTCTGTTAGGTTGTGAATTTTTACGCTTAAAGGTTTTTTTTCTTATTTATCTCCATGTAAATGGCGGAATTTCAACTGGAGATCGTGGAGTTGACCCCATGCCGTATCCTAATTTTGAACTTTTGAGCTTGCAGAAAGTAAATTTTTTGGAAAATTTATAAAAAAAGTGAAAAAATTTATTGTACTCAAGACCTGGAATACTACTCAAAAACCTGGAATATGTATTGCGGCTTAGGTTAGGTTAGGTGGAGTGGCTGCCCGTTTTAGACTTCACAATGTGAGCGTATTGCCAGTGAAATAGTTAATTAATCTTCTCCTATACATTTATTACTGAGAAGATAAAATGTAGGCTTTTATTTTCACGACATTCGTTACAATATGATTACACTAGACAATTATTTCACAGAATGCGTCTAAACAGTCATACCAGCAAAGGTCCCACCAAAAAATACTTCAACAGTAAGAGTTTAGTTGCGCTTTTTGGTATACAAAAATACTAGTTTATGATCATTAGTTTAAGTCACTGCAACCAATTCATGCAGTATAGATGTATGAAAAGTAGTGATGTTTTCTTTAATACCAACAGTGCTATAAAATAGGAAACTCAAGATTATATACCACTTCTGAGCAATAACATATTGCTATCAAAATGACCAATTATATCAGCGTTATGTAATCAAACTAATTTATGATCATTCGTTTACGTTATTGCAACCAATTCATGCACTATAGAGACATGAAATGTAGTGCTGTTTTCCTTCTTACCAACAATGCTATAAAATAGGAAACTGAAATTTATATATCACTTCCGAGCAATATTGCTATTGAAATGAGCAATTATATCAGCGCTATATAGAAACTGCTATAAATCGAGACATCGCCCACAAAAATCAGAGTTGATTCGGTTGTTTTGTAAGCAGTTGGTACTGCCTCTCTCCCTTACAATCCTGCTGAAATAGTGCTCCATTTTTTGGTGGGAATACTGCTGAAATACTGCTCCATTTTTTGCTGAGGTGTTAAGCTCATATTGAATGTAGCAGTATTTTTGCAAATGTTTCGAAGAATTTTCTGCAAACAAGTTTGACACCCATTTTGGTCAAATATTTTCCTAGTATGGTCACTCTCTATACCTTAGATTAAAACCCAAGTCCTTTTATATTATTTTATAAAACTAACAATTGCATCAAGTTTGCTATCGTTTGCTGATTTTGTTTCGGAATATATTAATCGCAATATAATATTGTGTAATATAAGTAAAACATCAAGAAAGATTTCACAGGTTGATATATGAGTACATGTTCTCTAATATAAACTTCATAATGTGATAAAATTACAGGAAGAAACACCATTTTCTTCCAAGGAACCAAATTAGTTCCTTTATAATGGAAAAATATTTAGTCCCTTTCACTTGCAATAAATCATGACGAATAACACCAGTAATGACATATCTTTTAAGTGGTAAAATCTACCTCTAGAAAAAATTGGGTGTAATTAAGGCAATATTTAAAGGGATTGGCGTCGTTTTCAATTTATCTGATGCTCCGTCTCCACCTTACCACACTGGTCCCATTAGCATCTAAAAAGGCAAACAACAGATATTTATCCATAAAACCAGGAAAACAATAAGCACATACTTTGTCCCCCCTTTTAACCTTGGCATGAAGATACCTTTGACATAATGCTTGTTTGTGTATGAAAGGATATTGTGAACCTGTGTGTGCGTGCGTGTGTGTGTGAGTATTTGGAGGCAGTTAAACCTATTTATACACGCATTATAATTATAAGTATTGTTATTATTTGCACATTTTGCTAGCACTTAAAACACGGTGGCGTATGTGAATGGCATTAAAACTAAATATTAACGACACAACGATGGCTATATGCACGAGTAGTCGTTTAGTCAAAGCGAGGGAAATATGAAGATATCGAAGTCAAAGCTTTTAATGCTTTGCTCTTTTGTAAGATAACACAATAGAACTACGAGAGAGAGAGAGACAAGTAAAGAGACTCCCGCCTCATAACCAGTCAAGCGTGGCTAAGTCAAACACAAACAGCACATTAGAGGAATAGTGAGTAGCGTGTAGAAGAGCTGGCAGTGGAGGTGATAGTAGCTCCTTGTTGTTGTATGCGTCTTATAAAACATTGCACAAAAGCCACAAAACAGTGAAACGAGACGAAAGCGAATCTATACACATACACATACAAACATCCATATATGATTGTATGATTTGGTGAATACTTGCCTCTATTAGGAATAACAATGATTTAGACAACTCCAATAATAACAATTTTGTCACACTAATTTCCGTACATTACATTCATAGGCAAAGAGCATGGTGGAAAAAGGATTTTTACCCAGAAAAGACGAATGAATATATCCTTCGAAATAGATGAAGTTTTTGGGTAAAAAAGCATAAGTCTTTAGAAGGAATTTTGTGTGAGTGCGTGTGCGGAAGACACGTTTCATAAACCACTTACGCATATTTATTTTGTCATTATGGCAGCACGATTAGAAAGGATGCAAATGATGGATATCCCAATACAAAACCAAAATATTTTCATAAAAAGGGGATGGCTAAAATGAAGTGTGCACGTACAAGTATGAGTTTGGTTTATCCTTTTCAGGCTAAAAATTTCAATGACTTTTTAAATAGTTTCTTCTTCAGCACCAACACAACAAACAATGACAATAATAAGAAGGCTTTTACTTGCAGGAAAAATGTGTATGGGCTGGGTAAGATTTTTTGTTAGTCTTGTTCTTTATCTTTGAGCTTATTAAGCTTAGACGACTTTTTGTTAGGATTTGCTTTTGTGAGCTAATTAGGTGCTACTGGTGGGTTGATGGTGGTAAAAAGTCTAAATTGATTGACATTTCATAAAAAATTGTTTGTCATTAATATTCCAGTTTGTCTTTTGTATATTCGAGAAAGGGTGCACATATACATGTCACAACTTGAAGGGAATCAAGAACATAAATGAAGGCAGACTAGAAAAACAATATTTGTCAAGCATTTCAAGTATGTCAATCATGCACTGTATGATTTACGATTCAGCAGTGTCACATTGGATGGGTAATATAAAAATTAAAATTTGTTTTTGAATTTTAGAAATAAAAACTTTTTAGGATACATTATGCAAGGCATAGGGTTTCAAGAAAATTTTAAATTTTATACGAAATTAAAATAGAACGGAGATTAATGATAGCACACCAAAATACATAGTTTATGGTTAATTGTATTCATTGTGAGCTGAAATATAATTTTAGTTTTTATATCCCAGGGGATATAGTTGTCCTACTTAGAAAAGGGAGTCCGTTGTCATTGAGCTAAATAGGTTAGGTTAGGTTAGGTGGCAGCCCGATGTATCAGGCTCACTTAGACTATTCAGTCCATTGTGATACCACATTGGTGAACTTCTCTCTTATCACTGAGTGCTGCCCGATTCCATGTTAAGCTCATTGACAAGGGACCTCCTTCTTATAGCCGAGTCCGAACGGCGTTCCACATTGCAGTGAAACTCACTCAGATTCCATTGTCCATTGTGATACGAAGTTCACCACTGTCGTATCACAATGGACTGAATATTCTAAGTGAAGTTGAAATATCGGGCTGCCACTATTTCTAGCCCCTTGATTGTTGCAAACCTTACGAGTTTGAATCTAATAAAACATTTACGTATAGTCAATCGCAGGGCCCAGCCTAAAGTTTCGAAGGGTTCTTGGTGTGTATGAGTATGTCAATGCCTCATAGACTATCCCGATATGACATAGAGACTCGAACTCAATCATATTTTTGAGCATTTCATGATCCATAAGAGTTTTTGAAATTTATATTTTAGTCGCTTAGTGATAACTGTTTCCGGGGCACCTGTACTAGACTCAACAAAAGTCGAATTTATTGTCGTTAAAATATTTTTCGACGGTGGCATTGGCAGAAGAAAAATGCATGAATACATCATCCAAATGCTTGTTGCTTTCGCTGCGAGATAGGCTTTTCAAAAGCAATGATTCCAAAATATTTATATCTCCAAAATTGTTCTAAAGGACCTGGAATTCCCGATCCCATTCGTTCTAATAGATATCCGATCTTACTGAAATGTTGACACTACAAGATGCCTTTGATTTACCGAAATTCTTGAATCAAGCGGTAAATCTATTTACATGTTTCGGTACTTTAAAGAAGAATATTCCCAAATATGATATATGGTAATCATATTTTGTCAAATTTCAATTTTTCTTTCCCATGTGCAACATTATTTTTTCAATCAAGTCAAGTCGGTTCAAATAATTTTACGTCGTGTTGATTTTTATTAAATAAAAGTGCGTAACTAGATCGATTTCTTTAGCGTCGGATTATAATCCGATATCTGTAAATTTTTCATATTCACTCTCCATCTTCAAACTCCTCTCGATAGGTTTGGATCTCATTTAAAACGTTGTTGAATGGAAAAAAACCTCAAAAAAATTTACCTTAAATTATGTTCCCTTGCCTTTAAAATTTTCAAGACCACTCTCCAATATCATTATTACCATCTCCTCTAAGGAATGCTGGTTGTGTGTTTTTAGTTCTATGTCTCAAGAGTATTTATCTTAAATTGGTGGTTTGGTGGTAACCTGCAGATTCCATGAACTTTTAATTTTATCTACCTTAGAATAATATCTTCATGCGTGCTACCTTATATGGAGAATATTTTGGTTTTAATTAAATTCAATTTAGAAAATAAGTTTTTTTTTCTAAAAAGTGACAACCCAACTCTAACCATATGGAAAACGTGTACTCTTCTATGGCAGAGGTATGAGTTTGTTTCTGGAGTTTCATACACAGACTATTTAAAAATTTGTTCCCAAGAACCCATTTACAAAGGACATGCTGATAGTAAAGCAGTCAGTCATTGTTGTTGCTATTGTACTCTCATACATTATTAGAATTTTATAATAAGGATGCGACAACATTCGACAAACTAACACACACAAACACATATACACTGGTAAAGTTTATATGGCAAAAGAGCAATTTTTACTTTTTACCCCTTAGATTGCTTAAAAAACCAAAGTAGTCGGGTTTTTGATATATTTCCAATAGAAGGATATGTGATAAAATGAATGTGAATGATATGTTTGGGTGTGTGTATTATGTGAGTAAATAATTCAAATACTGTTTTCCATCAAATTTTAATTAATTATTTAACTCAAATGTTGTCCCAACAAGAATTTCATTTCCTGCTTATGTAGCGTAGCTCTCATATTCTAAGATTCTGTTTTGATTGACACTTTTTATACCCAAGAAGGCATTTGTGAAAATGGAAATTATAAAATTTTTTTAAGCTGATTTTTTTACTAGGATAATTACATTTTTTATGATACGTTTCCAAATTTTTTGTGAATGTCATTCAACCGAAAACCTAGATTGATATAAAGTTTTGTGTTCATTTTTAGATGGTAACAAATGTCCTACACCAAATTGTTTTGGCCAGGGCCACATTACTGGATTGTATTCCCATCACAGAAGGTATTTTATTCGAAGAGTGTTTAAGGGTTATCAAAAATTTTAAAAATATATACAGGTTTTCAATAGAAAAATGAAAATACATTTTTTTTTTTATTTTTTTTTTTTAATTTTAATTTTGACTTTTGGTGAAAAGCTTATGTGGTCGCCGAATAATAGTGAAATATTTGCAATATTATCTTTAAATAATTGTTTAATAGTTCAATTGATCAAAGAATTTTGCTAATATAAAATTTTTATCCATATCTTTTTTATAATTCGTAAATATTCTACAAAATATAGGATGTTTGTATTATTCAGGTATAAATTAAAATCTAAAAAATTTTATTATATCAAAGGTTTGGAAACTAGTTAGTTTATATCGATATTTAATATTTTAATATAATTTAAATTAAATCTTTGTAATTTTATAATTAATGTTACCATATTGCGTTTCATTTCAAATTTAAAGTTTATAATTTTTTTTAGCATATTGTATATAATTTTGTTTTTTTTTTCGTTTAAATATGATCAACTTCTTTGGTTCTTTTATGGTGACAAATATGGAAACTCGTTATGTTTAGTTTTACAGATTAGAACACTATTATTTGATTTTTTCTTCAGTTGCTTTAATAAGCCTAAATATACATGTTTCAGCCCGGGCTAGTGTAATATTTATAATACTTTTTAATATCCCAGCGAAAAAAAAAATTGGAAGTTCTTCCAAAGGTACAACTTTAAAAGCACTTCCAGAAGATACACTCCCAAAGATGTTCTTTATTTAAACTTTTATTTAAATTTTTTATAACATGGTTTTTTCATACTTTTAATCGATAGTTTTAACTTTTTTTATTTCAAATAGTTTAAAAACAGAGTAAGAATTCATAAAATGGTACAAATCATTTAAATTTTGTCGACAAAAATGCTAAATCCAATCTGAAAAATTTGTGAATTTTTGAAAATATTTGAGGTCAAACGTTTCCGACATGCGTTAGAATCCATTAAAAATTATAAAATATTATAAAAATTGGTTATTTAACAAAATATCACAGATTTTTTAATTTACATCCAAAACATTGAATTCGGATCACACCTAAAGAAGTGATGCAAATTCAGTGCATCGGCTGTTGAAATGGAGAACTTCCGTTCTATGACAAGCCCATTCAACGCTTCTGCGTCAATTTTGCACCACTTCCGGATACAAAAAGAACATTTTCATTACTTTTTTGGCGACGCTTTTTTTCTGGGATACGAATTACCTTGGTAATTATTATGTCAAAACTATCTCGAAAAATTTTAAAAATTTTGTTGCCACCTTTAATATTTTATTTTTTGATTAAATTGAAAAACTAAGCAAACGTATTTCTTGTACATAAGATAATTTTTTAAAACTAAAAATAATTTAAAAAAAATATTTTTTTTATTTTTCAAAATCCAAATTTTTCTGCAGGACCGTTCATGCAAATCATAAGTATGCCTTTGTTCTTAGTGAACTCTGTAAAATGCTTTAAGAAAATCTTTTTGATAACCCTTATTCTATATACTCTCTCGCCCCCTCTCGTTCACTTTGCATTGCAATATAAAATATGATTCTTTCAAATTATTTCAGTTTGTCAGGTTGTCCTAAACGTGATAAGGTCACATCGGAATGTAAGTGAACAAATTTCTTTAAATTACCCAAAATAAATTAGCTTGAAACCTTTCTCACTTACTCTGTCTCTGGCTCTCCTATAAGCGCATGTGTGTGTGTGTCTCTAACCTTTAACTTTGTATACGTATGTGTGTGTGTGTGTGTGTGTGAGTGTAATGCATGATTATTCTCGTAATCCTAGATATTCTCCGAGAAGAAGACTATGACTCTTAAAAAAAAATCAAATCATGCAAATGATTGCTATTAAGATGTCTTAGACTTCTCCATTCTGTTTCTCTTTCTCACATTTTCTCTCTACTCATTTCGCTGTCCCTCTCAATGCGTAACTGTTGTTGTAGGTCTAGTTGTTGATTTAGATTTTGCTTAAATATTTCATTGATGGGAATATTTTCATTCGTTTTATTCTCTCATTAGTATTGGCTTTGCATGAGCAAATAATAAAATGCCCCACACCTGGCTGCAATGGCAGAGGCCATATCCAGCCTCATCGTAGTGTTCATCGAAGTTTATCCGGTTGTCCCAAAGCAGCCAAAGGGGAGGCCAAAAAGCAATTGAAATTACTGATAAACAATGCAGGGCTAGAAAATTCACGTTGTTCTAAAGGTTGGTGGTTTGAACAAATCCATGATGTACTAGAATTTCAATAATTTTTTCGTATTCTTTTTTTTTACATTCTAATCCTTTAACTATTGTTTTTTAACAATGCCCACATTCATATTTTCTCTTTTAGCTCCTTGCGAAACATCGAAGGATTTACATCATTTGGACAAATATAAAATCCCTCCTAGCCCTTATTTGAATAACAACAATAGCAATTGTGTGAATAGCAACGGTTCGGGGAGCATCAGCGGTGGCAACAAGTTGAGTTCCAGTCACTCGCAGGATAACAGCAACGGTAGCTCCACCAGCAATAGTATTAGCAACGGCGGCAGCAATATGCCCATCATCAAATCGGAATTTAGTCCAGTGCCAAATATAAAATCCGAATACAATAAAAGTCCAATGCATTCGTATCTAGCCAATGACAATACAAATGCCTCGGGACGGGCGAATTCCAATGGCACCAGTTCCTCGGTGACGACCGGCAATGCCAGCAGTAGTAGTGGGGCCGGCAACACATCCACCGGAACTCTTCAGCAGCAGCAACAGCAACAGTCGCACAATGATATGAATCGTTTTGTGGGCATGCAATCACATGCCATCAACGATCAACAGAGTCCACACAATGGCCAAACTTTGCATCAGCAACGTGGTCCCTTCATTGAAGGATCTTCCGGTCTAATGATGTCTGCGGGCCAAAACTCCACTTCCGCCGGTGATGGCAGTGAGTCCTATCACAATGACCATCATTCACAGCAAACGAATTCTCAACAGTCGGCTGACCAGCATCAACAACAATACGAACACATGCGCTACAGCCATCATTCCATACCGAATGGGGGCGAAAGTCTGAGTAAACCTCCCTCGGCCTATGGTGGTAGTGAAATGTTGACGAGTAATGGAAATGGCAACAATGGCAGTATTTCACCGAGTTCACGTAACTATGATCCCAATCCACCCACTTCGATATCGTCCAGTGTCTCATCATCCTATGTGGACTCATCGACACCTTCGGGTGGTGGTGGTGGCGGCGGTGTCAGTGGTCTGAGTACAGCCTTTGAACGTTACGATCCCAATTGTGGTGGCCAGAGGCCGGCAAATATGTATCCATATCTATCCCAGTCCGCCGATGATATTCAAGCTCAACAACAGAAATATCTCCAAGATCAGCAGTTGCTCATGGCCAAGGTGGAGCATGATGAGATGGCCAATGGGGGACCTATATATCCCAGACCTATGTATCATTATGATCCCAGTATGGGACCTCTGCCTCCAGGTTTCTCAGCCATTAATCTATCGGTGAAAATGGCCGCTGCCCAGGCAGCAGCTGCTGCAGCCGCATATCAGAATCAGCAAACACAACAGCCCTCCCAAACCTCAGCGGCTCAGCAATCACAATCCCATCAGCAACAACAGTCACAACAGCAACCCAAGCAAAGTGGTTCACCTTCGCCCTCGGCAGCGCCGGTAGTGGATCTGTCCGGATCAACTTCGGTAACCTCATCCAGTCCTCAGGGTTTCAATTCACCAGCTTCGCATAATCAATACAGTCAGCGGATCGGTGCAGGAAGTCCCCAGCCTGGAGCGAGTCCGAATGTAGCCAGTCCTCAAGTGCCAAGTCCCCAGGGTCAAACATTGGATCTGACGGTGAGTCGATTGCCGCACAGCATCATAACCAGCCCTCAGTATGGAGCGCATCCCGATGGCGTAGTGGTAGGTGCCCATCCCCAAGGATTTGGTCCTGGATTGCCGACATCGGCAGCAAATGGTACGATAAGATCTGCTCCAACTCCTCCTCACATGGAACGTGTTGATTTTAGTGGTCCTCCTCCTCGTCCTCATTTAGGCTTTGGTCTCGTTGGTCATATTGGTGGTCCCCGGCCCTATAGTCGTGAATCTACACCGGACAGTGGTGGCTCCCATTACATAGACAGTTATAGGGATCCAAGTGGTAAGTGATTGGCAGTGTGTGCGTTGTGATATCTTGGTTCTATAACTAGGGTTTTTGGGGGGCTTTCTCTCTCTCCCTCTCTCGTTGTTTGATACAGGCTACTCTCCCCATCCTGGCTATGGCATGGTTGTGCAGTCCGATTATCCTCCAGCTGGCTATCATGGTTATGGTGCAGCCGCCGCATATCAATGTAGTAATCCTTATGCCACTGCTGTCGGTCCCGGCGGATATCCGACGCCTGTATCGGGTGGTTATTCGACCAGTCCAGCTTCCTGTTATTCCATGCCACCGCCCCAGCATATACCACAACATGACAAGACAAAGGATAGGTTAGTTGAATGGCAAGTTTCTAACCAATGCTTAAGTTAACACTTTTGGAATACATCTCTTTTTCTCTCCTTAGCAATTTTAAGATTTTTATTTATAAGGAAAAGAGATTAGGTGGGGGATCTGAGTGTGTTTGTGTGGGTGGTGTGTGTGTTTGAAGGACCTTTTGTTTATGCAAAACTACAAAAATCATTATTATGATAATGAAAAATGATGATGCTGAAGTGTTGGTAAGTGTGTGTGTGTATGGGCTACAGGGCAAAATAATCGACTGTCATACAAATGACTTGGGTCCTTGTATTATTATGCCTTGGCTGCTAATGTCCTTTCGTTGGTCTTTGTTTTACTCATATACACACACACAAATACTGTCACTTATATTTTAATATTTATTAAGATATGTGGGATAGCCACATTGGAACAGGGCGGTCATAAAATTTACTGCCCTTCGAGGATAAAGGTTAATCTAAACTAGAAAGGTCTTTTCATTACCACACTTTCCCCACATACACTTACTTTACTTCCAGGGCAATAAACTAAAAAATCTAATTTGTATGTAAAACTAACATCGGAAAAGCATATCTTCTGTCCTCTTTGGTGAGGGAAACTACCGCTTTGTTTGTTTTTTCTTACCAGTCCAGGATTTAACTTCATTGGAATTCATTCAACCATGAATCAATGCCCTTTTTTCACGAGATAAACGAAAGATAAACTTTTCCTCTCAAACTATTTGTACAATTTAAAATTCCTTTTTTTATTTCCAATAAGCCATTTGATTGAAGGGATTAAAGTTTAAGTTTTCAAATTTGATTTGTTTTCCATGGAGAACAAAGGCGAGAATTTGTTCGCAGGAGATAAGAAATTAATCGAGACTTTTCTTTATCCAGTTTGACCGGTTGTCCACGAACGGATCGCAATCATTTGCAACCCCATTCGCAAGAGCTGAAATGTCCCACACCAGGCTGTGATGGCTCTGGCCATGTGACTGGCAATTATTCGTCCCATCGTAGTTTGTCAGGTTGTCCAAGGGCGAATAAGCCCAAGAGCAAACCCAGAGATGGTCAAGATTCGGAACCTTTAAGGTAAAGTCTACTAAGAAGATACCAAGGAAATATGTTTTGATAATTTGATAATTAATTTAGGTGTCCCATACCTGGATGTGATGGCTCGGGCCATTCTACGGGTAAATTTTTATCACACAGAAGGTAAGCTGGAAAAATTATGAAAAAAATTATGAAATTAAAAAAATGGTCTGAGCAATTGAGATTTTGTAGGAAAGTGATTTGAAAGCTTTATATGAATTTTAAGTTTTTTGCTTATAGGAGACATATTATTTCTTCAAAAATGTATATTGAAAAATTTTCTAGAAATAGTTTAATGACTTGAAATTAATACCAATTTAATGGAATTTAATTTATCATATTTTGTGATTGGAGCAAAACTTATTTAATTTGTGAATAAAATTAAATAAATATTGTTGATTTGATTGAAGGTAAGTATTTACTTTTTTGAAGGTTTTGAAAAGAAGAAGTTTAATAATTCTGGATTTTTTTTTTAATATTTTTTTTTTAAATATTATATATATTTGTATGATACTATAAAGATGCATTAGGAGTAAAGCTGCCAGGAAAATATCTAAATTAAATATAAAATTTGCACTTGCTGTAAATGAAATTGTTCGATGTAAGGAGAATCCATACGACGGAATGCATATGCCTACACAGTGTAGTTCAGGATATATGAGGAGAAAACGTTAATCAATTTAAAGTATTTTTTTGTGTATGCTCCTCAGGGTTTTTCAAAAATCGACATTTTTAGCTATATTCATATTCCTTTGGATTTAGCAGAGCGGGATCAACAAAATATGTATCCGTATAAAAAAAGAGCGAGTTTTTCTAGCGGGTGTAGGGAAGATATTGTGGATGGGTCCATTGTCCACCGCCAGTAGAACTTTTCCTTTATCAATTTATTTTACTGACATAAAGTAGGACAAACTACCTATACAATACAGGTCTAAGGTTTTCGGCCCAAGAGGACCAAGCTTAATAGGACTTTAAAGTCCGTACACCTTAGTATTGTTTTCTGGAATTTGCTCCACATTTCGAGCTTACGCTTAGGCATACATATATTTCTCTAAATATTCTTTGGAAAATTGTGTTGAAATACTAGAAATTTATTAATATCTTATCTTTCAATCTCAAATCTTTCAACTCCATAATTTAAAACGAAACACCACATCTTAAAAGTGGATAATTGTCTTGAGTCTTTAGCTATATTAACAAAATAAAATCAAACTTTTAAAACTAGACAAGTCATTCATTTTTGAGAGGTTTCACTGTATATTGATTTTATTTTCGAAAAACACTTAAATATTTGTAATTTTTATTTACTTTTTTGAGATTTTTTATTTTTAATATAATTGACTCATAGATTTCAAATTTACGAATTATTAAATTTTAGAAAAGTGACCGTTTTAGTCCGTTTAGAAAAGCTTAACTCTAAAATACATGCATATGCAGCTGCTTCAAAATTATGAAGAAAATAAAATAATACTTACAGTTGCTCTAGATTCAAATAGAGTAAATTTATTTCCAAACTGATAATACAGCTAAAAGTACAACTATTTTTGTGAAATCTCCTTTGCTTGGCCATTTTGTTAAATTTATTACTAACATGTTAAAACAAAAAAATAATATCAAATGTACTGATTTTAACTCTTGTCTTTTCATTTTTTCGGTTTATGTATGCATTTGTTTTTCGCCTACCGTAATTACAGTGCTTCCGGTTGTCCCATAGCCAATCGTAATAAAATGCGTGTCCTTGAAGCAGGTGGCACAGTGGAACAACATAAAGCCGCTGTTGCTGCTGCCACTGCCATGAAGTTTGATGGTACGTATTCCTGTTACAGCCCCGATGAACGACTACCCTCAACAGCCTACCCTCCTCACTCTCTCCCCACAGGATGTGGCTCAGCCTCACAAGCCATCAAGAAACCAAAATTCGATGAAGTGACCATGGTTTATCCCAAAGGCTATACAGGTAAGTTTTTCCTCCATCCAGAGAAAATTAGAATTAAAGAGAGTAGAAGAGTAGACATTATAAACTAACACCATTAATACCACTACCACCACCACTAGTCAATGTTTAATCTTCTGTTGTGTGCGTGTGCTAACAAATTTCTTTGGTATTTCAAAAAAAAAAAAAATAAAATATTGATAATAATTTTATTTAATAAAAAAATAGAAATATTTTAAGTTCATTTTTTTTTGCTAACTACCACTCACCATCACTAACACTCTAGATTTCCCATTAAAACGTTTTGTCAAGACCCTATGAGGGGAAGTTTCTACAGCTCCCTTGTATCTCTTAGGTCTATTTCTTTACGTTTACGTTTCGAGATTCCTTCCGTTGTTGATGATTTCTCTTTTGTTTTTTTATTTTAGATTATGCGACATTTTGTATCGGTGCGGAATATCTTCTGTAAACAGACAAACAGACATGTAAATAACAAAACCACAATACCAAAATATCAAATATCAGAACTTCAGAACTTGTGTAGATCCAATAAGACCAAATCATATCACATAAGTCAAACAAAAAAACTAAAATCCCAGCCCAAAAAAATTGAGTCAAATCAAGTCAAGTGCCTAAAAGGGTTGACGAAGTGAGAAGCGAGGTAAGCTAGACCAGAAGTTTTATGATTTTTTTTTATTTTAATCCAACAAACATTCACACTCACACTCCACGTAAGATTCACAGTCATTTATTTATACTCACACACATATATACACCCACTCACTTTGTGAACCTTTAAGAGAATAACAATGAAAATTGTTTAGCACACGCTCACCTCACTTAAATTCTTCAAAAACAAAAAAAAGTCGAAAATATTCTTGTGGAAAATTTACATTTGGATCTCTTTCTTTTTGGCGGTTTCATTTTTTCCAGGTATGGACATGATGATGAATGCAGTGGGTGGTAGTGGTTCATCAGTATCGGCGGCTGTTTCAGCTTCCGCTGTTGCAGCCGCTGCTGTCGCTAGCTCATCTACTTCGTCAAATATTCCGCTGGGCACCAGCAGCTCCTCCAGCATATCCAGTGTGACTGCTGGCATGCTGCCCGATAGCCTGTCCCAATCGGTCAGTGCTTCCTCATCGTCATCGTCAACGGCCTCCGCGACAGCAGGTATACATTCAAGTACTACTACTGGTAATGAAACAAATGAGGATCTTAATACTTTAGAGGCTGAAATCACAGAACTGCAGCGTGAAAACGCCCGTGTCGAATCGCAGATGATGCGTCTCAAATCGGACATCAATGCCATGGAGTCACAATTGAACACCAGCGATAGGGTACGTAGGCTCAGGTTCGTTGAGGCAACATAAGTATTTTCTAGTTTAATTCCGTTTGCCTTTTGGAAATACACAATTTTAAATTTCCTTTTATTTTTTGTTGGTTTTCTGTAAATCACAAACCAAATTGCCAAATGCCTGCTAATTTATGATTTGCCTTAGAATTAAAATTCATTTTCATCTTTGTGTGTCATTTTGGATTTCTTGCACTTTTCCTCATTTACTTCCGGTTTTATTCAGTGTCTCCTCATTTCTTGATTTTTTTTTTGTCTTGTAAAGAAATCCACGAAAACCAAGTATTTTCCTTTGTAAGCATGCCTGTGTGTGTGTGTGTATGAACAAGCGTTTGTCTAAACTTTCTTTTAAATTAGTTTTCAAGGACGTCTCAAAAGTCTTGATTTCATTTGAGTTGTGAGACCAAACTTTTATGCACCCCTGGTCGCCAGGATGAACATACAAAAGTTGGAGTTTTCTAACAATAAAACAAACTTTGTTTTAACGCGCCGCCGTAACTTTTTTTCTGTGCCAAACTCGCTGTATCTGTATGCCAGCTAAACTCACAAAACCCAAACATAAAGTTCTAATTTTTGCCACACCGCTTCAGCTTTGTGGATGAGGATGAAGAGGAGGAAGAGGCTCCGGATCCACCCGACTTTCATATCAGAGACGCTGTTGTTATTTAAATTATTACTAACTTGACTTTGTGAGTTTTAAGCCAAAAGCAAATGAGTCAACGGCCCACCCCCGTCTCTATATCCTGCATACCCTTTCATGAGACATAACTTTCTACTGTGTGTCTGTGTGAGCGCGGTTGCTTGTGTGGGTTCGATTTTTTTTTCAAAGTTTATCAATTATTTTTTTTTGTTTTTATGAAAAGTTGCAACTTTTTTTTTTTTTAGTGTTCTAGTTTGTTAATATGTCGTTGACTTTTAGCTAAGAATTTTTATTTTGCTATTTTAAAGTGAGCTAGAGAAAAAGACGTTTAGGGGGTTTAAAATAAAAATATATAGCTATCAATTTGATTTTAATTTTGTGTTATATTTTAGAGCATGAGGTAAAAATAAAAAATGGAACTTGAGTGGAAGTTCATATAGACTCTTTTATTAGTATATGCTGAAATAAATATTTAATATTAAGCAAATCGAAACTAAAGTTCAATAGCACTCTCAAAATAGGAAATATTTTTGGGTTGTTCACAAATGCCCAAATTATTTTTTATTTATTTTTAAACATTTATATTCAACTATACAAAACTGTACGAAAATAAATAATTTCAATATCTCCACATATTTGTCTAGGACAAAAAAAATGTCCAAAGAATAATTCAAAAATGTCTACATCCCTCCTACGTTATTTGGTGTCCAAACGTTTATTGGCCGCAAGAAGCACGTCTCAGTCCAAAGTGTTTGGTTCAGGGTATTGTTTTGGCTCAAGCGCTAGGAAATTTGGACACAAATTGGTTCAAATTTAGATAACATGTAAATATTTGAAATATAATTTAATGGGTTCGGAAGATTACATTTAACCCTGACTCATTTCCGAATTTTCTTATCAGCCATGTTTAAAGGCAATACTGTTGTGAATTTTGTAAGGAATTCTAAGTAGAAGAAACAGAATGAAAATCTAATCTAATTCACTATACGAAGCCAGTCTCGGTCGAAAAATAAACAAAGTAATAATAACTAATCAAAGATCGTATATCGTTTATTCCACAATATCTTCTCGGTAGAATTTCTTACTTGAACAAGAATGTTTGGTAGTCCAAAAATAAAATTGGCAACGCCAAAGTTAACAGACCCTAAAATTTTCCACAAAGTTTGTCATTATACCCATTTCATTTATAGGTTCTTATTTTAGCATATATATATTGGATTTGGTTTCCCGATTTTAGTTTTGAAAATTTAGAAGACACATTCTGATTTGATAATCTCAAACCAAAAACGCGCTAAAGAATAACATATGGGTACAGAGCCCAAAAAGTAAAAGGTCGAATTAGGTAATTTTTTTGTGAGAAATGTTTCTTTCCTCTGAATGGAAATTAAAGGATACAAATTTAGAGATACGAAAATAATAAAAGGTCTGATTTTATTTAGACGAATCCCAAATATTTGAAAACCTACAATATTCTAATCAAGTACAAGTACAATAGCATAAAGACTTGCATCGAAATAATAAAAAAAACAATAATAATCAGCATATTAAATTAATACAACTTTGATTTTATCAAATAATTCCTGATATGTAGATTCATCTTAAAGTTTTATTTTAAAAGATGAGCTCAAACTATTTGTAAAGCATAAAATCCTCTTGATTGAAGACATAATTAGAAAATTCCTCAAATTTCCTACAAATATTTCAAGTTTTTGTTAAAGATAAAAATTTTAGATTGCTTGTGTAAGTTCATTGGGCCATATTAAGATGTCCTCAGCATAAATGCATTCAAAATTTTGTTGAATTTTTTTTTTTCTGGTTCTTTGAACAATTTTCAAAATGGCGTTTGCCAGCTGAATGATTTGAGGGCTACCAATGAAATTTGTCTTCGAATGCATTTGTGCTGTGCATCTGTGGCTGACTCTTCCAGTCCAATATAACACCAACAATTTTAACGACCACAACAGCCAACAACCCCTAAAATTTGTGAAAATCCCTAAAGGTAAAGAATACACATTAAAATGTCCATGCGCGCAAGATGCACTGGAAGTTAAAAGCTCCAACCAATGCCCCCCAAAATCAGTCCTCTCAGCAATTTGCTGCCACCATAACCACCACCCACTGGCCGTAGGCAAACACCAATGCCACACCTTAAGTAAAACAGCCAAACTCATACTCACCAACCAATAGCACCCATTCATTCGACCACCCACCTACTCAACACACAAGAGCCTTGTAGTATAAACCAAACAACAACAACAAATAACGCGCCCCCTCCAACACACATCTACAGCATAACATCTCCCCAACTCTTACATTCGGGTCTCTCGCTCTCTTGCATTCGTGTTTTGCTTTCGTTGAGTCACTCGAGACTGTTTTATCCATCATTTAACCTTTGGCCTCCCAAGAGGGCAGGCATCATATGAACTTGAGGAGAGCCAGATTCTGTGGGTATGTGTGAATTGGTTAGTGCGAATGCGAATGTGAGTGTATGCGTGTGTGTTTATTGACATCTGGAGGCTCCAGTTGTTGTTTTACCAATACCAATGAATGCTGTTGGCAACATCCCTCTAGAGCAAAACCACCCCCAAAACCCCACACCAACATGTATTTGGTGTATATGTGTGTGGGGGGGCTATATTTTTGTTGGAATGTATTTATGTCGACCATATATACATTTATAGCTTCTAGCTTTTTTTCTTGTACAGTACAATGTAAAAGGGCGTCACAATTTACTCCCATAGACTTCTATAGACACATATACATATTTTTTTATATACACATACACATGCATGTTTCCAGAAATTCCTTCATATTTATATTAGTTTTTTTTTTGGTTCTTCCTTTTACTTTTTTTTCACTTTGTATTTTTACATCCACATAAAGTTTTCTTTAGCTCTGTATCATTTGGATTGTATGTGTGAAGAAATTGTTGTTTGTTTATTGGTAAATTGTATATTTATATATAATCGCACACATACCCATGTCCATACACACATGAATAGACACCACACGAGCATCATTACTGGCAACTTTCGAAGAACGCAAGCTTACTGGTACAATTTGATCCTATTCAATTTGTGAATTCTGCCTGCTGCTTTGTTTTGTTACCATGAGAGACCAATAAAATTGAATTAAATTTAATTCAATTGGTTTGGAGATGCATTATGGTATATTTATGTTTAACTCAATACAATTTTAAAATAAATATTAACAAAAAAATGTAAATGGAAATATGACAAACAAAAAAAATATATATATATATATATATATTAATAATCAAAGCGTCAGACATATGTAGATCAGAGATGGTCTGTATCAAACTTTTTTAGGTTTGCGACTGTCGCAAAGTTGTAAACGTCACATACGCGTCGTAAATGTAGAAAAAGTAACAAAAGTCGCAAACTCAAAATACTTTAGTCGCGTCAGCTAGGCAGCGAATTCGATGATATCCAAGACGATGGTATGTGCGAAGAAGTTTCAATTCTTAGCAATGTTCAAAATTTTTGGTTTTAGTCCTCACATTTTCCCTATTGCATTTTGTACGAGTACGTGGTTTTTCTCGTCCTTTCTTAGCTTTAAATTCAGTCTCCTGTCCAATATAACCCCAAGGTATTTTGCACACTCACCAACGGGAATTTCGATACCATCTAAGAAAATAGGCTTGACCGTGGGAAAACTTTCACAAATTTTTGCAGAAACTCACAGCGAATGCTGTCAAACTAAATTAAAAAATGTTCAGGATTTCTTCTATTCAAAATTAGGGTTTCTACAGTAGGTTTACGACTTTTGCGACATACGTATTATACCGTCACAAATGTATGTCGCAAAAGTCACAGTTTGTGACAGGCCAACCCTGATGTAGATACACTCGAAAAAAGATAACCCACCATAAAAGAAAATGTAATTTATTTTAGAAAAGTTTAAATAAATTATTTTATTAATTGTAACATGACTCAAATAAGTTTATAATTTTTGTCACATCGATGAAAATGTTTAAAAATTATTCTCTGTTGTTTAAGAAAACTTCATATTTTGAAGGAAAAAATTGGAGGACAAAGATTTCTTGTTCTGAAAATACGAATGTGTTTTTTTACATAGCACACTGAAAGAAAACCCGTAGGTAAACTAACGCTAAATTTAACTTATTGTTAGTGTAAAAATTATTTGTTTGTAGTGAAACTTTATTATTATTATTATTTTTTCGAAATTTTTTACGGAAAAACACTATCATGGTGCTGTAGGAGCTAATCTGAACCAATTTGTATTATAATCAATTGGGATGTAGAGTTTGATTTCCAACATATTTGTAGCCACCGTGGTGCAATGGTTAGCATGCCCGCCTTGCATACACACCGTGGTGCAATGGTTAGCTTGCCCGCCTTGCATACAATGTCGTGGGTTTGATTCCTGCTTCGACCGAACACCAAAAAGTTTTTCAGCGGTGGATTATCCCACCTCAGTAATTCTGGTGACATTTCTGAGGGTTTCAAAGCTTCTCTAAGTGGTTTCAGTGCAATTTGGAACGCCGTTCGGACTCGGCTATAAAAAGGAGGTCTCTTGGAGGTCATTGAGCTTAACATGGAATCGGGCAGCACTCAGTGATAACAGAGAAGTTCACCAATGTGGTATCACCATGGACTGAATAGTCTAAGTGAGCCTGATACATTAGGTGGCAGCCCTAACCTAACCTAGCATATTTGTACCATTATATTTCTATCTAAACTACAGAACTAATATATAGTGAAAAATCTTAAAGAGGTTTTCAAATTCAGGGACGGCTACAATTTTTTGTAAGGGGTTAAGCCTTTATAAATTTATTATTTCTTCAGACAGGCTGACGGACATTACAACCCAATCATTTTTTGTAAACATATTCTTCTCTGGGTGTTGCATATTAGCATATTTCATAATTTCCCTTTTCCACAAAGTTACCAATCAAAATGAGGGCCCAAGTACAATATAATGGATGACAGCCTTCTAAATTGTTTTGTTTTAGTTTTTCTTAAATCAAATGCACGATATAAAATTACAAATATTTTTTTATTTTATTTTTTTATTTTATTGTAGAATTTTATAGAGCTTTATATTTTTCCTATTCCTATTTTTATTCCAACAAAAATATTAAAAAAGTAATTATTCCGCGAAGACAAACAATAAACAAGTCTTTTTGTATTTTTATGTCTTTCAGGAGACTTCTCCGCTGAGTACTCATCAACAGCGTTCTCTCGCTTCGGTGACTAGCACTGCTGGAGGAACAGCAGCTCTTGCTGCAGTCTCCTCCAGCGGTTCGGCCAGTTCAATCGCGGACTCCACCAACAGCGGCAGTAACGCTCACAGCACCACCAACAGCCTCACGAACTCCTTCACCAGCATCAACCAGCACTTAGGAGGAGGAGCGGGTGGAGGAGGAGGCGGATCCGGAAATGATGAAGGCTCCTCAGGAATCAGTTCCAACTATGACACTTCCTTGACAAGCTCAGTTGGAGGATCATCATCGTCGTCATCATCATCGAACATCAATAACTATTACGAAAGTCTGCGCAATAATGTCATAACACTGTTGGAACACGTGCGAATACCACCAGCTGGTCACAATACAGGATCGACAGGTACTAGCTCTATGCCAAGTGCCACAGGCATGTCCAGTGCATCAAATCAACATTCGGCATATGCTACACATCCTACCTTAATACCACCAGGACCCTTGCCCAGTGCTACGATTTCGGCCAGTAGTGCTGTATCCATGTATGGTAGTTCCATGCATCCATTAGCATCTTCGCATACAGGAGGTATGCATCCGCCACCACCACCTCCACCGCCTCCTAGTCACTCCTCGGCGGCCCATCATCCATACACTGTACATCATCCCGCCGGTTATCCACATCCGGAACCATTCGATTCTTATATCTCCAAATTGCAATCATTGTGTGTGCCACCCGATGTTTATGCCTTGCCCGAAGATAGCGGCAGACCAGTATACGATAGTGTGAAGTCTAGTTTACATCAAGACTACACAGTTATGCCTACACCCATTTAAGGGTTCATCACCATCAATAAGGACAAAATAGTAGACAAAAATTTGTAAATAAAATAAAGTCGAAATAAGCGATAATTATCTAACTCACCCAGCCATGTATAGATCCAGACAATGTCCAAAGAATATCTGCTCTTATTTTTTTCCACTGCACAGTGGGCATTTTGCTGTTAGCAGATATCATTTTGTAAATATCCGAAATTAGGCGAATACATAGCAAATATTATTTAAATACAATTTTTGAATATAATTAAGACTTTTAAAGTGTTTAGGCTTACTGCATATATCAAATATTATTATTCCCAGAAAAATGTAAAATAATTAACAAAAAATGAATTTGTAAATTAAATTGAAATTTTTTAAGAGAGAGTATTCGAATAAAAACACATGTGATTTTTAGTATTCGGTAGTTATGTATGAACAACAGATCTCCAAGCCTCCATCTCAAAGGGTCGCGGGGAATCTTAGCAATGTCCTTTTATAAACTATATTTAATTAATTCCACCCATAGATACATACATACCAAATTACTTGAGAATTAATTTTCTCAAGTATTTTAAATAAAATCAACAAAATAATAATGAATTTGCAAAATTAATTGATAACCTTTAATAACATACGAACCCTATACGAAATCTGCATACGATGAACGAATGCAATCTAATCAATGACTATTACGAGGATTTTTCTTTTCAGTAGATTTAAGTGCAATCCACTTTTTAAGTGCAATACTACAGATTAATTAATTATTTAGGTCCATAAATGATAAAACTGTACATAGCTATCAACACACACATAGACAGAAGTATATATACTTAGTGACATATTTAGGAATTACATGCAAGCCTACATATACGAGTAAATATTCGATGTAAGTATCAGAGTCTCTATTGAGAGGGCTCTTAAAAATATTGCTATTAAAATAAAAACCGAAAGTATTTCAAATAAAATAAAAATTAAATGTTATGTATTAATAAAGTAAAAAACAAAGAAACAATGCAAATAACAACAATTAACAATAAAAGTATTAGTAAATAAATATTACAAGAAATGAGTTTTTATACCGAAAAGGGAGAAAAATTACGAATATCGTATTTTGGACAAAACAACATTTTTTATTTTTGATATTTTACAAAATAAATTCAAAACAACTTTGAAGGGAAAATCGATTTTCGCAGCTTTTATTTAATACCATACACCTAAAAATAGAACTTGAAGGTTTAATGCTCCATAAAGTTTATTCTGGTTACGTACCAGGGATGGTCCGTCGGAAACTACGACGTATTTTATATTCTTCTTTTACGACACGTCAAAAACGTCGGAAATCTTGTAACAAAAATTAATTTTCGACAAAATCTTATCTAATCTTAAAGACCAACCACCATAGACCACATATAATAATTTCCTATGAGAAAATTTAATTTAAGTGTTTTGGAAACTTCCATCTCTGTTATGAACACATGTTAAATTTTGTTTCGATCTGGCAACTCCTTCATATAGAAACAGGTGTTCAAAAAAGGCGCATCCGCAATTTTTTACAATGGAAAAATTAGAAATGCGTGCTGTCATAAAAAAGGTTTATCGGGACAAGAAATTCATAATGTTATGGTGAATGTGTTGGGTGAAAATGCTCCTTCATATGCAGCAGTAAAAAATTGGGTTGCTGAACTTAAACGTGGTCGTACAAGCATTGAAGATGAACCACGTAGTGGACGTCCAAAAACAGCAACAACAACAGAAATTGTAGCCAAAGTGCATGGTATGGTGTTAAATGATCGACGAATAAAAGTTCGTGAAATTGCTAATGTCATGGGCATCTCAAATAATCGAGTCCATTTAATTTTGCATGAAGAACTACAGATGAAAAAGCTTTCTGCAAGATGGGTGCCGCATTTGTTAACAGTCGATCAAAAACGAATAAGAATGAACATTTCTCAAGCTTGTTTGGATCGTTTTAAGCGAAATAAAATGGATTTAAGCGTCGTTTCATAACTGTTGATGAGGCATGGATCCTCCACTATACTCCAGAGACAAAAGAATAATCCAAACAATGGACTGAAGCTGGATGAAGTGCCCCAAAGAAGGCAAAAACAATTCAATCGGCTGGTAAGGTTATGGCAAGGTTTTTATACCCTGCGCCACACTGTGGAACAGGGTATTATAAGTTAGTGCATATGTTTGCAACACCCAGAAGGAGACGAGATAGACACATGGTGTCTTTGTCAGTGTGGGCTCCTGAGTCGATATAGCCATGTCCGTCTGTCCGTGAACACATTTTTGTAATCAAAGTCTAAGTCGCAGTTTTAGTCCAATCGATTCAAATTTGGCACAAGTATGTGTTGGCTCAGAATAGAACCTATTGATTTTGGAAGAAATCGGTTCAGATTTAGATATAGCTCCCATATATATCATTCGCCCGATATGGACTAATACGGTCCCAGAAGCCAGAGTTTTACCCCAATTTGGTTGAAATTTTGCACTAGGAGTAAAATTAGTAGTGTAGTCAAGTGTGCCAAATTTTATTGAAATCGGTTCAGATTTAGATATAGCTCCCATATATAGCTTTCGCCCGATTTACACTCATGACAACAGACGCCAATTTTTGCTCCGATTTATTTGAAATTTTGCAAAGGGAGTAGAATTAGCATTGTAGCTATGCGTGCCAAATTTAGTTGAAATCGGTTCAGATTTAGATATATCTCCCATATATAGCTTTCGCCCGATTTACACTCATATGACCATAGAGGCCAATGTTTAACTCCGATTTAAATGAAATTTTGCACAAGGAGTAGAATTGGCATTGTAGCTATGCGTGGCAAATTTGGTTGAAATCGGTTCAGATTTAGATATATCGCCCACATATAGTTTTTGCCCGATTTACACTCATATGATCACAGAGGCCAATCTTTTACTCCGATTTAATTGAAATTTTGCACAGGGAGTAGAATTAGCATTGTAGATATACGTGCCAAATTTGGTTGAAATCGGTTCAAATTTAGATATAGCTCCCATATATATGTTTTTCTGATTTCGACAAAAATGGTCAAAATACCAACATTTTCTTTGTAAAATCGCCACTGCTTAGTCGAAAAGTTGTAAAAATGACTCTAATTTTCCTAAACTTCTAATGCATATATATCGAGCGATAAATCATAAATAAACTTTTGCGAAGTTTCCTTAAAATTGCTTCAGATTTAAATGTTTCCCACATTTTTTTTTTACTAAAATTGTGTTCCACCCTAGTGCATTTAAATTTTGAGTCTATAGATTTTGTAAAAGTCTATCAAATTCTGTCCAAATCGAGTGATATTTAAATGTATGTATTTGGGACAAACCTTTATATATAGCACCCAACACATTTGACGGATGTGATATGATATCGAAAATTTAGATCTACAAAGTGGTGCAGGGTATAATATAGTCGGCCCCGCCCGACTTTAGGCTTTCCTTACTTGTTTTTTACTAACATTGTGTTCCACTGTAGTGCATTAGCCGACTTAATTTTGAGTCTATAGATTTTGTAGAAGTCTATCAACACATTTGACGGACGTGATATGGTAACGAAAATTTAGATCTACAAAGTGGTACAGGGTATAATAAAGTCAGCCCCGCCCGACTTTAGACTTTCCTTACTTGTTTGTTTTTTGGACTTCAAATGTATTTTATTGATTGACTATCTGCAAAAGGGTAAAACAATAAATTCAGAGTGCTATTGCAAACGTTTGGATCAATTAAATGTACAAAAAAGTCCTGGCTTACAACACAAAAAAATAATAAAAAACGATTTTTTTCTTGGTAATTGTTTTTTATGGAGGCGTTTTGTCCTTAGGAGATTCGAGTTTAAAATGGATACTTTAGATAAACTAAAGTAATGAACTGTTTTTCCTATATTTTCGAATGGACTTTTTTGTGGGTGTAGCAATTCTTGTTAGCGACTACTGTCTTTTACTGGCTTTTAAAGCACTTTAGTACCATATTAAAAACAACAAGTATATATAGCCAAAAGTTCATTGGGGCCGGATCCAGACCACCATGGAACGGATACAATAATTTTTTAATGTCATACATAGTCAATACATAATATGACTATTTTTGCTGCGTGTAATCAATGGTGGAAATTCATTAAAAGCCCTTTAACATTAAAAGCAATTTTACCAACTTATTGTAACATAAAATCCAGTAAATCTTAAACTTGAAAGAGAGTAAAAATAGATTTTTTATCTTTGCTAAAATTAGCAGAAATATACGCGAACGCCATCCAGTACCAAGTTAAAACTTTTAAATCAATTAAAATAATAAATATATTTTATATACTACACTTTTAATTGACTTTGTGAAATATATTGCACGTATGATTTGTGATAATTATCAAAAATCATAAAAAAACATTTTTAGAGTTCGGTCGGAGCAGGGCTCGAACCCACGACCATTGGCATGCAAGGCGGACGTAGCAACCACTGTTCCACGGTGCCCAACTAAATGTTTGCTTCTGTTAAATAAAGTTTGTTTAATCGGCTCGTGGGCGCCGCAAGCTATGCTATATTAATATAACTTATATGCATAATTAGCTATTGATGACAATAACAGCTGCTTAGCTCAGTGGATATTGTGTTGGCTTACAAATTGCATGGTCCGCGGTTCGATTCTCCATCCAGGCGAAAGGTAAAATATAAAAAATTTATAAAATCGTATAATTTCTTCTAAATTGTTTGTATTACAGAAAAAGGTGCTAAGAACTAAAAAACCACGTGGAAATGAGAAAGATGTGAAGGAAAATGCAATTAGCCAGAAAATATTGTTTTTTTGAGTTAATCTTTATGAAATTGTTTTTACATCCTGCAAAAGAATAAACGTTTATCACAAACAGTATATATTTTTCTTCCAAATAAACTTCCTTAAAGCAAAAATCAAATTAATTTAGAAACGAACTTTGTTTGTCTAAAATTTCGTTTGGGAGGAAAGAATTATTTTTTTGCGTGTATACGGGAACTATATCTTAACATGTACTGATATATATATCAAACTTATCACTGCCTTTTATGGACCTAAAATTCCAACTTCACTCAAAAAAAGTGAACTCTCTATTTCACTAAAGCCAATTTAACTTTATTTTAGTTCATGGAATTTTTATGTTTTTGGAGAAAATTTCCTTTATCTTAATATTTTTTTGCTAACGTTAACCAGCAAAAAAAGAGCTTCCAAAAAAGTAGTTTGGATCCCCAATCTGTGATCCGGAAGTCTCCAATAAATTTTACATGGGCTTGTCATAGGACGGAAGTACTCCCTTTTTGCATTGCTTTGGAAGTTGTGCCCTGTAAGTTAATTTGAATGAAAAAATTTAAAAAACGAAAAAAAAAAAAAATTCAACCAATTTCACTTTTTTTTCATCCATATTTTTTATTACACTATTATTTTCCTATTATTTTTTGCAATTTGAAAACCTTTTTCGCTCCGACAGGGGGTTGAACCTGGGTTTTTTGGCACCATAATAGAACGCCTTAGCACACTCAGCCACAAACGCCACTGAACATAAAGCGTCGAAGGTCAATTCAAATGTTTGTGCACGGATGAAAAAGACTGTTTTTCATTTGTTTGGCTATAAACATTATATGTTTGGAACACAAATTTTTAAACACAATATTTTTGAGTGCAAGCATATAATGTTCATAAACTAGCATAACATGTTTGGGACATATATGTTAATATGTTAGAACATATTATGTTTGGGACATAAAATGTTTTTAAATATAATATGCTTGGATGCAAACATATATTAATTTAGAAATAGCCTATAAACATATATGTGTTTAGTAGCTTGGAGCGCTATTTAACAGGGAGCGATATTGAATTAAGTTGGTGGTTGTTGCTTGTTATTACAAAATTAATATTTTATTTTTCCTTGGGCAATTGATCAGCTAATTCTTTGATCCTTACAAACTGTGTGGTCCGCTGTTCGAATCCCCGTCCGGCAAAAGGTAAAATTAAAATAAAAAAAAACATACAATTGAATAATTTCTTCTACAATGTTTGTATTACAGAAAAAGGTGCTAAGAACTAAAAAATCTCGTGGAAGTGAGAAAGATGTGGGGGAATATACAATTGGGCAGAAACAAAATTTTGAGCATTCAGGTCGAAAACCTATGTTGTTAGCACCTATATTACCTGTTTATTTTCATAATTCATTATGATTGTAAATATATAAATAAATAAATAAAATTTTGAGCACAATACTGTTTGGGAGAATTTTTTTTAAGCATATAATATTTTTGGGTGCAAAATGCTTCCAAACATATTATATGTTCGCATAATAACATATTGTTTTTTGGAAGACAACATTATTGAATTTGGATGCAAAAATACAAAATGTTTGGAAATTGACTACCCAAACATATATTGTTTAGACCAATATGCTTTCAAACATATTATATATTGGAAGAGATCAAACATATAAATGTTTGGGCAATAGCCAAAAATGTATATGCTTGAAGCAAAATATGTTTGGGAGTATATGTTACAGAAGCGATTTTTTGTGAGCGTGTGGTATGATCGTAATACGACACCAAATAATAACATTCTAATTGCTTCTCGATATGTTCTTTTTAGTATGAACGAAAAAATAAGAAACACAAGTTCAATTCTCATCAGCGGCAATTTTTTTATCAAAATTTAAAAAAAAAATGTTTTTTTATGTTTAGCATCATTTTTATTTTTTATTTTCGACATATATTTTCGTATAAATATATTTTGTCCATTAAAAATCAAGAAAAAAATTAAATATTCTCATAATATGCAAAACCTTCGCAAAAGAACTTCCATGGAAGCGAAAAAGTCAAACGGCACAGGTTCAAATCCTAACGGAAATGAAATTTATTTTTTTTTGTGGACTTGTCCAAAAGGACTGCATCGGGAGTGGAAAAAAATCATTGGGGGATCCCACGATGCGCTTTAGAAGAAATGTTTGTGGAACAACTTCCACGTTTTTTTGCTGGGTAGTTAATTGAACTAAAGTATGGGAAAAATATATACAAATGAAGCATAAAGATTAGCTAAATTCGCACTTCTCACAATTTGTAAAATTTACTACAAGTGCGCCCATAATGAACTTCGTATGCACGCAAAAAAAATATTTTTTTCTCCCAAACGAAATTTTAGACAAACAAAGTTCGTTTCTAATTTGATTTTTGCTTTAAGAAAGTTTATTTGGAAAAAAGTATATACTTTTTGTGATAAACGTTTATTCTTTCCCAGGATGTAAAAACAATTTCATAAAGACTAACTCAAAAAAAAAGAAACAACAATCTTTTCTGGCTAATCGCATTTTCCCTCACATCTTTCTCACTTCCACGAGGTTTTTAGTTCCTAGCACCTATTTCTATAATACAAAAAATGTAGAAGAAATTATACGTTTTTATAATTTTTTTAAAATTTACCTCGAGAATCGTTGCAACGTCCGCCTTGCATACCAAAGTTCCTGGGTTCGATCACTGCTTGGACCGAACACCAACATTTTTTTTTTACATATATTCCAGATATGTTGTGTTCGGAAGACTATGAAAAGGTTTTCAACGTTACATACTACTATATAAAATGTTTACTATGGAACTGTAAAATGTGTCTTATTAAAGACTTAAAGACAAAAAAGAACAGTGCTTGATATAAACGAAATGAACTGTGTTGTTGGTTCAAAAATAATGTTTTTTATTGAAACAATAAAAATTTTGTAACAAACGACTTTTTTGGTGAGAAAAGTTTAAAATTTTCGAAGAAATACAAAAAAAAACTCTAACAAAAGAAAAACGTTTTCGGTGCACGTTTTCCAATTTTTTTTCTTTGCGTTTGGCACTAAAGACATTCTTGCATTTTTGAACTCCAATTTTTTTCCTTCAAACTACAAAATTTTCTTTAACAAGTGAAAAAAATAATTATGTCTAATAATTTTTCTTTATTTATTTACTTATTTTTGTGATATCGGCATGGTGTTAGGGTTTTAGGGGTTTGTTTAGTTAAAGTTTTCTAAAAATAATCGACATATTCTAAAATTAATTAAAATTTTTCTTCCTGGTGGGTTCACTGTGTTTTCAGTGTTCCATGCCCTTAAGAAGTCAAATCGGGAGATCTATTTATGTTATATGGGGTATATATTAAAATATGGACCGATATACACCAATTTTACCACAGCTCTTTATGAACCCAAAAACCTATAAATTTCAAATTTGAAGCATATTGGATGAAAATTGCTGCTTCCATGTCCTCGAAAAGTCAAATCGGGAGATCGGCCCACATGAGGACTTCGAACTTAACATGCCTGCGGGCAAAAAACATCCAGATAGTTAGACGGATATTGTTAGATTGTCTTAGAATTTCACCTTGAAAATCGATATTTCGATGTGTTGAAAACGGAATGGCAATTTCATTATACCCCATACTCACCATCCTATGGAGGTGGGTATAAAAGCAACCACCCATCTCATATTTATATCTATCTCAAAACATATACACCTAGACCTCGCTTTGCGTCGTTTCGTTTTGCGTTGTTTCGAAGTTGCGTCGCTGTTGAATTAGTGCAAGTTTTCACTTTGCGTCGTTAGATTTTCAAAGTTGCTCTATTATCTATCTCCAATGTTTGCATAGTTTCCCAGCAAAAAAAGAGCTTCCAAAAAAGTAGTTTTGATACCCAATCTGTGATCCGGAAATGGTGCAAACTTGGATCATCTCCAATGAATTTTACATGGGCTTGTCATAGGACGGAAGTACTCCCTTTTTGGATCCTTTGCATTGCTTTAGAAGTTGTGCCCTGGAAGTTAATTTGAATGAAGTAATTTAAAAAGTGAAAAACAAAAGCAATTTTTTTTTTCAAACAATTTCACTTTTTTTTCATCCATATGTTTTATTACACAATTATTTTCCTATTATCTAATTTTTACAATTTGAAAAACTTTTTCGCTCCGACCAGGGGTTGAACCTGGGTTTGCTGGCACCATAACAGAACGCCTTAGCACACTCAGCCACAAACGCCATTGAACATAAAGCATCGAAAGGTCAATACAAATTTTTGTGATATGATCGTAATACGACACCAAGGAATAACATTCAAATTGCTTCTCGAGATGTTCTTTATTAGTATGAACGAAAAGATAAGAAACGCAGGTTCAAATCTCACCAGCGGCAATTTTTTCATCAAATATTTTTCTAAAAAATTATTTTTTTTTTATGTATAAATATACTTTTTCCATTAAAAATCAACAAAAACAAATTAAAAATTCTCGTAATTTGCAAAACCTTCTCAAAAGAACTTCCATGGAAGCGAAAAAGTCGAACGGCACAGGTTCAAATACCAGCGGAGATGAACTTTATTTTTTTTTATTATTTTTTACTTTTTTATTAATTTTCCATTTCTTTTTTTTAGTTTTTATTAGTTTTCTATTTTTTTGAAAAATTTAATTGTCCAAAATTTGCACTTAAAATAGCCTGATTGCGTTCTTTCTAATACTTGTCCACAAGGACTGCATCGGGAGTAGAAAAAAATCATTGGGGGATCCCAAGATGCGCTTTAGAAGAAATGTTTGTGCACTTGTCCAAAAGGACTGCATCGGAAGTTGAAAAAACTCGATGGGGGATTTTGGGATGGGCTTTAAATGAAATGTTTGTGGAACAACTTCCAATTTTTTTTTGCTGGGTTGCCATAGAAACTCATAATTCACTTTGCGTCGTTTCAGTTTGCGTCGTGTTTTTTTTTTTTTTTTTTTTTTTTGGAACGTATCTACGACGCAAAGCGAGGTATATGTGTATTTCGTCGCCGCTCGACATTAGCAGTTTTTTATTGGTTTTTTATGCCTCACACTAGATCGATTGAGAGTTTTTCGAGAAGAACTTTGAATGGCAAGACCCCTAATCCAGCTAACCTATCCAAAATTGGTTACAACAATATACATCTTTAAAATGCGTAGCTGCAATTTGAAACATCAATTAATTTTTCCCAAAATGCATAAAACTCATCATAAGAAGACTTAGTTGACAATGATAAAATGCCATGGCAATAATCCGGATTTCTCATTTTTGGTAGTTATTATTTTTGAAAACTAAACGAAATCGCTTAGTTTTCACATTCCTACTAAAATCCCATATTGGTCATCGTAGTACTTAACTTGATTTATAGTGGCTTCATTAAACATTCCAAACATTTTTACTAATGCCAGAAGGAAGTACTTAATACTTTGCCTTCTACTGACCATTAAACAGAGCCGCAGAATGTGTTGGAGTAAACGTCAATGGGCCTTTGTGAGTGTGTGTGTGTGTGTGAGTGTTCGTTTCATTCATTGGTAAAGGATAATTGCTGGGGAATAAAAATGCGGGTTGCAAATACCTCCATTGGACCATTATTGTAGCCAGAAACTATCTGGCGTAGTTGTAGTTGGTATTTGTTCCCACTTAATAACTGGCAACATTGAATGTCGACCAACACAGTCGTGCAAATGAAATCCAACTTTCAATAACATGGCCTCTATGGTTGTCAGCACTCCATATGTGTGTGGTGGTTACCATATCAGCAGCAGCAGCTGTAGCAGCATTGGACTATGTGTCCAGTACCATAGACCATGGGTCAGAGATAAGTCGACCCAGGCATTTTGTTATTGTTTGTGTTTTTGCCACAAATATTTGTATAGTTACCTTTAATGTGGTGGTACACTTTTCAGTGGTCAACACTCTCCCCATCCTATCTCCTCGCCAACTGCTAAAATGTAAACTAAAATGTTGAAATTTTTATTGAAATTTCTAAAATTGTTGTTTGTGAAAGGACACAAACAAACATTGATTTGAATGTTTCGGAAAACCAAAAACGAGTTTTCCAAAGAAAAAAAAAAGAGGTTGTGATGAAAAACCAATGAAATGGGAGTCTAATGAAAACCAGCTTAGCTACCCCCACCAAACACCTTCGTAGAGACCTTTTGTGCCTTCTCACATATGAGCAGTGCAAGCTTCCAAGATTTATTGTCCACAAGATGTGAGTTATGCAAAATAGAGAACCCCCAAAATCAGACTCCACTACCATCCCTGCTACCATTGTATTTTGGAGAACATGAAAGGGACATTTTGGAAACATTTTACATTTGTCTTTTGTTAATTACGTCCATTTCGATCAGTCCCGGTTGAAATGTGTAAATGTATGTAGTTGTTTTGATTTATTCTTTCCAACAAAAGGGGGTTGAGGGAAAATCTAAAAAAAAAATGTTTTTTATGTGTACGATGGTTTCTTAGATGAGGATTTTTGTTTCCTGGACAGGGAGGAAACTAAAGAGAGAATAATTTCGTATTATATGGTGAAAAGAAACAGCAAGTGGAATAGTTTTGTCTTCATATTAAAAGAAGTCGGTGCACGGTTCATAGTAGTTGGGGCCATCGTGGTGCGATTGTCACACGTAAAGAAAAAAAAGAAACGTTTTTGGAAAACGTGTAGCGAAAACGTTTTTCTTTTGTTAGAGTTTTATGAATTCCTTCGAAAATTTTCAACTTTTACCACCAAAAGAATTCTTTTGTTACAAAATTAGTATTTTTTCAATTAAAAAAAAATAATTTTTGAACGAAAAACACAGTCCATTTCATTTATATCAAGCACAGTTCTTTTCTGACTTTAATTCTTTAACAAGACATACTTTACAGTTTCAGAGTAAAAATTTAGCACAGTAGTATGAAATGTTGAACATCGGAATCTTCCGAACATATCTGGAAGATATGTAAAAAAACTTTTGAGTATTCGGTCCAAGCAGGCATCGAACCCACGACCCGTATGCAAGGCGGACGTACTAACCATTGCTCCACGGTGTCCAACTAAATTTTTGTTTCAGTTAAATAAAGTTTGTTTAATCGGCTCGTGGGCGCCGCAAACTATGCTATATAAATATAACTTATAACCATAATTGCCTATTGATGGCAATAACAGCTACGTTGCAAATTGTATGGTCCGCGGTTCGATTCTCCGTACAGGAGAAAGGCAACATTACAAAAAAAAAAAAAACGAATAATTCTACATTGTTTGTATTACAGAAAAAGGTGCTCAGAACTAAAAACCTCGTGGATGTGAGAACGATGTGAGGGAAAATGAAATTAGCCAGAAAAGATTGTTTTTATACCAACCACCATAAAATGGTGACGGGGGTATAATAAGTTTGTCATTCCGTTCGTAACTCATCGAAATATCGATTTCCGATTCTTGATCAGGGAGAAATTCTAAGACGATATAACCATGTCCTTCTGTCCGTCTGTCTGTCTGTTGTAATCACCCTACAGTCTTCAATAATGAAGCAATCGTGCTGAAATTTTGCACAAACTCGTCTTTTGTCTGCAGGCAGGTCAAGTTCGAAGATGGGCTATATCGGTCCAGGTTTTGATATAGTCCCCATATAAACCGACCTCCCGATTTGGGGTCCTGGGTCCAATTTGCCAGTAATTTTAAATCTAGAGGTATATTATGACCGTAAAGAGGTGTGCCAAAAATGGTGAGTATCGGTCCATGTTTTGGTATAGGCCCCATATAGACCGATCTCCCGATTTTACTTCTTGGGCTTATAGAATTCGCAGTTTTTATTAAATTTACCAGAAATTGGAAATCTAGAGGTATTTTAGAACTTTAAAGAGGTGTGCCAAAAATGGTGAGCATCGGTCCATGTTTTGGTATGGTCCCCATATAAAGGGTGATACGGTCAAAATTTGGTCAAGGGAAAGCGCGTGTAAATCGGTGAAATCGTTTATTTAAAAAATCAAATTAAATTTCTTTTTCAAGTTCAATTAGTATAAAATTCAGGAAAAATATTCAGTTAGGCTTTCGCTTTTCCAAATCCGAATTGCCGGGCCTCACGCTTGACACCTGCCATCAGATTTTGTACAGCCACCTTGTCCACCTTCTTCGCCGCGGAAAGCCAGTTTGCCTTGAACTGCTGCTCGCCCTTAGCAGTTTTTTTGGTCTTCTTTAGGTTCCGCTTGACAATAGCCCAGTATTTCTCAATTGGGCGGAGCTCTGGCGTGTTGGGAGGGTTCTTGTCCTTGGGAACCACCTGTACGTTGTTGGCGGCGTACCACTCCATGGCCTTTTTACCGTAATGGCAAGATGCCAAATCCGGCCAAAACAGTACGGAACAACCGTGTTTCTTCAGGAAAGGCAGCAGACGTTTATTCAAACACTCTTTCACGTAAATTTCTTGGTTGACAGTCCCGGAAGCTATGAAAATGCTGCTTATCAAGCCACAGGTACAGATGGCTTGCCAAACCAGATATTTCTTTGCGAACTTTGACAGTTTTATGTGCTTGAAAATATCTGCTACCTTTCCCCTTCTTTTTGCCGAATAAAACTCCTGTCCCGGAAGCTGCTTGTAGTCGGCTTTGACGTAGGTTTCGTCGTCCATTACCACGCAGTCAAACTTCGTCAGCATCGTGGTGTACAGCCTCCGGGATCGCGCTTTGGCCGTCGTATTTTGTTTATCATCGCGATTTGGAGTCACTACCTTCTTGTAAGTCGATAGTCCGGCTCGTTTTTTGGCTCGATGCACGGTTGTAGACGATATACCCAGCTTATTTGCGGCATCTCGGAGAGGATAGGATTTCGCTTGAAACTACCGGCGACTCTCTTTGTCGTCTCAGCGGCTTCCGGTTTTCGATTTCCCTCCGATCCAGACTTCCTGGCTGTCGACAAACGTTCCCCAAACACTTTAATTACATTTGTAACGGTTGATTTGGCAACGTTTAGCGATTTTGCCAGCTTTGCGTGCGAGTATCTCGGATTTTCGCGATGCGCGAGCAAAATTTTGATACGCTGCTCTTCTTGCTTGGACGGCGTTTTGACAACTGAAGAGTGAATTCCAAAATCAAAATAGGAGCAACATTGTACACACACACACACCTTCAAAATGAGGGGTGTTCAGGTTGTTTAAATGCAAAATTGAAATAATTACGTCAAGTTTATATTGACCAAATTTTGACCGTATCACCCTTTAAACCGACCTCCCGATTTTTGGTCTTGTGCTTATAGAAATCGTAGTTTTTATCCAATATGCCTGCAATTTGATATGACCAACACGTTCCTTTGATATCTTTAAGGCATCTGCTATCTCGATCAACTTCACTTTACGGTCATTCAAAATCATTTTGTGGATTTTTTTGATGTTTCCGTCGGTAACCACCTCATTCGAGCGTCCACTGCGTTCACCGTCCTCCGTGCTCATTTCACCACACTAGAATTTTGCATACCAATCAATTATTGTTGATTTCCCTGGGGCAGAGTTCTGAAACTCATTATCAAGCCAAGTTTTTCTTCCACCGTATTTTTTCCCTTCAGAAAACAGTATTTGATCAAAACACGAAATTCCTTTTTTTTCCATTTTTTCCACAATAACAAAAGTTGCTTCACAAAAGACGCTCTATCTCCCAAACTAATTGACTTACAGACGTCAAATTTTGACACGAATAATTTGAAGGTTGGTACTATATAAAAATAATATGCATTTAATACCAGCGACGCCATCTATGTGTCAGACCGGGGACTTATCAGCCAACCTGTTACTTCCAAATTGTCTAAGAATCAAAAACAAACAAACAAAACCCTAAAAATATTTTAACTACTCCCACCAGCCATCCCAGAATATTTATCGGTACAATGAATACAAATCTTCATACCTTTGGTACAATTTTAGTCTTTCATATATACCTGTCTGATATAACTTGTATACCATCTTACATGTCGCTGTTAGGGTTGCCAGATGTTGGTTGCCGAAATCCAGGACATTGAGCCATACATTTCGGGATTTATCTGGACAAGCAAAAACAGTCGCAAATAGTTGCCCATATTTCATCTCTTGGTAAATTTGCATAAAGACAATGACGTAGTCGTTATTGTCTGCAGACTTTGAAATTCCTAAATATGTTGAAGCCTCTGAAACTTTCTCCCAAGATGGCTGCGATGATTTTATATCAAACGTAAACATTTTTGGTAAAATTTGTTTTTAAAAAAGGAAACCTAAGCTCATATTTATTGGCATATTACTTTCGGGTTTGACAAAAAAAAAAAAAAAACTTAAGATCTGAGATGATAATCTTGTTGCTTTTTGTAGTGCCTTTTGATACTGGAAATTTGGATATCGACATGGACATGGTTTGGGTATATTTCGCATTAGAGTTGAGGATTGTTATAGTGTCACTAAAGCGTCTATGGTAGTGATAGGGATAAAGTCGAACTTTGCAATGTTGGCAGGGAGTATAGACTTGGCTTATGATTTGTAAAAATGCAAATGTGCTTTTATAAAAAGTATGAAAATCCAAAACCAAAAATTTTTTGGAAAGCGATTTAATTTCAAATCGTTTTTTGTTCTAAGTAATGGAAAAAATTAAAACATATGCCTTGAATAATTAAAATTCCGGGATTTTTGGCAAATTTTTGGGAAAGATTCGGGACACTTACTGGAGACGAAATTCCGGGATAATCTAGGCGAATCCCGGCCATCTGGCAAGCCTAGTCACTGTGCCTCGTTCACAGATTCTCGTTTAATTACTCTAATATTTATACCTTGCGCCACACTGTGGAACAGGGTATTATAAGTTAGTGCATATGTTTGTAACACCCAGAGGGAGACGAGATAGACACATGGTGTCTTTGGCAATAATGCTCAGGGTGGGTCCCTGAGTCGATATAACCATGTCCGTCTGTCCGTCCGTCCGTCCGTCCGTCTGTCTGTGAACACATTTTTGTGATCAAAGTCTAGGTCGCAATTTAAGTCCAATCGCCTTCAAATTTGGCACATGTTCCTAATTTGGGTCAGAATAGAACCCTATTGATTTTGGAAGAAATCGGTTCAGATTTAGATATAGCTCCCATATATATCTTTCGCCCGATATGCACTAATATGGACCTAGCAGCCAGAGTTTTATACCGATTTGCTTGAAATTTTGTACAAACATAACACTTAGTCGTATAGTAAAGTGTGCAAAAGTTGATTGAAATCGGTTCAGATTTAGATATAGCTCCCATATATATCTTTCGCCCGATATGGACTTAAATGGCCCCAGAAGCCAGATTTTTTGCCGAATTTGGTTGAAATTTTGCACTAGGTGTACAATTAGTAGTATAGTCAAGTGTGCAAAATTTTATTGAAATCGGTTCAGATTTAGATATAGCTCCCATATATATCTTTCGCCCGATATGGACTAATATGGTCCTAGAAGTCAGAGTTTTGGCCCAATTTGTTTGAAATTTTGCACTAGGAGTACAATTAGTAGTGCAGTTAGGTGTGCAAAATTTGATTGAAATCGGGTCAGATTTAGATATAGCTCCCATATATATCTTTCGCCCGATATGGACTAATATGGTTCTAATAGCCAGAGTTTTGGCCCAATTTGGTTGAAATTTTGCACAGGGAGTAGATTTAGCATTGTAGCTATGTGTGCCAAATTTGATTGAAATCGGTTCAGATTTATATATAGCTCACATATATAGTTTTCGCCCGATTTACACTCATATGACCACAGAGGCCAATTTTTTACTCCGATTTAGTTGAAATTTTGCACAGGGAGTAGAATTAGTATTGTAGCTATGCGTGCCCAATTTGGTTGAAATCGGTTCAGATTTAGATATAGCTCCCATATATATGTTTTTCTGATTTCGACAAAAATGGTCAAAATACCAACATTTTTCTTGTAACATTGTGTTGCACCCTAGTGCATTAGCCGACTTAAATTTTGAGTCTATAGATTTTGTAGAAGTCTATCAAATTCTGTCTAGATCGAGTGATATTTAAATGTAAGTATTTGGGACAAACCTTTATATATAGCACCCAACACATTTGACGGATGGGATATCGAAAATTTAGATCTACAAAATGGTGCAGGGTATAATATAGTCGGCCCCGCTCGACTTTAGACTTTCCTTACTTGTTTTTTCTAAAAATTAAGTAAACTGAAAACTTCGTTTTCAACGGCTACAATATCATGCAGTGCTATTATTTGTTATTTATTCTAAGCAAAATGAAATTATAAAATTTTAATTTTTATTACAAATATTTTAAAACTGTAAAAGAAGATTTTTAGTATTCTTTCCAAACCCGAATTTTTATGAAATACTGGCCTACAAGAATTTTCTAATCTCCATACAAGCCAATAAGAAAAAAAATCTTTAATTTGTTCTTATTAAATTGTTTTCATATCCTGTAAAACAACGTTTTTCACAAAATGTCTACACTTTTCTAAAGTGTATTTTTTTGTCAAAAAGATGGTTTAATTATTATAGTAATAAACTAAAAAATTTCCAGACTCTGAGATATTTTGATTATTCGGCAAATCTAGTGAAGAACTTTGCCAATAGCGGGGAAAACGAAACCCAATGGCCCAGCATGGAAAAACTCACCATTACCCAAAATAGATATCTTGGAAAATGGAGAAAATCACCTCGAGCAAAATAAATTAATTACGAAATGTTAATTTTTGAATAATTGTTCCGTTGCCACCATCATAAATTATAAAGAACAGCCATAACAACAAAACCTAAGGACACAATATCCTTTGCCACCGAAGGGTTGCCACAACACACATGACACATATGAGGTGGGTAAGCACGCAGACCGACCACCTCGATATGTTCTTGGGAGTTGAATGAAATGCCACAGAGAAAAGATGAAAAATGTAATTACATATGAGCTCATAAATTAACCGGCGTCATTTGGCATGGAAGCAACCTGCAGTTTCCGCCAACCAACAACCCTTTCTCTCTATTAGTCATTTGGGCCATGCGAGCAAGTACACACCTATTAGCATCATAAAAAAAATCAACTGTCAAGGATCCGGAAGCTGTTCATTTTCTCGAGTAAAAATCCACGATAACAGTTTCATATCGTGTTTTTCATGGAGTTTCAGTTTTATTTTTGTATCGCTCCATCTTCATTCATGATTTAAACGTTAAGTAATTGTTGGCTGAAATTTTAGCCGACAAATTCATTATTAAAGGGGGGTGGTAGTGGGTGGAGGGTTAAGGCTCCTTCAATTTTGGAAATGATGTGCCATTTATCGAATTTAATAAGCTAATTGTTGTTATTGTGGATATTCCTTGGAGGATTCCATGTGGTCCCCATGCTCGATGGAGACCTATGAGAAATGGCCCCTCATTAATGTTGCTCATTAGCAGCCGCACAAAGGCCATAGGACGAGAGTGTCAACTGCCAAATGATTTTCCATTATTCACTAATAAAACTCATCACATCTTGCACTGAGTACTTGTGTAGTTAGTAAGCCTTTGTCCAATCCATGGATATGAATTTTGGGGGTGAGCGTATTTGTGGGTGTGTGTACGTGTGTATGCTTGCATGGTTTCATGTGTGTTTACTTGACAATTGAACTCTATATCTACTTGTGGTATACGTACAGTGAGATGAGATGGGAAAATAGAGATTTATTCGTATTTTTTTTTAAGGATAGTAAATTTTAAAACAACTTAGGGATAATTCGTTTTTTATCATAACAAAATTTTAGACAGGGAAAGTAGCCATTTATATATGAACAATTTTATTTAAAAGCAAAGCCGACCAAAAAAAAACTTTTTTTCGGGAGATTCAAGTTTAATTCTCTTTGGGTATAGTGAATTACCCGAATTTAATCTGATAATTGGTTTATAGTTTTGCTGCAAGTAGATCCTCTACTGATGAGAAATGTGTTAATTCAACTATAAAGGCAAAAAATTTAGTAGAGACTAATTTGAAATTTTTTTTTCAAAATTTCTGGCTAATTGCATTTTTCTCCATAACAGGTTGGCTGATAAGTCCCCGGTCTGACACATAGATGGCGTCGCTAGTATTAAATGCATATTATTTTTATATAGTACCAACCTTCAAATGATTCGTGTCAAAATTTGACGTCTGTAAGTCAATTAGTTTGTGAGATAGAGCGTCTTTTGTGAAGCAACTTTTGTTATTGTGAAAAAATGAAAAAAAGGAATTTCGTTTTTTGATAAAATACTGTTTTCTGGAGGGAAAAAATTAGGTGGAAGCAAAAACTTGGCTTGGTAATGAGTTTCCGGACCCAGGGAAATCAACAATAATTGATTGGTATGCAAAATTCAAGCGTGGTGGAATGAGCACGGAGGACGGTGGACGCCCGAAAGAGGTGGTTACCGACGAAAACATTAACAAAAATCCGCAAAATGATTTTGAATGACCGTAAAATGAAGTTGATCGAGATAGCAGAGGCCTTAAAGATATTAAAGGAACGTGTTGGTCATATCATGCATCAATATTTGGATATGCGGAAGCTCTGTGCAAAATGGGTGCCGCGAGAGCTCATATTTGACCAAAAAACAGCAACGTGTTGATGATTCTGAACGGTGTTTGTAGCTGTTAACTCATAATACACCCGAGTTTTTCCGTCGATATGTGACAATGGATGAAACATGGCTCCTTCACTAAACTCCTGAGTCCAATCGACAGTCGGTTGAGTGTACAGCGACCGGTGAACCGTCTACGAAGCGTGGAAAGACTCAAAAGTCCGCTAGCAAAGTAATGGCCTCTGTTTTTTGGGATGCGCATGGAATAATTTTTATCGATTATCTTGAGAAGGGAAAAACTATCAACAGTGACTATGGCGTTATTGGAGCGTTTGAAGGTCTAAATCGCGGCAAAACGGCCCCATATGAAGAAGAAAAAAGTGTTGTTCCACCAAGACAACGCACCGTGCCACAAGTCATTGAGAACGATGGCAAAAATTCATGAATTGGGCTTCGAATTGCTTCCCCACCCACCGTATTCTCCGGATCTGGCACCCAGCGACTTTTTCTTGTTCTCAGACCTCAAAAGGATGCTCGCAGGGAAAAAATTTGGCTGCAATGAAGAGGTGATCGCCGAAACTGAAACCTATTTTGAGGCAAAACCGAAGGAGTACTACCAAAATGGTATCAAAAAATTGGAAGGTCATTATAATCGTTGTATCGCTCTTGAAGGGAACTATGTTGAATAATAAAAACGAATTTTGACAAAAAAAATGTGTTTTTCTTTGTTAGACCGGGGACTTATCAGCCAGCCTGTTATTTTTCTCACTTCTGCGTGACTAATTTAATTCTAATCATTTGTTTCTTTTATACAATCAATACAGAAGCAATTATTCGACTTCAACTTTTAGAAACAGAAATTTTACATTTTCAAAATTTTCCCAAGATTTCTATAGGATTCTGGGCATTGTATACTACTTAAGTTTTTACTATGAAACCTCCAAATGGGATTTATTCAAGGTATAAAGCCAGAAAAGAACAGGTTATTAGAAGACGAATTTTTTAGGTACAATCGTCTTCATACCTAAAGCAGGAAAAGCCCCTCACTCAAGTGCGAAGGATTTCCGACCAATTAGTTTATCCTCATTCCTACTTAAGACTCTGGAGAGGATGATAGACGTTTATCTTAGAACTAGCGTCGATTCAAGTTTGCTCTCGAAACGACAGCATGCATACTCGAAGGGCAGGTCTACTGAGACCGCTTTGCATGAACTAGTCAGTTTTGTCGAAAGCTCACTATCTGTCAATGAATACACAATCGTGACTCACTATCTGTCAATGAATACACATCGAGGGGTCATTCAATAACGTCCATCGGAGCTCGATATTAAATGGTCTGGCAACTCTGAATGTTGATCCAGGTATACTTAGGCTGCTAGACGAACTGCTAATGAGGAGACGTATTTCGGCCACACTAGGACAAGCAAACATGCAAAGGTATGTGAACAGAGGCACTCCCCAGGGAGGAGTTCTATCACCTCTTCTTTGGAATGTTGCTATAAATAACCTTCTGGTTTCCCTAGAAAAAGAAAGGATAAAAGTGGTGGCATACGCAGACGATGTGGCGCTAGCAGTCAGGGGAAAATTCCCATCCACAATCAGAGATGTTATACAAAGAGCCCTCCGGATGACTGAGAAATGGGCGAAAGAGAATGGTCTTGGAGTAAGTCCTGCCAATCCAGAATTAGTCATGTACTGCAAAGATCGCAAAACTCCTACGGTTAAGCCCATATCCTAAGGGGGTATTTAAATTCCCTTTGGTGAGTGTGCAAAATACCTTGGCGTTATACTGGACAGGAAGCTGAACTTTAGGCTTAATATTGAAGAAGGGGCGAGGAAAGCAGCTGTAGCTTTGTACTCGTGCAAGAAGGCAATAGTAAAAAAGTGGGGACTAAAACCGAAAATTGTGCATTGGCTATACACGGCAGTGGTTAGACCTATAATGCTATATGGTGTTGTAGTCTGGTGGCCGGCACTTCAGCAACCGACAGGTTTTGATAAAGTTCAGCGTATGGCGTGCTTGGGTATCTCAGGCGCATTCAGTAAGACAGGCACAGATTCCCTTAATGTCATGCTGCATCTATTGCCTTTAGACATTTTGGCCAAACATTCAGCTGCAACAACTGCTGTGCGGTTGCGCGAGCTATCGCTGTGGTCGGAAAAAATGCACGGCCACAGCTCGGTCCTCAAAATAATGCCAGATAACGTAGTGGATTACACTCTGGCGAAACCACTTTTCGACAAAAAGTTTGAAACTCTAATTCCCAAAAGTGAGGCGTGGTATACACAGACACCGGGGAATAAAAGATATATAGATTTCTACACGGATGGCTCCAAATTGGATGGACAAGTGAGTTTCGGAGTATATTCTAAAGATCTGGAACTTCAAATAGCGAAAAGATTACCTAATCACTGTAGTGTTTTTCAGGCTGAAATATTAGCAATAAAAGAGGTGGCGAATTGGCTGAGAAGTAATGTTCCAAAAATTGTTGGCATTAATATATACTCAGACAGTCAACCTGCAATAAAATCCTTGGACTCTGTGTTCCTCAACTCGAAAACGGCCATCGACTGCCGCAAATCTCTCAATGAGATGGCTGAGCAGCGCAATATTCACCTAATATGGGTGCCTGGCCACAGGAACATACCGGGGAACTCGAAGCAGATGAGCTAGCAAGGCTAGGAACTACCTTACATATTCCAGGGGAACTAGAATTTGTTGGTGTGCCTCTGGCTACCTGCAAGCTCTTACTGCGTCGGAAGGCTGTCATGATGGCAAATGTTCGATGGGAGAATTGCAAGGGTTCTAACGACACCAAGCAAATATGGCCCCATTTAAACTTGAACCGCACACTAGATATGCTAGTGTTCTCAAGACATCAGATATCACTTCTGATATCTGCTATAACGGGTCGCTGCCTGATAGGCGAATTTGCAAAAACTATTGGTGCGAAGTATAATGACTATTGTATGAGCTGTCATGATGCGGAGGAAAAGGAATCAATAAAACACCTCTTGTGTGAGTGTCCTGCATTTTGTGTAAGGCGTAATCAAATTTTTGGGGGCATATAGCTTTAGATTACTGGTGGACCTGGAAAACGTTAACATAAGCAGTCTGTTAATGTTTTCGGAACAATCTGGTTGGTTTAACAAAATAAAATAATAGAGAAGGTTCAGTGGTTAAAACTAGAAGTGCCCATATGTAATAGGTACTTTTAGTAAATTGTGGTATCACAATGGATCTAAGTGAGTCTGAAACTAAATCGGACTGGCACTTTAACCTAACGTAACCTAGGTACAATTAGACCACCCAGTTCTTTATAGTTCCAAAGGTACTGCACTTCTCTTACCAATGAGTGCTACCCGATTGTTTACTTCAAAGGCAAGGGACCTCCTTTTTATGATGAAGCTTTGATACAGTCAGCAATGCCAACAGCTTTCCTGAGAAACTACCACTGAAAACATTTTTGATGTTCGGTCGAAACTGGGATTACACCCAGAACTCTTTGGGTGCAAAGCGGACACGATCAGATTTTAAGTCCAGGGTGCAGTCTTCGATTTCTAGGGAAAACGTTTGGCAAATGTAGTTCATTATTTCGACTGGTGCTTAGAATCTTGTATATACCACCCATTCTCTAAGATAATCACTGTGCATTGGAGTTGAGACTACAAACAAAAAGTTTCGAAAGACAATAACCTTTAATGGCATTGCATGGCATGTGAAACAAACGTGCTTTTTTGTTCTTGAGTTTCGTTTGTGAAAAGGATAGCGTCTAGAGTCGTGAGCTGAAGCAGTTTTCTAATTGTGCACTTCCCATTTGTTGACCAATGATTTTCACACACACTACCACTATAGACCCTAATCAATGCATATGTATCCATAAAAGATAGCATACATCTGCTGGTTGGTATGACACAAGTCCTTTGAGGACATCAACAAAATCAAGAAGAGCATCATTTGTAATTTGTTAGTATGTGGGTTTGCACTCCACCCCCCAAAATCGAGAGGAGATATGTGACCTATTGATGAGGACAAAGCATCAGTGTGAGTCTGTCTGCGTGTGCTATGACAGGAAATCCCATGTGGTTGGTATTCTCTCATACGTTCCTTTAGATTTTCTTCAATTTATCTATTCATTCAATCTAGGTATTGAGTGTTTTTCTGGAAAAAGGAGAAAAACACAATTCAACCTTTTTTGCAAGTTTGCTCTCACTTAACTTTACATTTAATTTCGTTTATTCATTCAAATGACCACAAAATGACATTTGCCGTCTAGGAGGGATGGCCGCAAAAAAAGGATGCATATCTTGTCAAACCGGGACATTCAATGTCCCACATAATCTTATGATAGATGATTCTCTTTTGAATTTTTGAAATATCTCTAAGCTTGGCAAATTGATTGTCCATCTTAGAGAACCGAATAAAGGATTGTTTTACGTTGGCATGACATCATACATTTATTCATATTGATTTTGGGCACCTTCTTTCAATACGAAAGTAATTTTTATGACACATGGGTTTCCCCTTCCTTTGTATACCAAATGAAATTTTTCACACTAACGAGAGTTTTTGATTAAAAGTATGACTGGAAACAATTAATTTGGATACATGTTTTGAGCATAAGCGTAGGAAGGCCTCCCCGAACGAGTTCAATCGATCGACTGAAATGCATAGAAACAGCTGTTTTTTGGTTATAAATTCAGCTGTTTGTTTCCAGTTTAGTCGATCCACAGAGCTCATTCGACATACAGAAACAGGCTGTAAAGCTCCCTTATTATATTGTTTAGTGTGGTTTAGTCATCTTAATTAAAAAATAATAATTGGTATTAAAACTATTCTTTCATAAATTAATATCTTAATAATGCTGCAAAAAGGCGTCGCCAAAAAAGAAGTGAAAATGTTCTTTTTGGGTCCGGAAGTGGTGCAAAATTGGCGGAGAAGCGATGAATGTAATAGGAACTCGTCATAGAACGAATATCCACCGTTTCAACAGCCGTTGCAATAAATTTGCATCACTTCTTAAGGTGTGATCCGAATTCAGAGTTTTGAATGTAAATTAATATATTTTCCCAAATAAATAATTTTTATTTATTCGTTTTTTATTTGATTTTTGGTCGACCTTTTGTTAGAATTATATAAATATTTATAAAGACCTCGAGCTTCAAGAAACATTAATTTATACACCCTCAAAAAAATCGCTTCTTTAACATATGTTCCAAACATATTTTGCAGGAAGCTTATATATTATTGGATACTGCCGAAACATTAATATATTTGTTTTATGTGAACATATTATATGTTTGGAAGCATTTTGAGCCCAAAAATATTATATGCTTGGAAGAATTTTTCCCAAAGACGATTGTGCTCATTGCCTAACATACTCGTAATTTTCACTTCCACGAAATATTTTAGTTCTTCGCACCTTTTTCTGTAATACAAATAATGTTGAAGAAATTATTCACTTTTATAAATTTTTTAAATTTTACCTTTTGCCTGCACAGAGAATCGAACCGAGGACCATACAATTTGTAAGCCAACACACTATCCACTGGGCTACGTAGCTGTTATAGTCACCAGTAGATAATTATCGTTATAAGTTACATTTATATAGCATAGTTTGCAGCGCCCACGAGCCCATGCAAACATAACATTATTTAACAGAAACATACATTTGTTTGCCACGTGGAGCAGTGGTTAGCATGTCTGCCTTGCATGCAAAGGGTCGTGGGTTCAATCCCTGCTCCGACCGAACATTTTTTTTAATTTACACATTTATATCTATACTATATTAAATTTTTATAATGAAACTTCGAAATGTGGGTTATTAAAGATTTATAGTCAGTAACAGTGCTTGATATAAACGAAATTGACTGATTTTTGGATAAAATATTATTTCTTTATTGCAAAAATAACAACTTTGTAACAAAAAACTGTTTTTGGTACAAAACTTTAAAATTTGGAAGGAATTAAAAAACTCTAACAAAAGAAGAACGTGGAGTCGAGTAAAAACATACATAAATAAATTTATAATATAAACATAAACTTATTTAGGCGTGAACAGTTTTTTACTAGTATTTAACACCATCGCTCTAAAATGCCTTTTATTTTTCTTTAATAATTCATTTTAAAGAAAATAAACTTTTTAAATTGTTTTAGCTGCAAAACTCGAACTTAATGCCCGTCAACTCCTCGTGGACTACCTATTAATAAAGAGGAACTAAACTTTGTTTTTATACATTTTACTGGGTCATTTTTCACTATTTCCTCCATATTTCATTTTACTGTCCCAACTCTAAAAAGAGTATAGTGCCCTTTCGTTATTTTTATGAAGACCCCTGATTTCTTTTAACGAACCAAGAAAAAAATTGTGCCCATAATGCCAAAATGATAAACAAAACACATGTCCACACATACATAAAATGCTGCTCTCAAGGCGAAAAAATATGCTGTTTGTTTTTCAAAAGTCTATTCTCTTTGTTCCGAATGTCTATTCTCTTTATTCAAATTAAATAATATTTATGGCCTTATCATAAAACAGTTTTCCGAAACAACATACAAGCGGTTTCACAGAAATTGCTCTCATTTCATTCTCTCGCTGTGTTATGTTGATATCTTTTTATTCAACCCTCCCGGTTTCCATCTCTATTTCTTTCTCTCTGTCGCTCTCTGAATAAAGTATCACAACATATATATGTTTACTCGAAATTTGTAAATTTATATATGTTTACATTCACGCATATTATTTTTATGAAACATTCATGCCCCAACATTAAAATATTCGAACATATTAACATATGTGTCCCAAACATTTTGTGTTAATTTAGGAACATTACATGTTTGCACTTAAATATATTGTGTTTTAAAATTGTGCCCGAAACACATTTTGTTTATATCGGAACATATGAAAAACATATTTTTCTAACAGTGTAGTAATTTTTATATTTTTTATGATTTTTAATGCATTCTAACGCTTGTTTGAATATTTTCAAAAATTATCGATTTTTCTATAATGGATTTAATTTTTGTGGCAAAATTTGAATAATTTTTACCATTTTATTTATTCTTACTCTTTTTTTAAACTATTTGAAAAAAGAAAACAAAAATTACGCATTAAAATATGAAAAAGCTGAAGTAAAAAACTTCCTGTGTAGTTAATACAATTAACTTCTTTGTGAGGACATTTTTGGAAGTGCTTTTAAAGTTGTGCCTTTAAAACAAATCCCAATTTTTTTGCTGGGAAAAGTGTGGAACTACTTTTAGTTGCTTTATTATATATTATTTTGATGTCTATTTTTTTATTCTTTTTTATGAAATAAAACTAGGGGGGCTATAGCCCCCCCTGGGAAAATTGTCTAGCTACGCTAATGGTTTTGAGAAAACCGTATCCATATGGGATGGGTTCGGGTGTAAATTCATAACAAGCTGAAAAAGTTAAATCTTATGATCGGTCTATAGGGCGGCCATACGAAAATAAGGGCCGATACACACCATATTTGGATCACTTCTTTGTAGTCCTATAATACTTCTAAATTTTCAATAAAGCAAATTTGATAAAAATGATGCTAGATGCTCAAGAGATGAAACCGGGAGATCGATATATATGGGGGGATTCCAAAACAGGGATCTATACACACCATCTTCGCCACACTTATGTGTGGACATCGGCACACCAGATTATGGGCCTAACGTGCTGGAAATCAATTTCAGGCAAATTGGGAAACAAATCGTGGTGTCTAGATGCTCAAGACCCCAAATCGGCAGGTAACACACAAAAAAATGTTTTCTGATTCAATCACGAAATTAATAGATCCAATTAATTTTTTAATTGAAATGTCTTCAATCACGGAAATGATAGTATCAATTAAAAAATTAATTGACGGTCAATTAAAAAATTAATTGATCCAATTAAACAATTAATTGATACTATTAATTTTGTAATTGATTTTTGTTTCAATTAAAAATTTTGTTGAATCAATTAAATTTTTAATTGAATATTCTTTAAAACTCAATTAAAGTTTTAATTGTAAAAAATTTCGTGAAATTTTTTTCTGTGAACAGTTTTTCTATTTTGAACTTGCAGTAGTTTATAATTGTAGCTTCAACAATTTTTGTTGACTCATGCGTGATTCACGAAAATGTTTTATTTTTTTTTTGTTCTGAACCCATGCCAGTTTAACAGGCGGTCTAAAAAAACAAAGTATGGTAAAGCGCCAATATTCGTTCTAACAGGTTGGCTGATAAGTCCCCGGTCTAACAAAGAAAAACACATTTTTTTTTTCAAAATTCTTTTTATTATTCAACATAGTTCCCTTCAAGAGCGATACAACGATTATAACGACCTTCCAATTTTTTGATACCATTTTGGTAGTACCTCAAAGTAGGCCTCACTTTCGGCGATCACCTCTTCATTGCAGGCAAATTTGTTTCCCTGTGAGCATCCTTTTGAGGTCTGAGAACAAGTAAAAGTCGCTGGGGCCAGATCTCGAGAATACGGTGGGTTGGGAAGCAATCCGAAGCCCAATTCATGAATTTTTGCCATCGTTCTCAATGACTTGTGGCACGGTGCGTTGTCTTGATGGAACAACACTTTTTTATACCCTCCACCATAGGATGGGGGTATATTAACTTTGTCATTCCGTTTGTAACACATCGAAATATTGCTCTAAGACCCCATAAAGTATATATATTCTGGGTCGTGGTGAAATTCTGAGTCGATCTGAGCATGTCCGTCCGTCTGTTGAAATCACGCTAACTTCCGAACGAAACAAGCTATCGACTTGAAACTTGGCACAAGTAGTTGTTGTTGATGTAGGTCGGATGGTATTGCAAATGGGACATATCGGTCCACTTTTACGTATAGCCCCCATATAAACGGACCCCCAAATTTGGTTTCCGATTGCTCTAAGAGAAGCAAATTTTATCCGATCCGGCTGAAATTTGGTACATGGTGTTAGTATATGGTCTCTAACAACCATGCAAAAATTGGTCCATATCGGTTAATAATTACATATACCCCCCATATAAACCGATCACCCAATTTGGATTGCGGAGCCTCTAAGAGAACCAAATTTCATCCGATCCGGCTGAAATTTGGTACATGGTGTTAGTATATGGTCTCTAATAACCGTGCCAAAATTGGTCCACATCGGTCCATAATTATATATAGCCCTCATATAAACCGATCCCCAGATTTGACCTCCGGAGCCTCTTAGAGGAGCAAAAGTCATCCGATCCGATTGAAATTTGGTACGTGGTGTAAGTATATTGTCGCTCACAACCATGCCAAAATTGGTCCATATCGGTCCATAATTATATATAGCCCTCATATAAACCGATCCCCAGATTTGACCTCCGGAGCCTCTTAGAGGAGCAAAAGTCATCCGATCCGATTGAAATTTGGTACGTGGTGTTAGTATATGGTCTCTAACAAACACGGAAGAATTGGTCCATATCGGTTCATAATTATATATAGCCCCCATATAAACCGATCCCCAGATTTGATCTCCGGAGCCTCTTGGAGGAGCAAAATCCATCCGATCCGGTTGAAATTTGCAACGTGGTGGTAGTATAAGGCAGCTAATAATCATGCCAAAATTGGTCCATATCGGTCTATAGTTTTATATAGCCGATCCCCAATCACACAAAAATTGGTCCATATCGGTTCATAATCATGGTTGCCACTCGAGCCAAAAATAATCTACCAAAATTTTATTTTTATAGAAAACATTGTCAAAATGTTATTTCTATAGAAAATTTTGTCAAAATTTTATATCTATAGAAAATTTTGTAAAAATTTTATTTCTATCGAAAATTTTGTCAAAATTTTATTTCTATAGAAAATGTTGTCAAAATTTTATTTCTATAGAATTTTTTTCCAAATTTTATTTCTATAGAAAATTTTTTCCAAATTTTACTTCTATAGAAAATGTTGTCAAATTTTTATTTTGTCAAAATTTTATTTCTATAGAAACTTTAAACTTAATTATATACGTATTTAATCGGCCTTTTTTAGTTTAATATATACCACGTATGGACTATGTAGTATATATTACGGTGTTAGAAAGTTTTAAGATACCTTGCCATCGGCAAGTGTTACCGCAACCCAAGTAATTCGATTTTGGATGACAGTCTTCAGTAGAAGTTTCTACGCAATCCATGGTGGAGGATACATAAGCTTCGGCCTGGCCGAACTTACGGCCGTATATACTTGTTCTTCTTCATATGGGGCCGTTTTTCCGCGATTTCGACCTTCAAACGCTCCAATAACACCATATAATAGTCAATGTTGATGGTTTTTCCCTTCTCAAGATAATCGATAAAAATTATTCAATGCGCATCCCAAAAAACAGAGGCCATTACTTTGCCAGGGGACTTTTGAGTCTTTCCACGCTTCGGAGACGGTTCACCGGTCGCTGTCCACTCAACCGACTGTCGATTGGACTCAGGAGTGTAGTGATGGAGCCATGATTCATCCATTATCACATATCGACGGAAAAACTCGGGTGTATGATGAGAACAGCTGCAAGCACAGCTCAGAATCATCAACACGTTGTTGTTTTTGGTCAAATGTGAGCTCGCGCGGCACCCATTTTGCACAGAGCTTCCGCATATCCAAATATTGATGAATGATATGACCAACACGTTCCTTTGATATCAAAACACGAAATTCCTTTTTTTCCATTTTTTTCACAATAACAAAAGTTGCTTCACAAAAGACGCTCTATCTTACAAACTAATTGACTTACATACGTCAAATTTTGACACGAATCATTTGAAGTTTGGTACTATATAAAAATAATATGCATTTAATATTAGCGACGCCATCTATGTGTCAGACCGGGGACTTAACAGCCAACCTGTTAGGTCCCATGTCCAAAAATATGTAATTTTACTACCACAATTGCCCAAGTTTCCCACAGGCAACTTTTCAATTTTAAAAATTTTTCACTTGTTGTTGTTTTGTAATTCTAAGATATATATTTTGTTTGATACGTACTACAACAGATTTAATAAAAACTTTCAATACTTTTGTACTACTTTTTGAAAAAATCTCATTTATAAAAACTGTTCTCCAAATTCGCAAATATTTTTTATGAGGCATGTGTGTATTAATGAAAATAAACTTTGCTAAATGACAACAAAATTAGCTGTTTTTTTAATTTAAATTAAATAAACCACTTGTAGCTTTCGATAATGTTACATTTTTATGAACAAAAACAACGCGGACAGTTAGTCTCCAAATATAAAAAGTTGCCCACAGGCAACTTTAGGGTCAAAAGGGTTAAGAAAAAGTTTTGTACGTTGATGTATCCGTTATGATTTTGATTTTTAAATTGTCATTTGTTTGTACGTGAAAAGGTTTATTAATGACATCTCTATCCTAATTTTAACTTTATTGGTCCTAGATTTAAATCCAACTTTTTTGGGTGTACATTCCTGGATGGTGGTTTGCCTGTCATTGATAGACGTTTTGTTTTTTCTGCCAAATCTACTAGCAGGTTTATATATTGACCACCACTCTCTGATGACTCGCCTACGTAATGTTTTCCGCTTATTTATTTTTAACGTCTTTCTAAATTAGAAAGACGTTCTAACGTCTTTCTAATTTAATGGAGGCTTTAATAATTATTGTCCATTGTGATGACTTCCATTTTAGCACCTTAAACCTTAATTTTTAGCACCCATTCATTTTTCAATAAAAGTTTTACGCAAATATGCAATTAATGCTTGCATTTTCGCCGATAAAAACAGAGGCTGGAAAATGGACAAATACCACCTCCGCCTTCCGTAATGAGTTCTGTAATTGCTGAGTCGTCGAGTTGAGTCGAGTCATAACATCCCAATGTTTTGTTACAACATCAATGACAGGCAAAGCAATTAGCCCAACAACTCGCCCGCACCCGTAAGTGCTTTGTGATGGTATTTCCTTGCAAGTGTATTTTTTGTTTCTTCCAATTCTTAAATTGTGGAAAAGGCGTCAAGTAATAACAATTACCACACCACGATGACACTCCCACTAGTTAGTTGCGAATCTTGTGAAACTAAGCAAGGGGTAAAATCATTATTCAGGCTGACCAAGAATAATTTCTCTATGGATCCTACTGGGTTAATGAATGCCTTCGTTTATCAGGCATTGGTCTGCGATGACTTGCTCAATGGCTCTGATGTAAACACCAATTATTTATGGATAATCTAACCAGCAATGGGACGTTAATTACTTTTGGTTGTCAGTTGCACCATCGCTTGCTTGCCGTAAACAGATCCTAAACACTTGCGTCCCCCTTACGCCTTTTGAAAATAGTCGGTTTGCAATGGAGTGTGAAAATATGAAGGATTTTCTGGGATGTCCTGCTTTTTTGTTCTGCTGAGTGAAGCAATCGATGGTATTCTTATTCTCGGAGTTTGTAGTTGTGGATTTTTGGTAAAAGTAATTATTTCCCACAGTGTTGTGATGTAAATTTGTAATTAATTATCTTACATTTGCTGTGTTTTTTTTGCAAATGTCATGCAGTAGACATAAAGCAAAAAAAAAAAAAAAAACAAAAAATCAAAACAAAAAAGTCTGCAACAATTTAAAATAGTTAAAACCTGTATTATTGAAAAAGCAGGCATTAGCCTCATAACTAGAATTCAACACATTAGTAACAATTGCTCAAACTAGCCCTCAAGTGGGATTTATTACTATTCAATCATTTTCACAAAATTTTCAACAAAAAATTTAAATCAAATCAATTTCTAAATAGAATTTAATCAACGAAAAAGGTTTTATATACACCCACAAACAAGTGCCATCGAAACTAAAGGACAAATATTTACCAAATAGTTTAGCCAATTTATTTCCATTAAGTTAAATTTCTGTGTGAAATAATAAAATTACGTGTAAACAATCTTAAACAGAAATCAGATATAAATAGATCATTAATTTTACTAATTTTTTAGGAAGTTTTCCTATATTTCTTTTATCTACCTATAATCGATACCTGTCATCGATGTAACAGGTTGGCTGATAAGTCCCCGGTCTGACGCCATCTATGTCGTCGCTAGTATTAAATTCATATTATTTTTATGTAGTGCCAACCTTCAAATGATTCGTGTCAAAATTTGACGTCTGTAAGCATTAGCGTAGCTAGACAATTTTCCTAGGGGGGGGGCTATAGCCCCCCTAGCTAAAAATTTATAGACTGAACTTATGGGTTCAATTATTGTTTTATTTCATAAAAAGAATAAAAAATAGACATCAAAATAATATATAATAAAGCAATTAAAAGTAGTTCCACACTTTTCCCAGCAAAAAACTTGGGAATTGTTTTAAAGGCACAACTTTATAAGCACTTCCAAAAATGTCCTCACAAAGAAGTTAATTATATTAACTACACAGGAAGTTTTTTACTTCAGTTTTTTCACATTTTAATGCGTAATTTTTGTTTTCTATTTTCAAATAGTTTAAAAAAAGAGTAAGAATAAATAAAGTGGTAAAAATTATTCAAATTTTTCCACAAAAATGCTAAATCCATTATAGAAAAATCGATAATTTTTGAAAATATTCAAACAAGCGTTAGAATGCATTAAAAGTCATAAAAAATATAAAAATTATTGTAAAATAATGTTTCTTGAAGCTCGAGGTCTTTATAAATATTTATAGAATTCTAACAAAAGGTCGACCAAAAATCAAATAAAAAACGAATATATAAAAATTATTTGTTTGGAAAAATATCACACAATTTTTTAATTCACATTCAAAACTCTGAATTCGGATCACACCGTAAGAAGTGATGCAAATTTATTACAGCGGCTGTTGAAACGGTGGACATTCGTTCTATGACGAGTTCCTATTACATTCATCGCTTCTCCCCCAATTTTGCACCACTTCCGGACCCAAAAAGAACATTTTCACTTCTTTTTTGGCGACGCTTTTTTGCAGCGTTACTAAGATATTAATTTATGAAAGAATAGTTTTAATACCAATTACTATTTTTTTATTAAGATGACTAAACCAGACTAAACAATGTAATAAAGGAGCTTTACAGCCTGTTTCTGTATGTCGAATGAGCTCTGGGGATCGACTAAAATAGAAACAAACAGCTGAATTTATAACCAAAAAACAGCTGTTTCTATGCATTTCAGTCGATCGATTGAACTCGTTCGACATACAGAAACAGGCTGTTAGTTATTCAACTAAACCATAAGTTCAATCACAGCTCTATTTCATAAATATCAGACTTCAAACATTGCCATCGGCAACTGCTACCCAAGTAATTCGATTGTGCATGAAAGTTTTTAGCGGAACTTTGTGCGATTGTAAAGGGTGATTTGTTAAGAGCTTGATAACTTTTTTTTAAAAAAAAACGCATAAAATTTGCAAAATCTCATCGGTTCTTTATTTGAAACGTTAGATTGGTCCATGACATTTACTTTTTGAAGATAATTTCATTTAAATGTTGACCGCGGCTGCGTCTTAGGTGGTCCATTCGGAAAGTCCAATTTTGGGCAACTTTTTCGAGCATTTCGGCCGGAATAGCCCGAATTTCTTCGGAAATGTTGTCTTCCAAAGCTGGAATAGTTGCTGGCTTATTTCTGTAGACTTTAGACTTGACGTAGCCCCACAAAAATAGTCTAAAGGCGTCAAATCGCATGATCTTGGTGGCCAACTTACCGGTCCATTTCTTGAGATGAATTGTTCTCCGAAGTTTTCCCTCAAAATGACCATAGAATCGCGAGCTGTGTGGCATGTAGCGCCATCTTGTTGAAACCACATGTCAACCAAGTTCAGTTCTTCCATTTTTGGCAACAAAAAGTTTGTTAGCATCGAACGATAGCGATCGCCATTCACCGTAACGTTGCGTCCAACAGCATCTTTGAAAAAATACGGTCCAATGATTTCACCAGCGTACAAACCACACCAAACAGTGCATTTTTCGGGATGCATGGGCAGTTCTTGAACGGCTTCTGGTTGCTCTTCACTCCAAATGCGGCAATTTTGCTTATTTACGTAGCCATTCAACCAGAAATGAGCCTCATCGCTGAACAAAATTTGTCGATAAAAAAGCGGATTTTCTGCCACTGATTTTGGTAATAAAATTCAATGATTTGCAAGCGTTGCTCGTTAGTAAGTCTATTCATGATGAAATGTCAAAGCATACTGAGCATCTTTCTCTTTGACACCATGTCTGAAATCCCACGTGATCTGTCAAATACTAATGCATGAAAATCCTAACCTCAAAAGAATCACCCTTTATATACTTGTCTCATTTTTATAAAAATATAAAATCGTAAATAGGTTTTCAAATTCTGGGGGGCTAAATTTTTTCTGGGGGGGTCTAAGCCCCCTCCCCAGAGGCCTTCCTACGCTTATGTCTGTAAGTCAATTAGTTTGTGAGTAGAGCGTCTTTTGTGAAGCAACTTTTGTTATTGTGAAAAAATGGAAAAAAGGAATTTCGTGTTTTGGTAAAATACTGTTTTCTGAAGGGAAAAAATACGGTGGAAGCAAAATCTTGGCTTGATAATGTGTTTCCGGACTCTGCCCCAGGGAAATCAACAATAATTGATTGGCATGCAAAATTCAAGCGTGGTGAAATGAGCACGGAGGACGGTGAACGCAGTGGACGCCCGAAAGAGGTGGTTACCGACGAAAACAACAAAAAAAATCCACAAAATGTTTTTGAATGACCGTAAAATGAAGTTGATCGAGATAGCAGAGGCCTTAAAGATATTAAAGGAACGTGTTGGTCATATCATGCATCAATATTTGGATATGCGGAAGCTCCCCAATAAACACAAACGTTTGAAAAATGCTAAATTTCAACAATTTTTCAAACATTTTTTCAAAGGATTAGGGTAATATTCAAGTTGAGAAATTGTTGAGAAAATCGCGTTCTCAACAAAAAACAGACATTACCCTCAACAGTGAAATTCAACACATTAGCAATAATATCTCAAGTGTTATCCTCAAATTGAAATGCATCGCTACTCAATAATTTGTCAAACTATTTTCGATGCGAGTCAAATTCAAAATTAACATCGTTGCAAATACTTTTCAACCTAAATTTGTATGAATGATATCCCCACTTCAAATTGAAAGTCAAAGCCAAAATTCTATGAATTTTGTATAATTTATTCATTTTCATCAAAATAAAATATATAATAATACACTACACTACATAATACACTAAAATACCAATTGATAAATAATAATCTTATTAAACATATCAACAAATAAGAACAAAAAAACAAACAAACAACAAAACTTTAAATATCTTAAACATTATTAGTAAACACTTTTGCATTGATAATTCGTTTTCCTTCCTTTTGGTGTCATAAAACAGCATTAAAATTTATTAACATGCGGGCAAGTTGAAATTAGGAACGTACTGGACCGCGTGTTAGAATTGATTTCCAGCAGAAGGAATTCACAAAATATCCATTTTAAACTGATAATAGCATATGAATTAAACTGATGATGTGATGCCCATTTTCATACAGAAGTTGTTGATTTCAACAATTTGTTGTTTTTAACCATTTTAATTGGTTGCACTTGTAATGTTTCTGGAAAATTTTTCATGTCGATAAGCCACTCATTTTTCATTGGCCAGCTTCTTAATGTTTGCAAGAATGTAGATTCCAAAGATTTTAGTTTTCTGCAAAGAGATTTAAATTTAGTGACTTCTCTAAAGTGTTGATTTAATTTTTCTATTGACGTACCAATTATTATAAACTATTTGAAGCAGTTCCAGTTAATTGTCCACCATTTTTTCATCGGTCAGCGTTTAAATGTTTTCAAGAACGTAGAATCCATAATTTTAATTTTCTGCAAAGAGATATAAATTTAGTGACTTCCTTAAAGTTTTATTTCATTTTTTTATTCTCACTTACCTATTTTTATAAACTATTTGGTTATTTGTCTAAAATTTTCCATTTTATTTTAATTTCTTGCAATTGACCACGAACTTCGTTGCACAAATAAGTATTGAAAACCACATGGTTTTTTCGTTGCATTTTAGGGTAGTGTTTTGTCAAAGTTTTCTCATATTATATTCAACACCTTTTCAAAGATTTCGTCAACATTTTGGCAAATTGGAAGTAATTCGCAAACAATTTGAAGATGTATTGAAGATGAGCTATTTCAAGTCAAGTTGAATTTATGTTGAAAATTATATTTACCCTCAAACTGAAAAGTTGTTGCATTTGAAAAACGCTCATCCTGTGTTTATTGGGTCTGTGCAAAATGGGTGCCGCGAGAGCTCATATTTGACCAAAAAACAACAACGTGTTGATGATTCTGAACGGTGTTTGCAGCTGTTAACTCGTAATACACCCGAGTTTTTCCGTCGATTTGTGACAATGGATGAAACATGGCTCCATCATTACACTCCTGAGTCCAATCGACAGTCGGCTGAGTGGACAGCGACCGGTGAACCTTCTCCGAAGCGTGGAAAGACTCAAAAGTCCTCTGGCAAAGTAATCGCCTCTGTTTTTTGGGATACGCATGGAACAATTTTTATCGATTATCTTGAGAAGGGAAAAACCATAAACAGTGACTATTATATGGCGTTATTGGAGCGTTTGAAGGTCGAAATCGCGGCAAAACGACCCAATATGAAGAAGAAAAAAGTGTTGTTCCACCAAGACAACGCACCGTGCCACAAGTCATTGAGGACGATGGCAAAAACTCATGAATTGGGCTTCGAATTGCTTCCCCACCCACCGTATTCTCCAGATCTGGCCCCCAACGACTCTTTCTTGTTCTCAGACCATAAAGGGATTCTCGCATGGAAAAAATTTGGCTGCAATGAAGAGGTGATCGCCGAAACAGAGGCCTATTGTGAGGCAAAACCGAAGGAATACTAAAAAATGGTATCAAAAAAGGTTCTTATAATCGTTGTATCGCTCTTGAAGGGAACTATGTTGAATAATAAAAACGAATTTTGACAAAAAAAATGTTTTTCTTTGTTAGACCGGGGACTTATCAGCCAACCTTATTAATCTATATGTCTCATAAGTTTGTGGGTGGATTTTTTGTATTAGTTGCAATCGTGTTGTTAAACCCCCAAGGCCTCAAATCAAAAAAATATCCCCGATTTGGGGAAAAACCCCAATACTGGCAACACTGTTCAGTGACGCTAACCTTTTGTGAAAACAAAGTTGCCTTATGATTTTCTTATATTTGCAGGATTTGAAATTGCAAAAAGGAGGACAAAATCGATTGGCAGCAACTTATTAAAACTGGAAGATAGAAGATGTAAAAATTACGTTTTACAGATGAGAAAAAGGAACATTACATGGAAATTGGAAATATTATTGATAATAATCTTATATTTCAAGGCCAGTCAATGCTGTTGGTTCGTAATAACTATGTTTAATATATTAATAAAGCTTGTCTTTCATTGAAGAAAATAAGCACATAGAGTTGCCCATTTGAATGAATGACGTTCAAAAAAAAAAAAATCATTCCCTATATGAATTCAATTCAGATAAAATTTTTATACCCTTCACCACTACTGTGGTACAGGGTATAATAAGTTTGTGCATTTGTATGTAACGCCAAGAAGGAGTAATCATAGACCAACCTTTTAGTATACGGATCGGCTTAGAATTAAATTCTGAGTCGAATTAGCGATGTCCGTCTGTCTGTCTGTCCGTCTGTCTGTCTGTTGATGTATTTTTGTGTGCAAAGTACAGCTCGCAGTTTTAGTCCGATTGTCCTAAAATTTGGTATAGGGTCCTGTTTCGGCTCAAAGACGATCCCTATTGATTTTGGAAAAAATCGGTTCAGATTTAGATATAGCTGCCATATATATTTTTCACCGATCTGGTCATAATTGGCGTGTATATCAACCGATCTTCCTCAAATTCCGTACATCCGAATATTTTATGAGTCTCGAAAAACTTGCAAAATATCAGCCAAATCGGTTCAGATTTAGATATAGCTCCCATATATAGCTTTCGCCCGATTTACACTCATTTGCCCACAGAGGCCAATTTTTTGCTACGATTTAGTTGAAATTTTGCACAGGGAGTAGAATTAGCGTTGTAACTATGCGTGCCAAATTTGGTTGAAATCGGTTCAGATTTAGATATAGCTCCCATATATATGTTTTTCTGATTTCGACAAAAATGGTCAAAATACCAACATTTTCCTTGTAAAATCGCCACTGCTTAGTCGAGAAGTTGTAAAAATGAATCTAATTTTCCTAAACTTCTAATACATATATATCGAGCGATAAATCATAAATAAACTTTCTCGAAGTTTCCTTAAAATTGCTTCAGATTTAAACGTTTCCCATATTTTTGTTTACTAACATTGTGTTGCACCCTAGTGCATTAGCCGACTTAAATTTTGAGTCTATAGATTTTGTAGAAGTCTATAAAATTCTTCCAAATCGAGTGATATTTAAATGTATGTATTTGGGACAGACCTTTATATATAGCCCCCAACACATTTGACGGATGTGATATGGTATCGAAAATTTAGATCTACAAAGTGGTGCAGGGTATAATATAGTCGGCCCCGCCCGACTTTAGACTTTCCTTACTGGTTTTTATTATGTACGTTAGTTGTACATAAATATAGGAAAATTTTAACTAATATATAATGCATTCTTCCCATTCCAGTGTCACATCATTCAAACAATTAATAATGTCTTTGGCGCTATACGAAGTTCAACTTTATTCAAAATTAGTTCATTTTAACTTAATGATCATAATAATCATTTTAACTTTATTTATTTTAGCTTTGAAACAAGACACTAACAAATCAGTCATGTATTATTTTACAAAAACTAAATTTTCCAAATATTTTTTATTCATTGGGACTAAAATTGGAGTAAAGTAACTGCTCGTAACACTAAATTTCACAAGTTCACTCTTTTTATATTTTATAGAAAGTTTTACTGAACAAATAGTTGTCTGTCAAAAAACATCCGTTTCAAACACAATCGAGGTTTATTTATTTATTCATTTCGTCTATGGAATAGTACATCCTTTCAGACTACTGGCTAAAAATAAATAACATCTAAAATATTTTTAAATCTTTGTAAATTATAACTAAAATCGAGATCACAGATCAAATTAATTCTATTAAATTCTCTTAAGGCCTTTAAAATTGGTTCATTCATACAATAATTGTTTCTATGCATCGGTATGTTAAACATTTCAACTCTTCTTAAACGTCTACATGGTACATTGAAACTTATTAGATTAAGAATATAAGAACAATCTATAATTCCACAAATAACTTTATAAACAAATAACATAGCCTGAATATGTCTGCGATTAATGAGTGTAGGTAGATGAATAAGCTTACATCTCGATTCGTATGACGTCAAAGGCAAACAGAAGTTCAAAGAAATAAGGGCAAATTTTACGAATTTACGCTGCAATTTCTCAATTCTATTCACTTGTGAGCACATAGAAGGATGCCAAATCAAGTGCGCATATTCTAACTTTGATCTAACGAAGCAAGGTTGTGTTTATTACAATCCCAGTTGAATTTATGTTGATAATACAGCTTACTCTCAAATTGAAATGGAGTTCCATATGGAAACGCCTCATGCTTGTGTTTATTGAGATGGCATAGATTTTACTTATCCACATCGACGCAAATTTAATGAAAATTTGTTTGTCAGAGACATCTAGCGCTTTAGTGTTAGAATGTGTGTGAATGAGTATTATTTATTTTTTCGTAGATGATAATGTAACGTTTTTCTATAGCCCGCATTTTAACTGTACCATTCTTTGACAAATGTGTGAACACATTTGTTTCATAAAATTGTTGAAATTGATTTATTGTAGCATAGACACAAACCATACTGTAGTTAGGACATCGTACAGCAGATGGCATCTGCAACGATTATTTAACCAATAACATAACCTAGACAAATTCGATATAATTTAACAATCGAAGGCAAGTTTTTGAAACCGAGTTGAAAGCAAACTTTAATCTCATAAGAATAAATAGATGAAATACATTTAACATAAGTATTTGAGGAGATTTTCAAAAAATTTTCCTAATGTTATGGCTAATAATGTGAAACAATATTCCAAAAGAACAAAATTGTTCATATTCGAATACAAACATTGAACTCATTCCATTTTTCATGATGCCATTACAATTATAATACAGTGAAAAATTGGAAATGAAGCACTTTCTGTGATATTTTTATTTTTTTTTATTTATTGCGTATAAAATATATTATGATGTTATTCAGTTAATATGTTACATGACAATAGTTTAGAAATTTTCAAATTTATTTTCTACTTTAAAATTTCTATAACAATTTTTTAACAATGTTCGAGAATTATTAGTAGTATGTAAGGTGAAAGACGCGAAAACATTTGAGAAGTTAGTGTTAGTCAACCTTTTGTAGATTTATGGTGCAGCTAGTTCATTTATGTGGCAGTACTGGGAGTCTCTGCAATTTTCCCTAAAATTTTCGGTTAACTTTTTAATGTGGCTGACGGGGACCATACTGGTGCTGAGTAGAATATTATAGGTAGGAATATTGCTTTGTATAGCAGCGTTTTATTCTCTGTGGTCATTTCAGATTTCCTATTTAATAATGGATACAGCATTCGCACGCTTATATTGATTTTATCTATGATGTGAGTTATGTGGTTTTGGAACGTCATTCGTTAGTCTAGGATAACGCCCAGATATTTAACATTGTCTTGCTATGCGATGTTATGGTTACAAAAAATGAGAGGTCTTTGTGGAGTGAGACGCGGGGCTCGCTTTTTCGTGAAATATATTGCTTCCATTTTGGCAGGATTTACAAGTATTTTCCACTTAGTTAGATAGTTGTGTAATTTGCGTAGGGCCGCACTAATATCATAACTTAGGATAGATGTATCATCTGCAAAAATTGAAGTTTTACATCTTGTAAGTGGGGGGATATCAGCCGTAAATAAATTGTAAAGGATGGGCGATAGACAAGATCCTTGAGAACATCCGGCTGTGATACTTCTAGAATTTGATACACCTTAAACGTTCTGTTGTCCAGAAAACTTTGAGTTATTTAAATTAATCCAATTGGAAAATTGAACTCTTTTAATTTGAAACTCAAGTCGTCATGTCAGACGGTGTTGAATGCTTCTTTGATGTCCAATAAGACCATCCCACTTGATTTCCCAAGGCTAAAATTGTTGCAAACCATATCTCTGATTTTCAATAAAGGTTGTGAAGTGTTATGTTCCCTACGCAATCCAAGCTGTGATATATCGGTTTCAAACGTTCATATTTTCTTGTCTTCCGATATTTTTTAACGAAATTATTTATGATGTGTTCCCACTGACTCGTTTTCTTCATTTGTTTTTCCAAAACATTTCACCGTGCACTCAAAATTCAAATATATACAACGTTTGTTCAAAAAAATACCGCGACCGCAAAGGGAGAGTATGTTTAGTCAGAGCATATTCCAAATTAGGGGGGTTCACATTCTAAAATTGACGTATTTTTAAGGAAAACTTGTGTTTTGAACTAGCTTTTTTGTATGGGGAAAACGACTCGTTTTGAAATGCTTATATGGTTAAAACATTTTGAACATGCTTGCTGAGAAGGCCGAATTACAGTGAAATTTTCGATTAAATGTAACCATTTTGTATTTGTCATGTCGAATTATATAAAATAAATATCAGAAGGTACACCAAAAAAAGGTTTACTTGCATCCAAAGATTTTGACCTACCAATAAGGATTTTGGTATTGATTCCGAGCCAAAGATGCGGCTTCTTTAAAACAAAGTATTTTTTTAGCGACCTATCTGGCTTTAAATCTAGGACCAATAAAATTAAAATTAGGATACAGATCTCATTTATCAAATTTCCATTCTCTTTTCGCGGTTTATTAATAAAGGCACAAACAAATGCCAGTTTAAAAATGCAAATTATAACGGATAGTTCAAAGTAAAAAACGTTTTCTTAATTCAAAAAAAAAAAAAAAACTTTAAACCAAAGATGCTAAATCCTCAAAATAAGTCTTAGCCTATATTTGAAGCGTTTTTATCTTAAATCTAAAGTTTAAATATTTGAGTTAATTTAAGGACAATTTCTTTAAATAAAAAATGTGTTTCTTTACTTTAAGGAAAATTTGCCTTTGTTCAAAGACATGCTACAAACTTAAAAAATGTATGTCCTTAATTTATTGAAAAATATTTTGGAAGCAAAGATTATAAAATTTGTTTTAATTATTATTTCATTATTTTGAAGCAATTTGTCCTTAGTATTTTGTAAATTTCGCATCCTAAAATTTAGGTTGCGTAATCTTTAATATTACGTAAATACTTTTTTCAGTGTATATTGCGGAAAGAAATGTTAAAGATTAAGACAAATAAAGTTGCTTATTATTTCAAATGAAACGTGGGAAATGTGTACCGAAGCGGTATCCATCGTTGGTAATACTTCCATCATCCGATCCTATTGATTATTTTTTCTATCAGTGTAGTTTTTGATCAAGAGCCAAAGTTATTATTTTTTTTTCAAAAAGCAAATAATTCTAAGAAAACTTTTTTAAAACCAACCTAAACTAAAAAGTTGACTTTCGAATTTGAAAGCTTTTAGCAAAATATTCGTGTCTTCAACCACTCAAACTTTTCAACTTTTTCACCAATTTCTAATAATGATGAACAATTTGAAAACATTTGAAATCAGTATAGTATTCAATCCTTTTTCACATGTTTGTACTTTTGAGGATGACGATTGATTTGTGGTTATTCCCGTGACCGCTAGGTGTCCCTCGAAATCAACAAAATAATAATAAAATTATGAAACATAAATGAAGGTTAGGTTAGGTTAAAGTGGCAGCCCGATTAAGATTCAGGCTCACTTAGACTATTCAGTCCATTGTGATACCACATTAACTAAAAGTACCTATTACATATGGGCACTTCTAGTTTTAACCGTTGAACCTTCTCGATTATTTTCTTCTGTTGAATCAACCAGATTGTACCAAAAACATTAGCAGACTGCTTAAGTTTACGTTTTCCAGGTCCGCCAGTAATCTGAAGCTATATGCCCCTAAAATTTGCTTACGCCTTACACAAAATGCAGGACACTCACACAAGAGGTGTTTTATTGATTCCTTTTCCTCCGCATCATGACAGCACATACAATAGTCATTATACTTCGCACCAATAGCTTTTGCAAAATCGCCTATCAGGCAGCGACCCGTTGTAGCAGATATCAGGAGTGAAATCTGGCGTCTCGAGAACACTAGCATATCTAGTGTGCGGTTTAAGTTTAAATGGGGCCATATTTGCTTGGTGTCGTTACAACCCTTACAATTCTCCCATCGAACATTTGCCATCATGACAGCCTTCCGACGCAGCAAGAGCTTGCAGATAGCCAGAGGCACACCAACAGATTCTAGTTCCCCTGGAATATGTAAGGTAGTTCCTAGCCTTGCTAGCTCATCTGCTTCGCAGTTCCCCGGTATGTTCCTGTGGCCAGGCACCCATATTAGGTGAATATTGTGCTGCTCAGCCATCTCATTGAGAGATTTGCGGCAGTCGATGGCCGTTTTCGAGTTGAGGAACACAGAGTCCAAGGATTTTATTGCAGGTTGACTGTCTGAGTATATATTAATGCCAATATTGCGTGGAGCATTACTTCTCAGCCAATTCACCACTTCTCTTATTGCTAATATTTCAGCCTGAAAAACACTACAGCGATCAGGTAATCTTTTCGCTATTCGAAGTTCCAGATCTTTAGAATATACTCCAAAACCCACTTGGCCATCCAATTTGGAGCCATCAGTGTAGAAATTTATATATCTTTTATTCCCCGGGGTCCGTGTACACCACGCCTCACTGTTGGGAATTAGAGTCTCAAAATTTTTGTCGAAAAGTGGACTCGCCAAAGTGTAATCCACTACGTTAGGCACATCTGGCATTATTTTGAGGACCGAACTGTGACCGTAGCTTTTTTCCGACCACAGCGACACCTCGCGCAACCGCACAGCCGTTGTTGCAGCTGACTGTTTGGCCAAAATGTCTAGAGGCAATAGATGCAGTATGACATTAAGGGAGTTTGTTCCTGTCTTGCTGAATGCACCTGAGATACACAAGCACGCCATACGCTGAACTTTGTCTAAACTTGTCGGCTGGTGAAGTGCCGGCCACCAGACTACAACACCATATAGCATTATAGGTCTAACCACGGTCGTGTATGGCCAATGTACAATTTTTGGTTTTAGTCCCCACTTTTTCCCTATTGCCTTTTTGCACGAGTATAAAGCTACCGTTGCTTTCCTCGCCCTTTCTCCAATATTAAGCTTAAAGTTCAGCTTCCTGTCCAAAATAACGCCAAGGTATTTTGCACACTCCCTAAAGGGAATTTCAATGCCCCCTAAGGAGATGGCCCTAACCATGGGAGTTTTGCGATCTTTGCAGTACATGACTAGTTCTGTCTTTGCAGGATTTACCCCAAGACCATTATCTTTCGCCCATTTCTCAAGAAGAAACATAAATGAAGAATGGATTCTCTCAAGTTTGAGTTAGTCATAGTCGGGAAAGATTTATTGACTTTTAAAATTATTCTTTCAAATACAAAAAATATTGAAAGGGAACAGGACTGTTAAAAGCGTTGGTACTATGGAAGTGCAAATGAATCAATTATTGCAGCTGTTATCTTGAAAATTCCAACGAGATGATAATAGAGATAATTCTATTATTGAGGACAATTTTGCTTTGTTATTTTGATGGATATTCGATGCCAGTTAAGAAATGGTTTGATATATTTGAGAGTAACGCAGATACATATGAATTACCCGGCAAACAGAAATATGTGCAAGCTAGGGGAAAATGAGCGGATCAGCACGGCCATTTCTAGAATCAGAGCTAGTAACTAACTATGCAGAGCTAAAGTGCAAATTAAGATTGCGAGCGTCGGAGGAATAGAATAGGCTGCAGTATTGAAGTATATTGTTGATGGACTGAGCATTAAAAGTGAGTATAAGTATAGTATATATGGATGTGCGAAATACAAGGATTTAAAGAAGCGATATGAAATTTATGAACATTTGGTAAAATCGGAGAAAGAAGAGGCTACGTCAACTAAGAAACTTTCTGTTGCGACCAAAACCAAAAAAAGAATACTGCTTCAATTCATCCGATCACAAGCGAAGAGATTACGATCAAAGTTTTTTGTTTTTATAATTTTTAATTTTTAAAAAGTAGTGCAACCACCACCACCTGTGGCCTGTTATTGTCTACTCCGGATGTTATTGCTGCAGGTCATTCATCAAAGTTTTCGGTGCAGTTGATGTTTGTGTTCACAATCATTGTTGCACTCTTATTGTTAATGATGGCCATTAACACTCCCGTAATCTTGCAACGTGCCGAATTCTTGAAATTTCATTGTGTCAATGAATTTTGCCTCTGTTAAGCCATTGGGGTGGGTGGATCATAAGTCGTGCGACAGCAGTTAATGGCCAAGTCATTTAGGAGTCTTCATTGCCATCATTGCCATGGCTGCAAGCTTTGTTCTGGTTGTCGGCTCTTAGAAGCTAATAATTGAAACGTGTTTAGCATAAAACCGGAAGCTGGAAGATTTATTGCCTTAACATTTTACACTGGTGGAGTGATTTGAGTTGCTGTGTCAGCCACTAGTGCCGATTTGTGGATTTAACCACCTGCATTTCCTTGCCAACTTTGGCGTGTGAGATTGCAACTGGATTTTCCGTTAATGGTGACAAAGGCAATTTTATACCCGGATTCAAGTCCTTTTGCGCTTGGTTTAAATAAATCGAAAAAGTCGTGGGGAAAGTGGGGAAGACAGCCAATGTTACACGATTAAAGAGAAAGGAGAGTACTCATTTTACGACTTTACTCTGAAGGATGCATCTTTCCGTCCCACGTTTCGTTTTATTCTTTAGTCTCTTTAATTTTTGTGATGTGGTTGACAGTGAGTCGAATGAAAAAGAAGAAGAAAACGACTCTCTCATTGTCGCTTCGGTGGAATGCAATTGTGGTCGTGTGGTATCAACCAGGCAGGCAGACAGTTATCCTTTTGTGAGCTCATTCTTTCGTATCAATCAGTTTGTGACGTCGTCGTAGATTTGTCAATAAGAGAAAAAGCAAACTTAAGATGAACACTTAAAGCAACATCCGACCGATGACATAAAACGAATCTGACATCATCCAAAGACACCAAGCTGCACTCTGTAATGGCAAAACTTCCAAGTTACTGAAGGTGTGACATGGTGCCATTAAATTTACTGATGGTACATTTATTTTATCATTGGATTTGTTTTACCTTGAACTGCATCGGGTGACTTTGTTCATATGTCCATGATTATCACATATTTGATGGATAAATGATAGAGCCATGGATACTGCTGTGGGTATTATTATGAGGTGTTTTTTTGTGGGGGATTCCTCTCAATTGTGTCATACGTTTGAGTTGTTATTACACCTTACACCAAAGAATGAGGGTATAACGTATAACGTTGTGCTACAACAAAATATTGATTTTCGATATATGCTCCGTTAGAGTATACGATAATTTCTTATAATTATCACAAATTTTTACTGAATGCCGCTCGTTTACTGCAGAAAGCCAGCAAACCAGAACCAGAGAGAGACATCAAATTTGACATTTGAGAAATAGAGAAGTTGCAAGATTTTGCTAGAGATTTCTCCAGTAATAAAAAATTGCAAGAGTTAGCACATTAGAGTCAATTAGAAGTAGTAAAAATACCCAGCAAAGAAATTTGGAAGTTCTTCCAAAGGCACAACTTTAAAAGCACTTCCAGAAGATGGACTCCCAATGATGTTCTTTATTTTAAGTTCTTTTCTGTCTTAAACAACTTTGTCATTCCGTTTGTAACACATCGAAATATTGCTCTAAGACCCCATAAAGTATATATATTCTGGGTCGTGGTGAAATTCTGAGTCGATCTCGACCGTCCGTCCGTCCGTCTGTTGAAATCACGCTAACTTCCGAACAAAGGTTAGGTTAGGTTAGGTTATGTTGCAGCCCGATGTATCAGGCTCGCTTAGACTATTCAGTCCATTGTGATACCACAGTGGTGAACTTCTCTCTTATCACTGAGTGCTGCCCGATTCCATGTTAAGCTCAATGACAAGGGACCTCCTTTTTATAGCCGAGTCCGAACGGCGTTCCACATTCCAGTGAAACCACTTAGAGAAGCTGTGAAACCCTCAGAAATGTCACCAGCATTACTGAGGTGGGATAATCCACCGCTGAATCGAACCCACGACCTTGTGTATGCAAGGCGGGCATGCTCCCGTGGTGCAATGGTTAGCATGCCGAACAAAAGAAACTATCGACTTGAAACTTGGCACAAGTAGTTTTTATTGATGTAGGTCGGATGGTATTGCAAATGGGCCATATCGGTCCACTTTTACGTATAGCCCCCATATAAACGGACCCCCAAATTTGGCTTGCGAGGCCTCTAAGAGAAGCAAATTTCATCCGATCCGGCTGAAATTTGGTACATGATGTAAGTATAATAACCATGCAAAAATTGGTCCACATGGGTCCATAATTATATATAGCCCCCATATAAACCGATCCCCCGATTTGGCTCGCGAGGCCTATAAGAGAAGCAAATTTCATCCGATCCGGCTGAAATTTGGTACATGGTGTTAGTATATGGTCTTTAACAACCATGCAAAAATTGGTCCACATCGGTCCATAATTATATATAGCCCCCATATAAACCGATCCCCCGATTTGGCTTGCGATTGCTCTAAGAGAAGCAAATTTCATCCGATCCGGCTGAAATTTGGTACATGGTGTAAGTATATTGTCTCTAACAACCATGCAAAAATTGGTCCACATGGGTCCATAATTATATATAGCCCCCATATAAACCGATCCCCCGATTTGGCTCGCGAGGCCTATAAGAGAAGCAAATTTCATCCGATCCGGCTGAAATTTGGTACACGATGTTAGAATATGGTCTCTAACAACCATGCAAAAATTGGTCCACATCGGTTCATAATTATATAGCCCCCATATAAACCGATCCCCCGATTTGGTTCGCGAGGCCTATAAGAGAAGCAAATTTCATCCGATCCGGCTGAAATTTGGTACATGGTGTTAGTATATGGTCTCTAATAACCATGCAAAAATTGGTCCACATCGGTCTATAATTATATATAGCCCCCATATAAACCGATCTCCAGATTTGACTTCCGGAGCCTCTTAGAAGACCAACATTCATCTGATTCAGTTGAAATTTGGTACGTGGTGTTAATATATGGCCTCAAACTTCCATGCAAAAATTGGTCGAAATTGGTCCATAATTATATATAGCCCCCATATAAACCTATCCCCAGATTTGACCTCCGGAGCACCTTGGAAGAGCAAAATTCATCCGATTCCGTTTAAATTTGGTACGTGATGTTAGTATATGGTATCCAACAACCATGCAGGAATTGGTTCATATCAGTCCATAATTATATATAGCACCCATATAAGCCGATCCCCACATTTTACCTCCGGAGCCTCTTAGAAGAGCAAAATTCATCCGATCCGGTTGAAATTTGGTACGTGGTGTTAGTATATGGTCTCTAACAACCATGCAAGAATTGGTCCATATCGGTCCATAATTATATATAGCCCCCATATAAACCGTTCCCCAGATTTGATCTCCGGAGCCTCTTGGAGGAGCAAAATTCATCCGATCCGGTTGAAATTTGCAACGTGGTGTTAGTATAAGGCCGCTAATAACCATGCCGAAATTGGTCCATATCGGTCTATAGTTATATATAGCCGATCCCCAATCACACAAAAATTGGTCCATATCGGTTCATAATCATGGTTGCCACTCGAGCCAAAAAAAAAAATCTACCAAAATTTTATTTTTATAGAAAACATTGTCAAAATGTTATTTCTATAGAAAATGTTGTCAAAATTTTATTGCTATAGTAAGTTTCGCCAAAATTTTATTTCTATAGAAAATTTTGTCAAAATTTTACTTCTATACAAAATGTTGTCAAAATTTTATTTTGTCAAAATTTTATTTCTATAGACACTTTAAACTTAATTTTATACGTATTTAATCGGCCTTTTTAGTGTAATATATACCACGTATGGATTATGTGCTATATATTACGGTGTTAGGAAGTTTTAAGATACCTGTCCATCGGCTTCAGTAGAAGTTTCTACGCAATCCATAGTGGAGGGTACATAAGCTTCGGCCTGGCCGAACTTACGGCCGTATATACTTGTTTTGTTTCAAATAGGTTAAAAACAGAGTAAGAATTCATAAAATGGTACCAATCTGAAAAAATTATGAATTTTTGAAAAAAAATTGAGGTCAAACGTTTCCGACAAGCGTTAGAATCTATTAGAACTTATAAATAAATTATAAAAATTATTTATTTGACTAAATATCATAGAATATTTTAATTTACATCCAAAAAAATTGAATTCGGATCACACTTAAAGAAGTGATGCAAATTCAGTGCAACGGCTATTGAAATGGAGGACTTCCGTCCTATGACAACCCCATGTTAAATTCATCGCTTCTGCGTCAATTTTGCACCACTTCCGGATCCAAAAAGGACATTTTCATTACTTTTTTGGCGACGCTTTTTTGCTGGGTACTAATATGATTATTGTTTTAATTAGTCCATAAGCTTTAAATTACTTAGCAAAGAGAGTAAAATCCATTTTTACTCTCTTGCAAATTTTACTGGTTTATTTTTTACTGCAAAAAAAATCGCAAACAGACGTGTACAGTCGTATGAAGAAACAGTACTATCAGTCGTAGTTTTTTTTCAGGGACTCACATCATCACAGAGAAGTTAGACTGGAGAGACCCAAGTAGCTCTTCGCTTGCATGAAAGTAGCCAGTTGCCAAATTTGGTTTTCTCCTATGAGAAACAATTCCATATTGAACAAACAAACTGATGGGTTTGCTTGTCCAAGATGACAGATGAAAATGTACACCTTCGATTAGCCACTAGAACTCAAGGGCCGTTGATAGTAAATGCATGGGTGTAGGCAGAAATCCGGCCAGCGCTGGCAAGGTTTATGTTATATTAAAAAAGAAAACGATCAAATTTAAAATTTATAAGTTTTATTAAAAATGCTACTTCAATAATTCTTTTTGTGAAATTAAAGTGTGATACAGTCAAAATTTGGTGAATATAAACTTGACGTATTTCTTTCAATTTTGCATTTAAAAAACCTGAACACCCCTCATTTTAAAGGTGTGTATGTAGAATATTGCTCCTATTTTGATTTTGGAATTCACTCTTCAGTTGTCAAAATGCCGTCCAAGCAAGAAGAGCAGCGTATCAAAATTTTTCTCGCGCATCGCGAAAATCCGACCTACTCGCACGCAAAGCTGGCAAAATCGCTAAATGTTGCCAAATCAACCGTTACAAATGTAATTAAAGTGTTTGGGGAACGTTTGTCGACAGCCAGGAAGTCTGGATTGGGGGGAAATCGAAAACCGGAAGCCGCTGAGACGACACAGAAAGTTGCCGGGAGTTTCAAGCGAAACCCTAACCTCTCTCTCCGAGATGCCGCAAAAAAGCTAGGTGTATCGTCTACAACCGTGCATCGAGCCAAAAAACGAGCCGGACTATCGACTTACAAGAAGGTAGTGACTCCAAATCGCGATGATAAACAAAATACGACGGCCAAAGCGCGATCCCGGAGGCTGTACACGACGATGTTGACGAAGTTTGACTGCGTGGTAATGGACGACGAAACCTACGTCAAAGCCGACTACACGCAGTTTCCGGGACAGGAGTTTTATACGGCAAAAGGAAGGGGAAAGGTAGCAGATATTTTCAAGCACATAAAACTGTCAAAGTTCGCAAAGAAATATCTGGTTTGGCAAGCCATCTGTACCTGTGGCTTGAAAAGCAGCATTTTCATAGCTTCCGGGACCGTCAACCAAGAAATGTACGTGAAAGAGTGTTTGAATAAACGTCTGCTGCCTTTCCTGAAGAAACACGGTTGTTCCGTACTGTTTTGGCCGGATTTGGCATCTTGCCATTACAGTAAAAAGGCCATGGAGTGGTACGCCGCCAACAACGTACAGGTGGTTCCCAAGGACAAGAACCCTCCCAACATGCCAGAGCTCCGCCCAATTGAGAAATACTGCACGCAGAGAAGAAACATGATTGTCACAATCATATTCGAAGAGCAAAATAATATGATAGGAACTATTTTTGCGGCGACCATGTAACATTTTAACCTGCAACCATGTTGGCTCAGTGAACATGGTTCTAAGAAAAATACAATTGTCCTCATCTAAAATGTTATTATATTGATAAAAAGAATTTTGTTTCCATTAAAAGACAATGGTCACGATCTAAAATGTTATGTTATTCGTCAAAAATGTTTTTCTTCTAGTTAAAAGAACATGGTCACAACCTAAAATGTTTTGATTTTTATGAAAAAACTATTTTCGTCGTCGAAAAAAGGACGCCACTTGAGAAAAGAAAACACAAAATCAACTTTATTTATTTGTTTTTATTTATTTATAAACTAATTCATTGCTTATTTCTATTTATAATGTCGAGCAAGCAAACATCTTATATTTTTACACACTCTAGTTTGGTTCAATTTCAACAATAAGTAATCATTCCATATTTACTTCGTGCCCATCAAATGTACAAACGCAGACATCATGTAACTGCAAATAAAAATAAATTATACCATATATCAAAATGCAGAACAAAAACCAGGTACATTTTTTTCAACTACACTTTCCTTTTTTGTATTCACATAAAACCACGTGCCATTTGTGAATAAATAATTTAACACAAAACATAATAATTCCGTATTCTCCGTCCATTCCAAGAAACAATCAACACACGACTGACGCGCAAAATGAAAATCGTGTGTACCTGCTCAATGTTTTTATAAAATTCTTGTCGCTGCAAAAAAATTAAATGGTCACGAAAACAATGTACATGGTCTTTATGGCCATGTAATGGTTGTATACATGTCTATACGTAAACTATAAAAATACTTTTTTCTCTGCAAAAAAGTAAAAAAATTGAATGGTCAGGTACATGATTTTCCTGACCATATAATGGTCTCCAATTCTATCATTTAAATGATAGAACATGTTTGCGGTATTTGATAACCATTCAAATGCTTATTGCCAACATATATTTTTCTCCGCTCGAAAATTATTTTTACAAAGACAAAATACATGGTTTTCGCGACAATTACATACTCTAAATAAGCATTAAATGGATGCGGCAACCATGTCCAAACATGTTTTTTCTGTGCGTGTGGGCTACTGTCAAGCAGAACCTAAAGAAGACCAAAAAACTGCTAAGGACGAGCAGCTGTTCAAGGCAAACTGGCTTTCTGCGTCGAAGAAGGTGGACAAGGTGGCTGTACAAAATCTGATGGCAGGTGTCAAGCTTGAGGCCCGGCAATTCGGATTTGGAAAAGCGAAAGCCTAACTGAATATTTTTCCTGAATTTTATACTAATTGAACTTGAAAGAGAAATTTAATTTAATTTTTTAAATAAACGATTTCACCGATTTACACGCGTTTTCCCTTGACCAAATTTTGACCGCATCGCCCTTTATACTGTTTTAATGCTATTATGATATTAACTTCTCTTGTCAGGAGCACGCTCATAAGACATAGTCCTGCACAAACTGCTGAAAGATTTCCCAATTGTTGCAGTAGTACATGGTTGTGCCAAGGACATAATTAGTGCTACTTGTAATGAAGGGAAAAACATCTCAATTTCTTTCTATACATCGCTGCTAGTTTGAAAAGTCCTGTGTGGTAAATTTGTTTATTTCGAAGGACTACATCAAATTTCTGCTTCCTGCTTAAATCCCTTTGTAGAAAAATGAAATAAAAACTTTTTGATTGCTTTTAAATTCTTTCAGACTTACATTCACCATGTTTACTGGGGGGAAAAATTATGGAAACGATGGAGAATTTTCTTCCGAAAATCGATGTTTTAAGGCTGAATTCAATGAATGTGTATATGGAATTCAATTTAATAGTTTCCAATATAATTCATATCCAGATATTATGCCTACACAGATCATGAACACTGATTTTGCAGTGACACTATGAAGTTCAAATGATTGGATTCCTATTTTCATTACTACAGCACAATTTCCCCCGAATCTCCGGATTTTGGAATATATTTGGAATAAGGAAGGTTGGCATTAAAAATACCAAAATATTGATTATATCAAGAATATGTCAATCTACAGCAGATCCGAAATATCCAAATACCAAAATTCGCCAATTCGAACAAACTGATTCCAAATATGTGTTTCCGACAATTTTGCTTTTGAACAATAAAATTAAAACAAAAAACCCTGTACTGCTCCTAACAATGTAGTAGATTCCAAAAAAAAATATATACATATATTTTCATAGGTTTTTTGGCTATACTTTTCTCCTCGTTGTAGGCTACTCTAACATTTCGTTGTGAATGAGTTCTTTAAATCGCATTATGAACTCTGCATTCGTTTATTGTAGATGAACCCGCATTGCAATAAGCAGGAACCATTGTAAGGTGTTCGTTAGTAAAGTTTCTTCGATTTACAGATAATAGTGAAGGAAGTTGCACTTCGTGCTTGTTGGTACTTTGTGGGTTTTTGTTTGAGATGCGTTAGTTAAGCATTTAGTTCAGGCATTGCAAAAACTTTCTTAGTTTGAGAAGTCGTCAGCAGATAGGTAAAGATTTACAATTTCCGTATTTCTTATGACTTGGCTTTATTGTCAACAATGGTGGTAGGAGTATTTTCCTTACAATGAAATTCTGGTGAAGAATTTTGTTTGTCTTTTTAAGGGAAAATTTGTAAAATTTTACTTTAAACAAGGCTGGTAGCCTCTAGTTGCTAGCGCTCATATAAACAATATTTATTTTATTTATTTTTTATAATTTTTAATTATAATAAAAAAAGTAATTAAGTCATATTCGAAGCATTTCAACGTTTTGCTGTAGGTACTCTTTAATTTGTCGCTTAAAATTTGCTATACATGTGGGCGTTTTAATAAAAGCAGGAAGATTATTGTATTCCAGACAACCCTTCTTGGTAGTTTGGCAATTCTAATCGGCATCTAGGCAGTCTGAGATTGGATCTATTTCTATTTGTATTTGTTTGAACCAAATACATTTTATTCCCCCTACCATAGAAAATCTCGCTAACTTCCGAACGAAAAAAGCTATCCACTGGAAACTTGACACAAGCCATTGTTATAGACATACTAGGTCGGATGATATTGCAAATGGCCATTTTGGACAATTTTAGGTAGAGTCCCCATATAAACCGATCCCCAGATTTGGCTAGATGAGCAAATATTATAGTATATGCTCTCTAATTATCTTGCAAAAATTGGTCCATATTGGTCAATAATTATATATGGCTCCCATACTAACCGAACCTCTCGATTTAATGTCAGAATCAGGGCTGCCAATAAAATTTCAAGAAATATCGTCACTTTTTTCAAAAAAAATCGTCATAATCGGCATTTGCTTTTTAAAAATCGGGAAAAAAATCGGCAATGTAAATAATATCAAAATAAAACATATTTTTTGGTGAAAAACAAAACAAAAGTATTTATTTCATACAAAAAAAGAAGATTAATATGCACAAATATGCATTTCATTAAAAAAAACTTATCTTAAATAAGTACACAAAGCTAAGCTTCTATAAAAAAATAAATCACATAAATAAAAAATGCTATCCTTAGTGAGATCTTTAAGTCATTGTCAATTATTACATTAAAACAATTTGATTCATTTAATTTCAGGTAATCTTTTGAATAAAGTATGCTTTCCAATGAATCATTTTCAAGCGAACTTCTAATTTTGGTTTTGTTAAGGTTAACTTGACTAAAAATTCGTTCCACATTTGCTGTCGAGTGTGGAAGAATCATAATTTTTTGCACAAAGTTTGACAAAATAGGAAAAGCCAAAGTGGAGTCCCCACGTTTTATTTCAGAAATTTTTTTCCAAAAGCTTTTCAAATTTATTTCAATATTTTGAAAATTTTCTTCAAAATTTAAAAAGTTCAACTCCCTAAACTCTGAATCTAAAAATTGTTTTTCGTCTTCTGAAACAAAATTAGGAAATTCTTTACAAATATCTAACAAAGAATGATTTTTTTTCATCATTACTCTTTCTGGATCAATAAGTTTTAAACATTTAAATGAATTTAAATTAAAATCAAAACGTTTTAATATTTGATTTGCAAGTTCTATATAAAAATGTATGCAAGTACTAACTATTTTGTTTAACTCATTTTTGTTTAGTTTTGTTTCAGAAAAAATTTCTTTTACATACAAACCTAAATATACTTCATCATATTCTAAAAAATTTTTAGTGTTCATAAATTCCGTTAAATAAATTTTATCTTCTAAAGCCTCTTGTTTTATAAAATTACATAAAACTGTTCTGAACAATAATTCCATTTGAACATATAAATGGTGGATTCCAGTTGATTCTTTTTGAAATAATTTGTTAGTGTTATTAATAATGTTGAGAATGTACTTCAAAAAACATAAGTATATTTTATTTGTTTCGTTTCAATTTTCTAAAATTACTTTGGCCGTATCTATTTTATCAACGTTGGCAGCAAATGAGAAATATATTTTTAACGGCTCATACAAATCAAGTATTCTTACAATGACTGATTCAAGTGATAGCCATCTTGTTTGGCTAGGATGTAACATCTTTCTTGGATTAAGATCCAGCAATTTTTGTATGTCTCCAAATACGCCAAAGCGTTTAGGACTATGCCCAATGTAATTGTAGATGTTTCTTGCCAAAGTTTCTATTTCTGATGGCAATTGAAGACACGCATAGGAAGAACATAGTGCTAATGAGTGGCAAACACATTTCATAACGAACAAACTTGGTATTTCTTTTTTGAAAAGTTGAGCAACAGAATTGTGCTTACCCGTCATTACGGCGGCGCCATCATTTGCAAAACCTATCATATTAGATTTATAATTTACATTATTTTTTGTAAAATGTGCCAAAATTAATTCATATAAACTTTTTGCATTGCATTCTGAATGAACTTTTAACAAACCAAAGAAAAGATCAAGAATTTCAAAATTAACACAAACTCGAACTATCAAGCACAAAGATTTGTTGTTAGATAGATCTGTAGATTCATCTATACATAACGAAAATTTGTTGGTTTCTAAAAGTTTACAGACATTTAAAAATTGTCGTTTACCCACAACATTATTTATAATGGCAGTAGCCTTCGTTCTCCCTAATGCCATATTTTTTGCACCTTCTTCAGAAAATGAATTTTGACAAACCTTGGTCATATGGTCCGCAACAGAAAAAGCAAGATTATGTTCTACGATAAATAAAGCCAACCTTATTTCCGCCTTCTTGGACGCATTTTGTTCCATACTGAAAGCTTCTGAAATTTTCTTATGTGTCGATATAGCATTTGCCGCAGTTAAATGTTTTCCTGTTTTAGAATGGGCCAGGAGGTCGCATTTACCCGAAGTCGCCTTTAACTGTACGTTGCACAATTTACAAAAGAAAAAATTGTTCCTCATTTCTGCCCAACTAGCCGTTTCATAGTCAATCCATTGCGATTTTTGTTTACGTTTTCTAGCTTGATCTTGCTGGACACTTGATGCAGTAGTATTTTTTTCATGATATGTATACTATGTATACTATACTTTAAGTAAAATACCTTTTCTTGTTATGTACTTATCCATATTTTATTGAATTTAAAATCGTTGTGGTTCTTATTTGCCGGTTTACTTACATATAATTTGATACATGTGTGTATATGAAATTTGATACATTCGCGCCCTTGAAAATGTAAACGAAGACGATGTAGACAACGAATACAAATATCAAAGTCATTGAAAATGGAACGCCGATCGTTTTAATGGGTTTAAGCCGTCAATTAATGCATTTGTGACGTCTGTTAAAATCAGTCTGTTCGCGTACTTTTACAGCAAATGTTATCCGGTATAAACTCGGAAGAATGTAAGAGTTAATTATACAAATGTTTTGGGTACGGAGTTAAAATCGTCACCTAGGTACTAATATCGTCATTTTCGAGGCAAAAATCGGAAAATCGGAATTTTCTATTTTTTGAGTAAAAAATCGTCAAAATGCCGATAAATCGGCAAAATTGGCAGCCCTGGTCAGAATCCTACTGAAGGTACAAATTTCATATAATCCGGTTGAAATTTTGGACGAAGAAATTCAAAAAAACTCTCACAAAGGAAGAATGTGAAGTCGAGTAATATATAAATATTTTTCCATCGAATCCTAAAGTTAACGATAACCATTCAAAAGCACATTATATTTAAATTCGAAACAATAATTTTACAACCAACACATAAATTTATTTAGATGTGAACAATTGTTTGCTTTCTTTAATAATTTATTCTAAAGAAAATGAACTTATTCAATTGTTGCGTTGGATCAAGTTATAATACAATTTGCCTAAAAAAGTTATTCTGGTTTTACCGATGCGAGTTTTGCCGTTAAAATGAGAAATAATTTTAGTGGCAAAACACAAACTCAATGTCCGCTTTTATTTTCGAAAGTATCCGTCAACTCCTCTTGGACTACTTATTAATAAAGAGGAACTAAACTTTGTTTTTATAGATCTTACTGTTTAATTTTTCACTGTTTCCCAATGTTTTCATTTTACTGTAACAACTCTAAAAAGAGTACACTGAAAAAAATATTGTCGTGTGGCCAAAGATTTCATGTCCTTAAAATAAGAATACAAATTTTGCTTAGCTTAGACGACGCATTTCTCAAATATAAAGTCTTTTCCATGTTCAAAAGTCGATAAACTTTTCAATGAAGTCGTGTTGTCCTTATAATTAAGTGATTTGACTTGAAAATGGGTATCATAACATGAAAGAAAAAATTTTGAACTAAGGTCAACTGACTTTAATAATTCAGAAAAGATCTTTAAAGCTAATGAAATTGTCTTTAAATTCGTTGCATTTTTGCATCTTGACTACAAAGCAAAAATCGTTAAAAAATGTTTTTCAACACTTTATTTTAAAGACGTTAAACATAGCACAATTTCTACTGTCTTGTTTTTAACGGACTTTTTATAGCATATGAAAAAAGCTGAAAAAGCGAAAAAATAAAAATTGTTTCATAGAGTCAAATACACAAAACCCACATTTAAAAGAGAATTGTGTCTTAAAAGTATCCTTACTTGAATTCTCGGCTTCATTTTAAAATAGAGACACAATCTTTGGAACCGGGCATGCTATTTTTCAGTGTATACTGCCCTTTCGTTAGTTTTTATGAAGATCCCTTTAATTACCTTTGTTTGAATATTTTGACTTACTCGTCCTACACTCAAAAAAAAAAAAAAAAAAAAGTGAACTCTCTATTTCACTAAAGCCAATTTAACTTTATTTTTGTTCATAGAAATATTATGTTTGGAGAAAGTTTTCTTTACTCTAATACTTTTTTGTGTACGTTAGAAGAAAAAATATACTCAAATGAAGCATAAAGATTAACTAAATTCGTGTCTTCCACAAAATAGTTCAGAATTTCTTTAAATTTGTAAATTTTACAAAAAATGTGTCAATCGTGAACTTCGGATGTCACTAAAGACATTCTTGCAATTTCGAACTCCAAGTTTTTTCTTCAAACTACAACATTTTCTTTAACAAGTGAAAAAACTTAGTTATGTCTAATAAATTTCCTCGTATTTGTCGAAAATTATTTACTTATTTTTATGACATCGGCGGGATACCAACGTTTGTAATACTGTTTAGTTAAAATTTTCTACAAATATTCAAAATTTTCTAAAACAACCTAAAGTTTTCTTCCTGGTGGGTTCATTGTTTTTTCAGTGTAGGTTAGGTTAGGTTAGGTTATGTGGCAGCCCGATGTATCAGGCTCACTTAGACTATTCAGTCCATTGTGATACCACAGTGGTGAACTTCTCTCTTATCACTGAGTGCTGCCCGATTCCATGTTAAGCTCAATGACAAGGGACCTCCTTTTTATAGCCGAGTCCGAACGGCGTTCCACATTCCAGTGAAACCACTTAGAGAAGCTATGAAACCCTCAGAAATGTCACCAGCATTACTGAGGTGGGATAATCCACCGCTGAAAAACTTTTTGGTGTTCGGTCGTAGCAGGAATCGAACCCACGACCTTGTGTATGCAAGGCGGGCATGCTAACCATTGCACCACGGTGGCTCCCGTGGTGCAATGGGAATGCAATCCGATTTGTTTTGACGAAACAAAAAAAAAGTGCCCGTAATGCGAAAATGATAAACAAAACTCATGCTTTTTTTTAATGTCTTTTCTCTTGGTTCCGAATGAATTTTCTCTCCGAATGCTCATTTTAATATTTTTACTTAATCATATACAATTTTGGCGGTCTTATACACAACATATATATGTTTACTCCAAATCTGTAAATTTATACTTGTTTATATTCGCACATAGTATTTTTCCAATCTTTAATGGAATTTTCTTTGTGTATATATATTTTTAAGGCGCCAATTGGTTAATTTCATTATTTTACTTCCAGCATACACTTTATGTCTCTCTTTCTAAACACATATATGTTTATAGTCTATTTCTAAATTAATATATGTTTGCATCCAAGCATATTATATTTACAAACATTTTATGTCCCAAACATAATATGTTCTAACATATTAACATATATGTCCCAAACATAGTATGATAGTTTATGAACATTATATGCTTGCACTTAAAAATATTGTGTTTAAAAATTTGAGTTCCAAACATATAATGAAAAACAGTCTTTTTCGTCCGTGTACTGTTCGAAAATTGATACATATCGGTTCAAGCTTATTTTCAGGCTCCTATATATAAACCGATGAAGAACTAAGGAGGTTTGTATAAGTATTTATTCTGCCTTTTTTATCTAACATACACAAAAAATGTTGTCGTGAGGCCAACAATTTAATGTCATTAAAATACGAATGCGAATTTTGCTTGGTATAGAAGACGCAGTTTTGTCCTTATAGTAAAGTGACTCGACTTAAAATTGGGTCTCCTAACATGAAAGAAAAATCTCGTTTTAGTAATGTCAACATGGCTTTAATAATTCTGAAAAAATCTTCAAAATTAATGAAATCGTCTTTCGATATATTTATCGACTTTTGCATCTTGGCTACAAAAAAAAAGCATTTGAATATAGGGGATGTTTTTTAACACTCTATTCTAAATACGTTTTTTACTTGAAACATAGCATAATTTTTACTTGTAGTCGAGTCACAATTTGAAAGTTTAAGTTGTCGTTGACATGGTTTCATAGGACTATAATAGCACATGAAGAAAAAAGCAGAAAAATACGAATAAATTCAAATTTGTTTCCTAGTAATAAGTACGTAAAACTCAAATTAAAACAAAAATGTGTCTTAAAGATATCGGTTCATAATCATGGTTGCCACTAGAGCCAAAAATAATCTACCAAAATTTTATTTCTATAGAAAATTTTGTCAAAATTTCATTTCTAGAGAAAATTTTGTTAAAATTTTATTCGGTTCATAATAAAATTTTCATCATTGTCAAAATTTTATTTCTATAGAAAATTTTGTCAAAATTTTATTTCTATAGAAAATTTTGTTCAAATTTTATTCGGTTCATAATCGTGGTTGCCACTCGAGCCAAAAATAATCTACCAAGATTTTATTTCTATAGAATATTTTGTCAAAAGTTTATTTCTATAGAATATTTTGTTAAAATTTTATTTCTGTAAAAATGTTTGTCAACATTTTCTTTCTATAGAAAATTTTGTCAAAATTTTTATTTCTATAGAAAATTTTGTGAAAATTGTATTTCTGTAGAAAATTTTGTCAAAATTTTATGTCTACTTTGTCAAATTGAATTATATAAGTATTGGCTCCATCTTTTTTGATTTAATATATACCACGTATGGACTTACATACAATTTAGAAGATGGTGTTAGATAAGTAATTCGATTGTGGATGGCAGTGTTTAGAAGAAGTTTCTACGCAATCCATGATGGAGGGTACATAAGCTTCGGCCTGGCCGAACTTACGGCCGTATATACTTGTTATTATTTAAATTTAGGAGAAATTTACCAAAATAATGGAACTCAGCCCGACTAAAGCACGGGGAGATTTAAGTAGAGTCTAAGGTTACTTGTTCTAGGAAATATGCATGTTTATATCGTTGACCCAAAGATTTTTAAGATTCCACATCGAAATTATATTTTTCTTGATTTAAAGCTAAATTTTAAGCCTGCATTTAATCCCATAACCCAAAGCCTATTGGTGTGAGTGTGCATGTTAATTTAATGGAAATGAATTTATGGCAGTTATTGCGTTTGCGTGTGTGTGCGTGGGAATGTAAATGTAACCGAATGTGTTCTTCAATTCACGACCGTAAGGCCCAGATTGTGTGCATTTCCGCTTGAGTAGAGCCTAACCATGGAATATGCATATGCATGGATCTGTATAAGAGATCATTTATGTGTGACGGTGTGTGTGTGTGTATGTTGGTGTATATGTGAGTGTGTGTCTGTGAGTTTGTTCGCTTGTGGTAAATCATCAAAAACAATTGTGTTAAGCAGGCTCAATGGTACTTAAGACGTAATGACACCAACTCATGTTGCACTTTGCCTCAATGTTCAGTTGCATTACCGTGCACTTGAGTAAATTTGCCCTTTCGTATACTGTGGAACGATTCATTTACTCTCTTGATGGGACTGTTAAAGACGGCTTGACAGTAGGGGCCATGGTTTTGTTGTTGAAGGTGGTTGGTTGGTTGGCTGGTTGTATGGTTCGTTGGTTGCCCTTATGTAGCCACCAAAGCCCAAATTGTCTTAGAAAGAAGATCTGAATGGCCATAGTTATTCTTGGTGTTCATATTGGTATCGCAGAGAGTGTGTTGGTGGTCGTGGCGGTTATTGTGTGGTTGTGACGGTTGCATTCAACAACAAATTTACATAAATCAAGGCAAGTTGGTTATAGAGCAGCCCCTTCATTATCAACAACAACAACAACAAAAACACGAAGAGTAGTCCGAGCTCCTTCGATGCGTTGACATTCATTCAAAAACAAGATTCCGTCATTACGATAACTCATAATGTTATTTCACTGTCTGTACCACTACCCATCGTCATCATTGTCATATAAATATCAAAGACAAGCTCATGATGACTGTGGTTATTGTAAAGGCGGCAGCATCGCCACTAGGCAAAATTTGAAATTTTAATTCGCAATTGTACAAAAGATGTCTTATTTGCATACTTTTTATTCAGCGATGTGAATGTGTTGAGCTCCACTAAAATATTAGATTGCCCCATATTTGAAACGAAGATAGGAGATAGACCGAATATAAATTGAAATGATCTGGTCCACAAAAGTTCTGAAGAGATATAACAAATATTTTACAAATTGTTTATGGATCCAAAAAAAATTTCAAATAAATAAGATGAAACTTACCAGTCAAGAAAAAAGCTCATGAAATAAATTAAATGGAAATTTATATATTTTGGTAACATAACAGGTTGGCTGATAAGTTCCCTAGTATTAAATGCATATTATTTTTATGCATATTATTTTACGATTCGTGTCAAAATTTGACGTCCGTAAGTCAATTAGTTTGTGAGATAGAGCGTCTTTTGTGAAGCAACTTTTGTTATTGTGAAAAAAATGAAAAAAAAGGAATTTCGTGTTTCGATAAAATACTGTTTTCTGAAGGGAAAAAATACGGTGGAAGCAAAAACTTGGCTTGATAATGATTTTCCGGACTCTGTCCCAGGGAAATCAACAATAATTGATTGGTATGCAAAATTCAAGCGTGGTGAAATGAGCACGGAGGACGGTGAACGCAGTGGACGCCCGAAAGAGGTGGTTACCGACGAAAACATAAAAAAATCCACAAAATGATTTTGAATGACCGTAAAATGAAGTTGATCGAGATAGCAGAGGCCTTAAATATATCAAAGGAACGTGTTGGTCATATCATTCATCAATATTTGGATATGCGGAAGCTCTGTGCAATATGGGTGCCGCGCGAGCTCACATTTGACCAAAGAAAAAACAACGTGTTGATGATTCTGAGCGGTGTTTGCAGCTGTTAACTCGTAAGACACCCGAGTTTTTCCGTCGATATGTGACAATGGATGAAACATGGCTCCATCACTACACTCCTGAGTCCAATCAACAGTCGACTGAGTGGACAGCGACCGAAGCGTGGAAAGACTCAAAAGTCCGCTGGCAAAGTAATGGTCTCTGTTTTTTGGGATGCGCATGGAATAATTTTTATCGATTATTTTTAGAAGGGAAAAATCATCAACAGTGACTAATATATGGCATTATGGGAGCGTTTGGAGGTCGAAATCGCGGCAAAACGGCCCCATATGAAGAAGAAAAAAGTGTTGTTCCACCAAGACAACGCACCGTGCCACAAGTCATTGAAAACGATGGCAAAAATTCATGAATTGGGCTTCGAAATCCAGATCTGGAGAATACGATGTGTGGGGAAGCAATACAGCTACTTTTTCTTGTTCTCATACCTCAAAATGATGCTCGCAGGGAAAAAATTTGGCTGCAATGAAGAGGTGATCGCCGTAACTGAGGCCTATTTTGAGGCAAAACCGCAGGAAATGGTATCAAAAAATTGGAAGGTCGTTATAATCGTTGTATCGCTCTTGAAGGGAACTATGTTGAATAATAAAAACGAATCTTGACAAAAAATGTGTTTTTCTTTGTTAGACCGGGGACTTATCAGCCAACATGTTACATGCAAAAAATGTTTAATTCGCTTTTCTGGAAGAAAAGTTCTCTTTTCGGAAGGAACGAAATTGTAAAATTAAAATTTTTCAACATCTAAAGAATCAATAAAAAAAATCAATGCAAACGATGTTTAACAAGATTACTTCCACCTTATGACAAGCTTATATAAAATGCATTTTTTTCTGATCCCGTTTCGCACCACATCTGGATCCAAAAAGTACATTTTCAATTCTTGTTAATCTATACTTTTTTGCTGTGGACTTAAATGACTTCAGATATTTCAAAATTAAACATAAACAAAATTTTTATAGCTTTAATCTATGGTATGGAAATGCTTTTGGAAATGATTGCGTTTTGTAGTCTAAAACTGTGACTGAGAAATTTGTCAGTGCATATTAGGGACAATTTTTTTGGGAGCCATCGTGGTGCAATGGTTAGCATGCCCGCATTGCATACACAGGGTCGTGGGATCAAACCCAGTTTCGACCAAACATCAAAAAGTTTTTCAGCGGTGGATTATCCCACCCCAGCAATGCTGGTCACATTTCTGAGTGTTTCAAAGTTTCTCTAAGTGGTTTCACTGCAATGTGGAACACCGTTCGGACTCGGCTGTAAAAAGGAGGTCCCTTGTTATTGAGCTTAACATAGAATCGGGCAGCACTCAGTGATAGGAGAGAAGTTCACCACTGTAGCATCACAATGGACTGAAAGTCTAAGTGAGCCTAAAATATCGGACAACCACTATACCTAACCTTACCTAACCTAGGGACAATTTTTCTCATAAACCATACTTGCCACTATGCCAAGTTGCATTATATCTGACATTTTGGATTATTTTACGGTTTTGAGCATTTGTGGCCTTTGTTGGTTTTGGGGCTACAGAGTACGGCATCAACTCCGCACAACGTTGATAAAACTGTCAGTTTGAATTTTAAACCACAAGAAATTGTGAAGGGATTTTATGCTAATGCATTAGCGTTGCTATTTTGAAATTTGTATACGTTTTGATAGAAATCATATTTTAGTTGCTTTTAAATTCTTTAAAGCAATTAAATAAGAATACAGAAAATGAATGCAACACTTACCATAGATTCGCATTTATTTGCTTTTAAGGAAATACTTTAAAACATGTAAATCCGGCCAAAAGCTCGGCCACGATTTCGTTTTACTATAGATTTCGTATAAAATTCTACTAAAGACTGCCATCGACATTCGAATTACTTAGTTTGTAGTAAGAGTTACAGTTAGCCAGGTATATTAAAGTTTCTTAACATTTTTCGACAAATTGTATATTATAGATATCGATTTTTATACAATTTGAGACAAATTCAACATTGGGACAATTCGATATTATCCAAAAAGCTTCGGTTAATCGGCGTCTTGACGCCGAAGGCCGATTCGTGGCCGATTGTCGAGTTTTGGTCGAATGCCGAAGCCGATTTTTCGGTCGAGCTCCAGTATATTAGTCCATATGGAGTCTATGTTATATAAAAACATGTATATACAGCAGTAAGTTCGGCCGGGCCGAATCTCAAATGCCCACCACCATGAATCAAATATAATAGTTTGAAAATTACTTTGAAAACTCTTCGTCGTAGCGGTTTACTTGATAATATATAGAATTTCAGAAGGTTTGATGAAAAATGTTCTCCCAAGCAAATCAGTTCAACCAATACGCTTTTCTAAGAAAACATTTAAAGATTCTACCTATGACGACTAGATCAGATTCTGGATTTATGAGAAACAATTTTGTTTGTGTTTTAGAGATAACAAAAAAAAAACATATCGTGTATATGATGAAATAAGGCCTTGATTTGAAATCTTAAATATGCAGATTTTTTCCGCCATTATTTAAATGAATGCGATGAGTAAAAATCTGGAAATTCTACTTTCAGTTTCAAGCAATTTGTATGATCAGTGCGTCTGCTATACCCTGAAAGAAGTATTTTCTTTTCTGAGGAACGAAATTTTAGACAAGCAAAGTTTTGGCTGTACCCTCAAGAAGTTAAATCGGTCTATATCGATGCCTTACCAAATGGATAGTGTGGATCTATGTGGAGGCTATACTAAAGCATGGGTCGATACATACCATATTCGGCTGACCTATTTGTGGTCAGTTGGATTCCAGAAGTCCTAGAAATAAATTCGGGAGTTAGGTGTATATGGGGGCTATACCAAAACATGGACCAATACTCACCACCTCTTGATGTTCCACAAATACCACTTTCAGACGAATTGGGTGAACACTACGAATTCTAGAAGCCAAAGAAGTAAAATCGGGAGATCAGTATATATAAGGGCTATACCAAAACATGGACCGATACGGACCATTTTCGACACACCTCTTTATGACCTTAAGATACCTCTAGATTTCTAATGTCCGGCAAATTGGATAAAAAACTATGGATTCTAGAAGCCCAAGAAATAAAGTCGGGAGATCGGTCTATATGGGGGCTATACCAAAACATGGAACGATAGGCACATTTTGCGACTCACTTATATGTGATCTTAAAATACTTTTAGATTTCAGGCAAATTCGGTAATAAATACAGCTTATAGAAGCCTAAGAATAAAAAATCGGGAGATCGGTTTATATGGCGGCTATACCAAAACATGGGCCGATACGGACCATTCTCTTTATGATCCCAAAATACCTCTATATTTTCTATTTCGGGCAAATTGGATAGAAAATACAGGTTTTAGACGCCCAAGAAGCAAAATCGGGAGATCAGTCTATATGGGGGCTATAGCAAAACATTGACCGATACGGACCATTTTCGACACACCTCTTTATGGTCCAAAAATACCTCTAGATTTTCAATTTCAGTCAAATCGAATAGAAAATACAGTTTTTAGACGCCCAAGAAGCAAATTCGGGAGATCGGTATATATGGGGACTATATCAAAACATGGACCGCTACGGACCATTTTCGACACACCTCGTTATGGTCCAAAAATACCTCTAGATTTTCAATTTCAGGCAAATCGAATAGTAAATACCGTTTCAAGAAGCCCACGAAATAAATCGGGAGATCGGTCCATATGGAGGCTATACCAAAACATACACCCCATTTTCGATACACCTCTTTAAGGTCCCAAAATATATCTAGATTTACCATTTCATGCAAATCGGGTAATAAATACAGCTTATAGAAGCCCAAGAATAAAAATCGGGAGATCGGTCTATATGGCGGCTATACCAAAACATGGACCGATACGGACCATTTTCGACACACCTCTGTATGGTCCAAAAATACCTCCAGTTTTTCAATTTCAGGCAAATCGGATAGAAAATACAGTTTCTAGACGTCCAAGAAGCAAAATCGGGAGATCGGTCTATATGGGGGCTACATGGACCGATGGGCACCATTTTCGGCACACCTTGTTATGGCACTAAAGTACCTCTGATTTGTACCATTTTATGAATTCTTACTCTGTTTCTAACCTATTTAAAAAAAGTTAAAACTATCCATTAAAAGTATGAAAAAAACAAGGTTATAAAAAATTGAATTAAAAGAACTTCCTGGGTAGTTAAAATAAAGAACATCATTGGGAGTGCATCTTATGGAAGTGCTTTTAAAGTTCTGCCTTTGGAAGAACTTCCAAATTTTTTGCCGGGATGCAAAATGGTAAAATAGGACATCTGCATTGCACATTTTATTCTAAATTTGTTTTTATTTGCAAAAATTGTGGTTGTATCTTCAAAGATACAGTGCGCATTAAACTAAGTTATTGTTTATAAATAAATAATTTGATTATAGTAGAGAATAGATATATGATTTTACAAATTTTTTACCAACATTATTTTTATTCCTGGTAAAAATTAATTAATCTCCAATTTGTACGCTTTCGAATTTTCAAGCAAAATTTCATTTCATGTTTCTTTCAATTTTGGTTTCAGTTTACGCAGAAGTTCTATAGCTTGCCTAGAAAAGCATATTTTCTAAAACTGCTTTATGATGTTTTAAATACAACAAATTTGATTTCGTAGAATTCGGTCAAAATTTTAACACGTAAGAATTTTTGTCTAGTTGTATCTGCACACAAAAAAATTCCTTCATCAAATTTTGATGAAGCGTGTTCATAAAACCAATTTCATCAAATTTGATGAAAAATTTCATCATATGTAAGAAATTTTCATTGATTTGAAGAAATTTTTGAGAAAAATTATGAAAATGTTTCATAAACATTTCATCGCTTCATAAAAACGAGTCATCACTTCTTCATCACTTCATCAAAATTTTCATCAAAAAATTTGATGAAAAATTTCATCAGATGAATGAAATATTCATAGATTTGAAGAAATTTTTGAGAAAAATTGATGAAAATGTTTCATAAACCTTTCATAGCATCATAAAAACATTTCATCACTTCTTCATCATTTCATGGAAATGTTTCATCAACTCAAGTTCAACAAATTTGATGAAAATCTTCATCATTTATATTAAATATTCATATATTTGAAGAAAATTTTGAGAAAAAAATTGATGAAAATATTTCATAAACCTTTCATTAGTTGTTCGTCACTTCGTCATCAAATTGGATGAAACTTTTCATCAAACGCATGAAATTTTCATACATTTGAAATTCAGTTTTGAGGAAAAATTATGAAAATATTTCATAAATCTTTCATCGCATCATAAAAACATTTCATCACTTCGTCATCATTTCATGGAAATGTTTCATCAACTCAGTTTCAAAAATTTGATGAAAATTGTCATCAAATGCATGAAACTTTCATACATTTGAAAATCAGTTTTGAGGAAAAATGTTTCATAAACATATCATCACGTCATTAAATCTATTCATACAATTTTCGTCGTGTCATAAAAAAGTTTCATTACAAATTTCATTAAACTTTATGAAATTTTTCATCACTTCTATGAAAATGAATCATCACTTCTATGGAAGAAAAATAAAACTAAACCATGAAAAATTCTTTAAAATTATTGAAAGTTTCATCAAATTAAAAAAGTTTATGAACTTTGATGACAAAATAATGAATGTAAGTTTTCGTCAAGACTATACAAGCTAATACCTTTATGAAAGTTTCTTCAATTTGATGAAAAAATCTTCAAAATTCATCAAATTGATGAAATTTTCATCAAGTTCTATGACGTGTTCATACATTTTGAAGAAAATTCATAAACTTTCTTTAATTTGATGAAACATTCATCAATTTTGAAGAACGTTTCATAGATGTTTATATTTAAATTAATAAAACAAAAAAATCTTTTTTTTAAGAGTTTCTAGTAAATCTATAAATTATATTTGCAATACAGCAATTATATCTATCTAATCAATTCTTAAATCCTTAAGTCCTGTGATCGGTAGGGTTTAAGACAATTACAAAAACTAACATTATGGGGCTGCTTCTCATAATTAAGCATTCATGTTTTAGTCGTCGAAGTGAAAGGTTGTGTATTGGTAAGTGGTAAACAATCGGTGTGTGACTTAAGTGAATTAGTAAATTGATAAGTGCTCATAAAATATGTTGTGTTTTATATGTGAAAAAGAATTTAAAGAAAATAAACAATTATTTAAACATTTAAAAATAAACCATTTATTAAAAAAAATGATAACTATTTGTGTTGTGGACAGACCTATGGGCACTCGAGTCGTTTCCAAAAACATGTAAACAAATACCATACGAATCATGCTCAAACAGAACTCAAACCCAAAACAAAGCGAATAAAACAAAGTGTTAATAACAAACAAACTTTTGATGTGGATAGTGATGAGCCGATGAATTTGGATGAAAATACAAACAAGGCGTCAACAATTTGTGGTGAAAACAATCGTGAGAAAATAAATATATTTCGAAAAAATATCTTGAAATTTATTACGAGCTTGTTCGCGAAGGAAAACATGTGTCGGGCCGACGCTATAATTATTCATGAAAATATGTTTAATTTGGTGTTTGAACCTCTTGTTGATATGTTTCGTGATTTTGGAAATAATTTGAGTGGACATCTATATGTGGAATTTTGCTCTTTAATATCAGAATGCATTTCTTCTTTAAAGGCATTTAAAAGCGAACATCTTCTCTACAACCAATTGAAGAAAAACGACCTGACGGCTGATTTGGAAAATAGTACGATCGACATTAAAAGCGTAGTAGCTCATAAAAACGGTAAGTTGAATTATACTTTAAAAGTTTTCAACATAACGACAATGCCAATGGCATGTGCGCACTTAAGGGTTAATAGCTATGGCGATAGTTGTATGTTAATGATGACAAGCGCTACATGACCCCGTCGATAGTGTGTGCTTGCTTACAAACTGTATGGTCCTCGATTCTCCGTCTGGACGAAAGGTAAAATTTGAAAAATTTATAAAATCCAAAATTTGGTCTACATTTGTTGTATTACTGAAAAAATGCGGAAAACTAAATAAATCACATTGAAGTGAGACACGACAATATTGTTTTCGGTGCAGGTACATAAAGTCGAATTATATGAGGGCTACATCAAAAATTACCCTGTATATTCGATCTTACTTTCAGACAAAGAACGCAGCAGCCAAAAAAGTCCCCAAGGCTAGGCGGTATGAATATGAGCATCAGGATAGTGAGCCCCAAAACCCAAATGAAACAGGACCCCACAAGTGAGGCGACATTATGAAGAATACGAACCCTATGAAAGTGAGCCCCAGCAATTGTTAGGTTAGGTTAAAGTGGCAGCCCGATTAAGATTCAGGCTCACTTAGACTATTCAGTCCAATTGTAACTTACGCATGAAAATCGACCCCAAAGTAATCACCTCCTGAGTCCGTCCGTCTGTCCATGTATTTGTTGTTCACAGGATGAAATTTGGTACAGGGAGTTTTTTTGGCCACAAGGACGAACGCTATTGCATTTGGAAGAAATCGGATCAAATTTAGATATAGCTCCCATATATATGTATCGCCCGATTTCGACAAATGGGGTCACGTTGCGCTTTTTTTCAAACGGATCGTCACCAAATTTGGCAAAAGGTAATCCTTTTCATTGCCCTTCAAGTCTGCAAAATTTCATCCAAATCGGTTCAGATTTAGATATAGCTCTCATATATGTATGCATCGCCCGATTTTGCCAAAGTTGGCCACAAAACCTTTATTTATCAATCGATCTTACTCAAAGTTGGATAAATGTAATCTTCTATAGGACTAACTATATGTGCAAAAAATCATCGAAATCGGTTCAGAGTTAGATATAGCTCTCATATATATGTACCGTCCGATTTTTCTAAATTTGGCCATAGAACCCTTATTTATTAACCGACATTACTCAAAGTTGGCTAGATCCAGTCCTCTATAGTACTAACTATATGTGCAAAATTTCATCGAAATCGGTTCAGATGTAGATATAGCTCCCATATATGTATCGCCCGATTTTGAAAAATTCACCTCTAATAACCTTATGTTTGACTATACAGGCCTCATTTCTTAACTGATCTTACTCAAATCTTGCAAAAGGTATCCTTTCGTGGTATTAATTAATCCCGCAAAATATTATTCAAATTGGTTCAGATTTAGATATAGCTTCCATATATATGCATCGCTTGATTTTCCCAAATTTGGCAATAGTACTCTTATTTATTAACCAATGTTACTCAAATTTCAAATTTTGATGTACTGGCCGATCGTACTTATACGTACTTGTAGCTCTTACATAAGAATATTGCTCGATTTTTACAAATTTGGATTTAGTACCCACACTACTTGAGCGATTTTCTCTTTTTTAATAAAGGTCTCAATATTAGTGGCATACTAACTCCGTAGGTGCAATATTAACTACAACCAGTGTTGCTAGAAGTAGGGGAAATTCCCTATATGTAGGTTTTTTTCTAATATTTAGCGTCTTGTAGGGTCACAAGTAGGGACATTTTCACCCAACACAATTTGCAATAATTTTTACATTTTGGTGGCTCTAGAGCAGGAAATTAGAAGCCGGCAAGGCTTCATCTTTATCAATGTGTGGCAACAACAGTTACCACTCGTGCCAAAAAAATTCTAACAAAATTTGAAGATTACCACAAATCTACCAAACAAATATTTCTATAGAAATTTATGTCAAAACTTTATTCCTGTAGAAAATTTTGTGAACACTTTATTTCTATAGAAAATTATGTCAAAATTGTATTTCTATAGAAATTTTATGTATGGGAAAGTAGGGAACTTTTTTTTTGTCCTTGTAGGGTAAACCGAATATTTTCCCTGGCAACACTGACTATGAGCTATAGTCAAATTGAGACAAAGCACCCATAAACATGTACCCCTTAATTTTCTTAAATATGCAACTGCGGTTTATCTCCCAGACCTATATAATGTTACCCCACAAATGCTTCTGATTACTAATTCAGTAAGGGTGGTTTAGGGTATGATATAGTCGGCCCCGCCCGACTTTCACTTTACTTACTTGTTTTCAATATTGATTTTACCAACTGGACATAAAGATTTACTAAATTCGTACTTCTCACAAAATAGTTCATTATTTATTTAAATTTGTAAATTTTACTACAAATGTGCCCATCTTGAACTTTCTTGCAAACTTGAAATAAAATGTTTTCCTTCTCACTGCAAAATTATCTTTAACAAGTGTATAAAATAACCATGTCTAATAAATTTTCTTGAATTTCTCGAAAAAATTTTTTTTTGTGATATCGGCTTGATGTCAGCTTTTGTAATACTGTATAATTAGAATTTCCTAAACAAAAATCAAAATTTTCTAATAGCCCATTCACATTAGGCTCAAAATCTACTAAAAGTGGATTTGAAATCCCTTTTTTATAAGGCAAATGACAGTTAAAATCTAGCTAAAGTGGATTTTGAAAGAGTAGTGTGTATAAGGTTTAAAATTAACCAACATTTTTTCTAAAATTAAAAAATCAAAATTTTCTAAAATTAATCAGATGTAGATATAGCTCCCATATATGTATCGCCCGATTTTGAAAAATTCACCCCTAATTACCTTATGTTTTACCATACAGGCCTCATTTCGTAACTGATCTTACTCAAATCTTGCACAAGGTAACCTTTCGTGGTATTAATTAATTTTAATTAATTAATTTTTAAGGCAAATGACAGTTAAAATCTAGCTAAAGTGGATTTTGAAAGAGTAATGTGTATAAGATTTAAAATTAACCAAATTTTTTTCTAAAATTAAAAAATCAAAATTTTCTAAAATTAATCAAAACTTTTCTTCCTGGTAGGTTCAATGTTTTTGCAGTGTATGTCCTACTATCACAAATGATTGGATATCGATTTGGATTGGATACACTCCAATGGTAGAGCTTAAAAACGAAATTTTGTTTGTTTTCAGTACCATGAATATCTAGACATCAATCAAACTTTCCTTTATTCACTTCTTAGTATTTATAGAATTTCCATTCTTCAATATATTTTCTGTTCCAATTAACTTGTCTTCACTTGAGATATTTTCTTAATCCATTTCTGCTGTAATATTTTTAAGCCACAATCAAAATGAGGTGAATATTCAGCTGTCATTAAGGAGATTCGCGTATCATTTCCGCATGGTTTACAATGTACTTCGACAATTAAAAGAGAAAATGTTACCGTTCTACAACAATGAAAACCACAAGTCCAAAATGTGCAAACAAAAACTCTTAAATAAATGAATTCCAAAAAAGGTGTATAGCACCTTCAAAAACAAAAAAATACCAGGATATAAAAATCTACCATGGAATATAATGACCCACCATCCACATCCAACGTTTCGTTGAGACGGGTTATCATCATTACAATTTAGGCCATAAATTAAATGAATGAGTTAATGCTTTCAAATGGACCGGTAATGTAATAAAAGTCTTTAAGATACGCATACCAACCCTTGATATTATGCCCGCCAGACCCCCACCCAAGTGGCTGGCATAGATGCCTTCATTTATGTGTTTTTGTTGTTGTGTTACTTGCCTTTTTTCTGTACAGATGGCTATCTTTATGACCAAGTTCTTTGAAGCTATCTTCCGGCGGTCCCCTTTCATGGGAAACATCCAATCGTAAATATCTTTAGGCCTGTATTCTAAGTCGGGCCCATAGATATCCACATAGTCACACAAACACACACACACACTCACCCACATCGAGCTGGGCTAGGGTAGTAGACCATTAACGCGGATACGCAGGATATTCCAGTCATGCACCCAATTTCTGCAACTGAAGTAATATCCAACACTTTCTTCCACTCTGGCCATGTAATAAGTTTAGTTTATGGGTCCAACTCTCCATTAACACTTTCGTTGGGGGTTCGTAAACTTGTTCATATTTTGTTTTGGGGGCCTTTTTGCTTTTTTTCTTTTCCCCTTTAGTGGATTTTTTCTCTGTGCGGCGCTTTAAAAAGGATGCAAAGTGAAAGTATGTTAATATGGTTGTAGTGAACTAAATTCCTTAGTGTATTAACCAAATGAAACCAGAAGAAGAAGAAGAGCAAGGATTGCGGGTAATGTTCTACTAGCCCATTGCCACTCGCTTACGCTAGTAGGCTGCTCAAACGTAGAAGCGTATCGTGTGGTCTTGGGATTCTTTTACTGTGATCTTCCGGCGAATGAAGCTTTGAGGGAATATGCGTTCCGTTTCTTCTTCATTTTCTTTGTTTTTTTTTTTTGCTACGTCTATATTGGGGTATGCAAGTTAAGGCTATCGACTCTGAACCAGCATTTCTATTTGCGTGTGAGTGTGTATGTGTGACCTTGCATGGATATTCATCCTCCTATATTTTGTTGTATGTTTGTGTTGAGGTTTGCAACGTCCTGAAGTGAAAATTAATGGCTACAAATTTTTATGGCAGCATTTGTCACTGATTTAATGGTGATTTACGCGTGTTCATGGACAGCGAACAAAACCAAAGTGTCAAAGTGTGCATTGGAGCGTACGTAAATGGAGAGCGAGAGAGTGAGTGAAAAAACACAGCAACGTCTTGTCTCAGACAAGCCATAGATATTTTTAGTTCCCAGTCATGACCCACGAATATGATTTTCAATGAATTGCACCGAAAAATGTCCACAACTGTAGAGAACTTAATTTTTGGCGGTGGTGGTATGGGTTTTCAACTGGACAAAGATTTATGTTCTACTCTGGTGTTGGGATTGCTTCGCTCGCTCGCTGTATTCCAATCAAACTCTTGATGTGATTCGGTGGAATGTTGGAACATTGTTTGTGATACCATTGGAAATTTTTTCATTGGTTTTTCGCTATTAATTTCTATATATTGGTATCAGTTAGAGGTGTGCATGTGAGTAATATTTTGCTCACGCTCACGCACACTCACGACGGAAAAATTTTATTCACGCACACTCACGCACGATATTTTTTGGTAGGACTCACGCTCACGAAAAGAAAATTTGTACTCACGCACACTCATGCACGATAACCTTTTAAATGTCGTGACTCACGAAAAATGTTGTAACTCACGAATAATTTTATGAGTAATTTACCTACAGAACCTGACTGAAAACATGAGTATGATTAAAATCGAGAGCGTTATAAAACTCTTAACACTTAGGATATCACAAAAATTATAAATGAATTCACCTCCTAAGCATTTTATGTTCGTAAGCGGGATTATTTTCCTGAGCGTGTTTTTCTGAAATTCGTTCACGCACGCTCACGAAGATATTATATTCGTGAATCACGCTCACGTCACGCCGTTTCCCTCAGCGTGACTCACGACTCACGCGTGAAAATTTTCGTGAGTCACGACAATTTCGTGTCACGTGTACACCTTTATATTAGTAATTGGGATTAAATTGCATATTTTAACTCTCCTTATCTTGTATATTGAATGTGCAGTTATGTGGTCGACTTTTTGGACCTATATGTAGGAATTTCTGTTACCTCAATCGAGTCATCCGTTGCCCTTATACGGAGTATAAGATGCTCAGGGACCCTTGGAATAGCAAATTTCGTCATGTACAATTGAAATTTGATATACGTTAGTATGTGCCCTCTAAAAATCATGCACAAGTTGGTCATATCGATCCATAATTATATATAGGCCCCAGATTTGATCTCTTGGAAAATACGGATTGAAATCTAATTCGTGATGTTAGTGGCGCCATGAAAAATTGGTATATATCTGTCTGTATATATCTATAATTTTATAGGCCCCTTATAAACCGATCCCTAGACCTAGGACCTTCGGATATTCTTGGAAGAGCAAATTTCATACGGTCTGCTTGAAATGCAAAACTTAGTCCATATCGGACCATAATTATATATAGCCCCCACCATATAAACTAACCACCTTAGATATGACTTTCAAAGTCTAAAATTTCATCTGATCCGGTTGAAATTTGTCCCTCTAATTAACATGCGCAAATTGGTTCATATCGGTTGCTGAGCGTCAGTTTCTTCATCGTCACCATCGTCGTCATACCAAGAGACCTTTTCACCCTTCGGAGGTTTAAGATAATACACATGTCTGCAATATGAAGCAGAAAGCAACAAAGACCCATGATCATCATTAGCTGTACCGCCTCTTTGGTTCACACTGAAAAACATTGACATAATATCGTATATTATTCAATCTTAGTTTTAGGACACGCAATCTAAGGACAAATTTCTTTAATATAAAGAAAATTTAATTAAGAGGATGTTCAAATTATTTGCTCTTAAGAATTTGTTAATTAAATTTAGAACACAAATCTTTGAAATACATTTACTTCCGTTAAAGTCGTTCATTATAGAAGTAGGAGAAATTGTCTTTAAACTAAAGAAACACATTTTTGATTTAAAGAAATAATCTTTAATTTAACTGAAACATTAGGTTAGGTGTAGTGGCAGCGGGTAATATCGGGCTAACATATGGTGTTTTCTTTTCTGAAAAAAGTGCTTTGCCGTCATTTTGTCTGTACAGAATGTGCATTTTTAAAATGTTACCAGCAACCTAAAAAAATGCTATTATTTCAGCGGGCAGAAAAGAATTCAAAGAGGGAAACAGGGCAATCGCAGCACTCTCGTTTGTTGGCAGTGCTGAAAATGCCCGTAATTTGCCTCTATGCGTGGCACTATTTTCACAACAGAATTCGAAGCCTTTTCGCACTTTTGCCTGTTTTTTTAGAAAAGAACCTAAAAAGTACATTTTCCGGCCAAAATGCAACAAAAGTGCGCATTTTTCATAAGAAAAGAAAACGCCATTAGACTATTCTTCTCATTGTGATGGGTAGTGAACTTCTCTTTTGTCACTGAGTGCTGAGTGATGTTCAATATTGACCTCACCGTCCCATATTTTATTCTTTCTTAATCTTTTAGACCTTGGAACCGTATATCAGGATCAGCCTTATTCCAGAGTATGGAACCACACAGTTGCAATGCACTATAGATGAATTCGCGATTTTAGCGGCAAAAAGTCAAATTTTCAACTTTAAATTTTTAATACTTTCTAGATGGGGTTTACTAACGAACATATTGATAGTAAAAAATCAAAATAAATTTTTGGCAACCCTGTTTATAAAAAAATATGTAAATATGAGTTCTAATACTCACACTGAAAAAAATATTGTAGTGAGGTCAAAGATTTCATGTCTTTAAAATACGAATGGAAATTTTGCTTAGCATAGAAGACGCATTTCTCTAATATAAAGTTTTTTCCTTGCCCAAAAGTCGATAAACTTTTCAATGAAGTCGTATTGTCCTTATAATTAAGTGATTTGACTTAAAAATGCGTATCGTAATATGAAAGAAAAAATGTTTGGACTAAGGTCAACTTGACTATAATAATTGAGAAAAATTATTTAAAATCTTTTTGCATCTTGACTACAAAGCAAAAAATCTTTAAAATATAGGACATGTTTTTAATCGCTTTATTTTAAAGACGTTTTTTTACTTCAAGCATAGCATAATTTCTACTGGAAGTCGAGTCTAACGGCAACCTTCGTTAACTCGTTTTTAAAAGACTTTGATAGGATATGAAGAAAAAAAAGCTGTAAAAAGGGAAAAATTAAAACTTGCTTCCTAGAAGCAAGTACACAAAACCCAAATTTAAAAGAGAATTGTGTCTTAAAGGTATCCTTACTTGTATTCTCCGCTTCTTTGGCTCGGAATCAATACCAAAATGTTTAAAGAAAGACAAAATCTTTGGAACCTGGCATGCTCTTTTTTCAGTGCAAGGTGAGTAGTTTGAATATATAAGGGCCGATGTTGATTTTGAATAAAACACAAACTATTTAGGCAATTATTGTAATTTTATTTTATTATGATATATTGGTATTACTCAATTATGCATGGAACAAAATATCATCCAAATGGGCGCTGCGACCTCGGTGGCACACCTTCATCCGCACTGAAAAAAATATTGCCGTGGACCCCACAAAGATTTCATGTTTTTAAAATACGAATGCAAATTTTGCTTAGCATACCAGACGCATTTGTCCAATATAAAGTTTTTTTCCTTGTCCAAAAGTCGATAAACTTTTCAATGAAGTCGTATTATCCTTAAGTGATTTCACTTAAAAATGGGTATCATAACATGAAAGAAAAAACGTTAGGGCTAAAGTCAACTTGACTTTAATAATTCAGAAAAATTCTTTAAATTTAATGAAATTGTCTTTAAATTTGTTGTCTTTTTGCAAAGCAAAAAATCGTTCAAATATAGGACATGTTTTTCAACACTTAATTTTAAAGACGCTTTTTACTTGAAACATAGCATAATTACTACTGGAAGTCGAGTCTTAATTTTGAAAATAAAGGTGTCGTTAACTAGTTTTTAAAGGACTTTGATAAAATATGAAGAAAAAAAGCTGAAAAAGCGAAAAAATAGTGGAGGTTCTATGCCGTTAATGTGCCGAATTATCTCATCCTTAAGCTCTTGAATTGTTGCTGGCTTATCGACGTACACCTTTTCTTTCAAATAACCCCAAAGAAAAAAGTCCAACGGTGTCAAATCACATGATCTTGGCGGCCAATTGACATCGCCATTACGTGAGATAACACGGCCATTGAAACCTGAAACCACACATCGTCCACATCCATATCTTCCAATTCGGGCCAGAAAAAGTTCATTATCATCTCACGATAGCGAACTCCATTCACAGTAACTGCCTGACTGGCCTCATTTTGGAAAAACTACGGCCCGATGATGCCGCCACCCCATAAACCGCACCAAACTGTCACTCTTTGTGGGTGCATTGGTTTTTCGACAATCACTCTTGGATTCTCATTCGCCCAAATGTGGCAATTCTGTTTATTGACGAATCCACTGATGTGAAAATGTGCCTCATCACTGAAGATGATTTTCTTCGAAAATTTATCATCCACTGTTGCCATTTCTTGGAACCATTCTGCCCATTCACGACATTTGGAATGGTCAAGAGACTTTAGTTCTTGAGCCAATTGCACCTTGTTAGCATGTAAATGCAAGTCTTTACGCATAATGTTCATCAACGACGAGCATGAGAGGTGCAATTGTTGGGCACGACGACGAATTGAGGTGGACGGCTCTTCAGCCACACTATCGCGAACAGCAGCAATATTTTCTGCAGTACGAGCATGCACTGGTGTTCTCACATCTTCTACAGACCCGGTTTGTTCGAATTGTACGCACATTCGGACGATCAAATTGGCCAAACAAATCACGAAGTGCACGATATGCATTTTGATTTGAACGCCCATTTTCATAATAAGTCTAGATAACTATAACACGTTGTTGGATTGTGTATCTCTCCAAATTGAGTAAGTCTGAAATAGAGAAATGTCAAATAAAATTCGGAAAAAAAACTTGGCGTTTAGGTGTGGTTCACATTCAACATCGGCCCTTAAAATTTAACCACAAATATAATTTGCTAAATGTTTCTATTTCGTAGTTATTTTGATGGTTTTTTGTGTGAACTTTTTTGTGACATTTTGAAGAGTTTTATCGTTTTTCGTGGAGTAAAACTAAAAATGTTTTGAAGTGTCATTGGAAAGTTTTACATGGGATTGTTTGTAGATATCTCCAGTTTTATGTCATGGCAAAACTGTCAGCTTTTCCCTGCTAATTAATGAATGAATGAATGAATGACCTTTTTTCAGAAACACTCAGGTTTAAAAATTTTTAAATCTTTGTGTTTTTGTTGGCAATTAAGAGAAATGATTCGATATTATAGGAAGTACATATTGAAGTCTGACGGTTTGAGATATGAATAAGTCCTTTGCATGCTAGTCTTGGCAGGAAATAGTTAAAATTTTTTTTTTTGGGTCTTCATGTTGAAAACCCGAAATCAATTGGCAGTGGAAACGGTGATGAAAAATATTTTTCGCACGAAAGAGAGAAGAGCATTTTCTCGCAAGGACCTTTTAGCATCTTTTAGGAAAACCGAAGAAATCATTGAAAAAAATGTAATTTTTTCGACATTTTTGGCTTTTTGAGCATGAAGATGAAATTTTTCCGACTTAATATATTCAGTATTTTTGTTGCCCAGTGAAGAGCTACAACTTTGCTGAAGGATGCAAAAACAAATAACACCATTTTTCGAGGTATTGCCATTACTCTAAAAAGGGGTCGTGGCCCGCCCATTTTTTCTAAAATCCATTTTTTTTTATAACTACAAATCTACTCACCAAATTTTGTGAAGCTTGCTGTGAAGTATTTTTTGGCGCTAATATCACGATTTCGCCCATAGTGCAATGGTTAGCATGCCACCTTGCATGGGCTCAATCCCAGTTTCGTGGGTTCCTCTCAGTGGTTTCATTGAAAAGGGAAAAGTTAAACACTTGTGATATTACGATGGACTGAAGAGTATAAGTGATTCTAAAACCAACAGACTGCAGTTATACCTGACCTAACCATATCCAGAATATCATCTTTGGATTCCGTCTCCATTTTGATCATAGTGCTCAGCTTGTGTGGGCCAATCCTGTTTTTGTGTAATTTTACACTACGGTAGTTAACATTGCCAGTGAATAGACCTATTTCCATTTTATTGTTTGGAAATTAAATTTATAAAGTCTATTTTTTGAATTTCTCTTTCAAGCTTTAACACTGGCTGGATGCCTTTTATTATCGGTGCATTGTAAACTTCCATACTGCCTACACTTTCCGCGCAATATCGAGATGGATTTCATTGGCAAGTAAAGTGCATAAGAGTTCAATGCTATTTCATAAGGAGGAATAAGTTTTCTTATTCCACTGTTTGTCCATCATGTGTTTGCAAAAACTTCTTATATTCGTACGAGGATTTTTCGCAGACGTTGACTTGCATCCATGTCGCTTGGATGAATGAGCCAGCCAGGCTGTAAGTCAGCGACGGCAAATAAAATGTAAGCACAAAGAATAAGAATAAGAAGGCAGAGGGAGAGAAAGGCAGAGAGTTCAGACAAAGATGTAGACGAAGAGGTTATGGCGGAAACGGATGTCATCACTTTGATGAGTTCATCATGGAGGAAGGAAATCGCCTGAAATTAATTTTACATTTTCCGGACTTTGCGAAACTTTGCCGGCTCACAACACAGACAGCCTCAAGCTGCTGCTACTACTACTACTACAGCTACTGCATTTCTCATTTCTACTCACACCACTGGCGATATCTTCCACATGAATGGGATTGGCATAGCTTCTGAATTAAATCGATAACGATGGCCACCACAACAATGGACCAAAACTCGGTTTCAATCTACCCAACACCACGGCCATTGATTTCAATAAGTGAGAGAACCCTTCGGTCCCCCATGAATGTCAGTTATTCAGTCAATCACAAAACCCTACGCTAATACCTATAAATCGTTAAACTGGCAGTGCATTTGTGTGTGTGTCTTCCTCGTGTGATACCTGATGAAAGGCTGAAGCGCATTTTGTGTTGTTGTTGTTGTTAACGAAGAGTGGGCTTCAGTGAGCCATTCGATAGACTGGATGCCCATAAGGATTGCGCAGTAGCCTACAATTGGGTCACAGTCACCGCATGGCTGTTGCATGCTTGATGTTGAAAATAAGTGAATCGTGTTTTGTTTGGTTTGGTTTGGCTCGGTTTGTTATAACCGTTTGGCCTTGCCTATTCTTTTGGGTGTGTGTCACAATTTGTTGCTCCCTATGATAGGATGGATAACATTTGCAATTTAGTCAATGAATGCTTTGAAATTTACCAATTGAAATGTACTCGTCCAACAATAAAACGTTGTAGGTGCCGTTGAACTTATTCGACATATCCTTTGTATACAGCTTGGAATGGTTTGTTGATTTTCTTCAGTATGTGAAGGATATCATTGCAAGGAATTTATACGAAACATTGTGGGTTGTTCGATATGTACAGTAATTTTAATTTTCTAGAGCCAAGATTTAAAGCAAAAGAAGTCTTTATTTTAAAGATGTGGCGTCTTTGGTTTGGATTCAACACCAAAATCCTTAAGGGAAAGATTAAATGTACATTTTTTTGAGCGTAAGTAGGCCAAAAGCAATGGCTGTATCATGATGACTTTTTAAAAACCATAGAAATAATTTTCCAAAAAAAAAAAACAACACACATAAAATTCAGAAAAATGCATGAAATTTTTATTTGATCCATACACAGTGCCACACAAAAGTATTGGCACAGAACACAAAACCATACTGGTCGTAGTATCTGCGAAAAAATGTGTCCACCGATCGACTTAGACCCACTCCCTGAGTTGGTTTAGCTCTTGCATTTTTTAAATTAAGCATCTAATGCAGTTACAATTTAAATTAAAATATTTTTTTAATTTAAAATAGCTTTTAACATGTGGTTTTTTATCAAAATTATTTGGTGTACCAATACTAATGTGAGTCAAAGTAATTTAATGTTTGAACATTATTTCATGTAAGTGGTGACAAACATCTGCGCTTCACATTATTCAATGTTGACGTCTGATGCGTCAATTGGAGCGGGCATGTTAAATTATGCGATCTAGGCGGAATTGAATTGACCGGTCCCGAATTGAAATAAAATTTTTTGACTCTTGTCCCCAAGTGAGCTCACTTTCATCCCTACACTGAAAAAAAAGCATGCCCGGTTCCATAGATTTTGTCTTTACTTTAAAAATTTTGGTATTGATTCCGAGCCAAAGAAGCGGAGAATACAAGTAAGGATACTTTTAAGACACAATTCTCTTTTAAATTTGGGTTTTGTGTACATGCTTCTAGGAAGCAAATTTTAATTTTTCGTTTTTTCAGCTTTTTTTCTACATATGCTATCAAAGTCCTTTAAAAACGAATTAATGACAACTTTATATTCCAAATTAACACTCGACCTCCAGTAAAAATTATGCTATGTTTGAAATAAAAAACGTCTTTAAAATAAAGTTTTGAAAAACATGTCCTATATTTGAACGATTTTTTGCTTTGTGGTCAAGATGCAAAATGACAACAAATTTAAAGACAATTTCATTAAAATTAAAGAATTTTTCTAAATTATTAAAGTCAAGTTGACCTTAGCCCAAACATTTTTGCTTTCATGTTATGATACCCATTTTTAAGTGAAATCAATTAATTATAAGGACAATACGACTTCATTGCAAAGTTTATCGACTTTTGGAGAAGGAAAAAAACTTTATATTAGAGGAATGCGTCTTCTATGCTAAGCAAAATTTGCATTCGTATTTTAAAGACATGAAATCTTTGACCTCACGACAATATTTTTTTCAGTGTAACAAGTAAGGAAAGTCTAAAGTCGGGCGGGGCCGACTATATTATACCCTGCACCACTTTGTAAATCCACATTTTCGATACTATCTCAAATCCGTCAAATGTGTTGGGTGCTATACAAAAAGGTTTTTGTCCCAAATACATACATTGAAATCTTACTCCATCTGAACATAATTTATAACATATAGACTTATGCCCATATTCATAATAATTTACTGACAGTTTATCGAAGGAATTTGTATGGTAATAGTAGGTTTAAAGTTTACGTTAACTTTTATGAATACGGGGGTTAAAATTTAGGTCGGCTAATGCCCTGGGATGGTACACTATGTTAGTAAAAAAATATGGGAAACATTTTAATCTGAACCAATTTTGAGGTAAATTCGCAAAAGTGTGTTTTTGATTTATCGGTCGATAGATAAAAATTTGAGTCACTTTTACAAGTTTTCGACTTAGCAGTGGCGATTTTATAAGGAAAAAGTGGATGTTTTGGTCATTTTTGCCCAAATCGGAAAAACATATATATGGAAGCTATATAGAAATCTGAACCGATTTCAACCAAACTTGGCATGCACACTTTGTATTTTAATTTTACACCCTGTACAAAATTTTACGTAAATCGGACTACAACTTTGAACTCTGTGGTCATATGACGGAAAATCGGACGAAAGATATATATGGGAGCTATATCTAAATCTGAACCTAATTGTACTCCTAGTGCAAAATTTCATCCAAATTGGGCTAAAACTCTGGCTTCTGGGACTATATAAGTCTATATCGGGCGAAAGATGTATATGAAAGCTATATCTCAATCTGAACCGATTTCAATCAAATTTGGCACACCTGACTATAGTACTTATTGTTCTCCTGGTGCAAAATTTTAATTATAGTAAAACTCTGGCTTCTGGGGCTATATAAGTCCATATAGGGCGAAATATATATATGGGAGCTATATCTCAATCTGAACCGATTTCAATTAAATTTTGCACACTTGACTATACGACCAAGTGCTATGTTTGTGCATAGGTTAGGTTAGGTTAGGTTTTGTGGCAGCCTGATGTATCAGGCTCACTTAGACTATTCAGTCCATTGTGATACCACAGTGGTGAACTTCTCTCTTATCACTGAGTGCTGCCCGATTCCATGTTAAGCTCAATGACAAGGGTCCTCCATTTTATAGCCGAGTCCGAACGGCGTTCCACATTCCAGTGAAACCACTTAGAGAAGCTTTGAAACCCTCAGAAATGTCACCAGCTGTGGTGAACTTCTCTCTTATCACTGAGTACTGCCCGATTCCATATTAAGCTCAATGACAAGGGACCTCCTTTTTATAGCCGAGTCCGAACGGCGTTCCACATTCCAGTGGAACCACTTAGAGAAGCTTTGAAACCCTCAGAAATGTCACCAGCATTACTGAGGTGGGATAATCCACCGCTGAAAACTTTTTGGTATTCGGTCGTAGCAGAAATCGAATCCACGACCTTGTGTATGCAAGACGGGCAAGCTAACCATTGCACCACTGTGGCTCCCATGTTTATGCATAATTTCAAGCAAATCAGGGTAAAACTCGGGCGAAAGATATATATGGGAGCTATATCTAAATCTGAACCGATTTCTTCCAAAATCAATAGGGTTCTATTCTGACCCAAAATAGGAACTTGTGCCAAATTTGAAGGCGATAGGACTGCGACCTAGACTTTGATCACAAAAATGTGTTCACAGACAGACGGACTTGGCTAGATCGACTGAGGGACCCACCCTGAGCATTATTGCCAAAGACACCATGTGTCAATCTTGTCTCCTTCTGGGTGTTGCAAGCATATGTACTAACATATAATACCCTGTTCGACAGTGTGGCGCAGGGTATAAAAATCCCCAGTTTAAATTAAAGTTCCTTAGAAACATCCCGAATAATTGTTTGAAAAAAATAAAGAAGTAGGGTCTGCTGTGAAAAATCAGTAAAACTTTAAGAATTGAAAGATATATAACATGATAGCGAGCTGCATTAAAATCAAGACCAGAAAACAGCCGATCGATTTCCAAATGCTCCAGAAATGATAATGGGAGTTCGGTCATGACGTAACGAAAAACTTGTTAAATTAGCTTGTGAGACCCAAAATAAAATTCTCTGTGCGTGTCCATTTCAAATGCTTCATTTGTATTCTTTTGTAAAGGGTGGTTAAATTGTAAGGGCCGATGTTGAATGTGAACCCCACCTAAACGCCAAGTTTTTTCCCGAATTTTATTTGACATTTATCTATTTCAGACTTACTCAATTTGAACCATATGGGTCGTGAATGGGGAGGATGGTTCCAAGAAATGGCAACAGTGGATGATCAATTTTCGAAGAAAATCATCTTCAGGGATGAGGCACATTGTCACATCAGTGGATTCGTCAATAAACACAATCGCCGCATGTGGGCGAATGAGAATCCAAGAGTGATTGTCGAAAAACCAATGCACCCACAAAGAGTCACTGTTTGGTGCGGTTTATGGGCTGGCGGCATCATCGGGCCGTATTTTTTCTAAAATGAGGCCGGTCAGCCAGTTACTGTGAATGGTGTTCGCTATCGTGAGATGATAACGAACTTTTTATGGCCCGAATTGGAAGATATGGATGTGGACGATATGTGGTTTCAGCAGGACGGGGCCACTTGCCACACAGCTAACGAAACAATGGCTCTTTTGCGCAACAAATTCAATGGCCGTGTTATATTACGTAATGGCGATGTCAATTGGCCGCCAAGATCATGTGATTTGACACCGTTGGACTTTTTTCTTTGGGGTTATTTGAAAGAAAAGGTGTTCGTCGATAAGCCAGCAACAATTCAAGAGCTAAAGGATGAGATAATTCGGCACATTAACGGCATAGAACCTCCATTATGCCTCAGCGTCATCGAACATTTGGACCATCGGATGAAGGTGTGCCACCGAGGTCGCGGCGCCCATTTGGCCGATATTTTGTTCCATACATAATTGAATAATACCAATATATCATAAAATAAAATTACAATAATTTTCTAAATAGTTTGCGTTTTATTCAAAATCAACTTCGGCCCTTGAAATTTTAACCACCCTTTAAAATTCAATAACTTGCGAACTTGATAAGATAACTCAGTCTACGTATGTTCACACATTTTGTGAATGTGAATAAGTAAAATTATCCTAGTTCCACTATATTGCTTGATTTTCAATTGCGTAGCGGTTTAATAACATTTCTAAAACTCCTATCCGCCATTATCGGAGTCAGCGAATGTTTATCTCTAATGGAATTCCCTGATAACAAGGACATTCTCAAGCATCTAGCTCGTTTTTCAACATTGAACTTAAATTCTGGCATTTCATAGGGATATAATTCGTTATCACTAAAGGAAATTTCAGTTGCATTCAAGATTGTTGTTCCCAGCTGAACCATAGACACTGGCCATATTCCATGCCTCTTCTTTTGGATTTCAATTCTATTTCATTGACTTGTTCTTGTCTTAAGTTTCTACTTTGTTTAACTGCAATATTTTCCCATGATGAACACATCTGGATGGATCTAATCACGTTTCGTATAAAGACATAACCTCTTGTAACCGGTAATCCATTTGGAATACTATGTGGTTCTTAACTAATCAAAACTGGTGGTATGGCATACTCAATTTGGATATTTATTCTTTAGCTCTTCACTGTGTCAAGGAATGAGCATCTTGTGTAACTTTTTGTGACACTTACAAGAAGTCATCATCAGCATCATCATCGTCTTTGAGTTATCCCTTCGTCAAGATATTATGACTTGTGTCCAAGAAAGTTTGAGGATATGAGATGATTTACAATAAAGTACACTCAGAGAAAAATTAAAAACAGAACAATTATCATTGGTAGCATATTATATCGATGATGTTACCACTTGGTAACATATGTCTTTCCTTTTTGTAGAAAGCATACATGGTGCAAATATTGACCATTTTTTCCGTCTGTGTAATTTTTCTGTATAAGTATCTGCACGTGAGCTTGTGCTATGTAGCCCTTGTCCATGGGTTTGTTTTTTAACAAGTCTTCGTCCACATACCGATATCAATTCATCTCTCTAACCAATCAACCAACCACCCATCAATCTTTCCATTTCATTGATCCACTTGTATTTGTATCGGACAACCCGTCCATCTGCCAGTCCAACCATCCATCTGTCTCTGGGTTTTAAATGAAAAACTTTTATTTTATTATTAGAATTTTGCCGCAAGGATTTCGCAATGGTCACTCCCCGCATCATGTTTGGGTATTGATAGACAGGCAAGAGTGTCGATACCAAATTATTGGGGACTTCTCCACTATCATACATGAATCCCATATTTCATGGCTGTGTATTTCTATTCGCTCAAATAGAGGCGGTGATGATGGGATTTCGTTGCAGCTAACGCTTCTAGCACAAAATGGAATGTAACTCTTTAAGCGCAATTATTGCTACAAATTGAATTTGTTACAAATCCAAAGTCAGCAAAGCACAGTGATCCGAAATGGAAGAAAATAATGAAATAATTTAATGGGTGATTTGGGCAACACAATAAAGGGCTTAGGTTCCCAGCAAAAAAAGCGTCGCCAAAAAAGAAGTGAAAATGTTCTTTTTGGACCCGGAAGTGGTGCAAACTTGGCGCAAAAGAGATGAATTGAACATGGGCTTGTCATAGGATGGATGTCCACCATTTCAACAGCGGTTGCACTGAATTTCCATCACTTCTTAAGGAGTGAGGTGACTTCAGTGTTTTGGTTGTGAATTAAAAAATTTTGTGATATTTTAATAAATAATTAATTTTTAAAATTATTATGATTTTTTTAGGAATTCTAACGCTTGTTTGGAACGTTTGACCTCAAATATTTTCAGAAATTCGCAATTTTTCTAGAATGCTTTTAGCATTTTTTCCGACAAAATTTAAATAAATTGTACCATTTTATTATTTCATAATAACAATTATTCCATTTAAAACAAAAAGGTTTAAATTACCCATTAAAAAATGCAAGTTCGGTGAACATTTTCTCCGCATTCGGAACCGATCAATTGCCGCCTAGATCGTGCGATTTAAAGCCTTTAGACTATTTTTGTGGAGCTATGTTAAAGAATATGTTTATACTGATTTTTAAAAAAATCACCCTTTATGTTGCTAAGGAATTTGAACATGAATTTATATGGCATTGGGAACCATGAAGGACGTTATTGCTTTTCCTTACAACTCGATACATCCGCTATGTACCACCTTTCTTAACAGACCTTGATAACACGGTTTATCTAGTCCAGAATGGTATTGTCATTCCATTGGTAACTGTGACCAAGGAATATTTTTTTCTAACATTTTGACTTTTCGAAACTATGAAACGACTTTTCGACATTCCGAGTTTAAAAATGAAACAGTCTGTTTTCCAATATTACGAAATACGTATATACATTTAAAATTTTTGGATAATTTTAAATTATGGTGTCTGTATATTTGATCACATCGGAATACTGTGTCGCACAATATTGGGGATGAAGTGATGGGATTATTTTGAAATAGGTCAGATAGATGGTCATATATCTTATTTTTTTGTGAAGTTATTAGTTGGCTAAAACGGAAATTCGTGCACACATATGTCGACAATGTATATCTCTTTTGATTAGACGAATTCTAGCTTCAAGTCATGTCCCCGTAAATTTGTAAATACAAATTGTCACAATATATGTAACTTTAAACATATAAGTTTTTTTAGGAATGGTTTTAGTGAGACATAATATTTTTGATTTAAAAGGTCTATTTTTAGGGTTTTGGGAAAATCGAAATATAAACAGCTACCATTGAACTTTCTTACGTTTTGAGGAAAGATCGACATTAAAAACAAAATAGGAAGAACAAAGTTCATTTATTGGAATCTTGATTTTGGATGAACATTTTCCCAGTGAAATCAAATCAATTTTGGAAGAATAATTTGGGTATGTAATTTCTATAGTTAGTTAGCATATAAGACCCAAAATTAATAGACCCATACGAAAGGTCCGATTATAGCTTATGGAAAGCTACCAAAAATACGAGAAACACCATACTGCATGAGTCTCCGATTCCACTAGAAAATGGTAATTGGGCGAAAAGTACAAATGAAAAGGCCAATCAATTCGCAAAGCATCTGGAAACGGTTTTTACCTCAAATAATGGCATATCAACTGTAAGTTCATCAATAATATATGACGAAATTCGTGATCCTATTCGATTCACAATTCAAGATTTTGAAAAAGCGGTAAGAGCTCTTAAAGTTAAAAAAATCCCCCGGAAAGGATCGAATTACTCCTAAAATGATTATGCAACTCCCATTCACAGCCCTTCGAGTAATTCTGTTTATTTTTAACAGCATAAGAAAGAAGTTCACCAATGTGGTATCACAATGGACTGAATAGTCTAAGTAAGCCTGATACATCGGGCTGCCACCTAACCTAACCTAACCTAACCTAACAGCATACTTCGAATCGGCTATTTCCCCACTGGAAGCAACCTGAAATTGTAATGATCCCGAAACCCGGGAAGGACCCGGGTATCGCCCAATAAGCATCTTATCAATTCTATCGAAACTTTTTGAATCCATTCTTCTGAAAAAGCTAACGCCGCATATCAACGCACATAATATTATTCCTATTCATCAATTCGGCTTTAGAAAGATCCATAGCACTATAGAGCAAGTTCATCGAATTATCACATCAATTAGAAAAGCCTTTGAAAAAAAGGAATAGGGCCCCGCACTATTTATAGATATTTCAGAAGCCTTTGATAAGGCGTGGCATTAAGGCCTAACAGGTTGGCTGATAAGTCCCCGGTGTGACACATAGATGGCGTCGCTAGTATTAAATGCATATTATTTTTATATAGTACCAACCTTCAAATGATTCGTGTCAAAATTTGACGTCTTTAAGTCAATTAGTTTGTGAGATAGAGCGTCTTTTTTGAAGCAACTTTTGTTATTGTGAAAAAAATGGAAAAAAAGGAATTTCGTGTTTTGATAAAGTACTGTTTTCTGAAGGAAAAAAATACGGTGGAAGCAAAAACTTGGCTTGATAATGAGTTTCCGGACTCTGCCCCAGGGAAATCAACAATAATTGATTGATATACAAAATTCAAGCGTGGTGAAATGAGCACGGAGGACGGTGAACGCAGTGGACGCCCGAAAGAGGTGGTTACCGACGAAAACATCAAAAAATCTACAAAATGATTTTGAATGACCGTAAAATTAAGTTGATCGAGATAGCAGAGACCTTAAAGATATCATCAATATTTGAATATGCGGAAGCTCTGAGCAAAATGGGTGCCGCGCGAGCTCACATTTGACCAAAAACAACAACGTGTTGATTATTCTGAACGGTGTTTGCAGCTGTTAACTCGTAATACACCCGAGTTTTTCCGTCGATATGTGACAATGGATGAAACATGGCTCCATCACTACACTCCTGAGTCCCATCGACAGTCGGCTGAGTGGACAGCGACCGGTGAACCGTCTCCAAAGCGTGGAAAGACTCAAAAGTAATGGCCTCTGTTTTGGATGCGCATGGAATAATTTTTATCGATTATCTTGAGAAGGGAAAACCCATCAACAGTGACTATTATATGGCGTTATTGGAGCGTTTGAAGCTCGAAATCGCTGCAAAACGGCCCCATATGAAGAACAAAAAAGTGTTGTTCCACCAAGACAACGCACCGTGCCACAAGTCATTGAGAACGATGGCAAAAACTCATGAATTGGGCTTCGAATTGCTTCCCCACCCACCGTATTCTCCAGATCTGGCCCCCACCGACTTTTTCTTGTACTCAGACCTCAAAAGGATGCTCGCAGGGAAAAAAATGTGGCTGCAATGAAGAGGTCTCGCCGAAACTGAGGCTTATTTTGAGGCAAAACCGAAGGAGTACTACCAAAATGGTATCAAACAATTGGAAGGTCGTTATAATCGTTATATCGCTCTTGAGGGGAACTATGTTGAATAATAAAAACGAATTTTGACAAAAAAATGTGTTTTTCTTTGTTAGACCGGGGACTTATCAGCTAAAGACCGGTACTCTGTTTGGTTTTCCCGTTGAAACTCCATACAAAACCAAAAAATGCGAAAAACTAGCGAAATGTTTTCCATTTGTGGTACTTTGTTTTTTCGAGTTGAAAAACTAACGTTTATAGCATGACGCCATTTGCAATGTGAATTAAAAAATTATTTTTTATTATTTGTTTATTAAAACTATTTGTGTGGGTTTATAACGCAAACAAGAAAAATAAAATGTTAATTTTGTAATAGCAAGCAGCAACCACCAACTTAATTCAATATCGCTTCCTGTTACCTAAATAAACACCGCTTTCCATGTGCGAAATAATGGTTTCTATAAAAATTTTTCGCAAGAATGAGCATAGTACCGGCCTTAACCTGTTAATTTTCAAAATATGTGAAAAGCTACCGAAAAATACTCATAAAATTTTCCAAAACTATTTGTCAAATCGATCATTCGAAGTAAAGTCGAATAACATACTATCTTGCAGCAAGATAATAAAAGCTGGCGTGTCCCAAGGTAGCATAATATGCCCTATCCTATATGTTTTATTTACTGCTGATATGCCAACCACCAGCCAAACATTTACATCGATAGTCGCAGACGATACTGCCTCTGTTAGCACACGCTCACAAAAAATCGCTTCTGTAACATATACTCCCAAACATATTTTGCTTCAAGCATATATATTTTTGGGTATTGCCCAAACATTTATATGTTTGATCTCTTCCAATATATAATATGTTTGAAAGCATATTGGTCTAAACAATATATGTTTGGGTAGTCTAAGTTCCAAACATTTTGTATTTTTGCATCCCAATTCAATAATGTTGTCTTCCAAAAAACAATATGTTATTATGTGAACATATAATATGTTTGGAAGCATTTTGCACCCAAAAATATTATATGCTTAAAAAAATTCTCCCAAACAATATTGTGCTCAAAATTTTATTTATTTATTTATATATTTACAATCATAATGAATTATGAAAATAAACAGGTAATATAGGTGCTAACAACATAGGTTTTCGACCTGAATGCTCAAAATTTTGTCTCTGCCTAATTGTATATTCCCCCACATCTTTCTCACTTCCACGACATTTTTTAGTTCTTAGCACCTTTTTATGTAATACAAACATTGTAGAAGAAATTATTCAATTGTATAATTTTTTTTATTTTAATTTTACCTTTTGCCGGACGGGGATTCGAACAGCGGACCACACAGTTTGTAAGGATCAAAGAAGTAGCTAATCAATTGCCCAAGGAAAAATAAAATGTTAATTTTGTAATAACAAGCAACAACCACCAACTTAATTCAATATCGCTCCCTGTTAAATAGCGCTCCAAGCTACTAAACACATATATGTTTATAGGCTATTTCTAAATTAATATATGTTTGCATCCAAGCATATTATATTTACAAACATTTTATGTCCCAAACATAATATGTTCTAACATATTAACATATATGTCCCAAACATGTTATGCTAGTTTATGAACATTATATGCTTGCACTCAAAAATATTGTGTTTAAAAATGTGTGTTCCAAACATATAATGTTTATAGCCAAACATATGAAAAACAGTCTTTTTCATCCGTGCAGCCACAAAAACGCCCAAACTGCTTCCCTTCAACTTCAAAATCACGTGTACTCGCTGAAAGACTGGCTTAGAAAATGGAAGATATCCATCAATGAAAGCAAGTGCTACCATGTTACCTTTACTCTAAGCCACGAATCATGCCCCGCTGTTAAAGTCTTCAACACTGCAGTCACAATTGTAATTTTAAGGTCTAGTGTTCCAAAAATAGACCGATATAGGTATTCCATTTTGCCATATGTTTTTATATGTCCTAAAGAAACCTAATTTTAAATTTTGATACGACTCGACGACAAATCTCAGCAATTTAGTGATGTAAAGAACTCTACATTTTAATGCCAGGCCAATAAATTAAAATACGACACAAGTCTATATAGAGACCACATCAAAATATGTGTAGATAACAAGAATCTCCAGAATAAGTTTTTATAAAATCAAAAAATAATTATGGTTCCAGATGTTTAAGAAGTAAAATCCTGATATTAATCTATATAGGCATTTTATAAAAAATAACAAGTATATACGGCCGTAAGTTCGGCCAGGCCGAATCTTATGTACCCTCCACCATGGATTGCGTATAAACTTCTACGAAAGAGTGTCATCCACAAATTTCAACTCACTCGGATGAAATTTTCTCCTCCAAGAGGTTCCAAAACCAAATCTCGGGATCGGTTTATATGGGGGCTATAAATGATTATGGACTGATATGGACCACTTTTGGCATGGTTGTTAAATATCATATACTACCACCACGTACCAAATTTCAACGAGATCGGATGAATTTTTCTTCTCCAAATGGCACCGAAGGTCCCATTTGGCTATCGGTTTATATGGGAGCTATATATAATTATGGACTGATAGGAACCAATTCCTGCATGGTTGTTGAATACTATATACTAACATCAGGTACCAAATTTCAACCGAATGGGAAGAATTTTGCTCTTCCAAGGTGCTCCGGAGGTCAAATATGGGGATCGGTTTATATGGGGCCTATATATAATTATGGACCGATATCGACCAATTTTTGCATGGGTGTTTGAGGCCATATACTAACATCATGTACCAAATTTCAGCCGGATCGGATGAAATTTGTTTCTCTTAGGGGCTCTGCAAACCAAATCGGTGGATGAGTTTATATAGGGGCTATATATAATTATGGACCGATGTGGACCAATATTAGCATGGTTGTTAGATACCATATACTAGCACCATGTACCAAATTTCAGCCGGATCGGATAAAATTTGCTTCTCTTAGAGGCCTCGCAAGCCAAATTTGGGAGTCCGTTTATATGGGGGCTATACGTAAAAGTGGACCGATATGGCCCATTTGCAATACCATCCGACCTACATCAATAACAACTACTTGTGCCAAGTTTCAAGTCGATAGCTTGTTTCGTTCGGAAGTTAGCGTGATTTCAACAGACGGACGGACATGCTCAGATCGACTCAGAATATCACCGCGACCCAGAATATATATACTTTATGGGGTCAGATGACAGGAATAACTGGACAGTTACGAATATTGTTTCTATAGAAATAAAATGGTGAAATATCGATTTATAAAGGTTCTATCAGCAAGGCCGTATTCACGGTGGTGGGAGGGGGGATGAGGGGGATGAAACCCCCCAGAATGAATGAATATTTTTATATAAATAAATATATATTTTTAGCTGCATAGAAAAATCTTATCGAAGATGTTGAAGAAAAGCTGGAGGTTTTATTTTGAAAAACGCTTACCTATAAAACTTGCACAAATCATAGAATACTAGTTGAAAAGCCCGTCAAACGACGGTCGAAAAAATAAATTGTTTTTGTTCTCGCACCACAAATTTCATTTTTGGAAAATGTCTTTCTGCTTTTTATTTGTGTTTGTTGTTCTTTTTGTGAAAATGACTCGCTTTGTTTGGCCATAGCAACAACAACGAAACAGCCAAACACACATGTGTAAATGAAATGGCGCAAAACCTGCGAAAAGAACCTGCCTAATTCAGCGATGGAAGCACTTGGAGAGTGCAATAAAGAGATATTTTCAAACGTGCATATTCTTTTAAAAATGTAGGTCACTTTGCCAGTTACTCAGGGATGGAAAATACAATTTTTAAGAAATTACAAAAAAGGTATTTTTTGAGCGGAAAGGTACTTTTTACTAAATTTCAACAAAAATTTCACTGGAAAATTATTGTCAAGAGACTAAATTTTAAAGAAATTAAGACAAAATTTTCTATATAAATAAAATTTTGCAAAAAAAATCTGTAGAAAAAAATGTTGCAAAATTTTTCCTATAGAAATAAAATTTTGACAAAATTTTCTATAAAAATAAAATTTTGCAAAAATTCTATATAGAAATAAAATTTTGACAACATTTTCTACCGAAATAAAAAATCGATAATATAGAATCGCATTCTTTTTTTCGACTAAAACATTCTTGAGGTTCAATACAATCCTGTTTTTGACTATGTCTTTTACAAAATCGAGATTTTCTTCCCACATGAACATGTCTGTTTTGCCATATTTGTAAAAGACTATTAGCAAATAAGGTTGATAAAGACATTCTCAAAATATTAAAATATTTTGTCAAAGCTATTGTACCATAAATCTGATATCGACTCAAAAATGTCTACACAAAAGGTACTAAATCATTCGCGGGGGTACTACGGTACTGACCGGGGTGAAAAAGTATTGAAAAAAGTACTATAGTACTGCATTTTCCATCCCTGCAGTTACTACGTACTCATCCGAACTTTCATTTTCAACAATGAAGAGATTAAAGACGTATCTTAGAAATTCGACTAGCGAGAGTAGACTCAATAGATTGGCATTAATGTGCCGACTGAAGAAGTAATTGATTTATTTGCTGCCCAAAAATATAAAAATAATTTAATATTATAAAAATATTGTATACATACCTATGCATAATTAAAATTTTCTACACATGAGATTATATGAAAAAAATTTTTTTTAAGTTGAACCCCCCCGAATTAAAATCCTGGCTACGGCCTTGTCTATCAGTTATGGACATTACAGGCTATTAATTTAATGTAAAGAATTTCGAGTGGCTTTGATCAAGCAAACATTCTCCCAAAAGACCAACTCAGATGGCACGTTGGCAGAGGTTTAATTTAAAATTACAGCTTGTAAGGACATCGGGTGTATATGGAGATTTCTCAAGTAATTATCTCCATATACAAAATCTGGGCCGATGGGAAATTTATTTATGGATCTCAAATAACTCTAAATTCAAAATTTCTGACAAATCTTAGACGGGGAAAAACTTCTTAAAACAAATCGGAAGATGGGTTTATATGTAGGTGCTATATCACAAAATTGTTGTACTGCTATATAACCTTAAAATTGTACCTTTATCAAGAGTACATATAGGGTCAAAAATCGATAGCTTAATATGTTAAAAATGGACAATACAATTGATTTATTCATCCCATATTCTATTAAAACCTATTTTTGACGAGTATATCACCGTGAAATTTCACCATATAAATACACTTTGAATGGCCTGAAATCCATTAATTCTTTTTTCGTTGTACGATTAAAAATCCTAATGGAATCTAATTTGTCGAAATATTTCTTTAGTTACAAAGATAGGAAGTGTTTTTCAAAGTTTGTTTCGCCGGAGTCGGTGTCGAGCAAAATTTCTACGACTCCGGCTCCGACTCCACAGCCCTGACAGCTACTCAACTTAGGAGGTCATAACCGCCTCCAAAGACGCGACACATTAAATCTTGTTTAGATCATCGCTATAACTTATATATAAAGCCTATTGAAATCGAAGCTGGAGATAATTGCATTGGTAAATCTCCAAAACACCTTAAATTGTGTTAAGATTTGATAACTTATTATTATTTTCATTACTTTGAAAGATTAAATAAATAAATATACATGTAAAAAAATGTTTTTCTTCAAATCATAGAATGTGTGAGAGCAAGTTTCTAAAGGTTAGTAGAAATTTTCAACCATGAGGCCTCACAAACATTACACGCTGCCGTTTAAAGTCTTCTCCATGTCCGATTTCTTAAAGTATAGACAATGCCTTCGGGGAATCCAAGCATACTTGACAAATGCATACATATGTGCAACACAGAGGGTAACGTATGGCTTCCTGATATTGAAGTTCATATGCCTTAAAGACAACATGCGATATCCTTCGTAGGAATCCGATAGTAAAGATGGCCTATTTGTGCCTATTAACAATTTCTTAATGGGGTCACTGAAATGCTTAAAATCCACATATGCTTTAAACATACACAAGTATCATGACAACTACACATTTATTATGGTCTTAGTGGAAGGACTATTTTCTCATTCTTTCTTTATTAAGCCCTGCATCACTACAGTGCAACAGGGTATTATTGGTAACTGCTAATGGTTGCCATATCCAAACTTAGAGAAGGAATTTGATTACCACCGAGAACAAAAGATTTAGGAAATAACGTCAAATTTTATAATCAATTGAAATTTGTTTGAATTGGCTACCTTTGGCAGGATTATGACCTTCAAATGCTATGAATAAATCCATCAGATGTTAGACGAGCTGTTTTGAAATGATATTGGAAATAGGTTGCAATACATATCAGTTGGAATCACATACCATTTCAGCGCTATTTTGGAGCTGAAGCTAAATCGGGACACGCAGAAATAGGCTTCTCGTTAATATTACATTTTCGCTTTGATATTTCTTTGAATTTAATATTCAACACCTGAGCCATACAAATACCTATAATTTATGCCAGACCATTATATGTCAACTGTTGCTTTGCACCCAAATGAAACGCTAATGTCAATGACAGACCAATAGAGGGTATTGAACCCATAAGTCTGCTTTGAACGTGCCCTTAGGACCTTAAACATAATCTGAAATTACAAAACCAACTATGAATAATTTTTAATAGAATTTTCAATGCAGTAAATCAATTGCAGCTAATTGATAATATCAATGTGATTTATTTAATTAATTTAGTAACAATTTATTATTTTAATTTAATGTGATAGCTTGGAGTAATAAAATCTGTTAAATATTAGCAAAAAAGGTATTGCCAAAAAAAAAGGGGATGAAGTGGTGCCATGTCAGATTAAAAGCAAAATACTTTAAATCAAATTAAAAAAAGAACGCCGTATGACGTTTTTTATTTTTGTAGGCATTCGATGGATTGATTTCGTAGGCAAAATTAAACCTAACATGGCGTTCAGGGTTGGCTTGACGCGAACTATCACTTTTGCGACATACGTTTACGACGTTATAATACGTATGTCGCAAAAGTCGTAAACCTAATTTTTAATTAAAGAAATTGTGAATATTTTTTAATACAATTTAGTTAAGCCGCCGATAACAGGGATGCAAAAAAATGCTTTAATAAGTACAATAATTCAAAACTCTACAAGTTTTACATCTCTCATTCGCAACTTCATGCTATTATTTGAGTGGTCCGTAATTTGCATCGCAGCGAACGACTAGTTACAATTTTGAAAATTTTTAATTAGTATGGGAATCGGCTCTAATAGGCCACAAAGTGATTTTACAAAAATTCTCTCTAAACAGCAATTCACTTTTACAAGACTTAATTATGAGCGAGTACCGATCGTCACGTTTACTGTACCATCGAGTAGTTCATAGTAATTGTGGCTTGGAGTCTCGAATTGAAATAACACTATTCTCAAGTTTTTTGAACTCGTTAATAATTTTATAAACTTTCTTGAGAATTGAAACTTCTTCGCATATATCATAATCTTGGATACTATTCGCTGCTATGTTAACTGAAGTATTTTGAGTTTGCGACGTTTATTACTTTTTCAATATTTACAGCGCATATGTGAAGTTTACAACTTTGCCACAGTCGCTAAAAAAGTTTGATACAGATCATCTCTGGTTCAAATGCTTAGTTCGTTATGTGTATGGTTGACGTGGAACCGATCATGTTTCACATCTTTCATTCTCCGTTTATGGATTATTTCTGCGGGTGCATAGACACCTAGAGGAAAGAGTACTTCAAATATCTGTTGTAACGATCCACCGCTTAGGGCCCTACTCCCTTAGAGAGTGGCTATGTATTGCCGGCAAAGCTCAGTCCTGGGGCGGTTCTTGCTCTCTTGGAGTAGGCACGGATTCGTTGCCATAAAAGAAAACATATATCAAGGTAGCTCTTTTAAAAAAAAAAAGTTAAAATAGGAAAAGAATACAACACAGTGAATTTAGGATGATGATGGATTGACGTGCGACCTACGATGAAAATCTGCCGCCTAGAAAACTAATCGCTCCCAGCCTATTCTGACGTGTTCGTCAGTCCCGACATTCTCTGCTTACGAACCTACACTTTTAGTGAAAATAAGAAGTATTTCTAGAACATTTTTAACATATAATTACAAATATCGAAGTAACACTGGGATTTACCAATATAGTGAATATGAATATGTAAATAATAAGTATAGGTGAATGAAAAAAAAATAATACAGAATTATCGATTAAACGAATAATGAATTAGAATTAGAAAATTGTAAAGTGGATATGAGTATAAGCTGGTAATGATTATGGTTTAATAATAAAGTACAGTATATCGAGCCGATGCAAATTGAAATATTGAGAAACTGAGATAATTTTTATTTGGACTTACCAATCAAATCCAGTGAAATCATCAGGCCTGCGACTGCGGGATCGTTACTTCAAAAACTTTGATTAATTGTTCATGAATATATTTCAGTCTTGCACAGCTCAAATCAGTAGTGTATTTCGTGTAGTGCTACTTATATTGAATTTTATGCTATGAATAGGAAAGCTTAAATACTACGCCTTAGAAATTAGGTTTTTTGGAAGACCACGAGCGATCAGCAATCGACTGATTAATGATAAAATAGGATTAAGGTCACTTCTGGTATCAAATTGTTAATGTTTCTATAAAAAAACTGGGATTGAATTAAAATTATTGTTAGTCGAAGGAAATGTTTTGTTCAATTCTTGAATTTAAACGGCTTGTAATTCCATTTATGTAGGTCAGTTCTGGGCACCGCCGCTAACGGTGTCAAATCGACACCGTCTTGCAACTCCAAATAGTTCCCGGAACCCTGATTTGAATTGCATCTTGATTGAGCAATGACCATTTATTTTGTTACCAAAAATTTTTTTTATTTTTTTATTTGTGTCTATTTCAATTGTAATATCCGTAGTTCGCAATCAGTATTTTCCAAATATAATATTTTATATATTTATCTTTTCTATTAATTTTCCCTCTTAAGCGACGGTTTTTTTCTAGCTTTTTCTGTTCAGTTTGTGAATCACATTGAATATATTCATAATTTTTAAGTGAATAAAAAATTTTCCAAATTGACATTCATATATAGGATTTCATAGATTACTAGGTTTGTTTTTCCTTATTTTAATGTTTTTCCGAGGCTACTATGTTTCTAAGGTCCCCAATTGATTTATACAAGATGACACAAACCTGCTACACTGTACCTATGGTTCAAAACTGACTATAAGGGAGTTATATCGAAACTGATCTATGTAAATATCCTTTAGCACAATGTTTCTTAAACTAGGGGACCCCCAAAGGGGTCGTGAAAAAATTTTGAGTGGTCGCTAGAAACAGGATTTTATTACTTTTAGACATTGCATGATTCATCGCGAAGCATTGGTGGCCAAGAAGGTATCTTTGTATCTAGGATCATCAACTTTATTATTTGTCACATATATTCGAGAAACTGAACGAACTAAATTTGTCTCTTCAGGGGACGATTACAAATATTTTTAATTTGGGCAATAAAATCCAAGAATTTGTGGAAAAAATACATTTATGGAAAAGTTTAATCACAAATGACAGATTTGAAATGTTTTCATACACGAATGATTTTGTTACTGAAAATGATTTATATTGCAATTTTATCAAGACGATTATAACTGATTATTTGGAATCTTTGGAAGAACAATTCAAGAAATATTTTCAGCCAGATTTTGATTGGGTGCAAAAACCACTCATTGAATCAATTCAAAACATCACACATATTCCATTAAAAGCTCAAGAAGAATTCGCGGAACTTTCGAGCGATACAAATTTAAAGCAAGAATTTGCTCAAACAAACTTAAATACTTTTTGGATCAAGGTTAAAGGCGAATTTCCAATATTCTCCGACTTAGCGATCAAAATGCTACTGCCATTTGCTACCACATACTTGTGCGAATAAGCGTTTTCAACGCTTGTTGCAATTAAATAAAAAATCGTCCTTGCCTGCGCTATCTGAAATAATCCCGAGATTGGATCTACTCTGTAAATTAATGCAAGCACACCCATCTCATTAATTGTATACTTTTTTTGTTTTTGTTTTTGTTTTTGCTTCTGAATTTTGAATTAATTTTAATTTTTACATGGACATTCATACGCATTTTTCGTTTGGTCTCTGAATTTTGATATTAATTTTAATTTTTTGTATAGAAATTTATAGTAAATATGTTAATCTGTATACATTCTTATTATTTTAAGTACATTCTATATAAAATCATTGGAACCTGCATTTTCAAAATTAAATTATACTTTGTTGGGGGTTACTAAAAATTTCGTATTACGAAAATGGGTCACGTAACAAAAAAGTTTAAGAAGCCGTGCTTTAGTACAACTCCTGCAGGTTTTAAATTTTCTGAAAATCGGATCGGAATATTTTGGCTTTCATATTTACCAAATCTGATACAACTCTTCGCGTTATTAAAACATCTCTAGATCGGTCAATAGTATAGCTATATCAAAACATGGGCCGATGTATACCAAATTTTATATTTTATATGGTTGTAGCGTGATTACAACGGACGATGGACATCGTTAGATCGTTTTAGAATTTTACCCTGATCAAGAATATTCATGTACTTGACAGTAAGCATCGGTTGGTAAGTCTATATCTACGGGCAAATTCATACAGTGCGATGGATATTATAATTTATGTAATATACATAAGCGTAGGAAGGCCTCTGGGGAGGGGGCTTAGACCCCCCCAGAATTTGAAAACCTATTTACGATTTTACATTTTTATAAAAATTAAGCAAGTATATACTCGTACAACGCACAAAGTTCCACTAAAGACTTTCATGCACAATCGAATTACTTGGGTTGTGGTAGAAGTCTGATATTCTGATATTTATGAAATAAAGCTGTGGTTGAACTTATGCTTTAGTTGAATAAAAAATGGTAATTGATATTAGAACTATTCTTTCATAAATTAATATCTTAATAATGCTGCAAAAAAGCGTCGCCAAAAAGAAATGAAAATGTTCTTTTTGGGTCTGGATGTGGTACACTCTTACTTACTCTTTTACTCTTTTTTTAAACTATTTGAAAAAAGAAAACAAAAAATTACGCATTAAAATATAAAAAAATGAAGTAAAAAAACTTTCTGTGTAGGTAAAATAGTTAACTTCTTTGTGAGGACATTTTTGGAAGTGCTTTTAAAGTTGTGCCTTTAGAACAACTCCCAATTTTTTGCTGGGAAAAGTGTGGAACTACCCTACGGGAAATGGATCAACCACAGAACTGGTACAGGACTAGTCCCTGGTGTGTATGGACCAGTCCCAGTTCTGATCAAAACGTATGGAAGGGACCGTCCACCTTTACATGGGTTTGTCATTGACGGAGTAAACTTACATTTAAGGACGCGTCTTGGACTCACCCCAAAGGACATGTCCTGGAACAATTTAGCAGGAGCAACCCATAAACAGGTCTTCAGGAACCAGTCTCGGACAAACTCTTAGAAATCTCTTTCAATTTGGGCTCCTAATCGAACCCGAAATGAAAAAAAAAAAAATTGAAATATATCGAACAAAAGGTTATTCTGATAATTTTATTTCACTAAATTTTATTTCACAATTTGCACCAATTTCCCGTAGGGTACTTTTAGTTGCTTTATTATAAATTGATTCTCGAGTTATTTTGATGTCTATTTTTTATTAAATTTTATGAAATAAAACATTAGTTGAACCTATAAGTTCAGTCTATAAAGTTTTAGCTAGGGGGGCTATAGCCCCCCCTAGGAAAATTGTCTAGCTACGCTAATGGTAATATATTGCTGCTAATGTCTGTAATAACGGTTGGGTTGGACAAAAATCAATCCTTTAATTGCTATTTAGCATTTAATGGATAAAAGTGTACATTTCAAATACTTGCATAAAATTTAATAATCGACTTTTCCTGCAATTCTTCTAGACTTTGTTATTTATTTTTCTAGTGAGTGTAAACACAATAATGTCCTAGTTATTCTTGTATAAAAATGTCGTAGTCATACTCTGCTCGTAAATAGCACTAATATTGTATATTAAATCATCATAATGAACAAAGCATCTCAAGGATTTATATTTCAAAGGATAAATAATATTGCAGGTAAATAGATAGTATTGGATTGTAGAATATATGAAATATGCAGACAATTTTCTTTACATCTCAAAGCATAGAAATATTCTCAAAGAAATTCAATTCGCTGCAGTATACAATCCTCAAAGGTCGAGCTGCTAAACAATGCAACTATTTTGCATTTTGATAAGCTTACGGAGTCTCTTTTTGCTCTAAGGAAAGTGAGGATGTTGCAGGTCTCTTACATGGTAGATGAACTAACAAACACAAACATCTTTTTTTTTATCCGCGTATATTCAATATTCATGGGATATTCAGTATCACCCCTCATGTCCACGGGTATTTCTTTGCCTTCCCAAGTTCATTCATTCGAATGTTCATATTCAACTTAATTCCACTAAAGAAGATTTGTAAAGGTATTTACTATGATTTTCACTGCATTTACCCAGAGCCAGTACATTTGCATGTGAATGTGAATGAATGAGAATGAGAAAACACTTTCATCCACGAGGATGGTTGCTTACAGTGTTGCCAACTCCCCAAGGCCAAAAAGCACCAAAAATATATTTTAAATTCTAACATACCACCTTCCACCACAAAATCGAAAATTAAATGCTCTACTAAAAAAAAAAAAAAAAAGATGTATTATAGAACTTTTGTGAATTGAATTTTATGAAGTCAAGTTGGCTATTAAGATCGAGTTTAGCTGCTAAAATAGTCATTTTTTCACAATTACTTTTCTTTAATAATTCATTTTAAGGAATACAAAAATTTGCTTTTGGCCATTCCCCATCAAGTTATAATAAAATTTGCAGCAAATATGCATAATTTTATGCCTTTTTTACTCATATAGTTTTCACTTTAGCGGCAAAACTCAAACTTAGTACTCAACGTTATGAACCGCTCTTCAAGTATACACCTTGATCAGTTTTAATGCTTTCGTCCAATTCATTTTGATCAGTGATGTTTTTCAACTTTCAAAATATTAATTTATGGAAGGAGTCTATTGCTTATTTCAGTTGTGCGTGCTTTTGTGAATTTAGTACAAACGTTTTTAATGACATCTTTATCAAATTCAAAAATTCGGCACTCATCGATCGACTTTCGTACAGAATACCCTAAATAACAATATTAATTAAAAAATAATCAATACCAACTTCATAACAATCAAATTCTATATTTCGCAATAAATTTGAGTTTCTTCAGCTCTTGAAAGTCTAATCAAAATATCAATTACTTAAACCTGTTCAAAATAAAAAAAGCACCAAAAGCACTAAATGAAAATGCCAGAAAGCACCAAGTTGGTGCTTTTTTTGAAAAGGCACCAAAAAGGCAATTTGGTGCTTTTTAGAAATCAAAAAGCACTAAATTTGGTGCTAAAAGCACCAAATTGGCAACACTGGTTGCTTAATGGGGTTAACAAAATGAATGATTGGATGTAGAGAGATAGAGATGGAGTCAGAGAGAGAGAGAGAGCAAGAGAGGTAAGGTAAAAAAAATAATTTGCAAATTTCTACAATTGTAACAGATAAAAAACCATTCATCCACCACATTGAGATGCAGACACTCAAATGTCTTTTCAATTCGATTCTTGGAGAGGAGAAAAAAATAAAATAAAAATATGTTGGAGAGCCACATATGAAATCGATTTTCAATTGACAGTGTGGTTAAGACCTAGAGACGAATTGTATTTAGAAATGCTTTGTATTGTGGCATAGGTATGTGAGAGTGTGAGAGAGAGAGAGAGAGTTGAATTAACCTCGTTGTACTTTGCTAATGACGGAATCCAATTAATTTTACATTTTCAGGTGCTTTGGCACGTACAAGTAAGCATCAGTTGGCACCCCATACAAAAGCATTAGCAACAAATCTTTGAATTTGAATGTTGTGAGGTGAGTACTAAACGAATGGTGACCGCAGAATAATGTTCCCCCAAGCCAATGTGTTCAGAGTTCAATAATCACAGCATGACAATTTTACTGTTTTTCAACGAAAAGTGCTGTGTCGCCGTTGAAATGGTCCCTTACTCATATTCGATATTACCGCAGATTGTTAAGGTATTGACGATGGGCGAAGATGTGTTACAATGATTTATTGCACAACTTATTTAGATTGTCCTCTGTAGCGTCAATGTCACAAGTGCAACATTTTATATTAAGATAAAAACGTAGTTTTCCATAAATACATTAATGAAAAGTTACTGTCAGGAAGTCAACCTTGGGTATACAATTACAAGTATAACCGGATTCTATATCTAAATACACTCAAAAACCAAATACTTTCGTAAGAAACGAAATATGGGACAAGCGAAATTCCTCTTTTTGTTAAAAACTTTTCTTTAATAGCAAACAATTCCCAATTTATAAAATATGTTGCAACGATTGTCTCTAGTCTATTTATTTGCCTTTAAAGATTTTTTAACGTCAAAAGAAAATTTCGTTGCACAGAAAAGAAACTTCTTTCAGGGTAGATAACTTTTTCAAAAGCTTTGTAAATGAAATAAAAATCAATAGGAGGATACCTCTCCAAGGTAGTGATGATTTGAAAAGAAATGCCCTCTTAAATGCGCTTCCGCCTTGTATGAATTTGAGCACTTTCAGAAGCAAAGAATTTAGATTACAAAATCATTGCTATACATATTAGAACATTTGTTGTTCAACAAAATTTGCCTTTTAACACGATAAACTTTGTTCTGCAGTGTTTAAACCCCTGTTGTAAATATTATTTCTTGAAGTCTATAAAATAGGCCTCTTTGATCTCCTTGTTCAATGTTTTGATCCAAGTGAAGCAGGAAGTAAAGGGTGATTCTTTTGAGGTTAGGATTTTCATGCATTAGTATTTGACAGATCACGTGGGATTTCAGACATGGTGTCAAAGAGAAAGATGCTCAGTATGCTTTGACATTTCATGATGAATAGACTTACTAACGAGCAACGCTTGCAAATCATTGAATTTTATTACCAAAATCAGTGGCAGAAAATCCGCTTTTTTATCGACAAATTTTGTTCAGCGATGAGGCTCATTTCTGGTTGAATGGCTACGTAAATAAGCAAAATTGCCGCATTTGGAGTGAAGAGCAACCAGAAGCCGTTCAAGAACTGCCCATGCATCCCGAAAAATGCACTGTTTGGTGTGGTTTGTACGCTGGTGGAATCATTGGACCGTATTTTTTCAAAGATGCTGTTGGACGCAACGTTACGGTGAATGGCGATCGCTATCGTTCGATGCTAACAAACTTTTTGTTGCCAAAAATGGAAGAACTGAACTTGGTTGACATGTGGTTTCAACAAGATGGCGCTACATGCCACACAGCTCGCGATTCTATGGCCATTTTGAGGGAAAACTTCGGAGAACAATTCATCTCAAGAAATGGACCGGTAAGTTGGCCACCAAGATCATGCGATTTGACGCCTTTAGACTATTTTTTGTGGGGCTACGTCAAGTCTAAAGTCTACAGAAATAAGCCAGCAACTATTCCAGCTTTGGAAGACAACATTTCCGAAGAAATTCGGGCTATTCCGGCCGAAATGCTCGAAAAAGTTGCCCAAAATTGGACTTTCCGAATGGACCACCTAAGACGCAGCCGCGGTCAACATTTAAATGAAATTATCTTCAAAAAGTAAATGTCATGGACCAATCTAACGTTTCAAATAAAGAACCGATGAGATTTTGCAAATTTTATGCGTTTTTTTTTTTAAAAAAAGTTATCAAGCTCTTAACAAATCACCCTTTATATGTGTTACATCTTCAGATGTGGTGCTACTTCAGTATTTCGAATTTCATAAAAAATACGAAAAACTTACAAAACTAAAATTCTTCTTAACTTTTTCGACTTTTATCTCTACGTAGAAACTTTTTAAACAATACTATATAATTTTTATGCACAGTAAAATTCAGAAAATTTGAATTAAATTGTTAAACTGTGTAAACCACAGGATTTTTATATATCACCTCAAAAATTCTTTTAAAGTGAAAATTAGGTCCATCCCTATAACAGTCTTTTTGGATGCACATTAAAAGTAATTACTTAGGAAGAACTTCCAAATTGTAGTGCTGGGGTTTTACAAAACAAATGACAACAAGTTCTTGCAGGATATGCCTCGCAACATTGTTCCTGTTCCACCCGATTTTAGCCTGGCATGCCCGTCTTGCATACACAAGGTCGTGGGTTCGATTCGACCGAACACCAAAAAGTTTTCAGCGGTGGATTATCCCACTTCAGTAATGCTGGTGACATTTCTGAGGGTTTCAAAGCTTCTCTAAGTGGTTTCACTGCAATGTGGAACGCCGTTCGGACTCGGCTATAAAAAGGAGGTCCCTTGTCATTGAGCTTAACATGGAATCGGGCAGCACTCAGTGATAAGAGAGAAATTCACCAATGTGGTATTACAATGGACTGAATAGTTTAAGTGTGCCTGATACATGTGGCTGCCACCTAACCTAACCTAGCCTGTATGTAAAATTCCCTCCAGATAGTTCAAATTTTGATCATAGCCAATCAATTTTATATTCATGATGAATGAAAACTTCTCCACTTTGATATCGTTGTTATACCCTGCGCCACACTGTGGAACAGGGTTATAAGTTAGTGCATATGTTTGCAACACCCAGAAAGAGACGAGATAGATACATGGTGTCGTTGGCAAAAATGCTGAGGGTGGGCTCCTGAGTCGATATAGCCATGTCCGTCTGTCCGTGAACACATTTTTGTAATCAAAGTCTAGGTCGCAGTTTTAGTCCAATCGACTTCAAATTTGGCACAAGTATGTGTTTTGGCTCAGAATAGAACACTATTGATTTTGGAAGAAATCGGTTCTGATTTAGATATAGCTCCCATATATATATTTCGCCCGATATGGACTTATATGGCCCCAGAAGCCAGAGTTTTACCTAATTTGCTAAAAATTTTGCACAAAAAGAACAATTAGTACTATAGTCAAGTGTGCCAAATTTTATTGAAATCCGTTCAGATTTAGATATAGATCCCATATATATCTTTCGTCCGATATGGACTAATACGGTCCCAGAAGCCAGAGTTTTACGCCAATTTGGTTTAAATTTTGCACAGGGAGTAGAATTAGTAGTGTAGTCAAGTGTGCCAAATTTTATTGAAATTGGCTCAGATTTGGATATATCTCCCATATATAGCTTTCGCCCGATTTACACTCATATGACCACAGAGGCCAATTTTTTTGCTCCGATTTAGTTGAAATTTTGCACAGAAAGTAGAATTAGCATTATAGATATGCGTGCCAAATTTGGTTGGAATCGGTTCAGATTTAGATATAGCTCCCATATATATGTTTTTCTGATTTCGACAAAAATGGTCAAAATACCAATATTTTCCTTGTATTTATTTATTTATTCATTATTAAGTTACAATTGAAATTGATAACTTAAATGGCTTGTAAAATCGCCACTGCTTAGTCGAAAAGTTGTAAAAATGACGATAAGTTTCCTAAACTTCTAATACATATATATCGAGCGATAAATCATAAATAAATTTTTGCGAAGTTGCCTTACAATTGCTTCAGATTTAAATGTTTCCCATATTTTCTTGGTTCGCACTCCTAAATCACTGTTTCTAATGTTTCCAGGGTGCGTTAACAATAGTACGTAATATCAAGTTTTGAGTCTTCTATATGGTATCTGTTCACTTTAGACAAAATTGGGTTTGGACACCGGATGAGCACTGCTGAAGCTCACCAATAAGGAAAAAAGTTACAACACCAAAGTCTAATCCTGATGCCGCGAACTAAATAAAACGTCAAGAAATTACACAGTTTTATATATAATACTTCACGAATCTTCTTTATTCGAAGGAAAAACTTCAAGGTGCAAATTCACAAAATTTAGTATATTTTTTTTTCTTTCGTATAAATTCACAAACGACTTCAACCAGGAAGGTATTCTTATGAACTAACACTTAAGCAATAATACATAGAAAATCAACTAAAAATAACGAGTAGATACTTAAACTAATGGAAAATATCCCAAGCATGCAGTAAAGTGGCCATATCGGAAAATGATCAGCACGTAAACAAATTGAGAGAGCAATTTCAGGTATTTCCACAGATGGCGTTAATTCCTAATTTGCCGCATATCTCTCTCAATCTGAACAGTATCTATTTCTTTCTTCGCAGCACAGCCCCACAGCTGTATACCATAACTCCATATTGATTTTATTACTTGGTTGTATATAAGCATTTAATTTTTCAATGATATCCTGTTGTCGACAAACATCCAGTACAATTGACTGAATTTTAGTTTGATTTCTTTATTATTTTTCTTCAAGTGTTCTTTCCATCTTATATTAGCGCCCAGTGGAACTATTGAGCCATTAAGATACAATGGAATACATTTGGTGTCTTTATTAGAAAATACTATATGAATAGATTTTTTTCATTTATGTTCATCCTCCATTTATTTATCCAATACATGATAGTGGATGCAACGTGTTGGAGCTTTTTGGTAGCTTCCATTTCTGTTTTAGCAACGGTAAGAACTGCCGTGTCATCAGAAAACGTTGCAATTGTTGCTTCAGGTGGATTTGGAATGTCTCTAGTATATAGGAGGTACAGAACTGCCCCTAGGATACTTCCCTGTGTCACACCTGCTTTTATTGGACGAAGTGTGGAGTGTACGTTTTCGATTTTTACTCGAAAGTGGCGGTATTATAAATATGATTCTAGTAATGCATAGTATTCAATTGGGAGACCATTGTATAGTTTACACAGGAGACCATCATTCCAGACTTTTTTTAAGATACCACAACTCAAGTAATTCGATTGTGGATGACAGTTTTCGTAGAAGCTTCTACGCAATCCATGGTGGAGGGAACATAAGATTCGGCCTGGCCGAACTTACGGCCGTATATACTTGTTTTTATTATCTTTCCGCTTGGATTTCACTTTCTCGGAATATCGTTTATTATTTCTCATTTCTCTGACAAATAATAAAAAGAATCACAGGGGTATTTCATAGCAACAGCAACATACGAGGGCAGTTGGGAAACTTCTTAGCCCAGCAAAAAAAAAAAGCGCGGTATAAACTGAAAAAAGTTAAGTGTTTTGAAAACTTCCATCTCTGTTATGAACACATGTTAAATTTTGTTTCGATCTGGCAACTCCTTCATATAAAAACAGGTGTTCAAAAAAGATGCATCCGCAATTTTTTACAATGGAAAAATTAGAAATGCGTGCTGTCATTAAATATTTACATAAAAAAGGTTTATCGGGACAAGAAATTCATTATGATATGGTGAATGTGTTAGGTGAAAGTGCTCCTTCATATGCAACAGTAAAAAAGTGGGTTGCTGAATTTAAACGTGGACGTACAAGCATTGAAGATGAACCACGTAGTGGACGTCCAAAAACAGCAACAACAACAGAAATTGTAGCCAAAGTGCATGATATGGTATTAAATGATCGACGAATAAAAGTGTGTGAAATTGCTAATATCATGGACATCTCAAATGATCGAGTCCATTTAATTTTGCATGAAGAATTACAGATGAAAAAGCTTTCTGCAAGATGGGTGCCGCATTTGTTAACAGTCGATCAAAAACGCATAAGAATGGACTGAAGCTGGAGGAAGTGACCCAAAGAAGGCAAAAACAATTCAATCGGCTGGTAAGGTTATGTCAACGGTTTTTTGGGACTTCAAAGGTATTTTATTGATTGACTATCTGCAAAATAGTAAAACAATAAAATCAGAGTAAAAAAATCCTTGCTGGCAAGCGTTTTACCTCAAATGAAGATGCAATTACAGTTGTAAACTACTATTTTGAAGACCTTGAGGAAAACTATTTTAATCAAGGGATAGAATTGCTAGAAACGCGTTGGACTAAGTGTATTGAAGTTTCAGGAGATTATATTGAAAAATAAAAATATTTTTGAAAAACTAACAATTCTCTTTCATTGATAGGCTAAGAAGTTTCCGAACAGCCCTCGTAATCAGTAGTTCCACTTTATGTTTTTATTTTGGAATCCCTCCACATCTTTGAGCAAACAATAAATAATTTCCTTTTAAATTTCAATTCGCATTAAAATAAGATTGCTAGTGGAATATAATCTAATTCGTTTGTAGTTTGTTTTTATAAAATATTATTAGGTTTATAGAATGCTGATTCTTTCCAAAATTCCTAGAACTAATTTAATTGAAGCCTTATGCATTTTGTTTGTGTGTTCCAATCTATGTTTAAGTCATATAGTTAGAGTTTTTTCCTGGAAACATTTTCTTTTAACAGTCAAAACCATTCTCGAATAGATTTATTTGGCAAATCTTGAATATGCGTAAGTTATTTTATTTTTATCTGGAATACCTTAATTTATTTGATAAAAAGGTGGATTTCCAAGGATTTATTTCTTTTGCATTTTCCCTTTGGCGCAATACAAAGCATTTTCGCATTTATTTTGCATGTATGCCAGCATTATTTAGCTTATCTGGACCAACTTTACGGCTTTGTACCCAAGGATTCATTAAAACATTCAAACACACACATACACTCATAGGGCACATCGATTTCCTTAAATACATTAACAAATATTCGTTTCATCGGGTGTTTGTGAAAATACCAAATGCGAATTTGGTAGCAGACATACGATTCGATTCGTGTCGATTTAGATTTTCATTTAAATGTAGCCTAGCCAAACAGCCATGCCTGCCATGCCAGACCAACCGACCGATCGAAATGTATGGTATGTATATTTTATATTTTCCATATGTAAATGGTACGCAGAGGAACATGTTTTTATCTAAATACGTGTGATTATATCAATAAACACTTTCAGTATTTTTATGTGGTCTACATGCCTTTCTCCATTTCGGAGCATTGAATTTTGAAGATTGAACCACAAAAACAAAAATGAAATGATTTGGAGGAGAAATATTTTTGTTATATATATATGAGCAATTCTTGAAATTTTTGATGGCATAATATTGTATACCATTGACCGCCGATGAAGTTATATTTAACCAAACTAATTAAAGGGTGATTTGTTAAGAGCTTGATAACTTTTTAAAAAAAAAAAACGCATAAAATTTGCAAAATCTCATCGGTTCTTTATTTGAAACGTTAGATTGGTCCATGACATTTACTTTTTGAAGATAATTTCATTTAAATGTTGACCGCGGCTGCGTCTTAGGTGGTCCATTCGGAAAGTCCAATTTTGGGCAACTTTTTCGAGCATTTCGGCCGGAATAGCCCGAATTTCTTCGGAAATGTTGTCTTCCAAAGCTGGAATAGTTGCTGGCTTATTTCTGTAGACTTTAGACTTGACGTAGCCCCACAAAAAATAGTCTAAAGGCGTCAAATCGCATGATCTTGGTGGCCAACTTACCGGTCCATTTCTTGAGATGAATTGTTCTCCGAAGTTTTCCCTCAAAATGGCCATAGAATCGCGAGCTGTGTGGCATGTAGCGCCATCTTGTTGAAACCACATGTCAACCAAGTTCAGTTCTTCCATTTTTGGCAACAAAAAGTTTGTTAGCATCGAACGATAGCGATCGCCATTCACCGTAACGTTGCGTCCAACAGCATCTTTGAAAAAATACGGTCCAATGATTCCACCAGCGTACAAACCACACCAAACAGTGCATTTTTCGGGATGCATGGGCAGTTCTTGAACGGCTTCTGGTTGCTCTTCACTCCAAATGCGGCAATTTTGCTTATTTACGTAGCCATTCAACCAGAAATGAGCCTCATCGCTGAACAAAATTTGTCGATAAAAAAGCGGATTTTCTGCCAACTTTTCTAGGGCCCATTCACTGAAAATTCGACGTTGTGGCTCGTTAGTAAGTCTATTCATGATGAAATGTCAAAGCATACTGAGCATCTTTCTCTTTGACACCATGTCTGAAATCCCACGTGATCTGTCAAATACTAATGCATGAAAATCCTAACCTCAAAAGAATCACCCTTTATATGCTGCTATTGAAGTTTTCTCAAAAGGAATGTCATTTTCATGGGGCTGTACATCCGATTGGGGCGGCAACAATAACCTAACCTAATCTAGCAAAAAGGACGTTCAAATGAAGCTTTTACATTTGAAGGAACGAATCTTTAAACGAGCGAAGTTTTTTTATTTAAGCGTATAAAAATTTATTTGATTAAATGTTTACTACAACTACACACAGAGAAGAGCTTGGTTGGAATTCGGTTGTAGCTAGGAACATTCTATATTTAGAAATATATATAAGTTGTTCATATCAATTTTCAGTATTTACATGTATTTGTTCGTACTTATAACCATTTGGTGAGATTTTCAATAGATTTTCTGTCGTGTTACAAGTCAAATGGTTGTGGCAACTAAATCTACCTACTTTTAATAATTTTGATTCAAATTGGTTGATACAACCAACCGTAAAAACATTTCTTAACTATCAGTTAGTAGCCACCATTTTCATATAGTAGTTACAGTCGAATGATATTTCAAATACTTTTTAAATGTCATTTGATGATATTAAAATTAATTGAAGAAGAAAAATATTCATATTTGATATAGAATTTTTAAATCGAGGAATGTGGCAAAATTATGCAATCTTCACCATGGATGGGATCGCAACACATAATGAATCATCTAAGAAAGGGATGTTTCCTGTGGACAAAAACATTGGTTTGTATTGAAAATATTTTTTTAGATAACTCAAAATAACTCCATGTACCGAATTTCTAGCATGTATGGCAAACAAACATGTAGGAGTGGTTTAACATGAATTCTGCTGGTTCCGATACTCTCCCATAGAGATTGGTTCAAATGGTATGGTTCCCGAAGATAAATATAATGTTTATATATATGGAGATTACATACGATTCTGGACTTATAATAACCATTTCTAGTTGAGTTTTAGAGCAATTTTTTCTATAGATCTTTACCCGCATTAATCGAATGAGTACCATAACTAAACTCGGGAAATTTTACTTTGGGTGATCAGTGCGCTTTTTTCCCTGAAGTTAATTCGAGAGACCCGTGTAAATGAGGATTATATCAAACCCATACCGGTATAAAGCAATGTCAAATTTGCTCATCAATTCATTGTTCTAGATATACAATTCCAGGAAAAATAAAGTACATGTAGATTTATTGTAATCAAATCGGATAAAATGTCGGTTTTCTAGATTCAAGAACTCAAATCGGAAGATCGGCACTTTTTGGGAGCCTATAATAACTTTAGATTTGCGAGCCTACACACAGAGAAGATATTGGTTGAAAATCGATTGTTGTAATGAAAATTCTGCATTTAGAATGAAATCACAGTTGTGTCAATCTATTTACTTTATTTACAACCATTATTTGATTCCTTCTACCTTTTGGCGCTTATTATTATAGATTGTTGTTTGAAATACAAGTCAAATGGTTGTCTGAACTAATTGCCTCTCTCTTGAAAAATTTTGATCGAATTCGATACGCACAACCTACCTTATAAAACCTTCATAACCGTCATTTAGTATTCAGCCCTTACAATTGATAGTCACAGCCGAATTCCGTTGGAAATATTTTTAAATGTCAATATTGTTATTATCAATTATTCAATGTGGAAGGAAAACGTGTTTTATTTATAATTTAATATAAAAACCACTGAAAACAGAATATTTTTCAGTCGTTTCTAAGTTTATTGAAATCCTCGGTGGATTGTCTGTCGTATATTTTCACGAACTACTCGCGCAATCGTCAGGATAATCAATGCTACAAGTCGGATAAACAATGCGCATCTTTAATTTTTGGGATCAAATGGAGATCGAGTTATATAAAGTGTTAGATGTGGAACAATTTTCTTGTGTTAAAGGGCAAAAGTATAAATCATGCAACGACTTTAAAGGGCCTCTAATGGAAAAATCCATCTCCACGTCTTTATTTTATTTATGAAACCCCACAAGATGTGACCATGTAGAGTAGATTCTTATTAAATTTTTAAAACTCCACACTAATTTTATAACTTAATTTGTTGTGTTTTTAGGCAAGCTATGTTGGCCCATGTTTATTCTATGTGCTCAGTTTGGACTCCATTTATAAGTACTAATGTACTAAGAGTCCCAGAGATTTAACTCCCATTGCCTGTCAATTCAACAATCCAAGCTGGCGGCGGATACTTTTAAAGGTGACAATTTTTGTTAAATTGTTATCAATGTATTGTATTTAGGTATAGTGCGATTTTATGTATCTTTCCATCTTTTAAAAATGTAAAATACAATATTTTGAGGAAAAATGTATTTTCAATTCGGTTAAGGTGCTAATAAAGTTGGGTAATACAACCAAATAAGAAGGGAGTAACGATCAATTGCATCGTCTAGTACAACCAACTCCATATATGGTATTGGTTAGATTTCCCATAATTCGATTGAGTCGACCGAATTTATCGGGTATCACAACTGCCAGCAGATAGTTGCTGCAACTGCCAAAAGGAGGTTGGCAATAAATTCGGTCATCACAACCAATATGTATTCTCTGTGTATAATAACATTAAATTTAAATTTTCAAGTAAATGGGATAGAAATTACGATGTCTCGATGATAAAGAACCCAATGCATGGGCCGATATAGCCCATTTTCAATCTTGACCTGCCTGCAGACAAAAGAATTTCAACACGATAACTTCATTATTAAAGGCTGTAGCATGATTACAAAAGACATTTGATCAAATATATTGTTTTTTGATTTATAGTATACATACATACATATATTTAAATAAAATAAATAATATAATATTTAATTGAGAAGAAATTGGTTTTTAAATTGGTCATGAGCACTATTAAGGTCGGACAGCACAACCGAATGATGAAGGTAGCAACCACCAATGTCGTCGGCTGACCCAAACAACACCATATGACATATTAGTTGTGTCGACCGAATCAGTCGGGTGGCACAACTGCCAACTGGTAGTTGCTACAACTGCCAAAATGAGGTTGGCAATAAATTCGATTGTCACAACCTATTTGTATTCTCTGTGTAGTCTCAAAAAATTTATAAATGTGACTAACTAGTAGCTTTGATATTGATAATTATATTAGTTATAGTTTAGAGAAATTGTAAAAAAAGGCCAGACTCATTACTTGAATCTGCTCATCAGATCGTGCGCCTTGAAGCGGTTGAGTCTTCTTGTAATATCCGAAGTGTGCGTAAGTTTAATTGCCTCTACGTTGGTGTGCTGCTGTAGTCTGTGATGATGTTTTTTGGCGTGTGTGGATATTTCTTCTTTCACTTCTTTCATATTTAGGGCTCTATGGAGGATGTCCAAGAAAGTATAATTGCCATTTTCGAATTTCGAAAATTTTAAAGTTGTGCTGGATTGTGCTAGGTTTGTGCCGATTTGTGCTGCAATTTGTTTTTTTTTTTTTTAAATTTTGTCAAATAGCCGAGATATTTGGAAAAAACATTTTTCAACAAAATTTTTGCCAGAATCGCCATTTTCGAAATTCGACATTTTGACAGTTGTGCTGAGTTGTGCTAGCCGAGTACATTATTGTGCCGTTTAAATAAAAATTCTATCTCTTATAGTTTTCGTGAAATTCTAAAATTTCGAAAAATTTCCAGAATCGCCATTTTCGAATTTCGAAAATTTTAATATTGTATTAAACCGTTATCGACTTGTGCTAAGTTGTGCCGTTGAGATCACCTTTCTATCTCAAGCCGTTTCCGAGAAACAACCAAATTAAATTTTTAAAAAAGTTCAAAAATATGTTTTTGAAAAACGCCAAAATTTAAATTTTCGAATTTCAAAAAACTGAACGTTGTGCCAATTTGTGCTAGGTTAGTACTCATTTGTGCCGTTTGAATCAACTTTCTATCTCAAACCGTTTTGGAGATATTCGCAAAAACTTTTTTTAAAAAATGCCAATTTATGATTGAAAATAGTCAAAATTTAAAATTGGCACAACGTTCAGTTTTTTGAAATTCGAAAATTTTAAATTTTCGAAAATTTTAAATTTTGAATCTAGTATAATTCCTAAATATTTTTCAGAGTTAGCCCTTGGTATTTGCTCTTGATTTATGTATAACGGCCTATAAGTGGTGTCAATTTTGGAAAAATCATACAGAAAACAGATTGGTTGGAATCCAGTTGTACTAACGAAAATTCTATATTGAGTATTAAATATCAATTGTGATGATCTATTTTCTTCCATCACAAAAATTCTAGTGTCCTTAATACCATTTGGTTATAATTTCAATAGATATTCGTTTGTGATTCAAAACAAATGGTTGTAGCAACCAAATGTCTCTTTTTAGAACAATTTCATTAGAATTCGATTGATATGACCTACTTTAAATAAATTTTCCAAATGTAATTTCTATTATAGCAAATTATTTAGTGTCCAAGGAAGTCGTATGTTTATTTGTTTCAAACAAAATCACTAAAATTTAAAGCGGATCTATTAATGTTTTTTTTAATATTTTTTTCTTAAATATTGGACCACTTTTGGATAGGCCTCATAAAAACCGTCCACTAGAATTGATTTAGGGATCGTCATGGAAATACAAATTTCATCCGAATCGAAATTTGGTACGCGAAATAAACTAGGCCCTTTACAACCACGTAAAATCTGGTGGGTATAGGTCCATAAATATATATAGCCCCCATATAAATAAATCTCCAGATTTGACCTCTGTAAGCTCTTGGAGAAGTAAATTTCATTCGATCCGGTTGAAATTTGGCCATCTAATTACCACGCCCAAATTGGTTCAGTTTGGACTAATAAATACTTTATCATACCCCGCGAATTAAAGCCCCTTTTATTAATGAGTATTATCCTTCTTATGACGATGCGAAACTGAAAACAGTATTGTCGTGAGACCATAGATTTCATGTCCTTAAAATACGAAAGCGAAGTTAGCTTAGCATAGAACTCAACAAAAAAGGTCTTTTTTTCGTTGTCCAAATATCGATTAACTTTTCAATGATGTCGTTTTGTCCTTATAGTTAAGTGATTCGACTTAAAACTAGGTATCTTTGCATTAAAGAAGATTTTGTTTGACTAAGGTTAACTTGGCTTAAATAATTCTTTGGTATCTTGACTATAATGTAAAAACGGGTTCAAAAATATAATATGTTTTTCAATAATTTTTAAAGGCGTTTTTACTTGAAATAAATCATTTCTACTTGACGACGAGTTTGAATTTGGAAATTTAAAATGTTTATATGTCATTAAAGGACTTTAGTGGCACATGTAAAAAAAAGCTGAAAAACGTAAAATAAAGTTTGTTTCCCAGAGTCAGGTATGCAAAATTCAAATTTAAAAGAGGATTATATCCTAAAGGTATCATTACTTCAATTCAAACGGAATGCATATAAAGGGTGGTTAAATTGTAAGGGCCGATGTTGAATGTGAACCACACCTAAACGCCGAAGTTTTTTTCCGAATTTTATTTGACATTTCTCTATTTTAGACTTTAGACTCAATTTGAACCATGGATAGATACACAATCCAACAACGTGTTAAATGGTTCCCAGAAATGGCAACAGTGGATGATCAATTTTCGAAGAAAATCATCTTCAGGGATGAGGCACATTTTCACCTCAGTGGATTCGTCAATAAACAGAATTGCCGCATTTGGGCGAATGAGAATCCAAGAATGATTGTCGAAAAACCAATGCACCCACAAAGAGTGACTGTTTGGTGCGGTTTATGGGCTGGCGGCATCATCGGGTCGTATTTTTCCCAAAATGAGGCCGGTCAGGCAGTTACTGTGAATGGTGTTCGTTATTGTGAGATGATAACGAACTTTTTATGGCTCGAATTGGAAGATATGGATGTGGACGATATGTGGTTTCAGCAGGACGGTGCCACTTGCCACACAACTAACAAAACAATGGCTTTTTTGCGCAACAAATTCAATGGCCTTGTTATCTCACGTAATGGCGATGTCAATTGGCCGCCAATATGATGTGATTTGACACCGTTGGACTTTGTTCTTTGGGGTTATTTGAAAGAAAAGGTGTACGTCGATAAGCCAGCAACAATCCTTTAGCTCAAAGGATGAGATAATTCGGCACATTAACGGCATAGAACTTCCATTATGCCTTAGCGTCATCGAAAATTTGGACCATCGGATTAAGGTGTGCCACCGAGGTCGCGGCGCCCATTTGGCCGATATTTTGTTCCATACATAATTGAGTAATACCAATATATCATAAAAAAATAAAATTACAATAATTTCCTAAATAGTTTGTGTTTTATTCAAAATCATCATCGGCTCTTGAAATTTTAACCACCCTTTATGTAGTCTACATAAAATCAACCTGATGAAGTCCTAATGAAGGCTGAAAAAACGAAAATTAAAGTTTGTTTCCTAGAGTTAAGTATGCAAAATTCAAATTTAAACAGGATTATATCCTAAAGGTATCATTACTTCAATTCTCCGCTTTTTAGGATCGGAATGCATTTATGTATGTAGTCTGCATAACATCAACCTGATGAAGTCCTTTAAACTAGAATTAGCTTCACAAGTTATCCATTTATTTTGTTTTTTTTTTCCTTAACCAGATATTCTACTTCTTTCCATGTCTAGACATAGTGTTACGCAATAACCCATACTTGGTGCTTAAATGCGAAAGGTATTGGAAATATTAGGTAGCAACAGAAGCTATAACAACAGCTGTAAATGTAGAAGGAGCAACAGTAATACCAAATGGAAATCACTTGATAAAACCTTGTTTAAATGTACTGGCACATACAACCACCGGTAAAAGGGTTACTAAAATAGTTTTGCTTATTTGGAGCATCAAATGAAAGAGAAAAAATATTATTGTCATCATTAAACAATAATCGCTACAACCATCAATATTAAAACGTATGTGCTGATTTTGTGTTGACTCAAGCAGTTCAATTTCTAGACCAGATTCTCGGGCACACACACACACACACAAGTCGACATAAAGAAGTTTAGGCATTTGTTCTCACTTTTTTTCTTAGAAGCACATTTATAATAATACCCATATGCAAATAAATTTAAAATTTTAAAAATATTGCTGTTTTGTTTTTAAATGTTTTTTTTTTACCTTTTTATGAAAATTTGTAATTTGGTATATAAAAAGTATTCTAGGTCATAACATTTTCCTAGTTTTAACAACGTATTGGGGAAATCTCAAAAACCCAACAAAGAACAAGCACATATGGCCGTAAGTTCGGCCAGGCCGAAGTTTATGTACCCTCCACCATGGATTGCGTAGAAACTTCTACTGATGACTGTCATCCACAATCGAATTACTTGGGTTACGGTAACACTTGCCGATGGCAAGGTATCTTAAAACTTCGTAACACCGTAATATATACCACATACTCCATACGTGGTATATATTAACCGAAAAAAGGCCGATTAAATACGTGTATAATTAAGTTTAAAGTTTCTATAGAAATAAAATTTTGACAAAATAAAATTTTGACAACATTTTCTATAGAAGTAAAATTTGGAAAAAATTTTCTATAGAAATACAATTTTTACAAAATTTCCTATAGAAATAAAATTTTGACAAAATGTTCTATAGAAATAAAATTTTTACAAAATTTTCTATAGAAATAAAATTTTGACAAAATTTTCTATAGAGATAACATTTTGACAACACTTTCTATAGAAATAACATTTTGACAATGTTTTCTATAAAAATAAAATTTTGGTAGATTATTTTTGGCTCGAGTGGCTACCATGATTATGAACCAATTCTTGCATGGTTGTTAGAGACCATATACTAACACCACGTACCCAATTTAAACCGGATCGGATGAAATTTGCTTCTCTTAGAGGATCCGCAAACCAAATCTGGGAATCGGTTCATATGGGGGCTTTATATAATTATGGACCGAAATGGACCAATTATGGTTATTAGAGACAATATACTAACACTGACCAAATTTCAATCGTATCGGATGACTTTTGCTCCTCTAAGAGGCTCCGGAAGTCAAGTCTGAGGATCGGTTTATATGGGGGCTATATATAATTATGGGCCGATGTGGACCAATTTTTGCATGGTCAGTAGAGAACATATACCAACACCATGTACCAAATTTCAGCCGGATCGGATAAAATTTGGTTCTCTTAGAGGCTCCGCAAGCCAAATCGGGGGATCGATTTATATGGGGGCTACATGTAATTATGGACCGATATGGACCAATTTTTGCACCGTTGTTAGAGACCATATAGTAACACCATGTGCCAAATTTCAGCCGGATCGGATGAAATTTGCTTCTCTTAGAGCAATCGCAAGCCAAATTTGGGGGTCCGTTTATATGGCAGCTATACGTAAAAGTGGACCGATATGGACCAATTTTTGCACGGTTATTAGAGACCACATACTAACATCATGTACCAAATTTCAGCCGGATCGGATGAAATTTGCTTCTCTTAGAGCAATCGCAAGCCACATTTGGGGGTCCGTTTATATGGGGGCTATACGTAAAAGTGGACCGATATGGACCAATTTTTGCATGGTTATTAGAAACCATATACTAACACCACGTACCAAATTTCAGCCGGATCGGATGAAATTTGCTTCTCTTAGAGCAATCGCAAGCCAAATTTGGGGGCCCGCTTATATGGGGGCTATACGTAAAAGTGGACCGATATGGCCCATTTTCAATACCATCCGACCTACATCAATAACAACTACTTGTGGCAAGTTTCAAGTCGATAGCTTGTTTCGTTCGGAAGTTAGCGTGATTTCAACAGACGGACGGACGGACGGACATGCTCAGATCGACTCAGAATTTCACCACGACCCAGAATATATATACTTTATAGGGTCTTAGAGCAATATTTCGATGTGTTACAAACGGAATGACAAAGTTAATATACCCCCATCCTATGGTGGAGGGTATAAAAAGTGCATGCTGTCATCCAAATAAGAAGTAGCATAGACATGCATTAAAAAATTATACAAAGGAATACACTCAAGCACATTATCAAAAACAATTTTATGTTGCGAACGGAAATTTTACAACTTCAATGAAACTTCTTCGTTATTTCAAAGAAAATATTTCGTCATTTTTATGGAGAAATTTTAACGCAGAATGTTTCGTAAAATAAAAAAAAAATATAAAATATCATAAATTTGTAAAAACTTCTTCACAAAAGTCATGAAATTTGAAGAAACTTTCGTTAATAGTACGAACTATTTACGAAGAAAAGTTTATGTAGAATATTTCGTAGAAGTTTCGTGTATTCGTCAAATCTTTTTCTTAAAATTTATGAAAATTTCGCTGTTTTAATGAAGAATTTACGAAGAATGGTTAATGAATAATTCTTCGTAAAATTAACGAAGACATTTCTATTGGTGTATAAAATAGGAAACTCAAGATTATATATCATATCTGAGGAATATTGCTATTGAAATGATCAACTATATCAGCGCTATGTAGAAGCTGCTCTAAATCGGGATATCGCCCACAACAAACAGATGTAAACCATTTACCCAAAACAATTCTATGCTTTTATTCCATTTGGTTACAGGAAAAAGAAATGTTCACTCTATTTTATATGGTCTAAATTTTCGTTTTGAGGGAAAATAATTATTTTTTTCTTTTCCTTGAAAAGATTATTTAAATTTCTCACATGGGAGTTTAGTTGTAAAGGGCTTTGCTTCTTTTAGATGATGGAAACAAAAAAATGTATATATTTAAACGGAATCACCCTATACATAATCCTTGTGTAAACTGATTTTATTAAGTGTTCATTGATGGCAGTGTTGGAGTTACATACATGTGCGTGAATGAGGAGTATTCAGAGAGTAGCAAAAAAAACCAAAGGAGCACTTTTCTTATTTGTTCTCTTGTTAGGCCGATTCGTTGCTATTATTGTAGCTGTTTTATTCAAACATTATGCAAACTCTCATGTTACATATTCACACTTACAGACAATACAAAAAGTGCTGCTCACAGACACACACACACACATGTACACCCGCCATAATCATGGCCATACGCATTGAAATCAAATAATACGCGAATAGAAAGAGTGTAGGCATGAAAGGCACATAAACAAACTCATTTTATTGTGATTGAATTTTGTTTGTTTGCCAAACAACCAAGCACATTCCCATTCACCCATCCACATAGAGCTTCACTTGTGTTCACTCATTTGCATTTACAGCAACGCAAACAAACAAAGACCCAACCTATAATCAAACGAGCATCAGTTTTTTTTTTGTATAAATGTGAATGGGAAAATTCCTAGAATGTTGTGTGTGAAGCCAGGTCAATGAAATTTACTTAGTTAAATAATAGATTTCTATAGAGGGGAGAGAGTTATGCAGAATCTTCACCTTGCTTAACGAACTTCATATAGACCCAAGAGTTTTTTCATATAACATCATTAATTTATGGTATATTGCAGGGATTTACCGTGACAATTATAAGTTTGGTTGCGATTAATTATTATGAGGTTTAGTTATAAGAAGTTGAGTACATACACGGTATTTTTTTGTTATTATTTTGTTATTATTTTGTTAGATTTTTTTTTTTTAATTTCTTCGAAAATTTCAAACTTTATTCAAGCCAAATTGACCTTAGTCAAACAAAATTTTTTTCCATGTAAAGATACCCATTCTTAATTGAAGGACATCAAATCTACGAACGTATTTAGATCGTTTTGGCATATGTTACTAGTGCTGTTGATGTTGTTTACAGCAAAACAAATATCACCCACACATCGGAAAGTTAGGTAAGGACCCTGGGGACTTTTATTAACACATAAATCAGCTTTTTATATAATCTCAAATATGATGGTTTATCACTATCCAACAAAAAATGGAAGTTGTTCCACAAACATTTCTTTTAAAGCGCATCCCAGAATCCCCCATCAAGTTTTTTTCCACTTCCGATGCAGTGCTTTTGCACCCAAAAAAAGTGAACCCACCGTGGAAGAAAATGTAGGTTTTTTTAGAAAATTTTAACTAAAATAGTTTTCTAATTGCAGCATGTTACAAATAAGTTAATACTTTTTGTCAAATTGAAGAAAATTTATTAAAAATAATTAATTTTTTTCTCTTGTTTAAGAAAATTTCATCTGTTGAAAGAAAAAATTGGATTTAAAAATTTTTAAAATGTCTTTAGCGCTATACGAAGTTCATGACAGGTACAAATTTAGTAAAATTTACTCATTTGAGAGACCTATGAACTCAATTTAAGAAAACTTCTGTCATTTTGGGAAAATATGAACTATTTTATTTTTTAGTAAGATTGTGCACTATATTTGTATACAACTTTTTTTCTTATTTTTAGTTCACGTCATTAAAGTTAGCAAAAAATTATTCAAATAAGGAACATTTACTCATATTGTGCAAAATTTAACTAAAATCAACTAATCTTCATGAACTAAAATAAAATTCAGTTGGCATTAGAGCCCCCTTTTTTCTGGGTGTGGACAAGTTTTAGAAAGTAAGGAATTAGGCCGTTTTATGTAAAAAATTATAAAACAAAACAAGTATATACGGCCGTAAGTTCGGCCAGGCCGAATCTTATGTACCCTCCACCATGGATTGCGTAGAAACTTCTACGAAAAACTGTCATCCACGATCGAATTAATTGGGTTGTGGTATCTTAAAACTTCTTAACATCGTTTTCTAAATTGTGAGTTAGTCCATACGTGGTATATATTAGACAAAAAAGGTATGTATAGGTGTCTACAAATAATAACGAATCGATATGGACGGTACGTAGAGAGCCAGAATTGAAATATGGGGGTCGCTTATATATGGGCTTTATACAATTATGAACTTGATATAGACCAATTTTTGCGTGATTGGGGATGTATTTATCTGAGGGCTATATATAACTATAGACCGATATGGACCTAGTTAGTCATGGTTGTTAACGGCCATATACTAGCACAATGTACCAAATTTCAACTGACTCGGATGAAATTTGCTCCTCCAAGTGGCTCCAAAACCAAATCTCTGGATCGGTTTATATGGGGGCTATATATGATTATGGACTGATATGGACCACTTTTGGCATGGTTGTTAAATATCATGTACTAACATCACGTACCAAATTTCAACCGAATCGGATGATTCGGGGCTCAGGAGGTCAAATCTGTTTATATGGGGCCTATATATAATTATTGACCGATGTGGACCAATTTTTGCATGGGTGTTTGAGGCCACATATTAAACCAACGTACCAAATTTCAACCGAATGGGTTAAGTTTTGCTCTTGCACGAGGCTCAGGAGGTCAAATCTGGGGATCGGCTTATATGGGGCCTATATATTATTATGGACCGATGTGGACCAATTTTTGCATGGTTGTTATAGACCATATACCAACATCATGTACCAAATTTCAGCCGGATCGGATGAAATTTGCTTCTCTTAGAGGCTCGGCAAGCCAAATCGGGGGATCGGTTTATATGGGGGCTATATATAATTATGGACCGATATGGACCAATTTTTGCATGGTTGTTAGAAACCATATATCAACACCATGTACAAAATTTCAGCCGGATCGGATGAAATTTGCTTCTCTTAGAGGATTCGCAAGCCTAGAGGATTCGCAAGCCTAGAGGATTCGCAAGGGCTATATATAATTATGGGCAGATGTGGACCAATTTTTACATGGTTGTTAGAGACCATATATCAACACCATGTACCAAATTTCAGCTGGATCGGATGAAATTTGCTTCTCTTAGATTATTCGCAAGCCAAATTTGGGGGTCCGTTTATATGGGGGCTATACATAAAAGTGGACCGATATGGCCCATTTGCAATACCATCCGACCTACATCAATAACAACTACTTGTGCCAAGTTTCAAGTCGATAGCTTGCTTCGTTCGGAAGTTAGCGTGATTTCAACAGACGGATGGGCGGACGGACGGACATGCTCAGATCGACTCAGAATTTCACCACGACCCAGAATATATATACTTTATGGGGTCTTAGAGCAATATTTCGATGTGTTACAAACGTAATGGCAAAGTTAATATACCCCCATCCTATGGTGGAGGGTATAAAAATAAAAAAATCATCCCCGCTGGGATTTGAATCTGTGCCGTTTGACTTTTTCACTTCCATGGAAGTTATTTTGAGAAGGTTTTGCAAATTACGAAATTTATTAATTGTTGTTGATTTTTAATGGAAAATATATATTAATTCAAAAATATATGCAAAAAAATATATTTTTTTTTTAGAAAAATATTTAATAAAAAAAATTCCGCTGGTAGGAGTTAAACCAGCGGTCTTTATTTTTTCATTCATAATAATAAAGAACATCTCAGGAAGTAGTCATGCCGTGGTGTCATATTAGGTTAATGTCACAAACATTTGAATAGACGTTTTGATGCATCACGTTCAATGGTGTTTATGGTTAAGTATGCTAATGCGTGCCCACAGACCCAGGTTAAACCCCCGGTGGAAGCGAAGAAGTTTTTCAATTTGTAAAAATTAAATAATAATAAAATAAAAGTGCAACAAAAATTACTGAGAAATGATAAAAAGTGGAAGTGATAGAATAAAACAAACGATGCGAACGAGTTTGAAAATGAAATTTTTAATGAAAAAATTCTCTACGTATCACATACAAAATACAGAAATGCAAAGACTACTAGACGAATAGAAAACAAGTATAAATATTACAAATTCATTTTCAACAATAAAAATAAAAAGTGAAATTGGAAAAAAATTTTTGCTTTTTAGTTTTTAAAATTTCTTCATCTAAATGAACTTCCAAGGCACAACTTCTAAAGCAATGCAAAGGATCCAGAAATGGAGTACTTCCGTTCTATGACAAGCCCATGTAAAATTTATTGGAGATGATCCAAGTTTGCACTACTTCCGGATCACAAGTTGGGGATCCAAACTACTTTTTTGTAAGCACTTTTTTTGTTGGGTTCTTGTACAAATTAGAACCCCATCAACATAAGCTATCAATCACTGAAATCGTGAACATTTTCGTGCTTTTATTTTTTTTTAAATTTTCGATGTGGATTAACTTACTACGAGTGCAAGATCATCAAGTAGTTTTCCATCAGGAAAACCACGATGATGCGAGCTTTCACATACCGGTCCAATAACATGCATTATTGAGCATTCAAAACATCGTTGTGATGGATCATCCGGGCTATAGTCCTGACGAGACACCGAATGACTTCTTTTTGTTCCCGTTAGTAAAAGATAAAAAGGTAGGCCATGTCTTGGAGATGCCACAATCAGAGTGGCAAAAGTGCTTCGACAATTGGTTCAAACGCATGCAAAAGTGTATACATGACTGCATAACCCAGAGATGGAATATGATCACCTCTTAGAGCAAAATGTTATTTTTGCATGGTGAACATGTAACATGTTTGTCGCAAACATGCTATTTTCTCGGAACTTATGTAACTGATTTCGACAACCATTTTATGTTTGGCGACAAAACAACAAAAATGCTCCCTTTTATTCATCCAAAAATAAAATTTTACTCTAGGAGGTGATCATATTGCTCCTCTGCATGTAATATCAATTTTAAAACGCTTTTATTATTTTTTATAAAAATCTTAAACCACTTATGTGTAATCGAGGCATTGTATGATAGTTTTAGAATTCTTGGAGATTCCCATCAAAACAATTAAAATAAATCCATAATATTCAAATGGCATAACTTTTGTTTTTTATTTTTTCGAAATCTAATGTATTCCTTTGAGAAATCATTTTAAAGAAATTTATGAGGATATCCTCGGAATCATCTGTGTCAAAGGCTGTAAAGCAATGAACAGCACTCAAGAGACTCAAACCCTTTCCGAGGCTAGTGCCGTTCGGCTATTTAATAGTGTAGCTGTGACTAGTGATTCAAATGCCATCATTCCAATACCAGCCGCATCAGACCAACAGAGTACAATGGGAAGTCAAAATTCAATGTCAAAATTAGGATCAATGGATGGAATGGGGAATCTATGCAGAATTTGCCGATGGAATCGTAGTGACTTTCTGTTATTACAGAGTCCTTGTCTTTGCAAAGGGACTGTGGTAAGCACATAATTCTAGGTGCTAATTAAAATTTCTTTTAATTGAAATTGTACAGGGTTCCATACATTTGCAATGTCTTAAGAGATGGATCCTGCACCGTCGTAATACCCATTGTGAAATTTGTAATGCTCCCTTCATATTACCCTTGCAAAAGCAAAGTTTCCGGCAAATGCTTAATAATTTTTTCACCAAATGTTTTGGTTCAATTTCGAAGCAAATCATTTTTGGTGCTTCCCTACTACCACTTGGCCAGGTAATACTGCATCAGGTATTTCTTTGTATGGAAACAATCAATAACAGTCCAGAGGAAACTTTGAGCATCAGCGAAATCCTAGTAGCCTCATATGCTTTACTAACATCAAGTAAGATATGCAATCCTAGTTACTGCTCCTGTCCTTTTATTCTCCCTGTTAACCATTTCTAGGTGCTCTGTTTTTCCATTTTTCTGAATATATAACTACTCGAATATTAATGATTCACAACATTTTGAGGCAATGGTGGACATTTGGAGATAACAGTGATTTTCCTTTCATCCAACCGGACAGTGAAATTTTTGATTTCTTTTAGAGCGGAGATTTTTTCACAATAAAAAGCAAGTTCGTTTAATTTGGAATTGGAAATTGGAAATTTCCATTTTTTATATATTCTAGACTTTAGGTTTAAGTATGGACGCTTTGGCCTTTCCTTCTATTATCTTTTTTTGTAAAGTTTGCTATTCCATTGAATGGAAAAAAATCAAATTCAATTTTAGTAGGAAAAAGTTAACTTTTCTTATTGGATATGTATGCACGTGTTTATGTCTTTTTTTTGGGAAAATTCAATTGGAAAGTTAAAAGTTTATACAAAGAAATATTTGAATAGGACAGTACACGTGCATATATCCCATACGACCATATACACTTACAACTTGGCCCACGTGGATGCCTTCAGTGTTTGGTGACTTTTATGTATACAGAAAGACATTTCCAATTGAGTTGGAAATTTGTATGTAACATAAGGACGTTGTTTGCCCATCACATTTGTATTTCAACAAATATGACGGTCACTAGATTTAAATGAATTTATATGATAGAACAATTTAAATTGGCCTAAAACTCAAACTATAGTCTCTCCTGCTTGTTGCGAGGGTTGCCTTTCATATTACAGGATTGGACAACCCTAGTATAGCAATCTGTCAACTGACAGCTCTATCGTATAGCTTGATGTGTTTGAGATTATACTTACTCAGAATGTTTTGACATACGAGCGCTATTTGTGTTGTTTACCACAATTTCATGTCGCCCAAAAAATGGAATTAAATCATGACCATTTGCATGATGATTTGAATTTGTTCGCGTTGGATACCACACAATTTGTTAATCGCTCAAAAAAAAAACAAAAAAAATACGATCGCGTTGCTTTAAAATACGTCTATGACATCGTGGCAAGTGATGAATCGTGGATTTATGCGTATTAGCCCGAAAGTAAATATCATTCAACTGTTCGACAACGCAAGAAGCGGTGGATGCGTGTTTTCGAGATACCTCAATCGAAGTGGCAAAAGTGATTCAACAATTGGTTCAAATTCATGCAAAAGTGTATAGACCCTAATGGGGAATATTTTGAAAAACAATAAAATGAATTTCGATGATTAAAACTTGGTTTTGTTCTCTAATCCCGAAATATAAAAGGCAACATTCGTGTCTTCATATATTCAATTTTTAAATTTGTAATTGATCTAATTCGAATTTGACATAACTAACTGAAATAAGAAAATTTTCCTTTTCTTAGATGCTTTTTTTCTAGATGGATGTTTTTAAAATAACCTGATCGAATATTTATTGTAAATGTTCGAAGCCATTTATAGCTTTAACAAGTATATACGGCCGTAAGTTCGGCCAGGAACTTAAGATTCGGCCGAATCTTAAATACCCACCACCATGAATCAAATATTAGGGTTTCCTTTGAAATTTCAGGTGGGTTTGAGGACAAATCAAGCAAAGCCGTTTAACCAGTACAATTCCCGAAGATAATTTTAAAGATTTTACCTATGAAGACTATATCAGATTCTGGATTTGTAAGAACCATATTCGTTTGAGTTTTAGAGGAATCATTAACCGCTCTAGTAAGTGTGCAAGAAAATTATAAAATAACGTCTTGATTTGAAATCCTAAATCTGTAGATTTTCATCCGAGAAGTAAAATCTGGAAATTTTACATTGAGTTTCAAGCAATTTTCATGATTGGTGCGCCTTCTACAGCCTCAAGAAGTGAAATTTCAGGCAAATCGGATAAAAACTACGGTTTCTAGAAACCCAAGGAGTTAAATCGGGAAATCGGGGGCTATACTAAAACATGGACCGATACTCACCGTTTTCGACACACCTCTTTATGGCCCTAAAATAATTCTAGATTTCGAATTTCCTGCAAATTGGATAAAAACTACGGTTTCTAGAATCCCAAACAATAAAATCATTTCTTGCACACCTATTTATAGTCCTAAACAACCTCCAACAACCACGGTTTCTACAAACCCAAAAAGTAAAATCGGGAGATCGGTCTATATGGGTTATATACTAAAACATTGACCGATACTCACCATTTTCGGCGTATCTCTTTATGGTCCAATAATAATTCTAGATTTCGAATTTCCTGCAAATTGGATAAAAACTACGGTTCTTATAATCCCAAGAAATAAAATCCGGAGATCGGTCTATATTGGGGATACACCAAAACATGAACCAATACACGCCCTTTTCGGCACACCTCTTTATGGTCATACTTCTAAATTTCCAATTTCAGGCAAATTGGATAAAAACTACAGTTTCTACCAAAATGGTATCAAAAAATTGGAAGGTCGTTATAATCGTTGTATCGCTCTTGAAGGAAACTATGTTGAATAATAAAAACGAGTTTTGAAAAAAAAATGTGTTTTTCTTTGTTAGACCGGGGACTTATCAGCCAACCCGTTAACCAATTTTGATGAAATTTGGTACAGGGAGTTTTTGGACTCAAGAACGAACGCTATTGGATTTGGAAGAAATCGGATTAAATTTAGATATAACATACTTACTTGTTTTTTTTTTTTATCTACCGATAAATGTTCTGGTTAAATTTTTTCTAGGGTGGCATATCCCCCAGGACCCTCTAGCTACGCCAATGGCCATGCACTCACATTCTGAATATGTAATAAACACATTTTCTCTTTATATATATTTTAGAATTTGTTTTAGCTACTACCTCCTGTACAATAGATGTGGTCCATACACTAACAATGTTTGATAAGCTGGATTCCTTTTTTATACCCACCACCATAGAATGGTGACGGGGGTATAATAAGTTTGTCATTCCGTTTGTAACACATCGAAATATCGATTTCCGACTATATAAAGTATATATGTTCTTGATCAGGGAGAAATTCTAAGACGATATCCGTCTGTCCGTCTGTCTGGCTGTCTGTCTGTCTGTCTGTTGCAATCACGCTACAGTCTTCAATAATAAAGCAATCGTGTTGAAATTGCGCACAAACTCGTCTTTTGTCTGCAGGCAGGTCAAGTTCGAAGATGGGCTATATCGTTCCAAGTTTTGATATAGTCCCCATATAAACCGACCTCCCGATTTGAGGTCTTGGGCTTATAAAAACCTTAGTTTCTATCCAATTTGCCTGAAATTAGAAATCTAGAGGTATTTTATGACCACAAAGAGGTGTGCCAAAAATGGTGAGTATCGGTCAACGTTTTGGTATATCCCCCATATAGACACATCTCCTGATATGGGGTCTTGGGCTTATAGAATCCGTAGTTTTTATCCAATTTGCCTGAAATTGGAAATCTAGAGGTATTTTAGAACCATAAAGAGATGTGCCAAAAATGGTGAGCAGCGGTCCGTGCTTTGGTATACCCCCCATATAGACCGATCTCCAGATTTTATTCTTGAGCTTAGGGAATCCGTAGTTTTTATCCAATTTGCCTGACATTGGAAATCTAGGGGTATTTTATAACAATAAAGAGGTGTGCCGAAAATGGTGAGCATCGGTCCATGTTTTGGTATAGCCCCCATATAGACCGATCTCCAGTTTTTACTTCTTGGGCGTCTAAAATCTGTGGTCTTGTTCAATTTGCCTGAAATTGGAAATCTAGAGGTATTTTATGACCACAAAGAGATGTGCCAAAAATGGTGAGTATCGGTCAATGTTTTGATATATCCCCCATATAGACCGATCTCCCGATTTTACTTCTTGGGCTTTTAGAAACCATAGTTTTTATCAAATTTGCATGAAATTTTAAATCTAGAAGTATTTTAGGAACGTAAAGAGGTGTGCCGAAAATGGTGAATATCGGTTCATGTGCACTGATAATGAAAATTGCTTGAAACTGAATTATAGTTTCCAGATTTTACTTCTGGTAATCATTTAAATAATGGGGGTAAAAATCTACAGATTTTAGATTTTAAATCAAGGCGTTATTTCATCGTTTTATTGTACACTTGCACACGATGTTTATGATTCCTCTAAAACTCAAACAAATATGGTTGTTATAAATACAGAATCTGATCTAGTCTTCATAGGTGAAATCTTTGAATTTATCTTCGGGAAGTGTACTGGTTGAACTGATCTGCTTGTCACCAAATCCCCCTGAAATTTTCACAGGAAACTATAATATTTGATTCATGGTGGTGGGTACTTAAGATTCGGCCCGGCCGAACTTACTGCTTTATATACGTGTTGTAATTAATTTCTTGCTCATAATAAAATAGCAATACTTGACCAACGACAAAACAAAACCAAAATTCTTGCAACGTAGTGTGGTTTCAACAAACTAAATTGAATAAAAATTTCTATCGAAATATTCAATTCAGTCATACGAGTACATGTGATTCTTTAAAGCATCCAATCTATATATGTATCTGGTATGTGTTCGGTACTTTGATATGTGATATAGTAAAGCCAACTTGTCTTCCAAGCAAACAGATAGTAGTGGGTGTTACTATTGTGGCCCATTGTATGATTGACACAAACGGTTTTGGTTCCATACCAGACCAGTTACCTGACTGACTGATGGGACTTTGGTGTGTTCTACTGAATTTTATACGGTTGCAATGATTTGAAATTTGATTAGAGAGCCCGTGCATCGCCATAATAACAACGATTGTCGTCGAGATGACAGGGACTGCTACTGGTGTGACGAAGACAGAGGAGATGCTGATGGAGATGGTTGTCATCGTTCATATCGTTGCCAATGTCCGCATCATAAATCCGCTCTGTGCTAAAACACTTGGGGGGAAATCTGGGTGACCGTTACAGGTTTTAAGGGACTTAATTGGATTTTTTTTGCCACTCTGGTCGTTCATTGGGCTATGAATTTGCACAGCATTGGACATAACGAACACTGAATGTTGCGCACTCAGGGAGCAGGATATGTGAAATGTCCATGTCCTTAATTCCCAACGAATGGACAATTCTGTTCAATTGACGTTTGTCATTGATTTGCTGACTGGTTGACAGTCTGACTACTCGCACTGCTGCTCTACAAAAAGACTGAATGACTTACTTCCATTTATGCTGGTGGTTGGACAAACCTGTGTTGATATATTGGAATATATGTCCATAAATATATCCACACTGTCCTCAATGCTTAAAAAAAGGCAGAGTAATGAGTAATGTTGGCTTGGTTTATGCTTGTCAATGGCAATGATGATTATGGACATGGTGATGAGGACAGCTATTATGTTGATTTACGTCATTTTCCCTCCCAACTCGGTCATGAAAGCTCATTTTACCATCGTACATATTTGCACATTAATTCATACATTCTGCCAATCTGCCATGAGTGTATGTGTGATCGAAAATATGAATGTGAATGTGTGTGTGTGTGCAATATCTTCTGCTTCTCATTTTCTGTCATAGCATTTCAAATTAGATATTAGTGTAGTAGAAAACCAGAAGAGTTGGGACATGGCTACCAATATGACGAGTCTCTCCTGAGGCGGTTTGAATGCAATGAAGCGCCTTTAACCCAAAAGGGAAATACATATCCCAAGGTTCAAAGTATCCTATGCTAAATAGAAAGTCAAACATCAAAAAGTAATTTGCTTGGCACAAATACTACTCAAATGAGGATGTTATTTCGTTTCTAGGAAACCTTTTCTAAGACAAGTTGTTCCATGTTCTCCATCAAAAAAAAAAAAACAAAAAAATCATTTTGCTCTAGGAGGTGATCATATGCCTTCTCTGCCTACGTTCTCTGGGCTTCACAAGGTTTAACTTACATCGATGAAGAAGCGTAAACCATCAAATTCGTTATACGATTCGATGCCCAATAAACAAAAAGTTTTTATAAAAAAATTAAAAAAAAAAATCAGAAAAATGACCTCAACTGCATCTCAAATGGTCCAACCGTCTAGTTCAATTCCAATATACAAATATTCTTCCAATGCGTCAATTGAGGCGGTTTTTCCTGCGTAGACATGAGCTTTAACTCAGTCCACAAAAACTAGTATAAAGGCATTAAATTTCACGATCTAGGCGGACAATTGACCCGTCCCGCATGTGAAAACAATTTTCACTAAATCTGCCTCTCAATATCTCCATTATTACGCATGCTCTGTGGCATGTGACACCGTATTCTTGAAACCACATCCCAACATAATAGAATTTCCAAACAAGTATATACGGTCGTAAATTCGGCCAGGCCGAATCTTATGTACCCTCTACCATGGATTGCTACTAAAGGCTGTTATCCACAATCGAATTACTTGGGTTGCGGTAACACTTGCCGATGGCAAGGTATCTTAAAACTTCCTTAACACCGTCTTCTAAATTGTAAGTTAGTCCATATGGGGAATATATTAAACATAAACAATTATATACGGCCGTAAGTTCGGCCAGGCCGAATCTTATGTACCCTCCACCATGGATTGCGTAGAAACTTCACGAAAGACTGTCACCCACTATCGTATTACTTGGGTTATGGTATCTTAAAACTTCTTAATATAGTTTTGTAAATTGTGAGTTAGTCCATACGTGATATATATTATACAAAAAAGTTATGTATAGGGTACAGCGAAAAAATTTGGTAGTTCTTCCAAAGGCACAGCTTTAAAAGCACTTCCAGAGATGTACTCCCAATGATGTTCTTTATTTTAACAACACAGAAAGTTCTTTTAATTAAATTTTTTATAACATGATTTTTTCATATGGTAATTTAAACTTTTATATGGACCTAGTTAGGCATGGTTGTTAACGGCCATATACTAGCACAATGTACAAAATTTCAACTGATTCGGATGAAATTTGCTCCTCCAAGAGGCTCCAAAACCAAATCTCGGGATCGGTTTATATGGGGGCTATATATGATTATGGAGTGATATGGACCACTTTTGACATGGTTGTTAAATATCATATACTACCACCACGTACCAAATTTCAACCAGATCGGATGAATTTTGCTTCTCCAAAATGCACCAGAGGTCAAATCTGAGGATCTGTTTATATGGGGGGCTATATAATTTGGACTGATATGAACCAATTCCTGCATGGTTGTTGGATACCATATACTAACATCACGTACCAAATTTCAACCGAATCTTGCTCTTCCAAGGGGCTCCGGAGGTCAAATTAGGGGATCGGTTTATATGGGGCCTATATATAATTATTGACCGATTTCGACCAATTTTTGCATGGGTGTTTGATGCCATATATTAACACCACGTACCATATTTCAACTGAATCAGATGAATTTTGGTCTTCCAAGAGGCACCGGAGGTCAAATCTGGGGATCGGTTTATATGGGGCCTATATAATTATTAACCGATTTCGACCAATTTTTGCATGGTCATTAGACACCATATACTAACGTTATGTACCAAATTTCAGCCGAATCGGATGAAAAATGTAAATGGTGTACAATGCACATTTAACTATTTTTTATTGAACTTCTAACTTTCATAAAAAATGTCATATAACGGTACATCGAATTGGCGTCTATTGAAAATAGAATCAGAGAGATTTCCTTACCACCTGACGTGTAGCAATGAATTAATCTTATTCATATATATCAATAAGTTTGGGGAATATTATTACCATCTTCACTGGAACTCTAATTCACACAAAGTGTATCTCTCTCGAGCTATTGATATGAAGGCCTCTTGATATGAACTCACCCACCTTTGTATTAGACTTGAGGAACGTTTAACCATAACCAAAATGATTCAATGATTATTGCACGTTAGCCATTGTCAACATCGTCATTGCAATCTGAACCACAGCCATCATCATCACTCTGCAGCATTATTGCCTACTAAACACACAGGACCAAACACAAATATTCACACACACACACACAAACTTACTCTCCACAACGTAAATTCATGCATTACTACATAGTCGTTTAGAGTACTGTAGATGGTAACGCATATGGTTGAGAAATTTTAAAATTACAAACTTTTGAAAATTAAATGAAAAATAAATTCAATGGAATTCTATTGAAAATTACAAATATCATTCCCGAAGATTTAATCACAAAAAATTTTAGTGTTCTATTTTCATTCTATATACGAAACACCCTATTATTCACACATTCATGCCGCATCAAATGTCGAGTATCAACAGAAAGAGGAGAAAAGTTACGAACATTTAAACTATCTACCAGCGAATATCTGTCGACATTTATTTCTCATTACAGAAACTAGGCACTATTACCAGAAGATATAGAAGCAGCAAATGCTCAGTCGAATAATAGCTGTGGTGATGTTACCGAATATGACGGCGATGATAGTGATGATGGCAATGACGACGCTGATGATGATGGTGTGATGAATGTTGATGATAATTTTCTTTGCTGCTATTATGAAATATCCTCGTAATACTGTCACGAGTTCAAACTCATAATGCGATGGCCATAGAGAATGGAAAATGAAAAAAAGGCCACATTCATTTATTCTCATGTCCCATGCGTCCATCTTCACATTTGTTTGAGAATCAATTACCCTGTTTTGCTTGTTCTGTTCTACTTCATTGGTCTTGTTGGTGAATCTACTTCCATAGGATATGCATGACAATTATGAGAGTTGCAGAGTCAAATGATTTGTCATTCGATCATTTTATATTTACCTGCTTGTTCGACATCATTTGAGAGAAAGCTTTGAAATTGGGTTCTTTTATGTGAATGAGCAAATATGTATTGACTTGAAATTATAACATATTTGCTGTTTTTTCTACATCTACAAATGGATATTAGAAATTAAACGCTAGTAAAATAAAATAGATTTAAAATATAGAGGGCCAATAATTTTTAATCCTGAGTAAAAGTGGGAGAGCCACACTGAAACAATTTTCACCAAAAAATTTCCAATTAAAACTTTAATAAAATAAAAGTCTATTACAAGAATTAATAATATCAATTACTTTTTTAATTCGCAACAAATTCGCCTACCAGGCAGTGACCCGTTATTACAGATTAGTGACATCTGACGCCTTGAAAATACTACCATATCTAGGACTTGGTTTAAATTCAATTGGTCCATATTTGCTGTGAGTTTTTGGAAGTATTGCAATACTGTCATAGGACATTCGCCATCATAACTTTCTCACACTTCTGGATTATGTAAGGTAGTTCCTAGCCATAAAAATTCATCAGTTTTGCAATTCTTTGTTATGTTCCTGGAGCCAGGCTCCCATTTTAAGTGAATATTGTACTGCTGAGCCATCTCGTTGAGAGATTTGCGGCAGTCTATGACCGTTTTCAAGTTAAGAAACACAGAGTCCAACGAATTTATTGCAAGATGATCATCTGAGAATATATATTTATGCCAATATTTGCTGGAACATTATTTCTTTGCTAAAATGCCACATTTTGTATTGCTAATATTTCAGGTTGATAAACAATAACGAGATTAGGCATCCGCTTTAGCTTACCTTATCCGGGTCTTTCAGGTATCCTCCAAAACACACTCGTCCATTTAATTTGGAGCCATTGCTATAGAAATCTATACAAATTTAAGTCCCCGGAAGCTGTGTGCACTACACCTAACTGCTTATTTCAAATGAAAGAAAATTGATTTGGGTTGCTCTATGTCAAAAGGCCAGTCACTTCATAGTTTGTTGTCGAGTAGGAAACGAACGTAACGTGTCAAAAACGTGTTCAAATTTCAATGAATTCGCAGACCAAAAAGTTTTAAGTTTTTTCATAATCAATGAATTCTCCTACAAGCGAAACAAACTTACAAAAAAAAAAAACAAACAGACGGACGGTCATTGCTAAGCATATTGGGTTTTTGTTTTTTTTTTGTAAGTTTATTTCGCTTGTCCCCATATAAACCGATACCCATATCTTATTTCTTGAGCATTCTGGAGAAGCAAATTTCATCCGATTCGTTTGAAATTTGGTACGCAATGTCGGCATAGCTTTCTTCTAATCTCCCAAAAATTGGTTAATATTGGTTCATAATTATATAGCCCAATATAAAACGACTTAATTTGACTTCTGGAACAAACAGACGGACGGTCATTGCTAAGCATATTGGGTTTTTGTTTTTTTTGTAAGTTTATTTCGCTTGTCCCCATATAAACCGATACCCAGATCTTATTTCTTGAGCATTCTGGAGAAGCAAATTTCATCCGATTCGTTTGAAATTTGGTACGCAATGTCGGCATAGCTTTCTTCTAATCTCCCAAAAATTGGTCAATATTGGTTCATAATTATATAGCCCAATATAAAACGACTTAATTTGACTTCTGGAACCTAATGGAGGAACAAATGTCATTCGATTCGGTTGGCTCTCTAATTGCTGTACGAAAATTGGTTCATTTCGATTCATAATTATTTAAAGGCTCCTTTTTATGTTTTTGTTGTTTTTCGATCTTTATTTTCAAATAAAAGTCTTCTGTTTTTTCGAGCTTGAGATCGGTATATATTTATGTATTATTTTCTTTCAATATTTCGCAATTTCTTTGAATTGATTCTTCAGGAAATATGTATCTATAATAAGTATATTATAATAAATTAAATTAATAGTATAAACTATTGATAACAAACTTTTTTTATATTAAATACATTAACAACATAAATAATTAACATCTCAACATAACACATTGTACTAGGCTAACATAAAAAGTAGGTGGATACAACATTCTTTTCACTTACATCGTCTACAATAACTCAACATTTATTCTCCTCAATATAAATCGGCCAAGAACTGATTTGGCTTATAAATGTATCTAATATGCCCTTTTTGTCTAATATTAAGTTTTCAAGCTGAAAACGAGCTTGTTTTTACGGTTAGTTTTTTAAATTAATATTATAAATATAAAATGGTCATAATCAATTCCTTAGATCTTTTTCATTCATTATTTCACTAGACTTTATAAAAATATAATCGTCTTCATAAAGATTTTTGTACTTTTAATTTAGTGGTTTGGTGAAAATACTCACCTTAACATAAAACGATTGTAACATTCTAAAAAAAAACCAGTAAGTAAAGTCTAAAGTCGGGCGGAGCCGACTATATTATACCCTTCATCACTATGTAGACAAACATTTGCGTTACCATCTCAACTACTTAAAATTTGCCGGGAGCTATATAAAAGTTTGCATTTTCAGACACAAATACTTTTAATGGAAACAATTTTTTGTACTTCTACAGAAACTCTAGAATTAAAATTAAAATCGGCTAACGCCTTGGGATGAAACACAATGTTAGTAAAAAATATGGGAAATATGAAGCGAGAGAAATTTTAATGCAATTGTACAAAAGATATTTATGATTTTTCAGGCGATACATATGTATTCGAGATGTAGGACAATTAGAGTAATATTTACTATTTTTGCTACTCAGCAGGGGCGATTTTACAAGGATATTGGTTAGATCTCGTCAAGATATGTGGTCAAGTGTGGGTTGTGATATATTATTTGGTCTAGCGGGCGACTTGGAGCCTTATTTCAAACTCATCCGTTCTGTGGAAATTTTGGCATTGCAGTGTGTAGGATATGGCTAAGATATGGGGAAATCATCACAGAATTTTGAGTAAAGAGTGAGAATTTTGGAGGAAAATCCCATTGAAAATGGTCTAAAATATGAAACAGTCTACCATATTCCCCCAACTCTGGTGTACGTATAAATGGGAGCTATATTCAATCTGAACCAATTTTGACTAAATTTGACATGCATAGTTAGAATAATAATTTTGCTATCTATGCGAAATTTCACTTAAATGGTAGTATAACTTTGGCCCCCCTGGTCATATGAGTGCAAATCGGACGGAGATATATATGGGAGCCATATCTAAATCTGAACCGATTTCAACAAAATTTGGCACAATTACCGATACTACTAAACGTACTCCCTTGTGCGAAATTTGTAGCAAATCACTGCAAAACCCTGGATTTTGAGGCCATATAAGTTCAAATCGGACGAAATATATATATATATATATATATATATATTTATATATATATATATATATATATATATATATATATATATATATATATATATATATATATATATATATATATATATATATATATATATATATATATATATATATATATATATATATATATATATATATATATATAATATATATATATATATATATATATATATATATATATATATATATATATATATATAATATATATATATATATATATATATATATATATATATATATATATGGAGCTATATCTAAATCTGAATCGATTTTGACCATATTTGGCACATATAATAGTATCGTTAAAAGTACCGCTTGTGCAAAATTTGAAGTAAGTCAGGGCAAAAACTCTGGCTTTTGAGACCCTATAAGTCCAAATCGGCGAAAGATATATATATATGTGAGCTATTTGACACACTTAACAAAATTTGACACACTTAACGATGCTATCAAACGTACCCCTTGTGCAAAATTTGAAGCAAATCACGGCAAAACTCTGGCTTTGTGGCCATATAAGTTCAAATCGGACGAAAGATATATATGGGAGCTATATCTAAATTTGAACCGATTTCAATCAAATTTACCAAGAATTGGTAGAATGTCAATTCTACTCTCTGTGCAAAATTTCACATTTCTAATTGGCCATTGAGATCTTGTGAGGTCACTTGCAAGATAAGAGCTACTCCAAATGGCTCAGAATCTATTCCAGACATCAAAGATAGTAAACGAGAGACTATTTAATAAATTCCAAAGTGTAATTCTTTTAGTCGATTTTTATACCCTTCACCACTACTGTGGTACAGGGTATAATAAGTTTGTGCATTTGTATGTAACGCCAAGAAGGAAAAGTCTGTGACCCATTGTTTAGTATACCGATCGTCTTAGAATTAAATTCTGAGTCGATTTAGCGATGTCCATCTGTCTGCCTGTCCGTCCGTCCGTCTGTCTGTATATGTAATTTTGTGTGCAAAGTACAGCTCGCAGTTTAAGTCCGATCGTCCGTCCGCCTGTCTGTATATGTAATTTTGTGTGCAAAGTACAGCTCGCAGTTTAAGTCCGATCGTCCCTCAAATTTGGCACAGAGTCTTACATTGGCTCAAAGACAATCGCTATTGATTTTGAAAAAAATCGGTTCAGATTTAGATATAGCTGCCATATATATTTATCACCGATCTGGTCATAATTGACGTATTTACCACCGTATTTTCTCAAAATTTCTGGCAGCCAATATTTTGGGGCTTCCGCTAGATATGCAAAATATCAGAATACCAGAATTTTGACCTCAGCTTTTTAATATTTTGCATAAGGAGTACGTTTAATAGTATGTTAAGTGTGCCAAATTTGGTTCAAATCGGTTCAGAGTTTGGCCTCAAAAGCCAGTTTTGCCCTGAATTGCTTCAAATTTTTCGCAAGGAGTACGTTTAATAGTATCGGTAAACGTGCCAAATTTGGTTGAAATCGGTTCAGATTTAAATATAGGTCCCATATATACGTACACCAGATTTGGGGAAACAGGGCAGACTGTTTCATATTTTATACACATTTTCTATGGGATTTTCCTCCAATTAACGGGATAGCGTTAGCCAATTTAAATTGTAATTCTAGACTTTTTGTAATAGTACAAAAAATTGTCTCCATTAAAAGTATTTGTATCTGGAAATGCAAACCTTTATATAGCTCCCAGAAAATATGAAGTAGTTGAGATGGCAACGCAAATGTTTGTCTACATAGTGGTGAAGGGTATAATATAGTCGGCACCGCCCGACTTTAGACTTTACTTACTTGTTATATTTTACTTAAAACTCATGGAAAATGTTTTATTTATTATTACTCAAAAAATTAAGCATTAAACACAATTACAAACGATAGATCAAAATAAATGTATCCTAACGAAGCTAAGAACTACACCAGCAACATCGTATTGTAACGCTTTCCACAAATAACTGGGATATTTGCGGAAAGCGTTTATCAATCAAGCTGTAATGTAATTATCATGCATCCTTGACCGAACAGCTGTACCCCAAAGAACTACACTTTCGTTGGGCTACCAAAGCGAGCTCTTTAATACAGTCCTCTTGTATTCTCTGACTCGTCTTCCTTCAGAGCCGTTATGTGGCAGTTGCTAAACTAACGAACTACAGCATCTACTCTCATAGTCATGCATGGTTATTTTTTGGCTTGGTTAGTAAACATTTAATTTAGTTGAGAAAACTCTCTGTGAACTCTCCACACATGCCGTTCCCGTTTTCAATTTGCAATTGCTAGGCCACAGTTCAAAACTACTCAGTACTTGATGCAGTTTTGTGGTGGCGGGTGGACGAGCGGACGACGCTATCTATTTGAACTGCTTAACAAGTTTTATTTTTGTCGGTCTCCATTAAAGTCCTACTGGCTCTGGCAACAGGCCACTCGTTAAAATGTTCATTTATTAAATTCTATCATAAGGCCACATACATGACCATACTCGTACTCTCTGTTTTGTATTTGCAAGCATTGTGAATGCAATAGCATGTGTTCTACACGTGTGTGAGTGTGTATGTGTGAACATGTTTTCACAACAAGCACGAGGGTCCCATACTCAAGTCATAGTGGTCGTTTATGTTTGCGACTAATTTATGAGGTTCAAGTGTTTTTAAATTTCGTTAAATGTTCGCCATAGCTCAACGTAGATCACCGAGTGCTTTCAGTTAATCTGCACCTTATACCATGGGTGATGGAAATGTTTATCCATCCAACTTGGCTGCACTCATTGCCAAAATTTTACTTTTTCAATTCATCCTCTTTGCCATTTGTCGTTTTCAAAGGTCTGTAAAAGGGGAGCAAAAAGGCCATGACTCTCAAAATATACACACAGGCATACCAACCCGGACACTAATAGCCACAAACACTTTTTAAGTAGCAGATCTCATTTAAGTGTGCTTGTGTATGAGTTGTTATGTTTTTAGGATTACAGCCTGCGACAAGGCTGTCCCATATGGTTGCCTCTGTGGTAAGGCAGGTTTTTAAGTTCATGTTTTCATGTTTGTTGCCAACATTTCATTCATACACGCTTACACTAAAGGTCCACGGAAACTGGATACTGAAATTGTAAACAAGAGCACTATAACCACTCTTCAAGAAGATGCTGAACATGTTTATGGCGATTGAATTGGAAGACATTTTCTACGGGGAGCCATTTATGACTAATGAATATTTTCTTGAAATGAATAGTGGGACCTTTTGAGGAAACAATATAGCAATCGGAATTACGAGGGTGGTCCGCAAAATATGAATATTACATGGATCTGAATATATAGAAAAGTATAAATGTTTCAACATTTTAATACAATTGGGACGGTGATGACGGTGATGATGATGATCTTTTGTATGGTAAGCAGACATGCTAACCATACCACCATGGTGGTTGGCTTCCTTGCCTATGGAGTGACATTTCAACTATTCAAAACCAAAAAAAGTTATGCAGATCCAAAACAAAGTGAAAGTGACAGCAGGTTGTAGCAAAAATCTCAAGCATTACGAGGTGTGTGCCGCCATATAAATGTTCCAACAAATTTTCACATTACTATATACTTAGACAGTTAACCTGTAACAAAATCCTTGGACTCTGTGTTCCTTAAATCGAAAACGGCCTTCGACTGCCGCAAATCTCTGAACGAGATGGCTGAGCAGTACAATATTCACCTAATATGGCTGCCTGGCCATAGGAACATATCGGGGAGGCGGATGAATTAGCAAGCCTGGAAACTAGAATATGTTGGTATGTCTCAGGCTACCTGCAAGCTTATGCTGTGCGAGAAGGCTGTTATGATGGTGAATGCAACGACACTAAGCAAATATGGTCCCAGTGGCCGTCCAGGATTACCTTTTAAGGATCCACAAACCTTAAATAATAACACACTACTGTTATTAGCAATCCTTATTTATATACAATACAATTGTGGGTAAGAGTAATGAGTGGGCTGAAGGGGCGGCGACGACTGGTGGGGTTTCGACTGTGAAGAACTGTGGGCTGTTGGACGATGATGAGGACTGGTGGAATGCTGGTTGGTGACGACGTTCAAACTGTGCGAAGCTGGCTGGTGACGACGATGAATGGGCGGTGCTGATGGTGATGAAACGGTGTCGGTGGGTTGGCTGGTGACGATGATGGTCGGTGTCGGCGCTAGGGCGAGGTGATGCTAACTGGTCATAACGGCGAACGGTGCGGTGGGTAGGGGTGTCGGTGAAACAGTGTGGAGTTCACTGATGACGATGGGGCGACGGTATGATGCTGTGGTGACGGTCGGCGATGCTTGTTTTTTTTTTTTTTTTTTTTTTTTTTTATTTTCATCTATGGATTAAACCCTTACAGACTAACAGTAATATATTACATTATATACATATTGTTTGTTAATATATCAAGTATTTAATAATAATGTTATCTTTTTCTTTACATTGTATTTCTCTTCTGACAAATCAAGATAATAATAAAATTTATTGAATTCTTTACAAAGACGGCGAAGTGGATCGTTGTTTTCAAAGTTCGTTCGAAAGTATTCAATGTGGAGCAGTTCAAAGTTGCGGGTAGGTCTAAAGGGTACATTGAATGATATGCTGTTAATAAGGAAGTCAGATTTAAATCTTCCGTTAATTAAATCAACCATAAAACAGATATTCAGCATGGTACGTCTACTTTTCAGTGTAGGTAATTTGATGAGCGATAGTCTTTCTTTGTAAGACGGCAAGGTTTGAGGTGTCCAGTTATTCCGACGTAAACAAAACAGTAAAAATTGTTTCTGAACAGATTCAATACGATTGCAATGAATTTGGTACTGTGGGTCCCAAATTACAGATCCATATTCCAGGATAGGACGCACAAGTGAAGTATATAAGTTTCTTGTAACAAATGGGTCAGAAAATTCCTTACTCCAGCGCTTGACAAATCCAAATGATCCATAGGCCTTATTTACAGTCATAGAAATGTGAGATCTAAAATTTAGCATGCGATCCAAAAGTATTCCAAGATCTTTAAAGGATTCAACAGTTTCAAGCGTTGTGCCATTCAAGTTATAATTCGTGTCGATATAATTTAATCTATAAAAAGAGATATGCTTGCATTTCCTTATGTTCAGTTCCATCATATTTGATGAGCACCATCTGTACATGCTATTCAGATCAGATTGGAGTAAGGATTGGTCATCACTATTCCGAATAACCTTTATAATTTTAACATCGTCAGCATACATGAGAGTGTAACCATATTTAATGGCTGATGGAAGGTCATTTATAAATAGGCAGAACAATAGAGGGCCAAGATGACTGCCTTGTGGAACACCAGAAGGCACATGTATTGATTTTGAAATAATGTTATCAAATACTACAAATTGTGTACGATTCTTTAGATAACTTTCAAACCAGGATACCATTAATTCACTGAAGCCCATGCGATGCAGTTTGTACAGTAAAAGTGAATGGTTTACTTTGTCAAACGCCTTACTAAAATCAGTATAAATAACATCAGTCTGTAAACGATCTCTAAAGCCTTCATTAACCATTGTAGTCAATTCCAAGATATTTGTTATGGTCGAACAAGATTTACGGAAGCCGTGTTGTTTAGGCGATAGAAGAGAGGAGACTTGATGATTCAAACTATCAGAAATAATTTTCTCCAACAGTTTTGGAATAGCACTTAATTTAGCAATGCCTCTATAATTCGTAATATCTGACTTGCTTCCATTTTTAAATAGCGGAATGATAAATGAATTCTTCCACAACGTAGGAAAGTGACCTGTGCGCAAAGATTCATTAAACAGAAATGACAGAGCAGTCGAAAGAGAATGAGCACAATATTTGAGGATGTTACTGGGAATCCCATCAGGGCCCGGGCGATATGAACATTTTATCTTTTCCATATAACTCATCACAATATCAGGAGAAATAAATGGAGTAGTGAATGTCGAGTATTCCTGTATCTTATATGGGTACGCATCAGATTGCTTGAAATCCTTATGGCAGTAAGTTGTTGCAAAGAACTTTGAAAACAAATTACATATAGATTCATTATCATCCCCTTCAACAGCACCATAGTGAAGGGTTCTTGGATACACATTTGATTGACGTTTAGAATTAACAAATCTGTAAAATGACTTTGGATTAAGCTTCAGTTCATTTTTAATTTTCGATAAATAATTGTTATAGGATTGTTTATTCCACAGGTTGTATTCTGAACGAGCAATTGAGTAGTTTGCATAGTCAGTCACAGATCCAGATTTTTTATACTTTTTATAAAGTTTATTTTATATTCTTCAAGTTACGTAATTTACTGTCATTCCAAGGTGGACCAGTGTGAGAAGTTATTCGAATTAATGGAACAGATTGGGCTATGAATGAATTCAAAGTTTCATAAAATGTATTTATTGATTCATCAAGATTTCTCGCTGGTAAAATTTTATTCCAATCCACATTTAATAGTAATGAGTTCAGTTTTTCATAATCAGTTCTATTAAAAGAGAATATTTTATCAGTTTTCAATACGAGTTTATTTCGCATAGATCTCGAAAAAGACATATTTATATCCATACAGACAGTGGGATGATGAACATCTTCAGGATTTACAACGGCATTGACGCGTGATAAAAACACATCTTTTAGTTCATTTGTAAAAAATAAATCAAGTAATTTATTATTCGAATTTTGTATGTTGCTAATTTGAAAAAGACCATCTTTTAACAAGTTTTCAACAAATTCCGATTGATATCCATTTCTTAGCATTGGTACGGAGTAATTCATTTCCTCACAATATTTCCATGTAATAGATGGAATGTTAAAATCACCAGACAAAACAATCAAATCAGAGGGTCTCGCAGTAGATAGGACCGATTGGATAGCAGTCAAATGAGCATTATAAACATCGTTACAAGAACCAGGAGGAATATAGGAGCAAGTCACAAACAATGAATTATGGCCGCACCTTATTTTCACTCCTATATATTCAATTTGAAGTTCATTTGGAATATCAATTTTTGATGAAGCAAATTTCGAAGAAACAGCAATTAGGACGCCGCCACCAGATTTCTTCAAACCAGTTGTGCGGTCACATCTATAAATTTGGTACTTGTCGCATAAGATTTCAGTATTTAAGATATTACTTTGAAGCCAGGTTTCAGTAAATATAATCAAATCATAATCAAAGCCAAAGCTATCCGTATATAGGTTGCATAATTTTGTGTTAAGTCCCCTAACATTCTGATAAACTAAAGTAAAATTCGTATCAGACAGGGTTTTATTCAGTTTTTTGATTGCTCAACGGGACGTGCAGGTAAACGGGCAACTCTATCTCTAAAAACAAATTCATGCACCACAGCTCTGTAAGGCCAAAATTCCGGATTGACCACTGTGTCAAAAATGTCCTCAGGTACGAAAATTTTGAATGACGACTTGTTCCTCCTCTCTACAAATTGCAGTTTAGATACCTTAATGTCTACATTTGCATTCAGTTTTGATTTTATGTAGAAATGAATATCATCCTCAGTTGTTTCTGGAGCAAAACGGGCAGCAAAAATGGTTTTCATTGGGGGTAAGACCCTTAAAGGTTTTGGAGCTGAACCAGCAGGCGATTGATTTATAGGTGTATTAAAAGGAGAAAAGAATGAATTAGTATCAGTTAACACAGTAGCTGGTGCCACTACTGTTCCAGTGTTCAGTGAATTCGAATGCGACGGGGTAATAATAATAGGTGGAATAGGTAAAGGTGCAGTTTCAGCGTTGTTAGTAGGAATGACAACAGTCTCTGAATCGTGAATATTATTATTGGTGTTAACTAGTGTCGGAGAAATTGTTTCAATCTCATTGTTAGATGAATTCTTGTTAGATTTAGATTTCTTCCTTTTTCTGGAGTTTTCAGTTGGTGATTGTAACACTATGTCCAAGTTTGAAGAATTATCAAGAATATTCTTATATTTTTTAAAGCGATCTGAGATCAAATCAAAATCCCTCGAAATATCATCGAGTCTGGCTCTACAGTTTTTAAAAAAGGTAAAAAACTCGCCATCAATATGTTTGCACTTTTCACAGCACCACCGCAGACCCTTATCTTCACGTAAGTTGTCAATTGTGCGTGCTGCTAATTGCGCACATTTTGAATGGTAACTTGTTGAACAAATCCAGCACGAAATCATTTGTTCATCCAATTTAGTGATACGACACGATGGTATAGGGCAAGCCATTTTTCAATTTTTCTTAATATGTCAAAGACAAGAATGTGGATGCAAATATATTTCCAACAATTTCGCAATGAATAAATATATGATTCAGACTTGAAATCAAATGTGAAATTTAATACGTAAAATCCAAAGTATACTTCTAGGCATATACAAAATCAGAGTTGAGTTTAGGTTAGCAAATTCAGTACTTAGCTATTTCAACAACCAGTGATTAGTACTTAGCCTGATCAACAACCACAGAAAAACTTTTGAAGTGAGCTTTTATCAATCAAAACAGAAGGAGAACAGTGGAATGACGTTTCGCTGGCCAACACTATTGAGTGAGGAGTAAGCTGACGTTTCTAATTTGTGTACTCACAGGTCAAAGCGCCTTTTCTCTTTGTTTACAGAAACCTCGAAACAACAACAAAAACTGAAATATTTGTATTGCTTTCGATGGTTTGCTTTCAACACAAAATACAGCTTTCAACACAAAACAGCTCAAACGAAAATATGTCGAACAGAATGCAAAAGCTTTAGATCACGTTAAGCACCGGTTTTAGCACAAGTTAAGCGAGATATTCACAATGAAATTTTAATTTTAATTGGAGCAACTTGAAAACACGTCCAACAATGTAACAATGTTGACAACTGAGATGACGTTGGCGTCGGGCCGACTCGGGTGCGTAGATGATGACGGTGTCGGGCCGGTGATGTTCGTATACGGAGATGAGGATGGTGTGGGGCCGGTGATGTTCGTGTGCGGGAATTACGAAGGTATGGGGCCGGCGGTGTTCGTATAAGTGGATGACGATGGGGTCGAAGGGAGATAGGAGAAGGGAGTGGGGAGTGCTAGTCTACTACAAGTTTTGGATGCGAACGAATCGCGTTGGGATGAATCGGGTGTTGCTATCGGAAGTACGGCTGCGGTCGTTGCCACTCGCTTTACTATTCGTCAAGGCTCGGTTGATTCATGCCATCGTCCCGATAGACCCACATTCTTAAGTCGGCAGTACTACCAACGAAATATAATTCAAAAAACGTTGGGTGATGAAAGTAGCCTCCCTGCGATACCACTTGTACTTTATGCAAGCAATGACAACTGTTGCAATGCGTACAGTGACGCAAAGCAAGCATTTGGGTACAGTGGTTCGAAGGGGGAAAAATGGGAATTAATTAAATTCAAAATAAGAACAATATGTACAAGCAATTGGCTCGTTACAAACTGTGGCTTTAGCCTTTTGGTCTGTTGAGAGATTGTCTATAAGGTTTTGACTATTCCTTAGTTTTAGAAGAAATTATCTCCGATTTCACTTATATGCACTTAAACGCGGCACTCATAGGGCTGACTGCTTTCTTATTCCAAAAACTTCCCAGCCAAAAGAATTTGGAAGTTCTTCTTAAGGCACAACTTTAAAACCACTTCCAAAAATGTCCTCCCAAAGATGTTCTTTATTTTAACTGCAGAGGAAGTTCAATTGATCCAATTTTTTATTAATCGTTTTTTTCATATTTTTATTGGAAAATTTTATTTTTTTGTTTCAAATAGGATAAAGAATTAATAAAATGGAACAAATTATTTAAATTTTTCCGTGTAAAATGCTAAATGCATTCTAAAAAAAAAAATTGAATTTTTGAAAATATTTGATATTAGAATTCATTAAAAATCATAAAAATTTTTTTAAAATAATTTATTTGTCAAAATATCACAAAATTTTTTAATTCACAACCAAAACACTGAATTCGCATTACACCTTAAGAAGTGATGCAAATTCAGTGCAACAGCTGTTGCATCCTCTGACAAGCCCGGGTTAAATTCATCGCTTCTGCGTCAAATTTGCACCACTTCCGGATCCAAAAAGAACATTTTCACTACTTTTTTGGCGACGCTTTTTTTGCTGGGTTCATACAGGATTTGCCTTAAGCGATATTTTACTGTTTTAGCTTATCTTAAGCCTAGCCAAATTCAATTGAGGGCGCCGATGCGATCTTTATAAAAACCCGACCCCATTTCATGACAGTAAACCTATTTTTGAAGGTACTACAGAATCTAAATCCTCATTGCCTTCGCGGATAGTTTAACATTGAAAAATCTAGTCTTAAATCACCTATTGATATATAATTTTTTAATTTTGAAATACTTATGGTTTTTGTTTGCAATCGCTGTATTAACCAAAGTGCGATTTTATAAAAGTTCCATATTTTGGTTATCTATGTTTGCATAGTGCAGTAATTGTGTCGTTGTGGAAAGGCATTAAACGTGCATTAGATTGTAGAAAAACCCGGATATAGATATATGGTTTGAGGACCCTGTATTACGTTGGCTTAAATTATTCCGTAAGTAAAACAAAACACACTGTAAAATCGCGAAGAAAAATGTTCCAGTAATTCAAGTTTGTATAAAAAACTCTCTAGGCGAGTTTAAGTCTTTGTTAAAAGGTTAAAACTGGCTCTGAAATATGCACAGGAAGTTAAATCTCTTTTTTTCGAATGTTTCTCGGCACTGGCTATGTCCATGTGTTCATGTGACCTTTAGTGTTTGTCTCTTCATGTTGGCAGCACTTCGAGTGCGTGTTCCCCCCGTTGGTAAGTATGTTATTTGTTGGTGTTGAAAACATTTTTGATGCGCATAAATTCCTGTATTTTTACGATGCTCTACGTGTTGTAAAAATATTTTACGGCTATTCAAGGAAGGCAGACAAATATGTTGTGGAACAAAAAACCACACACACACATACAAGACAAAAAACAATAACAAGGAAAACATCACCAAAAATAGAAACGACAACAAATAAATAAATAAACCAAACTATAAGCTGTTGTTGTCGCCTCGACTCGCCTTTCCCCCATACATCGATAGATGATGATGGGAGAGAATTATGTGACTGTGTGTTGTGCTGTTGTGTCATTACATTTCATTTGTGTCTCCCCCTCTGTATTTGTACTGATGGCCCTTGTTGTAGATGTGTCTGTTAGCATGTTTGTGGGTCTGAACTCATACACAATTAAACATGATAGCAACATCCACTTATAATGACATCGTAAACAGTTGATGAGAACTGTTATTTTTGTCCCATTTATATTTATTCCTCGAAAGAGAGAAAAAAAAGCAACGAAAACACCAAATATTTATGGGCCATAAAATACCATTTTTACTATGCCAGAAAAGGCAATTTTTCAATATTTGCCACTTAATACACAGATCGAGCTCAATTTTAAATCAATATCAGTCATTGGCTATCACACGATGACATCGAATGATGGCTGACTCCCCAATTCCGTTTGGTTGTTGAGTGGCCTCAATTTGATGACCGAAATGTGAAGAGCGTACGTGCGTGCGAATGAGCAACATTTAATTGAGGGGATGTTGTTCATACGCCACATTGGCTGCACATTAATTGAAATGAATTCTAATTCGAATTTGTGGAACACATGGAAAAACTTACACAATAATTTATTCTTATTTTGGAAAACAGAGAGAAATTGTCGGATTTCTTTAATGTTCACATAGTCTATGTAAATATATAAGAAAATATTTGATTGTAAAAAATATCTTTCTAACAGCATGGATAAACTTTTCTGCATCACACAAAGCATTTTGAACAACGTGACGAACTTAGAATTTATACACCTTAATTTAGCAATTATTTTTGTCTTTTGCCACAAAATTATTCGATCTATAAAATTTTAATTATGTTAGAATAATAAATAAGTTTCCGTTTATATGTAACATTTAGTAGGAGCGGGGAGCCACAGTGGTGCAATGGTTAGCATGCCCGCCTGCTTCGACCGAACACCAAAAAGTTTTTCAGCTTTGGATTATCCCCCCTCAGTAATGCTGGTGACATTTCTGAGGGTTTCAAAGCTTCTCTAAGTGGTTTCACTGTAATGTGGAACAACGTTCGGACTCGGCTATAAAAAGGAGGTCCTTGTCATTGAGCTTAAAATGGAATCGGGCAGCACTCAGTGATAAGAGAGAAGTTCACCAATGTGGTATCACAATGGACTGAATAGTCTATGTGAGCCTGATACATCGGGCTGCCACATAACCTAACCTAACCTAACCTAACCTAACCTAACCTAACCTAACCTAACCTAACCTAACCTAACCTAACCTAACCTAACCTAACCTAACGTAGTAGGAGCGGTATTTTTACTTACGTTCAATTGGCCTCGAATTTTCCAACTTCGGATCAGCCACAGTTGGAGTATGCATGAACCAATGTTCATTGACTTTTGCATATGGATTCATTTCCTAAACCAATCAGTTAAATATGATTTTTATGCAGACTTAGATGTTGCTCCAGGGATGCCAATAAAATATCAAGAAAAAACTTAATTAAAAACAAGTAAGTAAAGTCTATAGTCGGGCGGGGCCGACTATATTATACCCTTCACCATTATGTAGACCAAAATTTGTGTTACCGTATCAACTCCTTCAAATTTGTTGGGAGTTATTATCAAAATTTATATTCCTATTTACAAATATTTATATCTGAAACGAATTGGGGACAATTTCTTGTACTTCTACAAAATCGCTAGAATTAAAAATTAAATCGGCTAACACCCTGGGATGAAACATATACATATGTATTCGACATATACATAGGACAATTTGAGTAATATTTAAAATGTTTGCTACTCAGCAGTGGCGATTTTACAAGGATATTGGTCAAATCTCGCCAAGATATGTGGTCAATTGTGAGTTGTGATATATTATTTGGCCAATTCCGGTGATATTTCTACATACCGGAGCTTTATTTAAAATTCGACCATTCTGTGAAAAGTTTGGCATTACAGTGTGTAGAATATGACTACGATATGGGAATATCATCAGAGAATTTTGTGTAAACTGTGGGTATTTTGGCCATATTAGATTAAGATGACACACTTAAATAGCATATTAAATGTATTCTCTGTGGAAACTATAGAGTCAATTGGAGGAAACTCCCATTGAAAATGGGTCTAAAATATGAAACATTCTATCATATTTCCCCTACTCTGGCGTATATATATGGGAGCTATATCTAAATATGAACCGATTTTGACCAAATTTGGCTAACTTAACGATACTATTAAACGTACTCCTTATGGAAAATTTGAAGCAACTGAGTGCAAAACTCTGGCTTTTGAATCCATATAAGTGCAAATCGGACGAAATATATATATAGGAGCCATATCTAAATCCGAACCGATTTCAACCAAATTCAGCACTATTAACAATACTGTTAAACGTACTCCTTGTGCAAATTTTGAAGCAAATCAGAATAATACTCTGGCTTTTTTTGCCATATAGGTAAAAATCAGACAAAACATATATATGGGAGCTATATCTAAATCTGAACCGATTTCAACGAAATTTGGTATACTTAATGACACTATTAAACGTACTCCTTGTGCAAAATTTGAAGCAAATCAGAATAAAACTCTGGCTTTGAAGCCAAATAAGTGAAATTCGGACAAAAGATATATATGGGAGCTATATCTAAATCTGAACCGATTTGGCTGATATTTTGCAAAGCCCCAAAATATTTGGCTGCCCGAAATTTTGAGAAAATACGTTTATAAATACGTCAATTATGACCAGATCGGTGATAAATATATATGACAGCTATATCTAAATCTGAACCGATTTTTTTCCAAAATCAATTGCGATTGTCTTTGAGCCAATGTAAACCTCTGTGCCAAATATGAGGACGATCAGATTTAAACTGCGAGCTGTATTTTGCACACAAAATTACATATACAGACAGACGGACGGACAGACAAACATCGCTAAATCGACTCAGAATTTAATTCTAAGACGATCGGTATACTAAACGATGGGTCTCAGACTTTTCCTTCTTGGCGTTACATACAAATGCACATACTTATTATACCCTGTACCACAGTAGTGATGAAGGGTATAAAAATCGTCAAAGCCGGCATTTTTTGGTAAAAAACAAAATAAAAGCAATATTTATTTCATATCTTGCAATTTCTCTCTCTGACAACTGCCAAATGTAGTTTCTCTCCGTCTCTTTTTTGCTGGCTTTTCGTTGTAAAAAAAAGACTTCCAGTAAAAATATTTTACTGATATCGTAATTTTTGAGACAAAAATCGGACAATCGACATTTTAATTTTTTTGAGTAAAATATCGTCAAAATGCCAATATATATGCCGATATATTTTTTTATTACTTTCACACAAGCTCTTGTACTTGTCAGAATACTTTTTTTTTGATTTATGTATTATATATACGTTTTACCCAATTCTTACCAAAATAGAAATATTTCCATCATTTAATATTAAATTTTAGTGGAATATTATCCATTGCGAAGTTTATTTTAACCCAGGGAAATATCACGCTATTCGATTCCGATTTTATGTAGCTAACATAATATATATGTACCTCACCCAATTTGTTGTCTTTTATATATGATTTGTTAATTAAAATGCATAAGAAAATATAAGAAACACGCTGTTGCTATTATTATACCCTACACCATAAGATGGGGCTATATTAACTTTGTCATTCCGTTTGTAACACATCGAAATATTAGTCTAAGACCCCATAAAGTCGATCTATTTATGTCCGTCCGTCCATCTGGGGAAATCACGCTAACTTCCGAACGAAACAAGCTAACGACTTGAAACTTGGCACAAGTAGTTGTAGGTCGGATGGCATTGCAAATGGGTCATATCGGACCATCGTTTGCGTATACAACCCATATGAACCGACCCCCAGATTTCGCTTACGGACGCTCTACGAGAAGCAAATTTCATCGGATCTGGTTGAAAGTTAGTATATGACCTCTAACACCCATGCAAAAACTTGTCCATATCGGTCCATAATTATATATAGTCCCCTTATACATCGATTCTTAGATTTTGCTTGCGGATCCTCTTGGGGGAGCAAATTTCATCCGGTTGCAATTTGGTGCGTTGCGTTAGTCTATGGTTTCTAACATTCATGCTAAGATTGGTCCGTACAAGTTCATAATTTTATATAGCCCCGTATAAACCGACCCACTTCTGCCCCTTTTTTACAGCGAAAAATTTCATACCGGTCAAGAACTGAATTATATATGTTTTTAATCTGGCTTTTTTGCCTAATATATACCCCGTATGGACAAACTTCCAATGTAGAAGACGATGTTAAGGAGCTTTAAGATTCCTTGCCCTCGTCAAGTATTACCACAATCCAAGTAATTCCATTGTTGATGACAGTCTGAGGGATGTGAGGGTGGGATCAAATGTTGGGTCCTTAAATTGTAGCCGCGATTATAAATCTTTTAATGCTAATGCTGACTTTTAAACAATTGGATTGGAAAATTTGACACTTTCACAAGTCGATGGTGGATCCAGGAAAAAAAGTGTTACCAAAAAACTAAAGGAATTGTTCTTTTCGGATCCGGAAGTGGGGCAAAATTGGCACAGAAGTGATGAATTTATCATGGGCTTGTCATAAAATGGATTTCTATCATTACAACCAGTTCTTAAGGTGTGATCTTAACTCAATGTTTTGGATGTGAGTTAAAATAAAAAATTGTAGTATTTTGCAAAATAAATACTTTCAATAATTTTTTATGATTTTAATGCAGTCTAACGCTAGTGGGAATCGTTCGATCCCAAAAATTTCCAAAAATGGGCTATCTTTCTAGAATGGATTTTACATTTTTTTTCGACAAAATTTAAGTAATTTATACTATTGTATAAATTCTAAGTCTGTCTTTAACCTATTTGAAATAAAGTTAAAATTACCAATTACAAATATGAAAAAAATTCTCGAGAAAAGTTCCTATGCATTACATAGAATACTGTTGAATATCTGGTGAAGTATAAAAAATTATCACCTATCACACACATATACAAATTCACACACACACATACACAAAACTTTTGTGTGGCTTATCTCTTCATGTGGGATTGAAAATAGTATGTGGCCTTAATCGAGAATGTGCATATAAATCAGACCATGGCTATTTTACATAAAAGAAGTCCAATGAAATGGATAACAACCCACCATCATGGCTATGATGACATCAAGTAACCACGAGCATTTATATTTTATTTGAAGTTGGAATGAACATAAAATCCCATTTCAAATAACCCCATGTAGCCACTCTCACTCTTACATACTTGAATATTTTTTTTTTGTCGAACCCAGGATCTTTTTAGGGGTACTCCTACAGGAAGAGCTTAATTTGTCAACAGAACTCGAGTAAATAAATAAGTAAAGAAGACGCTAATGTGAGATATCTTCCTCTTGAAAATTGTCTTCCTCCATAAACACACACACTCACACATGCGAGCGTCTTTGGGAATGCCATAAATAAAAGGAGACCCACTAAAATACCGTAGGAAAATGTTTGCCAAGACTATTGTTGTTGTTTTCTCCACTGCCATTGTAAGCCCTTTAAATTGACCCATAAAAATACCACACATGATTTCATTACTTGTGGGAAGTATGCTGGCTCCATTGGGGTTGAGCTGGGGCTCTTTGGTAGCTTTCCCAATTTGGAGAGGATCTGAAGTGGATGCAGCTGCTTTTTATTTGTATTTGGTGTTGCTTTATTTATTATTTTTCATTTTATTTCGATTTGTTTTGTTTTGATTTGTTTATTTATTTATTTCCTTTTTTTCCGATTCATCTCGTAAATGGACTTGAAGACAATTTTAAATATGTGTTTGAGTATATGCGTGTCTGTGACAATGGGCCCATCGCCAGCATGTGGGCGAAAAGGGAATGAACGGATATAACAAAACAAAATCTCGCACAGCATGAAAGTAATTTTCAATGTTGTCTGAAGATTTCACTATGGAGTGGGAGAAGTATCTTTTCCAATGCAAATACTAGCAGATGGTTTTGCCTATTGGGATCACTTGGGGAATGGGAATGGCCAACAGAGCCCATAGCCCAATGTCCTTTGAGCATATGTGAGAATGATTAAAAAACAAGAAAAAAATCCCAGCTAAGAGTTTTGTAAGCACTTTTCGTTTCTTAGTATTTCTTTTTTTCTAGTCAAATCTTGACGTTGGATGTGCTGAAAGCGTTGGAAATAAATTAAAGTTTTTTTTGAAATCAACGCACAACGTTTATACCAAATTTCATGAAGATTACAGAAATGTGATTTCTTTGTGATAAAAATTTTGCCATCACTATATGCCTCAATCATCATTGAAATTATGTGCGTCCTCAAAAAAAAAAAAGTGGACAGCTTATTTCACTAAAGCCAATTTAACTTTATTTTAGTTCATGGAATTATTATGTTTGGAGAAACTTTATGTTACTCTAATAATTTTTTAACTACGTTAGTTAAATGAACTAAAAAACGATGAAAAATTAGACCAAAATTAAGCATACAAATTTACTAAATTCGTATTTCTCACAAAATAGTTCATTATTTCTTTTAATTTTTAAATTTTGCTACAAGTGCGTTCACCGTGAACTTCGTATGGCACTAAAGACATTCCTCCATTTTCGAACTCCAAATTTTCCTTCAAATTACAAAATATTCTTTAACAATTGAAAAAAAAACTTAATTACGTTTTATACATATTCAAGGATTTGTCGAAAATTATTTACTTATTTTTGTGACATCGGCATAATGCCAGCGTTTAGTTAAAATTTTCTAAAAATAATCTAAATTTTCTAAAATTAACCTAAAGTTTTCTTCCTGGTGGGTTCACTGCTTTTTCGGTCATATCTGCCCATATCGGAAGACCATATATATATGGGGGCTTAATTTAAATCTAAGCTGATTTGAATCAAATTCGGTACCAGTGTTGCCAGGTAATTTTGATTCTTAACCCCCAAATCTTAAAAAAACCCCTAAATTGGTCTAGACTTTTTTCAAAAACCCCCAAAAATTTTAAGAACGTAAATAGTACAAAAAGACGCCCAACATTTCGTTAAAAAATCCTGTAGTGATACACTTTAAAAATTAAATGTAACACACATATATAAATTGATTTTTTCTGAGGAACAAAATTTTAGACAATTTTTTTTTATACTAAAAATTTTCTTTTGAAGTAAATAAAAACCATTAGATAAAATCATTACACCACTTGTCACAAATTCAGGTTCGATTCCTACTTCGACCGAACACCAAAAAGTTTTTCAGCAATGGATTATCCCACCTCAGTAATGCTGGTGACATTTCTGGGGGTTTCAAAGCTTCTCTAAGTGGTTGCACTGCAATGTGGAACGCCTTTCGGACTCGGCTATAAAAAGGAGGTCCATTTACATTGAGCTTAACATGGAATCGGGCAGGGGATAAGAGAGAAGTTCACCAATGTGGTATCACAACGGACTGAATAGTCTAATGGCGATTTCGAACAAAAATATATATGGGGGCTTTATTTAAATCTGAACCGATTTTGACCATCTTTGGCACACATTGCTAAAATTCTAGTGTTTCTCTCTGATGGTAATCTTCTATTACCGAAACATTTCACGGAATTTGGAGTAAATGATTGGGCTCTACTGTCATAGCAAATCTGGTGAAGGATATATATGGAAACTATATATGCAAATGCATATAAAGGGGAAAAATTTTGGCGCTTTTTGGGAATAATTTCTTTAAAATTTTCAAGGGAATTGCGTCCAAAATGTAAGTATTTTATTTAAAAAGTTGAAAAACAATAATTTCTTTGTAATTTCAGGTTTAAAATCACATATAAGAGTTTAATAGACATCCTTATAAACGCAAAGCAGTTGAATGCAGATATTGCGTGTGGATGGTCTACGATAAATAAGGATGAAGTTAACAAGATATGACGCCATTTGGAGCAGGAGTAAAACGCGGCAGGACCACTATCAAAGTCTGTTGAAGAGTGGAAGAAGGTGTGAAATATGAACAACAAAATTAGTTTATTGAAAATAGGTTAATCCGTTTTGATGAAATATATCTACTTTGGACATAAGTGATCCTCAAATATGTTGATGACTTTAAGAATTTTGCTCAGGTTATACTGGTCGACTGATACGTTCCGATCTGTCCCTATGCCAGTTTGGTAGCCACTTTCGGCAAAGAAGCGTAGAACAAGGCCTAGTGTTACTAGTTGGTATTTGAACGCATCTCATTAACTAAGTAATAACCTTTTGACTAATATAGTCAAATTTGATCTGTCTGCAGACAAAACACGAGCACGACATATTCATTATTGAAGACTATAGCGTGATTACAACATACAGACAGCCAGACAGACGGACGGACATGGTCTTATTGTCTTAGAATTTCTCCCCGATTATGAGTATTTATATACTTAATGTAGTCGGAAATAGATATTTCAATGTGTTACAAACAAAATGGCAAACTTATAATACCCCCAGTGGTGTGTAAATATACGAGTATTAAGGGATTTTGGTTTTATGAAGAAAGAGAAGGTTTGATAATTGTTGTATGCTTTCTCTATTAGAAATTAGCGTATAAGGCGCAAATTGAGTCATCTTCCCCTCCATCTCTACACTGAGGACTGTGTAAATGCCCATTCGTACCATGCAGAAAGGTCTATTAAAATGTATAACATAACAAGTACGGAAAGTCTAAAGTCGAGCGGGGCCGACTACATTATACCCTGCACCACTTCGTAGATCTAAATTTTCAATACCATATCACACCCTTCAAATGTGTTGGGTGCTTTATATATATATATATATATATATATATATATATATATATATATATATATATATATATATATATATATATTATATATATATATATATATATATATATATATATATATATATATATATATATATATATATATATATATATATATATATATATATATATATATATATATATATATATATATATATATATATATATATATATATATATATATATATATATATATATATATATATATATATATATATATATCACTCGATTTGGAAAGAATTTGATAGACTTTTACAAAATCTATATACTCAAAATTTAAGTCGGCTAATGCACTAGGGTGGAACACAATGTTAGTAAAAAAATATGGGAAACATTTAAATCTGAAGCAATTTTAAGGAAACTTTGCAAAAGTTGATTTATGATTAATTGCTCGATATATATGTATCAGAAGTTTAGGAAAATTAGAGTCATTTTTACAACTTTTCGACTAAGCAGTGGCGATTTTACAAGGAAATTGTTGGTATTTTGACCATTTTTGTCGAAATCAGAAAAACATATATATGGGAGCTATATCTAAATCTGAACCGATTTCAACCAAATTTGGCACTCATAGCAACAATGCTAATTCTACTCCCTGTGCAAAATTTCAACTAAATCGGAGTTAAAAATTGGCCTCTGTGGTCATATGAGTGTAAATCGGGCGAAAGCTATATATGGGAGATATATCCAAATGTGAACCGATTTCAACCAAATTTGGCACGCATAGTTACAACGCTAATTCTACTCCCTGTGCAAAATTTCAACTAAATCGGAGTTAAAAATTGGCCTCTGTGGGCAAATGAGTGTAAATCGGGCGAAAGCTATATATGGGAGCTATATCTAAATTTGGACCGATTTCAACCAAATTTGGCACGCATAGTTACAATGCTAATTCTACTCCCTGTACAAAATTTCAACTAAATCGGAGTTAAAAATTTGCCTCTGTGGGTAAATGAGTGTAAATCGGGCGAAAGCTATATATGGGAGCTATATCTAAATCTGAACAGATTTGACTGATATTTTGCAAGTTTTTCGAGACTCATATACACGCCAATTTTGACCAGATCGGTGAAAAATATATATGGCAGCTATATCTAAATCTGAACCGATTTTTTCCAAAATCAATAGGGATCGTATTTGAGCCGAAACAGGACCCTACATCAAATTTTAGGACAATCGAACTAAAACTGCGAGCTGTACTTTGCACACAAAAATACATCAACAGACAGACAGACAGACGAACATCGCTAAATCGACTCAGAATTTAATTCTAAGCCGATCCGTATACTAAAAGGTTGGTCTATGATTACTCCTTCTTGGCGTTACATACAAATGCACAAACTTATTATACCCTGTACCACAGTAGTGGTGAAGGGTATAAATATGGGAAACATCTAAATCTTAAGCAATTTTAAGGAAACTTCGCAAAAGTTTATTTATGATTTATCGCCCGATATATATGTGTTAGATGTTTAGGAAAATTAGAGTCATTTTTATAACTTTTCGACTAAGCAGTGGCGATTTAACAAGGAAAGTGTCGGTATTTTGACCATTGTTATTCAAATCAGAAAATATATATATATATATATATATATATATATATATATATATATATATATATATATATATATATATATATATATATATATATATATATGGGAGCTATATCTAAATCTGAACCGATTTAAATCAAATTTAGCACACATAACTATATTACTAATTGTACTCCTAGTGCAAAATTTCAACCAAATTGGGACAAAACTCTGGCTTCTGGGGCCATATAAGTCCATATCGGGCGAAAAATATATATGGAAGCTATATCTAAATCTGAACCGATTTCAATCAAATTTGGCACACATGACTATACTACCAATGGTACTCCTTGTGCAAATTTTCAAGCTAATCGGGATAAAACTCTGGCTTCTGGGTCCATATAAATGCATATCGGGCGAAAGATATATATGGGAGCTATATCTAAATCTGAATCGACAAATTTGGCACGCATAGCTACAATGCTAAATCTACTCCCTGTGCAAAATTTCAACCAAATTGGGCCAAAACGCTGGCTTTTAGGACCATATTAGTCCATATCGGGCGAAATATATATATGGGAGCTATATCTAAATCTTAACCGATTTCAATAAAATTTTGCACACTTGACTATACTACTAATTGTACTCCTAGCGCAAAATTTCAACCAAATTCGGCCAAAAATCTTACTTCTGGGGCCATATAAGTCCATATCGGGCGAAAGATATATATGGGAGCTATATCTAAATCTGAACCGATTTCAATCAAATTTTGCATACTTAACTATACGACTAGTGTTATGTTTGTACAAAATTTCAAGCAAATCGGTATAAAACTCTGGCTGCTGGGTCCATATTAGCGCATATCGGGCGAAAGATATATATGGGAGCTATATCTAAATCTTAAGCGATTTCTTCCAAAATCAATAGTGTTCTATTCTGACCCAAATTAGGAACATGTGCCAAATTTGAAGGCGATTGGACTTAAATTGCGACCTAGACTTTGATCACAAAAATGTGTTCAAAGACAGACAGACGGACGGACGGACAGACGGACAGACGGACAGACGGACAGACGGACATGGTTATATCGACTCAGGGACCCACCCTGAGCATTATTGCGAAATACACCATGTGTCTATCTCGTCTCCTTCTGGGTGTTACAAACATATGCACTAACTTATAATACCCTGTTCCACAGTGTGGCGCAGGGTATAAAAAAAATATGGGAAACATTTAAATCTGAAGCAATTTTAAGGAAACTTCGCAAAAGTTTATTTATGATTTATCGCTCGATATATATGTATTAGAAGTTTAGGAAAATAAGAGTCATTTTTACAACTTTTCGACTAAGCAGTGGCGATTTTACAAGGAAAATGTTGGTATTTTGACCATGTTGGTGTGTTGGAATGTTGGTATTTGTTGGTATTTTGACCGAAATCAGAAAAACATATATATGGGAGCTATATCTAAATCTGAACCGATTTCAATCAAATTTGGCACACATGACTACACTACTAATTGTACTCCTAGTGCAAAATTTCAACCAACTTGGGCCAAAACTCGGCTTCTGGGGCCATATAAGTCCATATCGGGCGAAAAATATATATGGAAGCTATATCTAAATCTGAACCGATTTCAATCAAATTTGGCACACATGACTATACTACTAAATTTACTCCTTGTGCGAAATTTCAAGCTAATCGGGATAAAACTCTGGCTTCTGGGTCCATATAAGTGCATATCGGGCGAAAGATATATATGGGAGCTATATCTAAATCAGAATCGATTTCAACCAAATTTGGCTCGCATAGCTACAACGCTAAATCTGCTCCCTGTGCAAATTTTCAACCAAATTAGGCCAAAATTCTGGCTTTTAGGACCATATTAGTCCATATCGGGCGAAAGATATATATGGGAGCTATATCTACATCTGAACCGATTTCACTCAAATTTTGCACACTTGACTATACGACTAAGGGTATGGTCACACTAGGCAAATATTTGCCCAAAACAAATGTCAAACTTTTTTACAGGAGTACTTTCGAAATATCTGTTTACCAGTTTTGAAAAATACTTTTATCGTGATGTAATATATCCAATATGAGCTAAAAAGGTTTGCTAGTTTGGCTTTGGAGACGAATTATTTTACGATTTCTGTCAAATATTTGCCCAGTGTGACAGTACCGTAAGTGTTATGTTTGTACAAAATTTCACCCAAATCGGTATAAAACTCTGGCTGCTGGGTCCATATAAGTGCATATCGAGCGAAAGATATATATGGGAGCTATATCTAAATCTGAACCGATTTTTTCCAAAATCAATAGGGTTCTATTCTGACCCAAATTAGGAACATGTGCCAAATTTGAATGCGATTGGACTTAAATTGCGACCTAGACTTTGATCACAAAAATGTGTTCACAGACAGACGGACGGGCGGACAGACGGACATGGTTATATCGACTCAGGGACCCACCCTGAGCATTATTGCCAAAGACACCATGTGTCTATCTCGTCTCCTTCTGGGTGTTACAAACATATGCACTAACTTATAATACCCTGTTCCACAGTGTGGCGCAGGGTATAAAAATCAAGTATTTGATCGTAAATCGCTTGTTTCAATATCAGACGAAGATGAAAATGTAAAGGCATTTTGATACAAGTGTTTATATATGGTTAGGTTATGTTAGGTGGCAGCCCGATGTATTAGGCTCACTTAGACTATTCAGTCCATTGTGGTACGACATTGGTGAATTTCTCTCTGAGTGCTGCCCGATTCCATGTTAAGCTCAATGACAACGGACCTCCTTTTTATAGCCGAGTCCGAACGGCGTTCCAAATTGCACTGAAACCATTTAGAGAAGCTGTGTCGAAGCAGGAATCAAACCCACGACCTTGTGTATGCAAGGCGGGCATGCTAACCATTGCACCACGGTGGCTCCCAGTGTTTATATATACTTTATTAAAAAAACTCTCAGTAAATATAGCTCCCTATAGGATAATATCATCAAATGTTGTAAGAGATCATATTCGTTCTAATGGCATATTAGGATTCTTCTGATATGTATGAATCCTGAGTCAAATCGTTAAGATTTTAGCACGTCTATTTAAAATGTATTATTTATCTATGTAATTTGTAACAATACCTTCCAAATAAGATGGTAAACTAATCCACTATATTTTTCCACTTTATCTCTTTTTTTACTGAGTTTTTACCATTTTGGTACTTTTGGACACAAATTTCGATTAATGATTAAATTGAAACAGCTTTTATGTAAATCTCTCCAATTGTTCCAAAATTATTGAAATGCCCTGTCTCACCTCTATTCTTTGTGACACATATCTGACACCTAAAATGTTTCACTTGGTAAAGTTGCATTTATAGTTGAGCCTATCCAATAGATAGGCGAATCATATGTGTGTCTGTGTCAATTTAGTATGCTTTGTTGCCACTGATGCTGTCAATAGCATTTAGAATTCATTTTCACATGAAAAGAAGAATAAATAAATATGAAAATTGTATATTTTTACAAATTTATAAAGAATGACATTGATTTTCTGGAAATTGTTTGTCAATTTATGTTAAATTTATTTCATTCATTTTTTATTTGTGACTTGTACTCTACTCTATTGCGAGGTTGTTTTTTTTTTGTCATCATCAATGTCGTCGGCCATTTCATATCCAGTTTGTTTAGCCTCTTGGGATATTTTCGTAGAAAAAAAGCATCTTTGTTATTTGCACATGCAAAGATATACCAAAATGGAACTGGGTATATTAACACATACACATGTTCACATATTTCTATTCATCCCTGCAAACATTTGCTATCGATTAACTACTAAAATGTTTTTGCTATGAAAGATACAATTTTCATAGACGATTCAATTTTGATACAGGTAAGAGATTGACCTCTCCTTAAGGATTTTGGATGCGAATTCTTCAAAAAATACACTTTTTAGGCTCCAAATAATTTATGGAATTTTCGTTCTCTTTTTGCGATATAGTAACATAGCTGTTGGCATATAAGCAAGGTTTATTTTGGCGGTCATTTGGAAATAGGATTTAACCGCCAGTTAACAAACAGTATATTAAATAAATTTTTGTTGCGGGTTAAGTTTAACTGAACATTTATGACACGTATGTAAGTTTCTAACTGATGTCCAGAGATGGTCTGTCATAAACTGTAAGGTATTTTGCATACATTTACGACGTATTTTACCATGCGTCAAAAAGTCGTAAACCTTCGTAAATTGCTTAGTTTTTGTCAATTTATTTGATAATGCATTTTCCTTATACCTAAAAAAATATAATAGGAAAATATACGTGTACTCCTGCCAGTTGGATTTCACATAACCGTATTAAAATCGGGTTCACTAATCTGAGTAGTTGGTTTTTTGCATACCCATACTTTTTACCTAAATTTTTGCCACAACAATTTTCACTCTTTCAGCAATTGGAAAACCCGATGCATTACGATGTTTTTCACATGCCTTCAAATTGTAAAAATTTTAAAATATGTTTATTATAACAAGTATATACGGCAGTAAGTTCAGCCAGGACGAATCTTGTGTACCCTCAACCATGGATTGAGTAGAAACTTCTACTAAAAACTGTCACCCACAATCGAATTACTTGGGTTGTTGTAATACTTGCCGATGACCTTGCCATCTTAAAACTTCTTAACGTCGTCCTCTGAATTGAAAGTTAGTCCAAAAAAATATGGTATATGGTATATAAAGTGTATAAATAATTACCAACGGATATGAAGTTTTAAACGGTAATTAGAGAGCCGAATTGAAAAATGGGGGTCGCTTTATAAGGGAGCTATATACAATTACGAGCCGATGTGGACCACATATGATTATGTACCGATATGGACTAATTTTTGCATGGTTGATACAGACCACGTACCAAATTTCAATCAGATTGGATGAATTTTGCTCCTCCAAGAGGATCAAATCTGAGGATAGGTTTATATGGCGGCCTTACATGATTGGACCGATATGGACGAATTTTTGCATGGTTTTAAAGACTAAATACTTATACCAAGTACCAAATTTCAACCGGATCGGATGAAATTTACTACTACTCCAAGAGTAGGTTAGGTTAGGTGGCAGCCCGATGTATCAGGCTCAGAATATTCAGTCCCTTGTGATACCACATTGGTGAACTTCTCTCTTATCACTGAGTGCTGCCCGATTCCATGTTAGGCTCTGTGACAAGGGACCTCCTTTTTATAGCCGAGTCCAACGGCGTTCCACATTGCAATAAAACCACTTAGAGAAGCTTTGAAACCTTCAGAAATGTCACCAGCATTACTGAGGTGGGATAATCCACCGCTGAAAAACTTTTTGGTGTTCGGTCGAAGCAGGAATCGAACCCACGACCTAGTGTATGCAAGGCGGACATGCTAACCATTGCATCACGGTGGCTCCCAAGCTTTAAAAGGTAATTAGAGAGCCGAATTGAAAAATGGGGGCCGCTTTATAAGGGAGCTATATACAATTACGAACCGATATGGACCATATATGATTATCTACCGATGGCGCTATATATGATTATGTTATGTACCGATATGGACTAATTTTCGCATGGTTGATAGAGACCACGTACCAAATTCCAACCAGATTGGATGACAATCATTGACCCATATGGATAGGGACCATATACTAAATCCACATTCCAAATTTTAACCCGATCGGATGAGTTTTGCTCCTCCAATAGGGTCCGGAGGTCAAATCGGGGGATCGGTTTATATAGCGGCTATATATAATTATGGACCGATGTGGACCAATTTTTAAATGATTGTTAGAGACCATATACTAACACCATGTACCAAGTTTCAGCCAGATCGGATGAAATTTGCTTCTCTTAGAGGATCCCCAAGCCAAATTGGGGGTAGGTTTGTACGGGGGCTATATATAATTATGGGCTGATATAGACCAATTTTTTGCATGGTTGTTATAGACCATATACTAACACCACGTTCCAAATTTCAGCCAGATCGAATGAAATATGCTTCTCTTAAAGTCTCCGCAAGCCAAATCTGGGGGTCCGTTAGGTTAGGTTAGGTTAGGTGGCAGCCCGATGTATCAGGCTCACTTAGACTATTCAGTCCATTGTGATAACTTATTTGAAGTTTTTTTGGTCTTTAACCCAAAACTAATGTTGATGGCTTCTTTAATTAAAATGACTTCAAAATCGTAGGACATTAACGATGGGACGCTAATTTCAAAAACTCAGCAGGAACAAATAAAATAACCTTGCAAATGTTTGTAGGGATATGACATACAGTATGTGATCCCCAGTTGCCTCATCACATAAAAGGAGATTGTTTGTTTGTATATGGGACCTTTCTTCCTTTCTTCTCTATGCTGCTATTAAGACATTCAAATTGTTTGTGTAGTGGTAGTAATCATTGTCGGCCCTTGCGGCAGTAGTCATAGAAATAGTCGTAGAACATTTTGTAGCTCTCTCACTCCATATTTGATTCTCTTCATGGGTGGAATACTCTCATACTCTCTGCTTATCAAATATTTGGTTTTCATATGCAAATCAGTTGAGTTCCATTCACCATTCCATGCGTTAGGTATTTCTTTGTCGCCTGAGTCGCTGAGGCATCACTCATCATGTTTGGGTTATCTTATGTATAGAGACTGACTATATGTATGTGTATTGGTAAATACCATGGCACAGTGTGTGCTACTGTGTGTGGTATCTGTTGTCGGTATTCAGTTCATTGTAGAACATTTGCCGGCTGTGACAGGGACATACACAGATTTGTATATTTTCATTTATTATTTATTCAAAATAGTTGTTACAACACTAACAATTTGATTGGGGAATACTGGTCTATTTTTGAGCCTGGTTATAATGGGGTGGCCATTATTGTTGTCTGTGGCAAGAATTTTTATTATTCTTTTATTGAAATTTGATATTAGACTAGATTAAGCTCTTATACACTCTACGATGGATTTGAAGTCTTCAGTGGAGTTTTCGATATTTTCATTAAAAGTAGATTAATCAACATTATATTTCGATAAACCGACTTGTCTCGATTTTCAAATATTACATAAAATTGATTTCAATTATTCAATTTTAAGTCTTACAAAAAACTTTTTTTTTCGAGTTTTACAAAGTTTTTCTTAGCCTAGTTGCACTCCACAAAAAAAAAGTATGAACTCTCTATGACACTAATGTGAATTTAATGTGAAAAAAGCTTAAGACCTTAGTTGTCATAGCCAATAAACGTTTTTAAGTTATCAATTTTAATTGAAAATTAATAATGAAAAAATAAATAAAAAATGAAAGTTTTGAAAAATTTTTCTTTGACTAATAATGTATTGCGTACTTTAGTTAAATAAAAAAACTAAATTGCAAAAATATTAAACACATATGAAGCATAAAGATTTACTAAATTTGTATTTCTCACAAAATAGCTCAGATTTTTTTAAAATTTAAAAATTTTTGCAATCTTAAACTCCAATTTTTTCTTTCAAACTTTGATTTTTTAAGCAAGCGAAAAAATTTATTATATATTCTGGAATTTGTGGAAAAAATATTTACTTATTTTTGTGTAGTTAAAATTTTATAAAACTAAACCAATTTTCTAAAAAAAAAATGCAGAAAGAGGAAGCACGCTCAAAATAACCCCAGCCAACTGCACTCAAATCGATAACGTGACTTTGGCAAAGGAAAAGAGAGATGTTTGTAAAAAATATATTTAGGCAAAAGCCGACTCCCTCATTTTTTTTCGGAAGGTTCAAGTGTACTTCACTTTGAGTTTAGTGAATTACCCGTATTTATTCTGATAATTGGTTGATAGTTTTGCTACAAGTAGAGTAAGCTGATGAGGAATGTGGTAATTCCGAAACGGCCGTCCATGCAACACAGAAAAAAATTTCCGTAGTTAAACTAACGCTAAATTTAACTTATTTTTATTGGAAAAAAATTATTTGCTTGTAGTTAAATTTTATTATTTTTATCGAAATTTTCCACAGCTTAATGAAATCTTGCTTTTTTTAAGTATATCTCAAAAATTTTATGAACTAAACGTGAGTATAAAGTTCAATGACCGTACACATAAGTTCAATATGAACTAAAACAAATGAAAATTTTCATACGATTCCCAAAAATATTAAGAATGAACTACAATATGATTAAAATTGTCATGATTTGGCGCCAATGATTTTCTTCTTTACTTTTAGTTAATTTTTCTTTTATATGAGATGATGTAATTTCGTGAACTGCAGTTAAAAAGTACAACAGGGCATTAAAATTTCCTGGTTTTAACAACGTTTTGTGGAAATCTCAAAATGTGGTGTAAAATTTAGTTCAATTTTCGTGCGTGGTAGTTCATTCTTCCTATAAAACAGTTCACTTTTTTTCGGTGAACCATCTTGCTGTCCAAATAAATTTAAGCTACTCTTGTACTTTTATCAGCGTATGGTTTAAAGCTGAAATCAAAACAACAATAATGATTGAAGGATAAACCAACAGTAACAAATAAAACAAACTAACCTAAAATTTACCTTCCTGGAGCCTTTGCTGTTTTTGAGTGTGGTTCCCTTTTTTCAATACAACATAGAATTCCCTCTTTCAATTCACAGTTTTGTTCCCATGGTGTCCATAATATATCACCGGCTCAAGGAAAGGTTGTAGCATCTCTCTGTTCTTTGAAATTTGTTCACTATTGCTTTCAGAGGTAAGCAACCAATGCAGTCCCCTTTCATGATCCAACGGATATTTGTATCGCCATTAATGTTAGTTTCCCTTATTTTCTTATATATACAATTATTTCGGATTGAATTTAAATCGAGTTGAATACATTCTACTCACTTATGATTTTATTATCTTTAATCACACACCAAATATAGTTCTTAAAAGTCTCAAAGTTCCTCCTAGCTTAGAGAAAAACTATTTTCTACATTTTGTATTTGTTCTACCCCAATAAAATATTTCTGTGACATTTCACCAGATGTCTTCTTTTTTGGAATTCGACCGACATTAGTTTGAGTGTACTTGTGTGTGTGTGTGTGTTCGAGAATGAAATTTTGTGTTTTGGTATCATCTAATGATTCCGAATACTTGTCATCATTTGGAATACAATAATTTGCATTCTCTTTGCCATTTCTTTTGGTATTTTGCATTTCCATTTAATTAATTGACATTTCTGTTAGTAGAAATTTTGTAGTTGTCACAAAATCGACGTCTTGTCTACGTAATTTGTGTGACGACTTGGTTAGTTACTAATGTACACTTATATGGATTTATTTATATTCAAGTGAATACATTTTATTATAAGTGAAAGACGTTGATTAACCTCAAGTGTCCAATGAAACTAATTCATAATAATAGTAGAGCATTACTAGTGTTAACCGGTTTGAAATTTGGGTATTAAAACAAAAATAAAAAGAATCTTTAAACCTAAAATACTTTCCTTTTTAAAGAATTTTCCAAAACAAATTAAAAGTTCCAAAAATAAAAATTAAATTATTTTGTTTAATTAGTATTTAACGTCATAGGAAAATTTCAAAATTATTTGTTGAGTTCACAAAAAAACTATATATATTGTTTTCAGGCTTTACTCACGGAAATGAAAACCCACGTCAATTAAAACAAGTATATACAGCAGTAAGTTCGGCCGGGCCGAATCTTAAATACCCACCACCATGAACCAAATATTAGGGTTGCCTTTGACATTTCAGGAGGGCCATAAGCGTAGGAAGGCCTCTGGGGAGGGGGCTTAGACCCCCCCAGAAAAAATTTAGCCCCCCCCCCCCAGAATTTGATAACCTATTTACGATTTTACATTTTTATAAAAATTAAACAAGTATATACAACCGCACAAAGTTCCGCTAAAGACTTTCATGCACAATCGAATTACTTGAGCTGTGGTAGCAGTTGCCGATGGCAATGTTTGAAGTTTGATATTTATGAAAAAGAGCTGTGATTGAACTTATGGTTTAGTTGAATAACTAACAGCCTGTTTCTGTATGTCGAACGAGTTCAATCGATCGACTGAAATGCATAGAAACAGCTGTTTTTTGGTTATAAATTCAGCTGTTTGTTTCCATTTTAGTCGATCCACAGAGCTCATTCGACATACAGAAGCAGGCTGTAAAGCTTTATTATATTGTTAAGTCAGGTTTATTCATCTTAATTACAAAATAGTAATTGGTATTGAAACTATTCGTTCATAAATTAATATCTTAATAATGCTGCAAAAAAGCGTCGCCAAAAAAGAAGTGAAAATGTTCTTTTTGGGTCCGGAAGTGGTGCAAAATTGGCGGAGAAGCGATGAATGTAATAGGAACTCGTCATAGAACGAATGTCCACCGTTTCAACAGCCGTTGCAATAAATTAGTATCACTTCTTACGGTGTGATCCATATCGTTGTGTGATATTTTCCCAAATAAAATGCTTTTAAAGTTATGCCTTTAAAACAAATCCCAATTTTTTTGCTGGGAAAAGTGTGGAACTACTTTTAGTTGCTTCATTATATGTTATTTTGATGTCTATTTTTGTATTCTTTTTTTATGAAATAAAACAATAATTGAACCTATAAGTTCAGTCTATAATTTTTTAGCTAGCGGGGCTACAGACCCCCCCTAATACAATTGTCTAGCTACGCTAATGAGGAGGGCCTGAGGACACTTCCCGAAGATAAATTTAAAGATTTCACCTATGAGGACTATATCAAATTCTGGATTTATAAGAACCATTTTTGTTTGAGTTTTAGAGGAATCATTAACAGCTCTTGTAAGTGTGCAAGGAAATTATAAAATAACGTCTTGATTTGAAATCTTAAATCTGAAGAAGTAAAATCTGGAAATTTTACATTGAGTTTCAAGCAATTTTCATGATCAGTGCGCCTTCTACACCCTCAAGAAGTGAAGTCGGTCTATATGGAGGCATTACCAAATGGACAGATAAAAACTTAATCCGATACACGTTTTTGTGAGCCTAAAATACCAGAATATTTACAATTTCAGGCAAATCATATAAAAACTACGGTTTCTAGAAACCCAAGGCGTTAAATCGGGAGATCGTTCTTATGGGGGCTATACTAAAATATGGACCGATACTCACCGTTTTCGGCACACCTCTTTATGACCCGAAAATACCTCTAGATTTCCAATTTCAGGCAAATAGGATAAAAACTTCGGATTCTAGAAGCCCAAGAAGTAAAATCGGGAAATCGGTATATATGGGGGCTATACCAAAATATGATCCTATACTCACCATTTTTGGCACACCTCTTTATTGTCATAAAATACCTCTAGATTTCCAATTTCAGACAAATTGGATAAAAACTACGGTTTCTATAAGGCCAAGACCCCAAATCGGGAGGTCGTTTTATATGGGGACCATACCAAAACATGGACCGATACTCACAACTTTTGGCACATGTATTTGTGTTCCTACAATACCTCTAGATTTCCAATTTCAGTTAAATTGAATAAAAACTGCGGTTTCCATAAGCCCAAGAATTAAAATCGGGAGATCGGTCTATATGGGGGCTATACCAAAACATGGACCGATACTCACCATTTTTGGCACACCTCTTTATGGTCATAAAATACCTCTATATTTCAAATTTCAGGCATATTGGATAAAAACTACGATTTCTATAAGCCCAAGACCCCAAATCGGGAGGTCGGTTTATATGAGGACTATATCAAAACCTCTACCGATATAGCCCATCTTCGAACTTGACCTGCCTGCAGACAAAAGACGAGTTTGTGCAAAATTTCAGCACGATTGCTTCATTATTGAAGACTGTGACGTGATTACAACATACAGACGGACAGACGGACATCGTTATATCGTCTTAGAATTTCTCCCTGATCAAGAATATATATACTTTACCGACTTTTATAGTCGGAAATCGATATTTCGATGTGTGGTGGTGGGTATAAAAAAATTAATTCAAATAACATGTAAATATGCATCAATTATTTAAACAAATTAAAAAAAAAATCAGTAACAAAACCTAATTGAATTTATCAAGTTTTTTTATTCAAGTGCACCGAAAAAACATCAATAATATTTATTTGTCTAATTAAATGTTTAATTAAAAAATTAATCAAAAACCAATCACAAAAATTATTTGTATCAGATAATCTTTTAGTTGACGTCAAAAATTTATGTGATTCAAGATATTTCAATTAAAAATTAATTGGCTCAAAAATATTTTTTTTTTTTTTACCCAGCAAAACAAATTGGGAGTTGTTCAGGAAATTTTGGGCCTAAGTTCATTTGTAGATCCTCTACCTTCCTACAAATTCCTTCCTTAAAATTATTGGTTTTAATTTACCAGTGCGATGTTTGCGTCAATGTGAGTTTTTTATATACAGTGAGCAAAAAAAGTTGTACACCAAATTGAAATAAATTGGGCAAATATATGAAATATTGGTAGTAAAATGTGTTTATTATAACTTAAATTAAAGCTCAAAGCTTTACATTTCAAGGTTTAATTTAACCCTTTAGTAAAACACACATTAAGTCAACAAAAATGGGCAAAATAAAAAGAAAACTTATTTGAAACTATTCAAGAGACTTTGCAGCATATGCTGAATTTTACTGTATACATTTTTCTTGCTTAGTTCTCTTGCTTTTGTGTCGTTAACATTGAAAATTTAATCAGTTGGCAAAAATATTGGGGCATTAGAGGGTTAAGGTATAATAATAATATATTTACTTGATAGATTTTATATCGTTTCACAAATTACTTCAAATTGGTGTACAACTTCTTTTTTTTTGCTGACTGTATATTTTCATAAAAATAACTATTCAAATCATGAACTAATTTCGAGAGCACTTAAAGATAAAGATAAAATAATTTTAACTTTACTTTAGATTTTATTTATTTTTAATTTTGCTTTTCTGTAAGAATTGTGATCTATAGACTTAAATAAATAAATAAATAAATCAATATATTATATAACTACGAAACATAAATGAAGTCCAAAATCATGTAGCGATCTAAGCTAAAGACATAAAAGTTTTGAAGTCCAAAATCATGTAGCGATCTATGAAGACCATTTAAATTTTTGGCGTTTTAAAGACTATAATTTTATCTATAAAACTAAAAACATAAAAGTTTTGAAAAAAAAAATGGATTTATCATAAAGCATAATATTTTTGGCATGATATCTTGCGTATAAACAATGGTGTCCTGTATAAGAAAACATTTTTTTTTGTGTTACACCGTCACACTTCAGATAGTTAGATTCAAATGACATATATAAATCTACAAAATGTCTTTTGCATATTATATGAATTATTTCCAATAGTTCACCCTATTTCATTTTAAAATTAAATTTCGGTTGATTCCATGTTAGATGTTTGTGGGTATGCTTTGGTTAAGATACATAGTTCCTGAATATGGAGGGAAGATTTATAAATCATCGAGTGATGTTTATTTTAATTGTGGTTATTAATAGGATAGATGTGAGAGCACGTTTTCTGAATTTGACTGCTCTACTTTATTTGCTTTTGGGCTCCATAAATAATATGTTCGTGGTATTTAGTGAAATGCCTTTTATTTTTATACAGGGAAAAACTGACGGAGAGTTGATAGTAATTATTAACTCTTATTTATTTGGGGTGTTTGTCATTGAAATAATAAACAAAATTATGTACAGCGTATAAATTTGCCACATTTACGATGACATACGAATACGTTACGTTATGAATATCGAGCAATAGAAAAATAATAGTTACAAATATATTTAAAACTATTTTCACGTAGCTCCGTTTGGCTTTAACGAGCAGTTTATAAAAATATCCCGAGTACTTGGGAGTACTATTTGACAAAAAATTAAAAGTGAGGTTGCCACGGTGACGAATTGAAGAATTAATGACACCGATCGCCGTTTCAGTGAGCTCCCGTCCCCCTCTCATGTTCATGTTGCCCAGAGGGCGTTCCGGAACATCATCAACGCAGCAGCCGCTCGCTTCATACCCGCTGGACGAATTGCCCAAGTAAGGCCCAACTTCCCAGCCGAAGCGGCGGGACTCGCAGACGGCTGATCTTAGAATCAGAGAACTAAATTTAGAAATTAGTAAGATAGTCGACGAGCACAAGAGGAACACTTGGTTAGAGCACCTGAAGCAATGTAACTTAGGCACTGGAACTGGTATATTGTGGTCAACAGTGAGAGCCCTCTCGAACCCCGCTACAAGGGATGATGGCATTTCAGTCACCTTTGGCGGCGTGACTGTGACTGATCCGAAGAGATGCGCCAAATACTTCAAACGACAGTTTGTCGAGCATCCCGAGAGTGATAGTGCGAAAAGGAGAGCTACTCGTCGCATACGTGGTCTCCGAGCCGACGACAAACCACAATTTACCGCAGCCGAAGTAACCAATATCATCAACAGCGCGAAACCATCTAATGGTAATGCTGAAGCATCTGGGAATACTGGGAGTTGAGTACCTGACCAGACTCCACAATTTTTCCTTGGAATCACTCATTATACCCGATGTCTGGAAGATGGGAAGAGTGATTCCACTACTGAAGCCAGGCAAAGATTCGAGTAAAGGTGAATCGTACAGACCGATATTCCTTCTCTCGCCAGTAGCCAAGACACTTGAGGCACTACTCCTCCCCAGCCTTGTGGAGAATTTTCCAGCTGCCAACCATCAACATGGATTCACAGTACAACGACAGCCTTACATGCTATTTCGGCACATATCAATAGGGGACTTAATCAGCCCAAGCCGTGTCATAGGATGGTCCTCGTGGCGCTTGACCTATCGAAAGCGTTCGATACGGTCAACCATGCCATATTATTCGAGGACATCGAGAACACGTCCCTACCGGCAGGAACGAAGCGTTGGGTTCTGAATTATATGTGTGGACACCAGTCGCACGTGGAATTCAGGGACAAGAAGTCAAAACCCCGTAGAGTTAAACGGGGAGTTCCCCAGGGTGGGGTGATATCTCCGGCACTGTTTAACCTCTACCTGTCCTCAATTCCATCCCCTCCTGACGTCGTCGAGATTGTGTCTTATGCGGACGATTGCACAATCATGCACAATTGATGACATTTGCGATCGATTAAATGCCTACCTCGCTGATCTTACCAGTTATTTCACTGCAAGAAATTTGAAGATATCTCCCACCAAATTCTCAGCCACACTATTCACTACATAGACGGCGGAAGTACGTAGGCAATTGAATGTCAGAGTCGATGGCGAAACAATTCCGATAACAAATTACCCCAAGATTCTCGGGGTCACATTCGACAGCCTTTATAAGTCGTCCGCACATTCCACTGCAATTTGTGATAAGCTCCGCGGTAGAAACACGGTCCTCAAGTCGCTTGCCGGCAGCACTTGGGGTGCGGACAAAGAAACCTTGTTAACTACATATAAGGCAATTGGCCGGTCAGTGGTAAACTATGCAGCGACAGTGTGGACACCTCAAACGAGCAATACGCAATAACATACAGACCTGTCAGAACGCTGCCCTTAGAGACGCAACAGGATGTCCCCGCAGTACACCCCTGGATCACCTTTATGCGGAGACCAAGATCATCCCAGTGCGTCGACACAACTACATGTTGTCAAAGCAGTACCTCTTGGGTTGGCATCGAAGTTGTCAATCGAATCACCATCTTGTGGATAGACAACCTCCACCCAGGAATGTAAGGGTTGATCTTCACCTTCTAGAGCCCGAGATCCAGCGTTACAAAAGAGAGCCTCTAGATCCGGCAGCATACCAGACGGGTCTGAACAGGATTCATGAGGATACTGTAGCTGAAGCGGTGAGAAGCTACAAGGTTAATCCTGTTCTCGGAGTCCGACCGCCGCCCATAGCACCGGAGGAGATAGACCTCCCACGGCAGACAAGGGTAGTTTTGGCCCAACTAAGATCAGGCAAGTGCACCCGCCTCAATTCATACTTATCAGTGATTGATAGCAGCGTAGCTGAGGTGTGTCCCATCTGTAATCAAGGGCCACATGACACTCGTCACCTTTTTGCTTGACCAGCTAAGCCTACCCGTCTCACTACCAGATCACTCTGGACACACCCACCTTGTCCACCTTCTTCGCCGCAGAAAGCCAGTTTGCCTTGAACTGCTGCTCGTCCTTAGCAGTTTTTTGGTCTTCTTTAGGTTCCGCTTGACAATAGCCCAGTATTTCACAATTGGGCGGAGATCTGGCGTGTTGGGAGGGTTCTTGTCCTTGGGAACCACCTGTACGTTGTTGGCGGCGTACCACTCCATGGCCTTTTTACCGTAATGGCAAGATGCCAAATCCGGCCAAAATAGTACGGAACAACCGTGTTTCTTCAGGAAAGGCAGCAGACGTTTATTCAAACACTCTTTCACGTAAATTTCTTGGTTGACAGTCCCGGAAGCTATGAAAATGCTGCTTTTCAAGCCACAGGTACAGATTGCTTGTCAAACCAGATTTTTCTTTGCGAACTTTGACAGTTTTATGTGCTAGAAAATATCTGCTACCTTTCCCCTTCCTTTTGCCGTATAAAACTCCTGTCCCGGAAGCTGCTTGTAGTCGACTTTGACGTAGGTTTCGTCGTCCATTACCACGCAGTCAAACTTCGTCAGCATCGTCGTGTACAGCCTCCGGGATCGCGCTTTGGCCGTCGTATTTTGTTTATCATCGCGATTTGGAGTCACTACCTTCTTGTAAATCGATAGTCCGGCTCGTTTTGTGGCTCGATGCACGGTTGTAGACGATACACCCAGCTTATTTGCGGCATCTCGGAGAGAGAGGATAGGGTTTCGCTTGAAACTACCGGCAACTCTCTTTGTCGTCTCAGCGGCTTCCGGTTTTCGATTTCCCCTCGATCCAGACTTCCTGGCTGTCGACAAACGTTCCCCAAACACTTTAATTACATTTGTAACGGTTGATTTGGCAACTTTTAGCGATTTTGCCAGCTTTGCGTGCGAGTAGCTCGGATTTTCGCGATGCGCGAGCAAAATTTTGATACGCTGCTCTTCTTGCTTGGACGGCATTTTGACAACTGAAGAGTGAGTTCAAAAATTAAAATAGGAGCAACATTCTACACACACACACACGCACCTTCAAAATGAGGGGTATTCAGGTTTTTTAAATGCAAATTTGAAAGAAATACGTCAAGTTTATATTGACCAAATTTTGACCGTATCACCCTTTATGGTGCACATAGTCGTCCATCTGAGATCACCATAAAGAACTTAATTACGAAATTTCTGTCTACATTAACACTTTGGTTGCCAACATTTGTATGTAACGCCAAGAAATAGTGACCATATAGCCATCTTTTAGTATACCGATCGGCTTAGAATTAAATTCTGAGTCGATTTAGCGATGTCCGTCTGTCGGTCTGTCTGTCCGTCCGTCTGTCTGTATATGTAATTTTGTGCACAAAGTACAGCTCGCAATTTAAGTCCGATCGTCCTCAAATTTGGCAGAGGGCAGTTTCTTGGGACAGAGACAATCGCTATTGGTTTTGGAAAAAATCGGTTCAGATTTAGATATAGCTGCCATATATATTTATCCCCGATGTGGTCATTGTTAGCGTGTTTATCAACCGATTTTCTGGAAATACCGCACATCCAAATATTTTATGAATCTCGAAAATCTTGCAAAATATCAACCAAATCGGTTCAGATTTAGATATAGCTCCCATATATATCTTTCGCCCGATATGGACTTATATGGCCCTAGAAGCCAGATTTTTGGCCGAATTTGGTTGAAATTTTGCACTAGGAGTACAATTGGTAGTAAAGTCAAGTGTGCAAAATTTGATTGAAATCGGTTCAGATTTAGAAATAGCTCCCATATATATCTTTCGCCCGATATGGACTTATATGGCCCCAGAAGCCAGAGTTCTGGCCCAATTTGGTTGAAATTTTGCACTGGGAGTACAATTAGTAATATAGTCATGTGTGCCAAATTTGAAATCGGTTCAGATTTAGATATAGCTCCCATATATATGTTTTTCGGATTTCGACAAAAATGGTCAAAATACCAACATTTTCCTTGTTAAATCGCCACTGCTTAGTCGAAAAGTTGTAAAAATGACTCTAATTTTCCTAAACTTCTAATACATATATATCGAGCGATAAATCATAAATAAACTTTTGCGAAGTTTCCTTTAAATTGCTTCAGATTTAAATGTTTTCCATATTTTTTTTACTAAAATATGGAACACAATTTAGTGCATTAGCCAACTTAAATTTTGAGTTTATAGGTTTTGTAAAAGTCTATCAAATTCTGTCCAAGTCGAGTGATATTTAAATGTATGTATTTGGGACAAACCTTTATATATAGGATGTGATATGGTATCGAAAATTTAGATCTACAAAGTGGTGCAGGGTATAATATAGTCGGCCCCGCCCGTCTTTAGACTTTCCTTACTTGTTTTATTTAAAAATGAGGAAGACCTATGCGTTGAATGGAAATCGATACAGAATCATCACCAATTAATTGCATTGATCACAATTGACGCTTTGGAACCCATTATTCAACGTGTCGTTGCTAAAATATGACCTGAAATGCTTGAAAAGTGGATCTCCAGAATGACCTTTGTGCAAAATCTCTTAGAAAAACCACATTTATTTTATCTCAACTTCAAATTTTCCAATAAATGGATCGGTAAACTTTACAAATAGTTTTTGGAATTTTCCCTTATTTTCATTTATTCCTACTGTATTTTATACACCGTAACATTCAGAAAATTAAAGATTTTTGGGAAAATTTTGTAAATTAAAAGATTTGTATATATCAACAATATAAGTATCATAAAAATAAGCATTAAGTGTGTTTTGAGAAATGAGCATTATGGTATTATGGGTTTTTCCATATAATATATATAGAAAAACATTTTCAAGAAACCTATTTTTTCTCGTCGTTTAGATAATTTTCTCGTCGTTTAGATAATTGGAAACTTCTCCTCTTTTTTCAAAAATTTTTAAGATTGGAATTCTAGTCCAATTTTAAATTTGCAATTAACTTTCGAAATGGAAACAAAAAACTCATGTCATGTTCGCAAAAAAACTTATTTTAAATTACCAAATGACAAATTTAAATTCCGAACAAATCTAATATCTACGAGTATATGGCAGATGAACAATAGAACAAATTCTATGCAATACTTGGAATAGGTAAGAGTCTCTATATTAGAATGTGCCGGTCAAATGATGCTGAATTTGTTTTTATATTTTTATTTAAATTATAATAAGAAGATAAATGTATATTTTGTTTGATTCAAATTCAAATATGTTTCTAATCTTTTCAAGTTTATTTAGTTTATTGACCTTTTTTCTTTATTATTAGCTTTTGCTTTTGGTATGTTTTCTAATGGGACTTCAAGGTCACTTTAAAATGCGAATAAATCTTTTATTTATTTTTTGTGAGGAAAATCATTCGAATCATTTGGAAAAAGTGCCTTTTTAAAACTATATCAAAATCCAATCTCAAAATATTTCTGCATTTTAGAAACATTAATTTTGCCTTGCATCCATGCCTTTTATTTCTAATTCGAAATTCTTCATAACATTAAATTTATTCAACAGTTTTGTGTGGCATATTGATTTGCAGTGTGTCTGTAGAGTCTGGAAAAAATTCCATAGATTTTGCTTGACAACAACTCATAATCATCAGAATTCAATTGATTTGGACAATTTCTTCGAACCCACATACAATTTATTGATATTGGCGTTTCATAAATCCAAATTTAACTGGCATGTTTTCTCAGCTTCATTGGCAGCTGGCCTGTCTGTGTTATTGTTTTTTTTCGAAAACCAGGAGGAGAAGAAGACAAAATAAAATCCAATAAATTTTAAAATTGATTTTCTTTTTTTTTTTTTGGCAATAATAATAGTTTTCCTCTCGTCCATGGTGTGAGTGAAATTTGTACTTGGGGAAAATAAAGTTAAACGCAATGTTAGTTTAGTTTACTTTAAAAAAACTTTTCAATTTAAGTCCAATGCGACGCAAATGTATATACGGCAAAAAGTAGAACTGAAACACCCTCAACTGTGGCCAACTTAAGATATGGATTTTACTCACCAATGGTTTAACAGTGGGTTAGATGTCGTTCATAGTACAATTTAATTTGTACAATAATGTCGATAGTCCACTTTTCGATAGAAATCCTAAATGTTTGGCACACCAGTTTAGGTGATCGGAGACAAATCTTATACCCTGCACATACATTTCCGATACCATCTAAAATACCTCAACTTTGTTGGGCGCTATATAAGGTAAGGTTTATGTTCCCATATACAAATATTAAAATCTGGCCCGATTTTGACAACATTTGTTAGACATTTATTTATTTCAGTATTTTGATTTGAGATCCCATTAAACTCCATTAAACCACGTACATTGTATTAACCTAAGCAAACCTGGAGCATCTAACAGGTTGGCTGGTAAGTCCCCGGTCTGACATATAGATTGTATTAGTATTAAATGCATATTATTTTTATATAGTACCAACCTTCGTCTGTAAGTCAATTAGTTTGTGAGATAGAGCGTCTTTTGTGAAGCAACTTTTGTTATTGTGAAAAAAATGGAAAAAAGGAATTTCGTGTTTTGATAAAATACTGTTTTCTGAAGGGAAAAAATACGGTGAATGCAAAAACTTGGCTTGATGAGTTTCCGGACTCTGCCCCAGGGAAATCAACAATAATTGATTGGTATGCAAAATTCAAGCGTGGTGAAATGAGCACGGATAACGGTGAACGCAGTGGACGCCCGAAAGAGGTGGTTACCGACAAAAACATCAAAAAAATCCACAAAATGATTTTGAATGACCGTAAAATGAAGTTGATCGAGATAGCAGAGGCCTTAAAGATATCAAAGGCACGTGTTGGTCATATCAATCATCAATATTTGGATAAGCGGAAGCTCTGTGCAAAATGGGTGCCGCGCGAGCTCACATTTGACCAAAAACAACAACGTGTTGGTGATTCTGAGCGTTGTTTACAGCTGTTAACTCGTAATACACCAGAGTTTTTCCGTCGATATGTTACAATGGATGAAACATGACTCCATCACTACACTCCTGAGTCCAATCGACAGTCGGCTGAGTGGACAGCGGCCGGTGAACCGTCTCCGAAGCGTAGAAAGACTCAAAAGTCCGCTTACAATGTAATGGCCTTTGTTTTTTGGGATGCGCATGGAATAATTTTTATCGATTATCTTGAGAAGGGAAAAACCATCAACAGTGACTATTATATGGCGTTATTGGAGCGTTTGAAGGTCGAAATCGCGGCAAAACGGCCCCATATGAAGAAGAAAAAAGTGTTGTTCCACCAAGACAACGCACCGTGCCACAAGTCATTGAGAGCGATGGCAAAAATTCATGAATTGGGCTTCGAATTACTCCCCCACCCACCGTATTCTTCAGATCTGGCCCCCAGCGACTTTTTCTTGTTCTCAGACCTCAAAAGGATGCTCGCAGGGAAAAAATTTGGCTGCAATGAAGAGGTGATCGCCGAAACTGAGGCCTATTTTGAGGCAAAACCGAAGGAGTATTACCAAAATGGTATCAAAAAATTGGAAGGTCGTTATAATCGTTGTATCGCTTTTGAAGGGAACTATGTTGAATAATAAAAACGAATTTTGACAAAAACAAGTAAGGAAAGTCTAAAGTCGGGCGGAGCCGACTATATTATACCCTGCACCACTTTGTAGATCTAAATTTTCGATACCATATCACATCCGTCAAATGTGTTGGGGGGCTATATATAAAGGTTTGTCCCAAATAAAGGGTGATTCTTTTGAGGTTAGGATTTTCATGCATTAGTATTTGATAGATCACGTGGGATTTCAGACATGGTGTCAAAGAGAAAGATGCTCAGTATCTTTCTCTTTGACACCATGTCCGCTTTTTTATCGACAAATTTTGTTCAGCGATGAGGCTCATTTCTGGTTGAATGGCTACGTAAATAAGCAAAATTGCCGCATTTGGAGTGAAGAGCAACCAGAAGCCGTTCAAGAACTGCCCATGCATCCCGAAAAATGCACTGTTTGGTGTGGTTTGTACGCTGGTGGAATCATTGGACCGTATTTTTTCAAAGATGCTGTTGGACGCAACGTTACGGTGAATGGCGATCGCTATCGTTCGATGCTAACAAACTTTTTGTTGCCAAAAATGGAAGAACTGAACTTGGTTGACATGTGGTTTCAACAAGATGGCGCTACATGCCACACAGCTCGCGATTCTATGGCCATTTTGAGGGAAAACTTCGGAGAACAATTCATCTCAAGAAATGGACCGGTAAGATGGCCACCAAGATCATGCGATTTGACGCCTTTAGACTATTTTTTGTGGGGCTACGTCAAGTCTAAAGTCTACAGAAATAAGCCAGCAACTATTCCAGCTTTGGAAGACAACATTTCCGAAGAAATTCGGGCTATTCCGGCCGAAATGCTCGAAAAAGTTGCCCAAAATTGGACTTTCCGAATGGACCACCTAAGACGCAGCCGCGGTCAACATTTAAATGAAATTATCTTCAAAAAGTAAATGTCATGGACCAATCTAACGTTTCAAATAAAGAACCGATGAGATTTTGCAAATTTTATGCGTTTTTTTTTTAAAAAAAGTTATCAAGCTCTTTACAAATCACCCTTTACATACATTTAAATACCACTCGATCTGGAAGAATTTGATAGACTTCTACAAAATCTATAGACTCAAAATTTAAGTCGGCTAATGCACTAGGGTGGAACACAATGTTAGTAAAAAAATATGGGAAACGTTTAAATCTGAAGCAATTTTAAGAAAACTTCGAAAAAGTTTATTTATGATTTATCGCTCGATATATATGTATTAGAAGTTTAGGAAAATTAGAGTCATTTTTACAACTTTTCGACTAAGCAGCGGCGATTTTACAAGGAAAATGTTGGTATTTTGACCATTTTTGTCGAAATTAAAAAAAAACATATATATGGGAGCTATATCTAAATCTGAACCGATTTCAACCAAATTTGTCAGGCATAGCAACAATGCTAATTATACTCCCTGTACAAAATTTCAACTAAATCAGAGTTAAAAATTGGCCTCTGTGGTCATATGAGTGTAAATCGGGCGAAAGCTATATATGGGAGCTATATCTAAATCTGAACCGATTTCAACCAAATTTGGCACGCATAGCAACAATGGTAATTATACTCCCTGTGCAAAATTTCAACCAAATTGTGGTAAAACTCTAGCTTCTGGGACCGTATTAGTCCATATCGGGCGAAAGATATATATGGGAGCTATATCAAAATCTGAACCGATTTCGATAAAATTTGGCACACTTGACTATAGTACTAATTGTTCTTCTTGTACAAAATTTTAAGCAAATTAGTGTAAAACTCTGGCTTCTGGGGCCATATAAGTCCATATCGGGCGAAATATATATATGGGAGCTATATCTAAATCTGAACCGATTTCTTCCAAAATCAATAGGGATCTATTCTGAGCCAAAACACATACTTGTGCCAAATTTGAAGTCGATTGGACTAAAACTGCGACCTAAACTTTGATTACAAAAATGTGTTCACGGACAGACGGACATCGCTATATCGACTCAGGAGCCCACCCTGAGCATTTTTGCCAAAGACACCATGTGTCTATCTTGTCTCCTTCTGGGTGTTGCAAACATATGCACTAACTTATAATACCCTGTTCCACAGTGTGGAGCAGGGTATAAAAATGTGTTTTTCTTCATTAGACCGGGCACTTATCAGGCAACCTGTTATCATACCATTAAATATCTTGCACAGAAATCTGAGAAAAACAAAAATATTATATTTCAAGTGTCTTCATATCATTAACCCAATATCGGTCTGAATATGACGGTTCAGGATGTGTGGAAGATATTGAACGCAGAGAAAATTTAATAAACCTGATATGAATGCGTTCAATAAGAGTCAAGGCCGTAGCCAGGATTTTAATTCGGGGGGGGGGGGTTGGGGGCGGGTTAGGTTAAAGTGGCAGCCCGATTAAGATTCAGGCTCACTTAGACTATTCAGTCCATTGTGATAGACTATTCAGTCCATTGTGTGGGGGGGGGGGGGGGGGGGTTCAACTTTAAAAAAAATATTCATATAATCTCATGTGTAGAAAATTTTATGTATGCATAGGTATGTATACAATATTTTTATACCCACCGCCATAGAATGGTGACGGGGGTATAATAAGTTTGTCATTCCGTTTGTAACACATCGAAATATCGATTTCCGACTATATAATGTATATATATTCTTGATCAGGGAGAAATTCTAAGACGATATAACGATGTCCGTCTGTCTGTCTGTCTGCCTGTCTGTTGTAATCACGCTACAGTCTTCAATAATGAAGCAATCGTACTGAAATTTTGCACAAACTCGTCTTTTGTCTGCAGGCAGGTCAAGTTCGAAGATGGGCTATATCGGTCCAGGTTTTGATATAGTCTCCATATAAACCGACCTCCCGATTTGGGGCCTTGGGCTTATAGAAATCGTAGTTTTTTTCCAATTTGCCTGAAATTTGAAACCTAGAGGTATTCTATGACCATAAAGAGGTGTGCCAAAAATGGTGATTATCGGTCCATGTTTTGGTATAGCCCCCATATAGACCGATCTCCCGATTTTACTTCTTGGGATTATAGAAACCGTAGTTTTTATCCAATTTGTCTGAAATTGGAAATCTAGAGGTATTTTAGGACCATAAAGAGGTGTGCCGAAAATGGTGAGTATCGGTCCATATTTTGGTATGGTCCCCACATAAAACTACCTCCCGATTTTACTTCTTGGGCTTATAGAAACCGCAGTTTTTATTCAATTTACCTGAAATTGGAAATCTAGAGGTATTGTAGGACCTCAAATACGTGTGCCAAAAATTGTGAGTATCGGTCCATATTTTGGTATAGCCCCCATATAGAACGATCTCCCGATTTTACTTCTTGGCCTTATAGAAACCGCAGTTTTTATTCAATTTACCTGAAATTGGAAATCTAGAGGTATTGTAGTACCACAAATACGTGTGCCAAATATTGTGAGTATCGGTTCATGTTTTGGTATGGTCCCCATATAGACCGATCTCCCGATTTTACTTCTTGGGCTTATAGAAACCGCAGTTTTTATTTAATTTACCTGAAATTGGAAATCTAGAGGTATTGTAGGACCATAAATACGTGTGCCAAAAATTGTGAGTATCGGTCCATGTTTTGGTATGGTCCCCATATAAAACGACCTCCCGATTTGGGGTCTTGGGCTTATAGAAACCGTAGTTTTTATACAATTTGTCTGAAATTGGAAATCTAGAGGTATTATAGGACCATAAACAGGTGTGCCGAAAATGGTGAGTATCGGTCCATATTTTGGTATAGCCCCCATATAGACCGATTTCAAGATTTTACTTCTTGGGCTTATAGAAACCGCAGTTTTTATTCAATTTACCTGAAATTGGAAATCTAGAGGTATCGTAGGGCCACAAATACGTGTGCCAAAAATTGTGAGTATCGATACATATTTTGGTATAGCCGCCATATAGACCGATCTCCCGATTTTACTTCTTGGGATTATAGAAACCGTAGTTTTTATCCAATTTGTCTGAAATTGGAAATCTAGAGGTATTATAGGACCATAAAGATGTGTGCCGAAAATGGTGAGTATCGGTCCATATTTTGGTATAGCCCCCATATAGACCGATTTCAAGATTTTACTTCTTGGGCTTCTAGAATCCGAAGTTTTTATCCTATTTGCCTGAAATTGGAAATCTAGAGGTATTTTCGGGTCATAAAGAGGTGTGCCGAAAACGGTGAGTATCGGTCCATATTTTAGTATAGCCCCCATAAGAACGATCTCCCGATTTAACTCCTAGGGTTTCTAGAAACCGTAGTTTTTATCTATTTGCCTGAAATTGTAAATATTCTGGTATTTTAGGCTCACAAAAACGTGTATCGGATTAAGTTTTTATCGATCCATTTGGTAATGCCTCCATATAGACCGACTTCACTTCTTGAGGGTGTAGAAGGCGCACTGATCATGAAAATTGCTTGAAACTCAATGTAAAATTTCCAGATTTTACTTCTACAGATTTAAGATTTCAAATCAAGACTTTATTTTATAATTTTCTTGCACACTTACAAGAGATGTTAATGATTCCTCTAAAATGGTTCAAAAATGGTTCTTATAAATCCAGAATCTGATATAGTCCTCATAGGTGAAATCTTTAAATTTATCTTCGGGAATATCCTCAAGTCCTCAAGCCCTCCTGAAGTTTTAAAGGAAACCCTAATATTTGGTTCATGGTGGTGGGTATTTAAGATTCGGCCCGTCCGAACTTAGTGCTGCATATACTTGTTGTAATATTAAATTGAGCCGACGGGCTTTTTGGGCAGCAAATAAATCAATGACTTCTTCAGTCGGCACATTTATTCGGCGATGAACCGACATTAATGCCAATCCTTTGAGTCTACTCTCGCTAGTCGAATTTCTGAGATACGTTGAAAATGAACGTTCGGATGAGCACGTAGTAACTGCAGGGATAGAAAATGCAGTACTATAGTACTTTTTTCAAACCTTTTTCACCCCGGTCAGTACCGTTGTACCCCCGCGAATGATTTAGTACCTTTTGTGTAGACATTTTTGAGTCGATATCAGATTTATGGTACAATAGCTTTGACAAAATATTTTAATATTTTGAGAAAGTCTTTATTAACCTTATTTGCTAATAGTCTTTTACAAATATGGCAAAACAGATATGTTCATGTGGGAAGAAAATCTCGATTTTGTAAAAGACATAGTCAAAAACAGGATTTTATTGAACTTCAAGAAAGTTTTAGTCGAAAAAAGAATGCGATTCTATATTATCGATTTTTTATTTCGGTAGAAATAGTTGTCAACATTTTATTTTTATATAGAGTTTTTGATTTTGAATTTTATTTTTATAGAAAATTTTGTAAAAATTTTATTTCTATAGGAAATTTTTGCAAAATTTTATTTCTATAGAAAATTTTGTCAAAATTTTATTTTCTTTAAAATTCAGTCTCTTGACTATAATCTTCCAGTGAAATTTTTGTTGAAATTTTGTAAAAAGTACCTTTCCGCTCAAAAATACCTTTTTTGTACTTTCTTAAAAATTGTATTTTCCATCCCTAAGTAACTGGCAAAGTGACCAAAATTTTTAAAAGAATATGCACGTTTGGAAATATCTCTTTATTGCACTCTCCAAGTGCTTCCATCGCTGAATTAGGCAGGTTCTTCTCGCAGGTTTTGCGCCATTTCATTTACACATGTGTGTTTGGCTGTTTCGTTGTTGTTGCTATGGCCAAACAAAGCGAGTCATGTTCACAAAAAGAACAACAAACACACATAAAAAGCAGAAATACATTTTCCAAAAATAAAATTTTTGGTGCGAGAACAAAAATAATTTGTTTTTTTTCGACCGTCGTTTGACGGGCTTTTTAACTAGTATTCTATGATTTGTGCAAGTTTTATAGTTTTTCAAAATAAAACCTCCAGCTTTTCTTCAACATCTTCGATAAGATTTTTCTATGCAGCTAAAAATATATATTTATTTATATAAAAATATTCATTCATCCCCCTCATCCCCCCCCCTGAATACGGCCTTGATAAGAGTAACATGATACATATAAAAGGGATTCCAAATCTCACTGGGATATTATAATATAGATCTACTTTTTGTGATGTTATCAAACCAAAAAAATAAACCGAAGAACTCTAATAAGGAGTAGGACATGGTGATGTCCCCTTAAAGGTTCTGAAAATTACACTCTTTTCTTCCCCCTGTATGGAATCCATGGGCAGTATACAAGTTAAATTGCATAAAAAACTATCTAGTTGGTATACTTAGCTCCTATACCGATTGTGGATGACAGTCTTCAGTAAAAGTTTCTACGCAATCCATGGTGGAGGGTCCATAAGCTTCGGCCTGGCCGAACTTGCGGCCGTATATACTTGTTAAATTTTAAAATTGTTGATAGGTAAGGATTGTAATTCGAAGAATTTTTTAATGTTTTTAATTTATTTCGAAATAAAAAAGGCAGTTACGAGATTCTTTTTAAGATTTTTAATTAAGTCATATTAGATATAAATATATAAATATGAGTTTCAATTTATAACATATATAGTGTGAAGATGAGTTATTCTATTTCGAACTGCTCAAATTTGTTTCATATTTTAGTTTTGAGCAGATATAAAAAAAAAACAATAAATGTTGCTATAAAAATGCCAGTATTTGAATCTTTTCCAAACCGCTGTGCGAGAACAAAAGCAACTGCTGTGGTATAGTTAGAATATGTTGCATTATTTGCAACATAAATCTCTTCCAACTCCGATTACAAGTGTATGCGATTATGGCGATGTGATTTGGTGGAGTGAATGTGTGTGTGTGTGTGTGAGTGAGTGTTTTTGAATGAATATAAAGTTCGTACGTGGTTGTGCATCCTGAATTTTATTACAATAACGCAAATCATGTAGAAAAACATATTTTTTGAAAACTTCTGAAATATAAATATTTTTCACACATACTCATTCACCCACACTACCAAAGAGACATACAAATAAGTAAACGTTCGATAAAGTGGACTACATCATTGTGGCAAAAAACACTTTTTGGCAGCTGCAAACAGCATGCCACTAACCCAACGAACAACATCGATTCATCGATTGAAGTTTTTGTGTTTTTTTAGTTTTTACATTGTGGGATAATATTTTAACCAAGTTCAAACTTTAAACTAAAAAAATCATTAACTTAATAGTAAAAAAGGTCAACAAAGAAGAATTTGTATGAGGGGTCACCAAAACTTATTGGAGCGAATTCTAACAAATATATGTCAAACTCAATTGTTTTGTCCATTGCGAGTTATGTTTCAAACCAAGAAAAAAAGCAAATTGTAATAGCATCAAAACTTTACTCAAACCATTGTTATAGTTTTGGGTTATATTTTTTTTTTCGAGTGCATAAAATCCATGTGAGTGTTAGATTCTGAGCATTATTTAATTTTTTCGGGGTTTTTTCATATTGTCCCAAAAGGACACATAGCTCTGTATTGTCCCTTGTCCCCATTGTGGGCATGATACTCACTGGTATTTCCTTATGCTATGCGGTATAACCAAAGACCACAAGAAGCCAACACAATGTTTTCGCTATCTTTTGGTTGTTAACAAAATTTTGTGGAAAGATAACCAACCAACCAACCAGCTAGTCAGGCAAACGGCTGGCCGCATAGTTTTGATTTCATATGAATAAACATAAATTTTGTAACAACCAGCGAGGATAACATCTAACAATGCCACTACCTCTAGCATTACAGATATCACAGACACGGACGCACACACAAACACACACACATGAGTGTATGTATCTTTGTGGTTATAAAGTCTAACGTGTATTTACCCATACAATTGTTATGCATAGCATTGTATGTAACTTCCACACATACACACACACATATGCACTAGGAACTATAATGGAGGACACATACATAGAGGTTGTTTATGTACGGAGAATCCTTTCGAATCCTTTATCTAACAAAACACAGACACAAAAGAAAAACGTCTGCATCAAACAGCACCACGGAATTTGGACATAAAAGGATAAAAAAGCTGCGCTTTAAATAAATGCCAATGTGCTAAACAATATTTTTCAACCAATTTTTGTGGAATTTTCATTTGTGTTTTTTCTTTTTTTTTGTTGCTATGAATACTCACTGCTCTCGTTATAGCATTCACTGAGTGCAGAGCTACATTGGATTTATGAGTCCTGCGGGTAAAAACTTAAGATTTTTTTACATACTAAGCTAAAGCTTTTGTTATTTTCTTTTGCAGTGTAATGAGTCAATGACTTTTCTATTGCAATTACACAATTCAGAAGGAATAAGCTCTTTATGCAGGTAATATAAAATTTCGATACCAATCAAATACTAAATTCGTTTGGTTTCTATTATTAACCAATTCGAAATATGCCAGCGTTAATTTCATATCTTTGACAATAATAGGATTACTTATACTAAGTCTGCTGGGATAAATAAAGAGAGCACTTAAACTGTTAGGAAAATCTTCCTAATCCTAATGAAACGTTTCTCTAAAATTGAGCCAATAAAATAATTCCAGAAATACAATGAAATGTTTAGTTATTTTTATTTATAAAAAATTGTGGCCATTTTTGTTGCCAATTAAATAAATTTCATTGCCTCAATTTTAATCCATTTTTTTTTGTACACAAGAAGAAGTCCGTAATTAAACTAATTCTAAAATTGAAAAAAAAAAATGATTGTAAATAAATTTTATTGTTTTGTCGATATATTACACAGCCCAATGAAATTTTCGTTATCCAAAAAAGTTCAATGACCGTATTCATAAGTTTAATGTTAACTAAAGCAGAAGGAAATTTTTATATTATTTCCAAAAATAGCAAGTCGTCAATTATTTTTTTATTTTATTAGTTAATTATTTTTTATTATTTTTTTAGTTAATTTTTTAGTTTTTTCTTCGATGAGAGGTTGTAATTTAGTAAATTAATTCCTGTTACTATTTTTGGTCTCTACCCACATCTCAACCAAATTTTTGATGCCATTTTGCCAAACATCAACTGGTCTGATTTCTAAGTAGTTGTTGAAAGAGATTTTAAGGTCGCCTTTGCCATCAAAGACCCTCATTTGGCTTCGGCATAACCCCACTAATAGGGATCAGCTGTACAATGTAGGGCTCCTTGTTGGCAGTTGCGTTTAGTTGGAGTATTTTTCAGTCCCACACAAAACCGATCATAGACTTTTTTGAGTGAAGTTATTGCTAGAATCTCGTGTTCGTCTATGGCCTACACAGTCATTTTTAGCTTTGCATTGACTTACAGACACCGGTTCTTGCCGCTCTTAATGATACGATAGAAGATAGGTGGCAGGCGAAATTTTGAGTAGCAATTTGAGGGTGCTTTGCGGAACTTATGCTCCGAGTTTTTGAGTAAATTCAATTCATCGAAGGTGGCTAGAGACTGTGCATGATGTCAATTTTTTAGTGCTGTTGGTGACCAACTTCCTTCAGTAGTGTCTTCAGACGATTTTCGTCGAATTCTGCAGGTGGTTGAGACACTCTAAAGGTGAAAGCTACAAATTTTGAACTTAGCAAACTATTCTTTTGCAGGAGTCAATGTGCTTCCCTCCGTTATAGTCGTGTGTCTTTGAACTAGGGAAAAATTTCCTTAATGTAAAGAAACATATTTTGATACGAAATCGTCCTTAGGTTAGGTTAGGTTAGGTGGCAGCCCGATATTTCAGGCTCACTTAGACTATTCAGTCCATTGTGATACCACATTGGTGAACTTCTATCTTATCACTGAGTGCTGCCCGATTCCATGTTCATTTCATTTCATTTCATTTATTGAATGGTATTTCCAGTACAACAAGATTACATCTTATAAATTATAGTACTGGAGTAACATGGTTAGATTATTACAGTATTGTTATTAATATGTATTAAATTAAATTTAATTAAAATAACATATAAGTATACATAACAATATTCTAAAGTGTATTAGTGTGAAAAAAAAAGAAAAATCTAGCGTCCCCAATATTAAAATATTTCACATGATTGAATAATATTCCAGAATATTCCTCTTGAACCGTTGTGTATTAGTTATTAGCTGCAGCTCATTAGGGAGTTGATTCCAGAGACGGATCGTACTAATAAAAAAATGTCTTTCTGATGAGTGACGACGGTGTGCGATTTGTATAATGTTTTTTCCTCTTGATGATCGGGCGAACATCAGGTTGGCATATAGATATGAAGGTTTACTGGTGTGAATTATTTTATGTAACAATACTAATGATTTGCAAATTAAGTATCTTTCCAATGGCAACTTCAGTATCAGTAATGAGTATTGTGAGACTCTGTCAAATCGTCTCAAACCAAAAGCATATCGTACTGCATTGTTAAAAGTAGTTTGAATGACAAGGGACCTCTTTTTTATAGCCGGGTCCGAACGGCGTTCCACATTGCAGTGAAACCACTTATTGAGGTGGAATAATCCACTGCTGAAAAACTTCTTGGGTTCGGTCGAAGCAGGAATCGAACCCACGACCTTGTGTATGCAAGGCGGACATGCTAACCATTGCACCACGGTGGCTCCCTCGTCCTTAAATTAACTGAAAAATTGAATCTTTAGATTTATGATAAAAACACTTCAAATATAGGCTAAGACTTAATGGGAAGAATTAGCATCTTTGGTTTAAAGTTTTTTTTTTTGTGTTTGTTGTATAAGTGGATTTCTATACTGACATTTGTTTGTACGTGAATAGCTTTATTAACCCATTAATGCCCCAATTTTTTTGCCAGCTGATTAAATTTTCAATGTTAACGACACAAAAGCAAGAAAACTAAAGAAGAAAAAATTATACGGTAAAATTCAGTATATGCTGCAAAGCCTCTTGAAAAGTTTCAACTAAGTCTTCTTTTTATTTTACCCATTTTTGTTGTCTTAACAGGTTGGCTGTTAAGTCCCTGGTCTACCAAAGAAAAACACATTTTTTTGTAAAAAATCGTTTTTATTATTCAATATAGTTCCCTTCAAGAGCGATACAACGATTATAACGACCTTCCAATTTTTTGATACCATGTTGGTAGTACTCCTTCGGGTTTGCCTCAAAATAGGCCTCATTTTCGGCGATCACCTCTTCATTGCAGCCAAATTTTTTCCCTGCGAGCATACTTTTGAGGTCTGAGAACAAGAAAATCGCTGGGGGCCAAATCTGGAGAATACGGTGGGTAGGGAAGCAATTCGAAGAGCAATTCATGAATTTTTGCCATCGTTATCAATGACTTGTGGCACGGTGCGTTGTCTTGGTGGAACAACACTTTTTTCTTCTTCATATGGGACCGTTTAGCGGCGATTTCGACCTTCAAACGCTCCAATAACACCATATAATAGTCACTGTTGATGGTTTTTCCCTTCTCAAGATAATCGATAAAAATTATTCCATGCGCATCCCAAAAAACAGATGTCATTACGTTGCCAGCGGACTTTTGAGTCTTTCCACGCCTCGGAGACGGTTCACCAGTCGCTGTCCACTCAGCGGACTGTCGATTGGACTCAGGAGTGTAGTGATGGAGCCATGTTTCATCCATTGTCACATATCGATGGAAAAACTCGGGTGTATTACGAGTTAACAGCTGCAACCACCGGTCAGAATCATCAACACGTTGTTGTTTTTGGTCAAATGTGAGCTCGCGCGGCACCCATTTTGCACAGAGCTTCCGCATATCCAAATATTGATGAATGATATGACCAACACGTTCCTTTGATATCTTTAAGGCCTCTGCTATCTCGATCAACTTCATTTTACGGTCATTCAAAATCATTTTGTGGATTTTTTTTGATGTTTTCGTCGGTAATCACATCTTTCGGGCGTCCACTGCGTTCACCGTCCTCCGTGCTCATTTCACCACGCTTGAATTTTGCATACCAATCAATTATTGTTGATTTCCCTGGGGCAGAGTCCGAAAACTCATTATCAAGCCAAGTATTTGCTTCCACCGTATTTTTCCCTTCGGAAAACAGTATTTTATCAAAACACGAAATTCCTTTTTTCAATTTTTTTTCACAATAACAAAAGTTGCTTCACAGAAGACGCTCTATCTCACAAACTAATTGACTTACACACGTCAAATTTTGACACGAATCATTTGAAGGGTGGTACTAAAGGGTGATTTGTTAAGAGCTTGATAACTTTTTTTTAAAAAAAAACGCATAAAATTTGCAAAATCTCATCGGTTCTTTATTTGAAACGTTAGATTGGTACATGACATTTACTTTTTGAAGATAATTTCATTTAAATGTTGACCGCGGCTGCGTCTTAGGTGGTCCATTCGGAAAGTCCAATTTTGGGCAACTTTTTCGAGCATTTCGGCCGGAATAGCCCGAATTTCTTCGGAAATGTTGTCTTCCAAAGCTGGAATAGTTGCTGGCTTATTTCTGTAGACTTTAGACTTGACGTAGCCCCACAAAAAATAGTCTAAAGGCGTCAAATCGCATGATCTTGGTGGCCAACTTACCGGTCCATTTCTTGAGATGAATTTTTCTCCGAAGTTTTCCCTCAAAATGGCCATAGAATCGCGAGCTGTGTGGCATGTAGCGCCATCTTGTTGAAACCACATGTCAACCAAGTTCAGTTCTTCCATTTTTGGCAACAAAAAGTTTGTTAGCATCGAACGATAGCGATCGCCATTCACCGTAACGTTGCGTCCAACAGCATCTTTGAAAAAATACGGTCCAATGATTCCACCAGCGTACAAACCACACCACACAGTGCATTTTTCGGGATGCATGGGCAGTTCTTGAACGGCTTCTCGTTGCTCTTCACTCCAAATGCGGCAATTTTGCTTATTTACGTAGCCATTCAACCAGAAATGAGCCTCATCGCTGAACAAAATTTGTCGATAAAAAAGCGGATTTTCTGCCAACTTTTCTAGGGCCCATTCACTGAAAATTCGACGTTGTGGCTCGTTAGTAAGTCTATTCATGATGAAATGTCAAAGCATACTGAGCATCTTTCTCTTTGACACCATGTCTGAAATCCCACGTGATCTGTCAAATACTAATGCATGAAAATCCTAACCTCAAAAGAATCACCCTTTATATAAAAATAATATGCATTTTATACTAGCGACGCCATCTATGTGTCAGACCGGGGACTTATCAGCCAACCTGCTAAGGTGTGTTTTACTAAAAACTTCCTTATTAAACGAAGCCCGCCTAAAGGCGGGATTGGGCATTAGAGGGTTAATATACCGGGAAAATAGAACGAAATTTCCATAAATGAGTTTTGTTTCCTAATTTTAATTTTATTTATCTGTTTTAAAGAAGCCACATCTTTGCCTCGGAATAAATACCAAAATCCTTAAAGGAAGGCCCAAACTTTTTTTGAGTGTACCAATGATAGACCAAATAATTTTTTTTCTTTTAACAAAAACGTAAATATTCGGTATTGGGGCACAATATTACTTAATAGTTGCATTATTAAATTTTTTTGCAACAGCTATGTGTATTGAAATCTAATTTAATGAACTCATTCCCAGACAAATGTCGCTATGGTACCCAAAACAAGATCTATTTGCAATTTTTCTCATGGGATTTGACGCAAAAACAAATCTTCTAATATGGACAGTATTTCACCTAAAATTCACACAAATAAATCTGCACAATTGTGCACGAAAAAGTAAAAACATAAAAACAGTTTCCAAAAACATCATTTCACCAATAACAAATACACTCGCATTCACCAATACGCATAACGAGATATGCACAAGTAAATTTTAGTTATGAAGGTCTATTGTGGAGCAAGATGTGTTGTGTTTGGGTGTGTGTGTGTGTGAATAGCATGATTGTGAATCGACTTTTCAATTGAGTATATTTTGAAATGCTATTCCCCTTTTATCCCCCGCACATGAAGTAAACTTGAGAGAACATCCAATATTTAAGCAATAAAAAAAGCCAACGTTATTTGTGGGTGACTTTGGTTTGGGATTCATAAATATCTACGTAGAAGAGTATAACGATGACAGTTGTGGCCGATTTTTAGCATAGAGAAATAAATTTTTTTAGAAATTTTGATTTTATTCGATCTTTCTTTTTTCCAATAGAAAATAATTAATCAAGCTTGAGATCGTTTTTTGTATGTATTGGTTTCTTTATTTTTCAATATTTCGCAATTACATTGAATTGCTTCATCAGGAGTCGATCTATAATAAAAGTGGTTTGATAATTTTTAATCATGACATGTAAAATTCTTTCTCAAAATTGTTTTTAAAATCGCAAATAATTTTAGTGGTAATAACAGCTATTGGTTTTAGTTTACAAATTTTTTATAAATAATTAAAGATTTTAATAATTGTAATTAACAAGTATCAGGAGACCAGGAAAAACAAAAGGAATTACATTATACACTTACGTATGCAAAACATTTAAGTGTAACACAACAACAACACATAAAGCTTAAAACTAGAGTAGTATCACTACGTTCGTCTATTACTTTTATTGCACTGATTTCCCTCTTGCTTTCTCTGATGCTGAGTACTTGCATATCTAGTTGTCTTGTCTATGATGTGTCTGTATATGTGAGCAATGTTATCTGTATCTGATTTGTAGTTCATTCTCTTCTCTGTGGGTACATTGTTAATGTACAACATTTCTAATGTTAATCTTTTGCTGTTGCTACTCTCTCTCCAATACTCTCACATCGTCAAAGTTCGGGTGATGTTTCGTTGTCGCACAGTGTGTTGCAAGCGCGGTTTTTTGGAGTTTGTTGTTATTGCGGAGTTTTATGTCTGATTTGTGTCCCGACAGTCTTGTTTTTAATTTATTTTTCGTAGTTCCAATATACATTTTGTCACATGGTTCTTTGTTATCTCCATTACATGTTATTTGATAGATAACATTAGATGTTTCCATAATAGGCGTCTTGTCTTTAGTTTTTGTGAAAATGTTTTTTAGTGTATTGTAATTTTTATGGGCAATATTGACTTTATTTTTGTCTACTATGTTAGAGTTTGTTATCCTTTCCGAAATTCCTTTTACATAGGATAAGGATCTGTAAATTTTGGGTTCTTTCTCTATATTTTCTTTGTCCAAGTAGGGTTTGTAAGATGAAATTAGTTCTTTTATTAGTTTTGGTGGAAAATTATTTTCTTGAAGTATATTTTGCAGCTTTTTTCTGTTGTTTTTATGGAATTTATTATCGCTTATTGTCAGTACTCTGTTTACTAAGTTTTTGGCCGTATTTATTAGCATGGACCTTGGGTGATTGGAAAAGAAGTTCATTATTCTTCCTGATGCTGTATCTTTCTGATACCAGTCTGTAATAAGTTTTCCATTTTCTTTTATTAGTAGTATGTCCAAGTAAGGCAGTTTATTATCCGTTTCTATTTCCATCGTAAAACTTATGCTTTTATGAAATTCATTAAGGCATTTTAATGTGTTATCTATTTCGTCCTCTTTTAATATCGCAAATAGGTCGTCAACGTACTTAGTCATAATTTTGGGTTTTTCTTTTAACTTGTCCATAGATGTGTCTAACAATTTTTCCATTAAAATGTCTGCTATGACCGGAGATGCTGGTGATCCCATGGGTAAGCCTTTTTTCTGCCTGTATATTTTTCCGTCGTATTTAAAATATCGATTGTCCACTATACAGAAACGTAGTATTTTCATAAACAGATGCTTTGTCATATTCGTGTGCACAGTTATTTCATTCCACCTTTCTTCTATTATTTGGAGTGCTGCGTCAACTGGTACACTTGGGAAAAGCGATACTACGTCAAACGAAATTAATTTCTCATCCTTTTGGATCGTCAAGTGTTTATATATAATAAAATAAAGAATAATGACAAATCTCTAAGACGCAATATAAACAGACACAAAAATTTGAAAGTGAAAACCGAAAAGATTCACTCTTCAATAACATTTCTAATCAGATGTCGTAATCATGGAATTATACCTGAATTCATAAAAAATTCGATGAAAAACATCTACAATATTTTGGAAAATAAAGAAAAATCTAAAATTGACTTACAGCCCACACTCTTGCAATACATTGAGCATTTTCAAATAAAAATTCTGAATATTTTAATTAAGCACAGACATAATCTCCAGAAAAGTTACAAAGAAGAAGAGGAAAAGATACAAAAAATGGCTTAATGATCACCTCTCACAAGACGAAAACGAAACACTTGTTTCCTATCAAAACACATATATCAGGAAAATTAAAGAAAGAACAAATGAAATACAAAAAGGAAAATTCAATAAACTTTTAGAAAAACAACGAACTGAACTAAACATACGGGTTAATGAAAAATGGTTTGTCAACAAAACCAAAACGGAATTTCCATACGATATAAAATGGCTTCTATCTCTAGGACAAAAGCACGGTCTCCCAACTCAAAGAACAAAATTCCCTTTGTTCAAATATATCGCTGATGGAGAAAATTTAATCCAGATGAACAATGACAAGGAAGAGCAAGAAAAGGCTAGGACAAAATTCGCAACATCGGTAGAGAATCACATTAACAAAATGTCCCATAGTGGAAGAGAAAAATATATTATAAACACAGTGGAACGAACTAAAAAATTTTTAAATGCCAACAAGAATATTTACATACTAAACGCAGACAAAGGAAACGTTACAGTGGCCATGGAGAAGGAAGAATATAAAGAGAGGATGTTAAAAATTGTAGGAGATATGATGACATATCAAAGAGTAAATAAAGACCCCACACAAGCCCTACAAAAGAGAAATAATGAGTTAGTTGAAGAACTTTTCAAGAATAATATCATATCGGAAGCGGAAAAGAAGAACCTTAAGGCAGATAATGTGATAGCACCAAGGCTGTACGGACTACCAAAAATCCATAAAGAAGGATACCCATTGAGACCAATATGCTCTTCGGTTAAATCCCCGTCCTCGGAGATGTGTAAATATGTGGCAGATATTCTGAAATGCTTGACAGTTAAATCTAGATATAATGTTCGGGATTCAGTGCAATTTAGAGATAGGATAAAACACTTGACGATCCAAAAGGATGAGAAATTAATTTCGTTTGACGTAGTATCGCTTTTCCCAAGTGTACCAGTTGACGCAGCACTCCAAATAATAGAAGAAAGGTGGAATGAAATAACTGTGCACACGAATATGACAAAGCATCTGTTTATGAAAATACTACGTTTCTGTATAGTGGACAATCGATATTTTAAATACGACGTAAAAATATACAGGCAGAAAAAAGGCTTACCCATGGGATCACCAGCATCTCCGGTCATAGCAGACATTTTAATGGAAAAATTGTTAGACACATCTATGGACAAGTTAAAAGAAAAACCCAAAATTATGACTAAGTACGTTGACGACCTATTTGCGATATTAAAAGAGGACGAAATAGATAACACATTAAAATGCCTTAATGAATTTCATAAAAGCATAAGTTTTACGATGGAAATAGAAACGGATAATAAACTGCCTTACTTGGACATACTACTAATAAAAGAAAATGGAAAACTTATTACAGACTGGTATCAGAAAGATACAGCATCAGGAAGAATAATGAACTTCTTTTCCAATCACCCAAGGTCCATGCTAATAAATACGGCCAAAAACTTAGTAAACAGAGTACTGACAATAAGCGATAATAAATTCCATAAAAACAACAGAAAAAAGCTGCAAAATATACTTCAAGAAAATAATTTTCCACCAAAACTAATAAAAGAACTAATTTCATCTTACAAACCCTACTTGGACAAAGAAAATATAGAGAAAGAACCCAAAATTTACAGATCCTTATCCTATGTAAAAGGAATTTCGGAAAGGATAACAAACTCTAACATAGTAGACAAAAATAAAGTCAATATTGCCCATAAAAATTACAATACACTAAAAAACATTTTCACAAAAACTAAAGACAAGACGCCTATTATGGAAACATCTAATGTTATCTATCAAATAACATGTAATGGAGATAACAAAGAACCATGTGACAAAATGTATATTGGAACTACGAAAAATAAATTAAAAACAAGACTGTCGGGACACAAATCAGACATAAAACTCCGCAATAACAACAAACTCCAAAAAACCGCGCTTGCAACACACTGTGCGACAACGAAACATCACCCGAACTTTGACGATGTGAGAGTATTGGAGAGAGAGAGTAGCAACAGCAAAAGATTAACATTAGAAATGTTGTACATTAACAATGTACCCACAGAGAAGAGAATGAACTACAAATCAGATACAGATAACATTGCTCACATATACAGACACATCATAGACAAGACAACTAGATATGCAAGTACTCAGCATCAGAGAAAGCAAGAGGGAAATCAGTGCAATAAAAGTAATAGACGAACGTAGTGATACTACTCTAGTTTTAAGCTTTATGTGTTGTTGTTGTGTTACACTTAAATGTTTTGCATACGTAAGTGTATAATGTAATTCCTTTTGTTTTTCCTGGTCTCCTGATACTTGTTAATTACAATTATTAAAATCTTTAATTATTTATAAAAAATTTGTAAACTAAAACCAATAGCTGTTATTACCACTAAAATTATTTGCGATTTTAAAAACAATTTTGAGAAAGAATTTTACATGTCATGATTAAAAATTATCAAACCACTTTTATTATAGATCGACTCCTGATGAAGCAATTCAATGTAATTGCGAAATATTGAAAAATAAAGAAACCAATACATACAAAAAACGATCTCAAGCTTGATTAATTATTTTCTATTGGAAATAAATTTTTGATACACTGGAAAAAAGTTAATTATTTTATGGATAAAATAAATTACATCGTGCGAAAATTGAATGATATTGAATTCCACTTTTTGATTTGTCTTACAAACAATCGCTTTTTTACCAAGATATGTGCTCTGTTTTCGAAAAATTTGAGTTCAGAGACGAATCTCATAAGCAGAATTGAAGATTTTGGAATAAAGATCATACAGTACCATTGGAAAAGCTCCCAAGAAAAGTCACAGTTTGGTGCGGTTTTAGGGGCTTGTGGTATGATCGAACCGTACTTCTTCAAAGATGATACGAATCGTAATGTAACTGTGAATGGTGAGTGCTTTCATGACAAATTATCCAATTTTGTTTTACCCAACATGCAAGAGCTTGACGTGGGGTTTCCTCAAGATGATGACACATGTCCAGTGATGCCAATTCGGTGCTTTTAGCACCAAATTGCCTTTTTAGTGCCTTTTCAAAAAACAAAGCACCAACTTGGTGCTTTCTGGCATTTTCATTTAGTGCTCTTGGTGCGTTTTCCAAGTTGAACAGTATTAAGTTTAATTGACGATATCTTCTCACACAAAAATTCAGATTAGACTCTCAAAAGCTTAAGAAACTCAACTATATTGCCAAATAGATAATTTGATTGTTATGAAGGTGCTATTGATTCTTTTTTTAATCAATATTGGTATTTTAAGATATTCCTTAGAATTGTCAAGGGACCAGTAATGAATTTCTGAACGTGATAAAGATGTCATTTAAACGTTTGTATTAACTTCACAAAACACTCATAACTTAAATAAGAAATAGACTCCCTCTAAATATTAATAATTCCAAATTTAATGTCAAAAAAAATTTTTTCTCGTTTAAAAAAAAAAAAAAATTGTGAAATTTGAAAGACATTACAATAGATGTTCATACCCCGCATGTTCTGGTTTACGAATTCGCAAAACGCAAAATTTTGCGTTTTCAATAATTTTTGAACGATTTCAGGTTTCGTCATGAAATTTGTTCCAATTAAATTTCTTGTCAATAAGAACTATTTATACAAATTTCGTATTAGATATCGTTATGGTTCAGAAAATAGAGGTTGAGAAAAAAATTAAAACTGCGTGAAATTAATACACAACGTTTGCAAGATTTTTTTTGTAGAGCATTGCATTTTAACTTCAACTTTAACTTTTAAATTTATAATATATTTGTTGATGCTTTTAATTCCTTCGGGAGTTGGCATCACTGCACATGGCACACAGCACGTATAAAAATTGAGTTATTGAGAGGTGAGTTCGGTGAACATTTCATTTCACCTTCGGGGCCGATCAATTGGCTACCTGGAACGTGCGACTTAACACCCTTGGACTTTTTGTTATGGGTCTATGTTAAAGCTCATAGAAAATATTTTCAAAATATTTCGAATTAAAAAGTTAAGAAGGTAAATGAAACTAGTTACGTTTTTAATAAAAATTTTAATTGGTTTTTTCAATCAACATCTTTTAAATTTTTGATTGAATCAATTGAAATATTAATTGAAATTAATTGAGCCTGATACATCGGGCTGCCACCTAACCTCACCTAACCTAACCTACTATCATTTTTGTGATTGAAGACATTTCATTTAAAAAAATTAATTGGATCAAATAATTTCGTGATCGAGCGCTTCAGTTGACGCATTGGAAATAAATATCACCAATATTTTTCCAATTAAAATTTTAATTGAACACTAAACAATTTTAATTAAAAAATTAATTGGTTTAAAAAATTGTTTGATTGAAAAAAAAATCAATCACAGAAATTAATCAATTAAATTGTTAATAGGATCAATTAATGAAATAAAAATTATGTTCTTGATACTATCATTCTGTGATTGAAGACGTTTAAATTAAAAATTAATTGGATCAATTAATTTCATGATTGAAGATAAACAAGTATATACGGCCGTAAGTTCGGCCAGGCCAAATCTTATGTACCCTCCACCATGGATTGCGTAGGAACTTCTACTAAAGGCTGTCATCCACAATCGAATTACTTGGGTTGCGATAACACTTGCCGATGGCAAGGTATCGTAAAACTTTTTAACACTGTCTTCTAAATTGTAAGTTAGTCCATAAGGGGTATATATTAAACAAAAAAAAAAGGCCGATTAAATACGTATATAATTCAGTTTGACAAAATTTTCTATAGAAATAAAATTTTGACAAAATTTTCTATAGAAATAAAAACTTGACAAAATTTTCTATAGAAATAAAATGTTGACAAAATTTTCTATGGAAGTAAAATGTTGACAAAATTTTCTATAGCAATAAAATTTTGACAAAATTTTCTATAGAAATAAAATGTTGACAAAATTTTCTATAGAAATAAAATGTTGACAAAATGTTCTATAGAAATAAAATGTTGACAAAATTGTCTATAGAAATAAAATGTTGACAAAATTTTCTACAGAAATAAATTTTTTACAAAATTTTCTATAGAAATAAAATTTTGACAAAATTTTCTATGGAAATAAAATGTTGACAAACATTGCTATAGAAATAAACTTTTTACAAAACTTTCTATAGAAATGAAATTTTGACAAAACTTTCTATAGTAATAAAATTTGACAATTTTTACATGGCTGTTAGAGGCCATATACTAACGAAATGTACCAAATTTCAACCGCATCGGATGACTTTTGCTCCTCCAAGAGGCTCCGGAGGTCAAATCTGGGGATCGGTTTATATGGGAGCTATATATAATTATGGACCGATATGGACCAATTTTTGCATGGTTGTTAGAGACCATATACTAACACCACGAACTAAATTTCAATTGAATCGGATGAATTTTGCTCATCCAAGAGGCTCCAGAGTTCAAATCTGGGGATCGGTTTATATGGGAGCTATATATAATTATGGACCGATATGGACGAATTTTTGCATGCTTGTTAGAGACCGTATACTAACATCAGGTACCCAATTTCAAACGGATCGGATGAATTTTGCCCCTCCAAGAGGCTCCGGAGGTCAAATCTGGGGATCAGTTTATATGGGAGCTATATATAATTATGGACCGATATGGACCAGTTTTTGCATGGTTGTTAGAGACCATATACTAACACCACGTACCAAATTTCAATCGGGTAGGATGAAGTTTGCTCCTCCAAGAGGCTCCGGAGGTCAAATCTGGGGATCGGTTTATATGGGGGCTATATATAATTATGGACCGATATGGACCAATTTTTGCATGGTTGTTAGAGACCGTATACTAACATCAGGTACCAAATTTCAACCCGATCGGATGAATTTTGCCCCTCCAAGAGGCTCCGGAGGTCAAATCTGGGGATCGGTTTATATGGGGGCTATATATAATTATGGACCGATATGGACCAATTTTTGCATGGTTGTTAGAGACCGTATACTTAGACCACGTACCAAATTTCAACCGGATCGGATGAATTTTGCTGCTCCGGAAGGCTCCGCAAGCCAAATTTGGGGATCGGTTTATATGGGGGCTATACGTAAACGTGGGCCGATATGGCCCATTTTCAATACCATCCGACCTACATCAATAACAACTACTTGTGCCAAGTTTCAAGTCGATAGCTAGTTTCGTTCGGAAGTTAGCGTGATTTCCACAGACGGACGGACAGCCGGACAGACGGACAGACGGACAGATGGACAGACGGACGGACGGACGGACATGCTTAGATCGACTCAGAATTTCACCACGACCCAGAATATATATACTTTATGGGGTCTTAGAGCAATATTTCGATGTGTTACAAACGGAATGACAAAGTTAATATACCCCCATCCTATGGTGGAGGGTATAAAAATATATATTTTTTTTTTTTGGTGTGAGATACCGACCGAATATGCCTATATTAGACTAAGCGGATGGACCATTTGGCGCTCAACATTGGCATGAAATAATCTTCAAATATTAAATTATATTATTATGATTATAGCCTTGTTAATTTATCTTAAAAAGATACGGAACATTTAAGAAAATAAAATTTGTATTTAAAGAAGACATTTATTTTTGCTCTTTTGTGAACCACCCATGTATCACCAAGGACATCTAGGAAATGTAAATTGAGTTACGTTTTTGTTTTTTTTTTTTTTTGTATTGACCCATAAAAGTATGTTACAACAATAGTTTTTTGTTTCTGCCATTCTAGCCAATATGCAAAATAAAATCTGCAGGGGAATAACTATAAAAAAACTCCCTCAACTGGTTTGGTCGTCCGACCAGGTTTGAATTCGTGTCGAAGAAGGCGTTGGTCCGTTGCTGAAAACGACACTGGGGGATAAGAGATGTCAATACAATTTGCCAATTCGTTGCCATGATTCTTGGTGACCATAGATACACCTATAGAGGGCGTACGATATATGCAGAGCCATGTCCACACTTAGATAGGATAGAGTTTCATGGAGTTTATTGAAATACATTGTTCTATAGAATACACTTGTATTGGTATGTGTGTGTGTGTGTTTGCAACTTTGGGTATATTGGATATTGTAGGGGCGTGTGGGGTGTATGCCAAATTTCACGACATACGACTATCATCGGATTTTTCCCTTCATCTTCTATATTCGTGTTTATCTTAGCTTGCTTCAATTACAGATTTTTTACCTTTAAAGTTTTATTTGTCTTTTCTCAGTTCCTTCTATTGTATTTATGTTTCATTTTTTTCTTTTTGTTGTTTTTCTTTTTTTAGTCTTGCTTTAGCTAAATGGTGTGGGTGGAGTGAAAAGCTAGAAAAACAAATCAGCCTTTTTTATGTTGTCAATGTGTAAGTTTATCTTGATTAACATTTGCTTTACTTATGTATGCGAGGATTTGTCAATACTTTTGTCGACTATACAAACATATACACACATATGTGTATGTGTGTAACCATGTAGTATAGGGCGTGTTAGACATTGTGTGGATGTGATTATATTTGATCTGTACTTTGATTTTATTTTTTAATTTTTTTATTTAGTTGGCAAACCAGGCGGTTGGTTAAAGAAGTTAGTCAAATTATTTCAGAAGGAAACTAGATTGGCCGCGATCTGAAAGAAAACAAGTATATACAGCACAAAGTTCGGCCGGGCCGAATCTTAAATACCCACCACCATGAACCAAATATTAAGGTTTCCTTTGAAATTTCAGGAGGGCACTTCCCGAAGATAAATTTAAAGATTTCACCTATGAGGACTATATCAGATTCTGGATTTATAAGAACCATTTTTGTTTGAGTTTTAGAGGAATCATTAACATATCTTGTAAGTGTGCAAGAAAATTATAAAATAACGTCTTGATTTGATATGTTAAATCTGTAGAAGTAAAATCTTGAAATTTTACATTGAGTTTCAAGCAATTTTCATGATCAGTGCGCCTTCTACACCCTCAAGAAGTGAAGTCGGTCTATATGGAGGCATTACCAAATGGACCGATAAAAACTTAATCCGATACACGTTTTTGTGAGCCTAAAATAACAGAATATTTAAAATTTCAGGCAAATCAGATAAAAACTACGGTTTCTAGAAACCCAAGGAGTTAAATCGGGAGATCGTTTTTATGGGGGCTATACTAAAATATAGACCGATACTCACCGTTCTCGGCACACCTCTTTATGACCCGAAAATACCTCTAGATTTCCAATTTCAGGAAAATAGGAAACTTCGGATTCTAGAAGCCCAAGAAGCAAAATTGGGAACTCGGTCTATATGGGGGCTATACCAAAATATGGACCGATACTCACCATTTTCGGCACACCTCTTATGGACCTAAAATACCTCTAGATTTCCAATTTCAGACAAATTGGATAAAAACTACGGTTTCTATAAGCCCAAGACCCCAAATCGGGAGGTCGTTTTATATGGGGACCATACCAAAACATGGACCGATACTCACAATTTTTGGCACACGTATTTGTGGTCCTACAATACCTCTACATTTCCAATTTCAGGTAAATTGAATAAAAACTGCGGTTTCTATAAGCCCAAGAAGTAAAATCGGGAGATCGGTCTATATGGGGGCTATATCAAAACATAAACCGATACTCACCATTTTTGGCACACCTCTTTATGGTCATAAAATACCTCTAGATTTCAAATTTCAGGCAAATTGGATAAAAACTACGATTTCTATAAGCCCAAGACCCCAAATCGGGAGGTCGGTTTATATGGGGACTATATCAAAACCTGGACCGATATAGCCCATCTTCGGACTTGACCTGCCTGCAGACAAAAGACGAGTTTGTGCAAAATTTCAGCACGATTGCTTCATTATTGAAGACTGTAGCGTGATTACAACAGACAGACAGACGGACATCGTTATATCGTCTTAGAATTTCTCCCTGATCAAGAATATATATACTTTATATGGTTGGAAATCGATATTTCGATGTGTTACAAACGGAATGACAAACTTATTATACCCCCGTCACCATGCAATGGTGGTGGGTATAATGAGTACTTAATTTAAATCGGATGATATCTAATTTAGTTTTTTTTTTATACCCTGCTCCACACTGTGGAACAGGGTATTATAAGTTAGTGCATATGTTTGCAACACCCAGAAGGAGACGGGATAGACACATGGTGTCTTTGGCAAAAATGGTCAGGGTGGGCTCCTGAGTCGATATAGCCATGTCCGTCTGTCCGTCTGTCCGTGAACACATTTTGTAATCAAAGTCTAGGTCGCAGTTTTAGTCCAATAAACTTCAAATTTGGCACAAGTATGTGTCTTCGCTCAGAATAGATCCCTATTGATTTTGGAAGAAATCGGTTCAGATTTAGATATAGCTCCCATATATATATATATATATATATATATATATATATATATATATATATATATATATATATATATATATATATATATATATATATATATATATATATATATATATATATATATATATATATATATATATATATATATATATATATATATATATATATATATATATATATATATATATATATATATATATATATATATATATATATATATATATATATATATATATATATATATATATATATTTCGCCCGATATGGACTTATATGGCCCCAGAAGCCAGAGTTTTACCCTGATTGGCTTCAAATTTTGCACAAGAAGAACAATTAGTACTATAGTCAAGTGTGACAAATTTCATTGAAATCGGTTCAGATTTAGATATAGCTCCCGTATATATCTTTCGCCCGATATACACTAATACGGTCCCAGAAGCCAGAGTTTTACCCCAATTAGGTTGAAATTTTGCACAGGGAGTAGAATTAGCAGTGTAGTCAAGTGTGCAATTGTTTTGAAATCGGTTCAGATTTAGATATAGCTCCCATATATATCGTTCGCCCGATTTACACTCATATGACCACAGAGGCCAATCTTTAGCTCCGATTTAGTTGAAATTTTGCACTGGGAGTAGAATTTGCATTGTAGCTATGCGTGCCAAATTTGGTTGAAATCGGTTCAGATTTAGATATAGCTCCCATATATAGCTTTCGCCCGATTTACACTCATATGACCACAGAGGCCAATTTTTTGCTCCGATTTAGTGAACATTTTGCACAGAGAGTAGAATTAGAATTGTAGCTATGCGTGCCAAATTTGGTTGAAATCGGTTCAGATTTAGATATAGCTCCCATATATATGTTTTTCTGATTTCGACAAAAATAGTCAAAATACCAAAATTTTCCTTGTAAAATCGCCACTGTTTAGTCGAAAAGTTGTAAAAATGACTCTAATTTTCCTAAACTTCTAATACATATATATCGAGCGATAAATCATAAATAAACTTTTGGGAAGCTTCCTTAAAATCGCTTTAGATTTAAATGTTTCCCTTATTTTTTACTAAAATTGTGTTCCACCCTAGTGCATTAGCCAACATAAATTTTGAGTCTATAGATTTTGTAAAAGTCTATCAAATTCTGTCCAAATCGAGTGGTATTTAAATGTATGTATTTGGGACAAACCTTTATATATAGCCCCCCAACACATTTGACGGATGTGATATGGTATCGAAAATTTAGATCTACAAAGTGGTGCAGGGTATAATATAGTCGGCTCCGCCCGACTTTAGACTTTCCTTACTTGTTTTTAATTAAAAAGGTTTTTGTTTTATATTGGACATCCGTTGATCAAATCATCTTTTATTTAGGTATGCAACGTAATAACCGACATCGCTAAAGATTCGTTTTTTTAACAAAATGTATATGAGAGATGTTTCTTTTTTATACCTAGCAAAAAAAAAATTGGAAGTTATTTTAAAGACACAATTATAAAAACACTCCCAAAATTGCTCTTCCAAAGTTGTTTTTTATTTTAACTACACTGAAAAAACAGTGAACCCACCAGGAAGAAAACTTTTGGTTAATTTTAGAAAACTTTAAATATTTTTAGAACAATTTAACTAAACAGTATTACAAACGCCGATATCACAAAAATAGGTAAATATTTTTCGACAAATTCAAGAAAATTTATTAGACATAGTTAATTTTTTTCGCATGTTAAAGAAAATTTTGTTGTTTGAAGGAAAAAAATTTGAGTTCAAAATTGCAAGAATGTCTTTAGTGGCATTCCAAAAAAAAAAAAAAAAAAAAAAAAAAAAATGGAAGTGCTTCTAAAGGCACAACTTTAAAAGTACTTACAAAAATGTCCTCCCAATGATGTTCATTATTTTAAGTACTTATACTGAAAAAACAGTGAACCCACCAGGAAGAAAACTTTCGGTTAATTTTAGAAAATTTTGAATATTTGTAGAAAATTTTAACTAAACAGTATTACAAACGTCGGCATCACGCCGATGTTATAAAAATAAGTAAATATTTTTCGACAAATTCAAGAAAATTTTTTAGACATAACAGACATAAGTTTTTTCACTTGTTAAAGAAAATTTTGTAGTTTGAAAGAACAACTTATAGTTCAAAATTGCAAGAATGTCTTTGGTGACATACGAAGTTCATGATGGATGCATTTTTGGTAAAATTTACAAATTTAAAGAAATTCTGAACTATTTTGTAGAAGACACGAATTTAGTTAATCTTTATACTTCATTTGAGTATATTTTTTCCTCGGGTTTAGTTTATTAAACTCACGTACACAAAAAATTATTAAAGTAAAGAAAAATTTCTCCAAACATAATAATTCTATGAACTAAAATAAAGTTAAATTGGCTTTAGTGAAATAGAGAGTTCACTTTTTTTCAATGTAGGAAGTTCTTTTAATTCAATTTTTTGTAACTCAGTCTTTTAATATTTTTGAAAGAAATTTTAACTTTTTTTGTATCAAATAAAGGGTGATACGGTCAAAATATAAACTTGACGTATTTCTTCCAATTTTGCATTTAAAAAACCTGAAAACCCCTCATTTTGAAGGTGTGTGTGTGTGTAGAATGTTGCTCCTATTTTGATTTTGGAATTCACTCTTCAATTGTCAAAATGCCGTCCAAGCAAGAAGAGCAGCGTATCAAAATTTTGCTCGCGCATCGCGAAAATCCGAGTTACTCGCATGCAAAGCTGGCAAAATCGCTAAAAGTTGCCAAATCAACCGTTACAAATGTAATTATAGTGTTTGGGGAGCGTTTGTCGACAGCCAGGAAGTCTGGATCGGGGGGTAATCGAAAACCGGAAGCCGCTGAGACGACAAAGAGAGTTGCCAGTAGTTTCAAGCGAAACCCTAACCTCTCTCTCCGAGATGTCGCAAATAAGCTAGGTGTATCGTCTACAACCGTGCATCGAGCCAAAAAACGAGCCGGACTATCGACTTACAAGAAGGCAGTGACTCCAAATCGCGATGATAGCTCATCGGAGGGTTAATTATACATTCCCACATTATGGTATTTTGTTACAAATTCAATTTCTCACACTAGGAAAACTAGCCTCGGTTGTTTGCGAAGGGAGGTGGAATGTAAAACAGATTTTTTATGGCATCGTCACTCTAATGGAGAATGTATGAATACAGAGTAGTGTGTAGCAGTAGTAGTAGCACGCATTTATTTACTTCAGACCCGCACATACTGACGTATACGTCCCATTCTCTAATTCAATATATACCAACACTATGACTTGGCTTACATACAGTCATGTTGCCTTTCATGTAGCATTGAAATCTATCAGTTTTTATCATTGGATTGGAAGTGTTACACAGATCTGGTTTACCTTCTTATGAGTACACATGTTTCGACCATAAAAGCTGATTTGAAAGGGAGGGCTATAATAGTTTTGCTTCACTAGTGTCAAGAATGTTGGGATTTTACCGCTTACATTTAATGCAATGCGTTTCATCATCCCCTTGTGTATTCATCATTGAAAAACCGTTTGAGAGTTTATTAAAAATTTGCATAAATAAATCCGTAAGACTTTATGTTTTCTCAAGGAGCTAACAAATTATGAGGTCCTTATTTATTATTCATAAAGTTAATTTGGAAGGACCCAAGTCGCTATGGCACAAACCAAGTGATCTGGTTCCACCACACTTTCGGGCCTTTTTCAGCCTTTCGAAATTTATTTACACAAAAACTGCCATACTGAAATGGATAAAATCAGAGCAAAAATGGTTGGTGGTGGGATGGTAGTTAGCTACCTTATTTTAAACTGCTCCGTTTTTTGCTTTACGGATGTGTTTGTGTGTGTTATTGAAAGGCAGCAATTTAATTGAATTCCATATGACATAATCAAGAGATTGTATACAATCCATATAACATATACCTGTAAAGAAAATTGTGGTTGTTACACTGGGAGAACTATTGATGTCTGGAAAGTATAATTACAATATTCAAGAGGTTGGGCTGTAATATGCACACCGGATCGGTAACACAGGTGTTTTCTTAACCCTGGTAGAGGGTATACTTATTTTATGCATTAGTATATAACGCGAAGAAGAACCAATCGTTTAATATACCGATCGTTTTAGAATTAAATTGTGAGCCAATATAGCTCAGTCCGTCTGTCTTCGTGACTGCATAAGTGTTGTAACCTTAGGGCAACACTTTTTTGCAGAAACGAAATTTCCTTATACACAGAGAACGACCATGATTAACTCAGATATGTGTCATGAGCAAAAAAATTCTTTTGGACGGAGTACATGGCAGATTTTGGGTCAAAAATTTTGTTTTCTCGTTAAACATAAACATGCTTGCCGAAATTCGATATATAATTTTCGATAAACTAAAATGGTCGTGAAACTAACATTTTGCTCTTGAAACAAGTTTTAGGTGATCATATTCCTTCTATGGGTGAAGGTCGGAAGAGTTAAACCACTGCCCAACATTTCTTGTTGTTCCGCTTAACCTGGAATTGAACTCATTACTTTTCCTTTCAGGGAGCAAAAAAGTGGGTAAAATATGCCACTTTTGAATACATTGATGGAAATTAATATCGCCACTACTTTATAGCTCCTCATGCTTGGGATGACAGAGATTGTTTATACAGAGTTTACGGTGGTATGAAAATGGGCTCAAAGCCAAATGAAATAGGTCCACAAATGTGGAGTGACGCCTCATAATGAATACGAAGCCTATGAAAATGTTCCCTAACAAATTGTAATTGAATTATGAAAATCGACCCCAAAATAAAATTAGGACTAATTTTCACTCTTGAGTTAAAAGACCGTTTGAAAATGAACCCTAACAGATGGAAAAAAATATGAAGTCATAAGAAAAAAATTAAATATGTCGTACAGAGTACAAATGTACAGAATCGAATCCATAAACTGAAAAACACGAAATTTTCACAATATTAAGGACATTTTTTTTTTAATGAGGATATTTTAAGTAAAAGAAAGTTTGTAATATTTGTTTCACAAATATTTTTTTATTAAAGTTAAGACTCACATTTTGAAAACTAGCGTCCTTTCGTTAAAGTGGTATGACTTACAACTAAGACAATTTTTTTGGAATTAAGAAAACATTGTTTACTTTAACAGATTTGGATTTTTAATCTGTACGAGAATAGCTTAATTATTAGATTGTGAAAAGAGAATGAAAATTCCATAAATGAGAACCGTTAATTGGTCCTAGATTTAAAGCCAAATAGGTTATAGGTTCGGTGGCAGACCGATGTATCAGACTCACTTAGACTGTTCAGTCCATTGTGATAGCACATTGGTGAACTTCTCTCTTATCACTGAGTGCTGCCCGATTCCATGTTAAGCTCAATGACAAGGGAGCTCCTTTTTATAGCCGAGTCCGAATTTCGTTCAACATTCCAGTGAAACCAATTAGAGAAGCTTTGAAATCATCAGAAATGTCACCAGATTTACTGAGGTGGGATAATCCACCGCTGAAATCCTTTTTGCTGTTCGGTCGAAGCAGGAATCGAACCCACGACCTTGTGTATGCAAGGCGGTCATGCTAACCATTGCACCACGGTGGTGGCTCCCAAGCCAAACAGGCACCAATCTGGCTTTAAATCTATGATCAATAAAATCAAAGTTAATATACATATCTCATATTCATGTCTTTATTTTAAAGAAGCTGCATCTTTGGCTCAGAATCAATACCAAAATCCTAAAGGAAAGGCGAATTCTTTTGATCCAAGTAATTTTTTTAAGGGTAGTTGTCACCGTTGTCAAACCCCCGAAGCGAAAAACGCCCCACTTGAAAACTAAAAGTAATCGCAAAAAAAATTGTGGTCAACTTTCATATGAAATATTGGGGTTTATTTTCGTAATGCAAACGAGCCCCAAACATAAAATGAAGTTACTCCCCACAAAACGTAAACATTTGTTGATTTCCATATTTTTTGTTGGAGTCCTACCTCACATGGATTGTGGGCTAATTTCATAGGGCCCATATTCATGGCACCAGATTTTTCACTTTGCTATTAGAAATTTTACTAATCGGAAAATATATCCAAATTCCGTCTAGAAAAATTGATTTTTGATGCTTATAAGGTAAAAAGGTCGATCCGATCAAATCGTTTATTGGCATTCGTCCGAATATGTGATCGAGCCATTTGTACGCATGATGATGGCTCTCTATAACATAAAGGGCTTTGATGGAGTTCTGCCATTCTTTCATGGATTCTACTTTTAAAAATTTTTAAAAAAATTTAATTGGAGCTGAATAGTAGAAACATTTTCCACATCATATTTTATGAATGATGGGATGAATGAGCTTGCAAGCCGGATTGTGTTTATATTGCTCGTTTATCTTTTTCCCCGTGTACAGATTTCCCAATGACAAACCCTCTAACAAAAGAATGAAGAACACAAATAACATCAAAAGGTATGGCCAGTACGAATATGGAGACAATGTCGATGTAGTCTTTGGTACCGAGGTTATTAGAAATCAAACAAATCACACCATTGAAATGAAAAAGAAAGGCAAATAAAATATCAAATAAGAAATTAGGGTCCTTCGTCCTTTGTATGTGTTTCTGTGTATGGCGGCACAATAGTCAGCTCAAACATCTCGCCTTATCAGCACAAACCTTTTAAAGTTCAACTGATGTTGCCGTTTTCTCTACCTTCGTCTCCTGCACACTGTTTTGAAACATCCCAATGGCATGCAGTCCTTTCTTGTTGGGTCGGAATGTTAGTAGGAGCGGTGGAGGCGAGGGTTGCCAAGAAGCAAATCATCGAGACAGTTTAGTAGAATTTTCCTCCATTCATATTTGCCAACCAACACATACTGTCGCACATCTGTTGTCGATTTTTTTGGCCATGGAGATGAGAGACGTAGTGACTTTGGCGACATCTCCTCTCCCTCGTTTGTTAACATTCCTTTGTAGTACATGTGAAAATTGTTAAGATCATAAATGTAAGGGAGTGTTTACGACACTCGCCTTCCTTCCTTCCTTCCATTTGCAGAAGGTGAACTTTGTGATTGGTATTTCCATTGAATTACCAATTACTGAAATCCGGTGATTGGAAAGGCCGAAAATGGGACCAGAATGGGACCTATACCCATACACACACACACACACATATACAACGTACACAGAGTTAATGAAAGCCTCATAAGGTGGTTGCTTGCTTCAGTACATATGGTTCATTTGGGGCTCTGGGAGCTTCCTGGCTGGTCACTCGATTTCGGTGGACAGTAGGATATGTGATATGTGTCTATTTAAAAACGCTATAAAATATGTGTACCCTTACAAGAGTGATATGAAATTGGCCGTTGCAAATGACAACTGTGTAAAAATGTCAGAATAAAATTATTTTCAATTTTTTTTTAGGAGGAAAGCGAATTTTGTTCCCTTTATTGAGTAGATGTTTATGGGTGGGCTTGTCTTGTCGATTTACGAAGGATACGGAAATGTTGTTTTTCCCAATAAAACAAATCAATAGAAAATTTATAGTTTGTTCTTTAATGAAAGGTGTATGAAACATTGGGGCCGGGGGGATTTTATGAAAATTTATTGAGCTTACTATTGGTAGGCTTACATTCTCTTCGGTATATGTATTTCTGATTTTTTTTTGTTTTCACAAAAATTTTAAGGAGATTAAAGCATTGTCATGTACCTGATGTGAAAATGTGTGGAATAATTCAATGTGTCTGATAATACTACACGTGTAAATTGTTTCGGTTATTTGCACAATGCAGGCCAATGGATTCTTTTTCACTGGAATTAGTTGCGTATTTTATGGTCATACCATAAACATATCAAATCCATGGTTTTGAATTATGGTCAGGGAAAATGGATTAAACAATTTTTCTGAAAATTTCTACATATTAGAATAAAGCTCAGACAATTAGTGACCATGTTTAATGGTGCTAAATTGTGAGAATTGATTTATACAAACAGACCCATAAATCCAAAAATATAATCGATGGCATTGGATGTGAATGAACAAAGGCAAAAAATTGTATTAATTAAAAAAAAAAAATCAAGAGGATCGGATTGTTATAAATATAAATATATCGCAAAAGGCATTTTGTATTATGTATATATGAAGTTCCAAATTAAATCTTTCAATATTAGCCAAGAACTCAAACTGGGAGATCGGATATATGGGGGCTGTTGACACCACTGCCAGTCTCGTATACAGAGTTATCGATAAACATTATATTTGAGAATCACTCCTTTTGTTTGAGTAGTTAGCCATATTAGAATTTATATTTGATTTTTTTTATTAACGAAAGAAAATTCCAAGCGCCTGTAACATAAGTTTGCGCTTTAATTATTAAAGAGGGTAGAAGGACGCTGTGCCGTAACCTTATATGAAGTTCGTACTTAGTTTCCTAACCAAAAAAGTGTGTAATTTGTATATAAATAATTATTAATGAGCCATGAATTAATGTAATAAATATATTTTAGGAATTTTAATCGTAAGCGTTGAAATAAAGATTCCAAGAATTATTTCTTCGTTTTGGTTTGTAATCTATTGGGAAACGAAGTACTGGGCCAGATTCCCCTTAACAGGGGCTATAACAAAACAAAATTTTTATTTATTTTAAGGGGTTAATGTTTATAAATGCAAATAAAACAAGAAGTCAATTTGTTTGTTCGGTCTAAACAGGGGCTTTATCAAAACAGGGACCGAACATAACATCACCATCGTATTAGAATATCACTTTGATCAAAATTATACTTACTTTGTATTAGCTTAAATGGATATTTCGATGTTTTGCAAACGGAATATTTACATTATTATGCCCCCATCACCGTCTTATGATGGTGGGTTTAAAAAACTGATAAGAGATAGATTCCTAAGTTAGTTTTATACAACGATCTTCGCACAATTGGGGTTAAGCACAATATTAGAATGAAAGCTTCTAAATTTCATTTAGAATCCAGTTAGGTAGATTGTAAACAACATCGGAAAAGAATTTAGTTAACCCAAACCTTCGTCTATTATTATAAATAAATTTTAATTGAATACAACCATAATACAAATATATTTTCCTTACAACTGTCTTAAAATAAACAGAACAGTCTTAATAAATACAGGCCATTTGTGAATACAATTGATATTCCGGTCAACACGTAGATTTCTATAGCCTGCGCCTCACTGTGGAACAGGGTATTATAAGTTAGTGCATATGTTTGCAACACCCACAAGGAGACGAGATAGACACATTGTGTCTTCGGCAAAAATGCTCAGGGTGGGCTTCTGAGTCGATATAGCCATGTCCGTGAACACATTTTTGTAATCAAAGTCTAGGTCGCACAAGTATGTGTTTTGCCTCAGAATATAACCCTATTGATTTTGGAAGAAATCGATTCAGATTTAGATATAGCTTCCATATATATATTTCGCTCGATATGGACTTATATGGCCCCAGAAGCCAGAGTTTTACCCAAATTTGCTTAAAATTTTTCACAAGAAGAACAATTTGGTAGAAATCGGTTCAGATTTAGATATATCTCCTATACATAGCTTTCGCCCGATTTACACTCATATGACCACAGAGGCCAATTTTTTGCTCCGATATAGTTGAAATTTTTCACAGGGAGTAGAATTAGCATTGTAGCTATGCGTGCCAAATTTGGTTGAAATCGGTTCAGATTTACATATATCTCCCATATATAGCTTTCGCCCGATTTACACCACAGAGGCCAATTTTTAACTCCGATTTAGTTGAAATTTTGCACAGGGAGTAGAATTAGCATTGTAGCTATGCGGGCCAAATTTAGTTGAAATCGGTTCAGATTTAGATATATCTCCTATATATAGCTTTCGCCCGATTTACACTCATATGACCACAGTGGCTAATCTTTTACTCCGATTTAATTGACATTTTGCGTGCCAAATTTGGTTGAAATCGGTTCAGATTTACATATATCTCCCATATATAGCTTTCGCCCGATTTACACCACAGAGGCCAATTTTTAACTCCGATTTAGTTGAAATTTTGCACAGGTAGTAGAATTAGCATTGTAGCTATGCGTGCCAAATTTGGTTGAAATCAGTTCAGATTTAGATATAGCTCCCATATATATGTTTTTCTGATTTCGACAAAAATGGTAAAAATATCAACATTTTCCTTGTGAAATCGCCACTGCTTAAGTTGTAAAAATGACTCTAATTTTCCTAAACTTCTAATACATATATATCGAGCGATAAATCATAAATAAACTTTTGCGAAGTTTCCTTAAAATTACTTCAGAGTTAAATGTTTCCCATAGTGTTTATATCCTGCGCCACACTGTGGAACAGGGTAAGTGCATATGTTGTAACACCCAGAAGGAGACGAGATAGACAAATGGTGTCTTTGGCAATAATGCTCAGGGTGGGTCCCTGAGTCGATATAACCATGTCCGTCTGTCTGTCCGTCCGTCCGTCTGTCTGTGAACACATTTTTGTGATCAAAGTCTAGGTCGCAATTTAAGTCCAATCGCCTTCAAATTTGGCACATGTTCCCAATTTGGGTCAGAAAAGAACCCTATTGATTTTGGAAGAAATCGATTTAGATTTAGATATAGCTCCCATATATATTTTCGCCCGATATGCAGTAATATGGACCCAGCAGCCAGAGTTTTATACCGATTTGCTTGAAATTTTTTACAAACATAACACCTAGTCGTATAGTTAAGTGTGCAAAATTTGATTGAAATCGGTTCAGATTTAGATATATCTCCCATATATATCTTTCGCCCGATATGGACTTATATGGCCCCAGAAGCCAGATTTTTGGCCAAATTTGGTTGAAATTTTGCACAGGGAGTAGATTTAGCATTGTAGCTATGCGTGCCTAATTTGGCTGAAATCGATTCAGATTTAGATATAGCTCCCATATATATATTTCGCCCGATATGCACTTATATGGACCCAGAAACCAGAGTTGTATCCCGATTAGCTTGAAATTTTGCACAAGGAGTAGAATTGGTAGTATAGTCATGTTTGCCAAATTTAATTGAAATCGGTTCAGATTTAGATATAGCTTCCATATATATTTTTCGCCTGATATGGACTTATATGGCCCCAGAAGCCAGCGTTTTGGCCCAATTTGGTTGAAATTTTGCACTAGGAGTACAATTAGTAATATAGTTATGTGTGCTAAATTTAATTGAAATCGGTTCAGATTTAGATATAGCTCCCATATATATTTTTTTCTGATTTTGAATAAAAATGGTCAAAATACCAGCATTTTCCTTGGTAAATCGCCACTGCTTAGTCGAAAAGTTGTAAAAATGACTCTAATTTTCCTAAACTTCTAATACATATATATCGAGCGATAAATCATAAATAAAGTTTTTCGAAGCTTCCTTAAAATCGCTTTAGATTTAAATGTTTCCCTTATTTTTTACTAAAATTGTGTTCCACCCTAGTGCATTAGCCAACATAAATTTTGAGTCTATAGATTTTGTAAAAGTCTATCAAATTCTGTCCAAATCGAGTGATATTTAAATGTATGTATTTGCGACAAACCTTTATATATAGCACCCAACACATTTGACGGATGTGATATGGTATCGAAAATTTAGATCTACAAAGTGGTGCAGGGTATAATATAGTCGGCCCCGCCCGACTTTAGACTTTCCTTACTTGTTCAATATTGGAATGGATTTCTACTCAAAAACCCAAAGAAAAAAACTTTCCTTCAGAATTTGTGATAAACTATTCTACGATTATCTCCAAACTTGTCTAAAATTTCGTTCCTAAGAAAAGAAAACTCTTCTTGTTCATGGTAGAGGTGTGCACGTGAGTAATATTTTACTCACGCACACTCACGAAAAATATTGTGCGTGAATAAGAAAAATCTTATTATATTGCTTGGTAGGTCTCACGCTCCGCACACTCACGAAAAGAAAACTTTTACTCACGCACGAAAATGTCGTGACTCACGAAAAATATCGTGACTCAGGAATAATTTTATGAGTAATTTACCTGAGGGACGTGTCTGAAATCATGAGCTCGATTAAAATCGAGAGCGTTATTAAACTCTTAACATCCTAGGTGTCACTAAAATTGCAAATGAATTTAACTTTTAAGCGTTTTATGTTATGTTGGAGAGTGGGATTATTTTCGTGAGCGTAATTCGTTACTCACGCACACTCACGAAGATAACGTTTTCATGACTCACGCTCACGCACGACAGTTTGGTTTGTTAATCACGCTCATGCACACTCACGCCGTTGACATGAGAATGACTCACGACTCACGCGTGAATCACGAAAATTTTCGTGAGTCACGAAAATTTCGTGTCACGTGCACACTGTGAAATTGAGCATAACAAGAATAAAGTAGAAATATTTTTAATTTGCAAGAAATATATTGCCAATATTTTCCAGCAATGGGAAATTGTAGTTTTCCGATAAAAAGAACTAATGAGAAGAGACGAAGAACTAAAATCAAAAATGCTGACAGAATTTTAGTTACAACGATTATAACGACCTTCCAATTTTTTGATACCATTTTGGTAGTACTCCTTCGGTTTTGCCTCAAAATAGGCCTCAGTTTCGGCGATCACCTCTTCATTGCAGCCAATTTTTTTCCCTGCGAGCCTCCTTTTGAGGTCTGAGAACAAGAAAAAGTCGCTGGAGGCCAGATCTGGAGAATACGGTGGGTGGGGAAGCAATTCGAAGCCCAATTCATGAATTTTTGCCATTGTTCTCAATGACTTGTGGCACGGTGCGTTGTCTTGGTGGAACAACACTTTTTTCTTCTTCATATGGGGCCGTTTTGCCGCGATTTCGGCCTTCAAACGCTTCAATAACGCCATATGATAGTCACTGTTGATGGTTTTTCCCTTCTCAAGATAATCGATAAAAATTATTACATGCGCATCCCAAAAAACAGAGGCCATTACTTTGCCAGCGGACTTTTGAGTCTTTTCACGCTTCGGAGAAGGTTCACAGGTCGCTGTCCACTCAGCCGACTGTCGATTGGACTCAGGAGTGTAGTGATGGAGCCATGTTTCATCCATTGTCACATGTCGACGGAAAAACTCGGGTGTATTACGAGTTAACAGCTGCAAACACCGCTCAGAATCATCAACACGTTGTTGTTTTTGGTCAAATGTGAGCTCGCGCGGCACCCATTTTGCACAGAGCTTCCGCATATCGAAATATTGATGAATGATATGACCAACACGTTCCTTTGATATCTTTAAGGCCTCTTCTATCTCGATCAACTTCATTTTACGGTCATTCAAAATTATTTTGTGGATTTTTTTGATGTTTTCGTCGGTAACCACCTCTTTCTGGCGTCCACTGCGTTCACCGTCCTCCGTGCTCATTTGACCACGCTTGAATTTTGCATACCAATCAATTATTGTTGATTTCCCTGGGGCAGAGTCCGGAAACTCATTATCAAGTCAAGTTTTTGCTTCCACCGTATTTGTTCCCTTCAGAAAACAGTAGTTTATCAAAACACGAAATTCCTTTTTTTCCATTTTTTTCACAATAACAAAAGTTGCTTTACAAAAGACGCTCTATCTCACAAACTAATTGAAGGTTGGTACTATATAATATGCATTTAATACTAGCGACGTCATCTATGTGTCAGACCGGGGACTTATCAGCCAACCTGTTAGTGTGAATGAGTTATAAAAATTTATTTATTTGGAATAAATCAAAAATCGAAAATTATCTTTTGTACAATTGTAAAAAATCGAAAACTCCTCATTTCCAATGTTATAAAGGATCATTACAATTACATTAGTATAATAAATAGGCTTCTGTACACCAATTTTTCTATTTTGCATTTCGATGCGAAATATTCTAAAAAAACACTTTCCCAAAAACGTTGTATGCTCTAAATTAATTGCAAATTTGTTGAAGTTACGTCATATTTTAAATAATAATTTGCCAGAATTTTAACAGGTATATTGCCAGCAATAAGAGCCCAAAGTTCAGATGATTTCACTACATGAATATTGTATTTCGAGGTAATCGAAATCCTTAAATAATATTTCATAATCTCATATCCCAAACAAACAAAGTAGTCTCCTTGTGAATTCTTCAATACAAACCCAATTTCTCTTTATAGATTCCATATTCGTATATTGCATATAGCTTCTCTATAATCATCAATCTTCAATCTCATATATCTAAAATTGCTTAACAATTTTTTCCAATTTCAATCCCAAAAGCAAAATAAATTTCTCTCTTGAGGTAGGGTATATGTCACTAGCTTGAGCAGATTTATATCTTGCTTATATGCGATTACAACATAACTAATCAGTTTTTCTCAATTTTTCCCCCAGATTAGAATTTTCTAAATTGTGCAAGGAGCCAGAGAATGCCTAGAGAGTGTTTGCACACATTTCAATTTGTAATCTCTCCAGAAACAGGAGCTTATGCATAAGTGGACTAAAAGTTGACCAGGACTTGCTGGTGCGATGTGGTTGATGCTAGGGATGAAATTGTTTGTGGAATGGAAAATTAGAGAAATCCTTGAATCCTTCTAAAGTTTATTGCGGCCTATTGGTCAAATTCAAACATATACTAGTGAACTCTTTAAGCAAAACTTTTGCATATTTATGAAATACGAAAAAAAAAAACAAGAAGAAACCCCAAACCTCTACATCCCTCCACCTTCTGCAGCAGCCGCAATAATTTCCAAAGGAAGCAAAATATATTTCCAAACCATATAGGAGAAGAAAAAAAAACCAACAACATTGGAGATTTTGGTGATAGTCTTTTGTTATAAAGTTAACCAAGTTGAATATTAAAAAACCAGAGTATTTGTGCAAATCTGTGACCCAAAAAAAAAAATGTACAACAAAATATGAAAAAAGGATTTAATCTCTTTTCATATTTACCCCCCTCATCCATCCAACCCTAAGACCCTATGAATCCATGGACAATACAATTCAAACACACAATGATATAAACATGGTCACAGATTTGCTGGGTCATATGTGTGAGTGCCTGTCTGTATGTGTGAAAATAAGTTTCTATGGGTTAGGTCTGTTTTTTTGCCATTGAAATTTTCCTAATACGTGTAGAGTCATGGAAAAGCCATTTCCATATTGTTCTCATCAACGACAGCAGAGCGAAATAAACCAAAACTTTATCCGAACCCGCTGACATTCGCTTCCAAGTTTTTCCTCGACCAAATATCAAAAACACTTGCTAAGCAAAAGGGTCAGAGATTTTTTCTTTTATTTGTCCCAGCCACAAATCAGCAGCAAAAAAAAAAAAAAAGAAAGAAGGAAGAAAAAAAAAAAACGAAGCCCTAGAAAATAATCATATTTAATATTATGATTACAGTTTGGTTTGGAAATATTTTGTGTGTTTGGGCTGCTGGAGAATATACATAGAGATGTATCATTTTTTTTTATTTGATAGCATGAGCAAATATCGAGTCGATAAGTAGTAATACAGTAGAAACTTGTAGAGACAAATGCATCGAAATAAATTAAGGTGATAATTTTTTTTTTTGAAAATATAATTTTATTTTGTATATATTTGGAAATGCAAACATTAAACAATAATCATAAATATATTTTTTCTCATAGTTGATACATTTACTGCCGATTTTAAAAAAATCAATTTCTTTTTTAAATATTACGCGTTTTGATAACTCTTCATATATTTAGTAATCGTAATCGTAATCGTAACACGAAAAAAAATCTTACCTCTGTACAAACAATTTCATAAAGACTAACTCAAAAAATGTATTTTTTCTTTTCAGTCTAATTGCTTCGCATCTACCCCCACATCTTTCTTGACGAGTCTTTTATTTTTTAGCACTTTTTTCTGTAATACAAACAATATACACAGAAAAAAAGTGTCTCGTAAATTTAAGAAGATTTTTACAATAATTTATTACAAGAATTTTCCAGAATTTTAGTTCATTTTCGTATCTTCAATGAAAATTAACTACTCGAAAGGAAATTTTACAAATTCTAAGTAGCAATCGTTTAGTTCATGGCCTACAAAATACGATGGAAATTTCCTTAAAAAATGTCTTAACTGGTAGTTAAAAATTCGTTTGTCATGCTATAAATCTACTTGTGAAATGTAAAGTATTTTCTAAATAATAAGTGAAATTTACTATAAGATTTTTTTGTATGAGAAAATATTTTTTTACGAAAAATTAACTTGAAAGTGGATAGGAATTTCTTACTGACAATTCCTATAGTTAATAATTGTTGGTAAAAATTACCCAATGAAATATTTTTAGTTCACATGTAATTAAATTTATAGACATTTTCGTCAAAAATGGTAGATAACATTTCATGAAAATTTTGCAAACTTTAAGTTAAACGTTTCATCGTTCATAAACTGGTGTGCCTTTACCAATATTATTCTTAGAGTAAATTGTCAGCAGATGCGATGAACTAATACATAGTACAGAGATCTTTATCGGAATAGTGGAATGTGATTAATGTAAAGATGATGTTACTTGAGTTTTGTTGTGTATACATGAGCGTGGGGTTGTTTTTATTTTTGTTCATTTAGTGGTTTGTGTGTGCGTGTGTTTGTTATTCGTTGATGGTTTTTGGCTGGATGAGGTGTTGTTTTCAATAAAGGCACATGTGTTTTTGTTGTTGTATGGATGTTTTGGCCAAAGACAATAAACTTGAGGAAGATAGGAAATTGGCTTGCGTCATACCAAATGTTGCATTTACCATGTTAGTTCCATACATGTTCGTAATTTTTTTATTTGTTTTTCGTTTTTATTTTTTAAATGAAAAACTTAATTTTCCTAATGAAATAATGTTAAATTTTAGGCAACAACAAAAAAAAACTATATTTTCCCGTTTAAGGAAATTTATTTCGTGCACTTAATTTCTTTTTATTTGCATTTTAATGCTATGACAATACTTGTCGTATACGCGTTTGGTTCGAGTATGAAACTAACACGGTAAATGGTTTGATCTCCTCAGTAGCCAATTTCCTATCTTCCTCAAGTTTATTGTTTTTGGGCGTGGGTTGTTGCATCTTTTAAGCAGGTATTCAAGAAGGGAATATAAAGGCAAAAACAATAAACTTGAGGAAGATAGGAAATTGGCTACTGAGGAGATCAAACCATTTACCGTGTTAGTTTCATACTCGAACCAAACGCGTATACGACAAGTATTGTCATAGCATTAAAATGCAAAAAAAAAGAAATTAAGTGCACGAAATAAATTTCCTTAAACGGGAAAATATAGTTTTTTTTTGTTGTTGCCTAAAATTTAACATTATTTCATTAGGAAAATTAAGTTTTTCATTTAAAAAATAAAAACGAAAAACAAATAAAAAAATTACGAACATGTATGGAACTAACATGGTAAATGCAACATTTGGTATGACGCAAGCCAATTTCCTATCTTCCTCGAGTTTATTGTCTTTGTATAAAGGCATGGAATATTTTGGATTTTTGAGACATATATTGGTGTTTGTTTATTAAACCTTTTAAATGAAAGTTATTAATATTTTATCGGTAGTTTAGAAATAAGTTATTAAGAATATTTAGTAAAATATGTTGGAATTGAAGGTGTATTGAAATTTTCATTATTCAATGTATAAAATTAATATTCAATTCCAGATGAATTTGGAAAATTTTTGTTATATCTCAGCGTACGGTTTAGTCATAAATTGGTAAGTATTTTTTTAATATGGATTTCTTTTAAAAAGAATATTTTTTTATGTAAAATTACCTACGATGAATAAAAAAAGGATAAGTCAAAATGTCCAAACAGCGAGTTCAAATGAACTACTCTCTGTTCCACGTGGTCATAATTTTTATTCACAAAAAACATTGTATTAAGAACTTTCATCATAAGTTTTTATAATAAAGTACTTTTGCTTAAGGAAAGTTTAATTTTAATGTATGAACATTTTCATAATAGTAAAACGATTTGTTGTTCCTTTAATTATTTAATTTCTCTGTACTGTGGAAGGATTGATTTAAAAATAGTTTAGTTGTCGACATTTTAAAGAGACTGTAAACCAATTTTTATTATCGGGTTTCCCACAAAATAAGCAAGTAAACCAAAAGAATATTGACTTTTTAACTTGGTAGGGGTATATAAATCTTATGGTGTTGTAAAAATGAACTAAAATACAATGTTATAGATGAACTAAAATTTAAGAGAATTATAAACTAGACAAGTTGAAAAAAATCTTAAGGGCTAAATCATGGTCAATATTTGAACAATTGTGGGATATCTGCAGAAGTGGACTGTAAGTATATTTGAAAACTCCCACAATTGTAATAAATTTATGGTAGTTTTCAAAGCAATAAAGAAAAAGGCAAAAGGGTTTCGTTTTAATATGGCATATAAGTGACTTTATTGATGAGATTTCAGCTCCTTACCGCTTGAGTTGCTGTAGCACAAGTGAAGCTTCATTAACTCAAGCCATTTCTAGCGATACGAAATTCAATTGGAAAGTTGGTTAAAATGGTGGTCCTTTATCCGATTGAGTGAAAGCTATACTTCATAGTTGGTTCAATTGGATAAAGGGTTGCCATATATAAATAAATTCAAATTAATTGTTAGATACTTTTAAAGTAAAAACGTTAATGGCTTAATTCAAGTAAAGAAATTCATTTATAGACAATGGGTTATAGAAACAATGTATGTTGAAAAAAAAAAGTGTTGTTGAACTAGCTTCAACATGCCGCCCCTCTTGCAGCATTGCAACTTAGTAGTGACATGCTCCCGATATGATCCATCCAAAAACAGTACTCTGGGCAATTGGCATTGATGAAGACGTCTGGATTAGACCCGCTCGAAGAATTCTTGGAATTTGGTCGTTGGCCAACACTATTTCGATATTGGTGGGATGGTAAAAATGAGGATCGGCTAAATCTACCAAGTGGTTATATAAAGTTGTCAAGCGTTTATCATTTGTGGTCTCGGGGAAGGTGGTATTCAATTGGCTTCGCACTTCTCCGGTGATTTGCACCTTTGCCGATTTATCGTGATAGGACAAGAGGTTAAGAGTGCAATAATACCGATTTCCTTTCCTGGTTGTAGGCAGACGTAATCTTTCGACAAAGTCGGTTTTCACGACAGTCTGCGATGCTCCAGAATTAATTATCAAGCGGGTTTTCTGCGGCCCCTGCGGTGTCAAAACCTTAGCCATTGCAGTGGGCAAGAACACATGAGTTTTGTTCCTGGAGCTGAGACGGTCGCTGACATAAGGTTTTTTGTGGGAAGCGGATGCTTTTTCAGGATTGTCATTGCGTCTTGTTTCATCGATAGTTCGTCTGTGAGTTTCCTTTTTCCCGGATGGGTGTTTGATGGGTGGAGACCTTTTAGAAGCAGCATGTTTGGTTTGTGTTGTATACGTGGCGGGTCGAGCTGTTGATTTCCGGTTGTTGTCCGTGTGTAGCATTGTATGATGTGAGCCGTTGCAGACCAGACAAGACCTTCTTGATGGACACCTGTCCCGAGTATGCGAGGAACATAAACAGTTGAAGCAAAAGTTCTTTTTCCTCGCCGTCTCTCGTCGTTCGACCACAGTCATGTTCGAAAATTTTAAGCAGTCTTTCAAAAAATGTCTTTCTTGGCAGATACGACATTTTGGTACGCTAGAAGCAATGCTGAAACGTAAATATTTTATTTGATATGTGAACGGTGAACGGAAGCTAGATATAAATATATTAAGCACTCGGTAATATGCATAGTTTGACTAAAGGGCGAACGATTACTCCATTTTGAGTTCGGACTTCAGCCACACGTACATTCGAGTCGGTTCCTTGGAAAACTTTTTCTATACGACCAAGACGCCATTCCGTTGGAGGCAAATTATCATCCCGCACGATTACAAAGTCATCTTTTTTTAGATTTTTCTGAATAGATTTCCATTTATAACGACGTTGTAGATCACTAATATATTCATTTTTCCAGCGCTTGGAAAAATGTTTTTGGATGAGCTTAAGTCTTTGCCAACGATTAATTAAGGTGAGATTATCGGAAACTTCTTCGGGAATAGCAGTTAATGCAGTTCCCCTTAAGAAGTGGCCGGGTGTCAGTGGAGCAAGCTCATTCGGATCTTCAGTCATCGGAGAAAGCGGACGAGAATTTAATATGCTTTCGATCCGAATCAACAATGTGGAAAACTCCTCAAAGGTGTATTTATAAGCCCCCGCAACTTTCTTAAGATGTGTTTTCATGCTCTTCACACCGGCTTCCCATAAGCCTCCCATATGAGGAGCATGAGGTGGTATAAAGACCCAGGTAAATCCATGGAGATTATATTTTGATATTAAAGCCTTTTCAGAAGACCGTATAAAATTCTTATATTCCTGAGTCAATGTACGATTCGCACCAACAAAGTTGGTTCCATTATCGGAAAAGACTTTATTTGGGAATCCCCTTCTACCTACAAATCTACTAAACGTAGCTAAGAAAGCTTCAGACGACAAATCAGAACATACTTCCAAATGAATTGCACGTGTCGACAAACAGACGAATATCGCAGCATAACCTTTCTGAGTTTTTGCGTTTCGCAGTCGTGATGTCTTGAGCTCGAATGGGCCAGCGAAATCGATACCGGTATTCGTGAACGGTAGTGAAAATGTACATCTTTCAACTGGCAGAGCAGCCATGATTTGATTTCGAATTCGATTCTTATATATGGCACAGGATCGACAATTTCTTATGCATTGACGAACAGAATTTTTCAATCGAATTACATAAAATTCTTGGCGTATAGCACGTAGCATACTTTGATGTTCTGCGTGCATCAAGATTTTATGTGTGAAGTCAATAAAGAGTTTGCAAAAACGAGACTTCTCAGGGAGAATTATTGGATGTCTTTCGTTATAATTCATATCCGAATTAGCCAAACGTCCATTGACTCGCAGTAAGTGGTTCTCGTCGAGAAATGGATTTAATGTTAATAGACGGCTTTTCAAGCTGATAGTTCTCTTGGATTCAAGCGCCTGATATTCCGACGGATAATATGTTACCTGTGCAATCATTATCAATCGGCGCTTTACAAACGTTATTTCATCCGTAGTTATAAAGTCTTTCACCATATCTGGTAAAATTCGTTTTTGACATTTTCTGATAAATCTAAATATATAAGATATTACACGCAAGGCTCGATCAAATGAAGAGAAACGTTCTAGAATTTCATCCGATTGTATTTGAGTGTGATGGGAAGTAACTTTCTTCTCTAAAGATGATTCCATTGGCAAAGTTGTTTTTGGCCACAATTCTGGGGCTTTCGTTAGCCAGCTTGGTCCATACCACCAGAGATCATTAGCTACCAATTCTACTGCTGTTACTCCTCTTGTGCCAATATCAGCTGGGTTATCAGCGGTTGGAACATGTCTCCAATTAGCATTACCAACGTTATCAAGAATTTCGGATATTTTGTTTGCAACAAATGTTTTCCATTGGTACGGTGGTTTGCTAAGCCAAGCTAAAGTGATAGTAGAATCTGACCAGAGATACATTTCATTATGGGGCAAACTCAGATTCTTGCATATGGATTTCAGAAGTTTACTAAGTAGTGCGGCTCCACACAACTCCAATCTGGGTAAGCTTATCGTTTTCAATGGGGCAACTTTACTCTTTGAAACAAGCAAGTGCGAGGATACAACATTTTCCGGAGATATCGATCGGATATAAATACATGCACAATAAGCCTTCTCTGAGGCATCACAAAATCCATGCAGTTGAAATTTACCGTCAGGGGTGAATTTGACCCAGCGAGGAATTCGTATATTTCGTATTTCATCAAAGTTCGAAATAAACAAATTCCATTTTTCTAATGATTGTGGTTTGACTTCTTCATCCCAGTCAGTACCATCAATCCAAAGTTGCTGCATCAAGACTTTTGCTACTATTATGATAGGAGCTAACCAACCGGCTGGATCAAAAAGCTTTGCAACAATTGAAAGAATTTTACGCTTGGTTATAGGCGAAGAGGGTTTATCAATCTTCGCGACATTGTAGAAGAAGAGATCTGACATTGCGTTCCATTTAATACCTAATGTTTTTGTCTCACTAGCATCCTCTATTTTTAAGAAATCTTCATCAAGAAGATCCTCCGGGGGCAAATTTTCTAGAATTTGAGAATGATTTGCTGTTATTTTCTTTAGTGGAAACCCGCCTGAATTTAACAAATCAATAAGTTCCAGAAGATTTGATTTGGTTTCCATTAAAGAATGAGCTCCAGATAGAACATCATCGACGTATATTTGATTCTGCAATATGGCTGATGCCGTTGGATGAGATTCTTTCGCATCTTCACTTAGTTGGAGTAGAGTTCTAATCGCCAAATATGGCGCGCAATTAACACCAAACGTTACTGTTTTTAAGCAAAAGTCTTGAACTTGGTCAGACGGTGAAGGGCGAAACAGAATTCTTTGATACTGTTGATCATCGCAATGAATCCAGATCTGACGATACATTTTCTGGATATCCCCGTTGAAAACGTATTTAAAAAATCTCCAATTCAATATGACATTCATTAAATCGTTTTGTTTCGCAGGGCCGGTATATAGAACATCATTTAGAGAAAATCCAGATGTGGTTTTCTTCGAAGCATTGAAAACAACTCGTACTTTGGTTGATGTTCTATCTGGTTTAACCACCGCATGATGTGGTAGATAAAACGATAAGACTTGGGAACCTCGATTTATCTCCATATTATTTGTAAGTGCCATATGACCTAGTTGTACATACTCTGAAAGAGCCTTGTTATATTCTTGTTCTAGTTCAGGAGTTTTCTTTAGAGTTTTCTCCATCCTCAAAAATTGACCCAAGGCTGCTTTTCGTGATGATCCAAGCACCATATTCGATGGTATATTTTGCTTAAATGGTAATCTGACGACATATTTGCCATCAGACCGACGATTTACTGTCCTTCTATAAAACTCTTCACACCATTTGTCTTCCTCAGAAAGAGGTGTGTCAGACATCACATTTTCTATTTCCCAAAACCGTTTAAGTTCTTCATTCAGTGTATCAGGAGAGGTTACCCAAGAAGCAAATGTTTCTACCGTGCGACATGCTGGTTTACCACTAACTATCCACCCGAATTCTGTTTCCTGGGCTAATAAATTTCTGGAAACATTTTTCTTAATCCCAGTCTTTAATATATATGGCAATATTTCGCTTCCCAGTAACATATCAATTTGCGCCGGTTTCGAAAAGTTCGGATCAGCTAAATCCAACCGATTCAACTCAGACCAATTAGATATATAAGTAGAGGTTGCAGGCATTAGTTGGTTTAAACTGGAAATGACTATAACATTCGCGGAATGTGTGAAACTTGATTTCCGAGATTTTAACGTAAGGTGACAAATTCTTGACGAATTTTCCAAAATAGTTCCGCCCAGGCCAGAAATTGTCGTCATCGATTTCTTCGTTGGAATCGAAAATCTATTAATAACTCTTGAGGAGATAAAAGATTCCTGAGACCCTTGATCAATGAAAACTCTGATCGTGAAACTATTTCCGTGGTGTGCGATGTCAATTAGAGCTGTGGGTAAGATCGTTCCTTCGCCTGATTTCGCAAAGTGACTTTGAACATTTTGTGAAACATTGTATGCCGCAGCAGATGTGGTTGGTTGTTCTACTTGTTGAGTCTCAACATGAAATGCATTTGCCTGTGGGTTCAACTGACCATGGTCCCCAGAGAAAACAGATTCGGGATGAAGAAGTGTGTGATGAGGTTCTTGGCACTTTTGACAAACCTTATCACTTTGACAGTTTTGAGTGATGTGGGAGAAAGAAAGGCAATTCTCACACCCTTTATGGTTTAACACGAATTTCCTTTTCTCGGTATGGGACAAAGATTTAAATCTCAGGCAGTTCCTTAAAACATGAGTTTGTTTACACATTTTACAGGACTTATAATTTGTTTCAGTTTTTGCATGATAGGTTTGAGTTTTCTGGGTAACCGGTGGTGCTGCTATAGGTTTCCTAATATCCGATATAGATTCCAACATACCCAAACGTTTAGTTATAAAGTCGTCTAACTGGTGCCATGTTGGCATTTGCTTATGATCATCCAATGAATTCTCCCAAGCTGCCAATGTTTCCTCTGGGAGTTTGGAAGACACCCAATATACTAACAGAGGATCCCATGAGATTATCGAAATATTGTAAGTTTTCAGGGCAGACAAACAATTATTTATAGTGTATTGCAGGTTGCGCAACGATTTTCCCTTCTCAGAAGTAACGCGCTCGATTTCGAAAATCTTACGTAATTGATGATTGACTAATATTCGCCTGTTCTCGTACCGGTGACTCAGAGCATCCCAAGCCAAATTGAAATTATCGTCGGTTAAAGGAAATTGCTTGACAATTTGGCTTGCTTCTCCTCGAGTCTTGGCCCTGAGGTGAAATAATTTTTGAGCTGGGGATAATCTTGGATGTTTGATATAAATGGCCGAAAACATATCTCTGAAACTTGGCCATTTATCATATCCGCCACTAAATACCTCGGTGTCACAGGGAGGTACCTTCAATAAGAATCCAGCATCCTCACGATCTCTAGATCCCATATCCAAGTTAACAGCTGAACCCACTATCTTCTTTTCTTGATCTTGTATTAAGTCAAGAATTAGGGCCTTGCATTCCTTATATGCCCTACTGGATTCCAGAAACTTAGAATGCACCGATTCCTGAGTAGCCTTTGAGTTATCAGGGGTTTCAGTCATCTCAACTTCATATATCTTTACCAGCTGACGCCATTGTCGTTCCAAATCATCAAGTTCGACTTGCAAACTTGATGTTCTGGTTGGCTTTTCCTCCAGGCTAGCAAAGTTTGCACAAAAGGTAACAACTTGGTCTGAGAAAAAAATAAACTTTTGTGAAGCCATTTTTTTCAAGGAAAACTAGAGAGAATTTAAATTCGCGCAAAATTTATTCTATGAAAATGTAACCAAGCTAATCCAACGGAAGATGTATAACACACTATAAATGCTGATTGATTTATTTTCCTCTTCGGGTATTATACGACTTCCTCTAGATAAAGAAACAAGTTAGTGTCACGAATCAAGTTCCGAGTGATAACTCAACACACAGAAAAAAAATATTTCTTTGGTTCCAATCACCAAACTAATTTTCAATTTAAATCGTCGCGATTACGAATATAATCGTTCACAGGTTCCAGTTAATTTGGATACCCCTTCAACTTTAATTACGATTTTAATTGAAAAAATATCGGTGAACTATATTTCTAGAACAAATGAACGTTTGCTCAAAAATATAGACAAAAGAAACGATATACGATTAAATTTCAATTAAGGTTCAAATTAATAAAGAATATGTTTATTAACCAAACAAATTAGCACAGAAAACAAAGATGTATATGCAGATCGAATATAAGGGAAGATTCCAACGCCAAATATGAATTATTGTATTTCAATTCAATGTAAGAATGATTCCTCGTCAAATCCAAATTAGATTAAACTTTCCAGTGGCAAATTTTAACCTAAGTTTATTTCGATTAAACCATTCCTTCCAATTTCAGGACAACTTTTTAATGATAAATTTGAAATGTTAAATTTCAATTCGATTTAAAGTTTTTTTTCCAAACTCAAGAAACCGCCTCAACGACAAATTCTCAATATAAATTCCAACTCGATTCGATAAAGTTAGACATAAGCCAATGCCAAATCGAATGTTCGAAAATTAATATTTGATTCCCGAAGGAGGTATTGTTATGTATTGGTAGATAATCGTGTAATAATAGAATAAATATAGGGACTTAATACTTAGTCACTTTTAAATTCTGGACAATTTCTCCATGTGTTATATTATACCATATAGGTTTAGTTATTCATAAAATATGTATAGTAGAGAAAAAATTGGGACTCACCAATTCTTTACACAAGTATACGAATTCCTCGTTAAATTCAAATCCGTTGTTCGGTTATGTATTCTTGTGCTTGTAGGATAGGAACAATTATTGATGTGATCTCTCGGGCACTAGTATAATAGTTTTCCAAATTCCGTGTGTCGTCTCAATAATTTTAATGACCCGCTGGCAAATCTCTTTCCACACACTCTTTCTTTCCTCTCACACTCTCTCTCTCTCTCTCGCTACTAAGCAAATTATTTCAGAACTCATAAAACTTCAATGTCCAAAGTGGAGAATATTTTCCGAAAAAGTTCCTAATTTGTATCGCAGAGAAAAAAAATATTTTTCTTTTTTTTTCAACCACGAAATTAATTGATTCAATTAGTTTCCAATTGAATGTCTCCAATTATGAAAATGATAATATCTAGAACCAATGTCAACAACATCAAATAATTGGTCCTTTGTGACTGATTTTGTTTCAATTATAAACTTGTTGAATCAATCAAATTGAAATGGATACATCTCGGTGATATTTTCCTTTCACTGTGTGACTTTTACCTTGCCCCCTTTGGCTCAATCTTCGATGCATAAATTAAAATGTTGCATAAATAAAACGGAAATAAATGTGTACGAAAATTGTGTTATTTCGTTCCAACTCCAGATGAAATTTATAATTTCTCCTTGATAATTTTCTTAATTCAAATGAATTTCCATAAAAGAGTAGTAAAGTTTCATCAAACAATACTGATTTCCCGGCATTGAAGTCTGTTTTGGAACAGACTCAATCGTTTTTTCTCCTTGCAGGTACAAAATTGAATCATAAACTAACGAAACGTAACAATATTGCAGCTTTGCAACGTAAAAGTTTCGTTTGTAATATAACTTTCGAAAATTATTTTTCAATTCTAATGCAACATAAGCATCGTCGTGAGAAAACACCGATTTACTTTCACAAACTTTTGAGAAAAAACTGGGATTTTCGACACGTTTGAATATTTTATGCCCAATTATATTATCTGTCTCTGAACTCTTCCTCCAAATCTTTTCAGTGTATCTCTGTGACTCTATTGTCTGTCTTGATTAAAATAAGCACAGTGTGCTCCTTTCTACAAGTTCAATAAAATTTCAACCAAAAATATGAGGTCAATCGTATAATTATAACAACAAAGTCACGATATTTTATCTGTTAAATTGCCACAAATCTTACACTGAAAAGGACTCGCCCGGAACTTTCCATTCACTAATAATTTAGTATTGATTCCGCGCCAAAGAAGCAGAGTATTAAAGTGAGGACATAAATTCAAACTCGGGTTTCCAATAAACAGCTTTTCAAATAATGTTCGAAATTAAGACGAAAAAACGTTACAAAGAACGATTTCACTAATTTCGAAAAAATCAGATTTATTATAGCCAAGTTGGTCTTAATCAGAATTATTACATCCAAGTTGGTCTTAGTCCAACAAATTTTCCTCTCATGTAAATACTCAGTTCTAAGTCGAATCACTTAACCATATGAACAAATGGACATTATTAAGAATATTATCGACTTTTGGACAAGAAACAAAAAACTCCAAATCAGAGAAATACGTCTCCTAGGATAAGCAAATCTCGTACTCGGATTTCAACTATAAAAAATCCTCAGTGTACTTAATAACGAAACTAATAGTTTTGCACCAGTGAAGCAACTAAATTTGCAATTAGCACTCTTGTCTATTTGACCCACGAATTAAAATACGTTGCCCTGTTTCCTCGAGACAAGTGGCAACGCAAATTACGATATTGACATAAATATAGCGAGAGAGACGAGATAATGAGCAAGCAACCTTTAAAATAAATAACTGAGAGCAAAATAATATTATCTCTATACCATACATCCACCTACCTGCTCCCCGCAACAGCCACACTAGGCTAGGTGTTTGTTTTGAAAATGACCAATGTACAGTTATGGGATTTTGTATTCTTTTTTACCACCACTGGATATTAAAGAATTTGTTATGTACGAAATGCCCTCCGTTAAGTGAGGCAATGGTATAATATAACGCCACCAATGCTGCCTTTAATATTAATATATTTTTTATGTTTGATGTACGACAAATGAGTTATTGAATCATTTAAAGCAATGGAACCATACCTATGGCATTAGAACGCCAAACTAAATTAAAATAACTCAATCAAAATATTCAGCGTTGCCGGAAAAATAAAAAAATGTTCATCCTCGTCTTCGCCTTTAATTTCTTATAGTTTCTTTTTCCTGTTTGTAAAAATATTTCTTCCTAATGGCACTTCTTTTCACACTTTCTTGTTTATTAAGTCTTTACAAAGCATTTAATTTAATTTCCATTCTTCTCTGTTTGGTCATCCGACTACTCGACAGCATAACATTGACTAAAAGAGGTATGTCTGACCACACAAATGTTCACCGCTGTCGTGGAAGATCTACTTGCATATGTAAGATGCTTTTATTTGGCCATGCTCTTTAAAACAACTCTTTAAAAGACGCTCTTTAAAACAATTGAAGACAATAGACTACGTGTGGGAAAGATGGGCGATCAAGGTAAATCTATCGAGTGAAGTGTGAGAGGGGGTTCTCGACGAAGAATAAAAAAGTAATAACGAGGATGATGTTCTTGTATTTGATTTTGTCTGGAGTTTGTGGCAGAGTATTTGGTGGAGATTATTGCGGCCACTGTTAGCACTGTACTAGTTCAACGCTATTGCAGTGTTGCCTTGATTTATTTGCAGATGGTTGCGGGATGCATTAATGGTAGTTATTGCTTTATTGTAGGTATTTGGGAAAAAGAGATTTGCATAGCAAGTAGAAGGTCTCTTTACTTTTTGCCGAATGACAATTATTAGAAAATAAGAGAAATAGTCATATGTTAAGGAAAGAGATTTTTTTTTTTTTTTTCGATGTGCATCAATAATTTTCTAATCAAATCGTTTTGTGTTTAATTTTTCAATCGTTATTAATGTTATTAGTTTGATAACCTGGGATCTGCTCGTGAAGCATGATAACAACAATTATAACAACTGAAATGCTCGTGAAGCATAAGATATAGTTTTTGTACTAATATAAAAAAGGTTGTGCTTTCGTGGAAAGCACTTATCTTTTAAGTGTCTCGTGAAGAAATTACATTAACATTACAGACTTTGTGCAAGCATCAACGAAAAGCTGCTCAATACAGTAAAGAAACCACTGATATCTAAGCTTTGGACTGACAAAGAAAAGTTCACCACTTTGAAGTATAATCAAGCACAGGAGCTTAAGTTTCTTTTAACACTCATATCTAGCCGTTCACAAATCAAATAAAATTTACGTACCTTTTCTCCATATTGCCTTTTCACAATGATATGTTACGTAAATTGGTTATTCGAACGTGATCCAAATTTTTCCAACAATTTTAAGATTTTTCTCCAGTTCTTTGAAGGTTCAGAAGGACCATGAACAATTGTGGGATATCTGCAGAAGTGGACTGTAAGTATATTTGAAAACTCCCACAATTGTAATAAATTTATGGTAGTTTTCAAAGCAATAAAGAAAAAGGCAAAAGGGTTTCGTTTTAATATGGCATATAAGTGACTTTATTGATGAGATTTCAGCTCCTTACCGCTTGAGTTGCTGTAGCACAAGTGAAGCTTCATTAACTCAAGCCATTTCTAGCGATACGAAATTCAATTGGAAAGTTGGTTAAAATGGTGGTCCTTTATCCGATTGAGTGAAAGCTATACTTCATAGTTGGTTCAATTGGATAAAGGGTTGCCATATATAAATAAATTCAAATTAATTGTTAGATACTTTTAAAGTAAAAACGTTAATGGCTTAATTCAAGTAAAGAAATTCATTTATAGACAATGGGTTATAGAAACAATGTATGTTGAAAAAAAAAGTGTTGTTGAACTAGCTTCAACAATATTACTACAGTTTAGTTCATTTTGCAATGGAAAAGGGTTCACTGTTTTTTCAGTGTAGAAGAAATTATTCGATTTTATAAATTGTTTAAATTTTACCTTTCACCTGGACGGAGAATCGAACCGCGGACCATAGAGATTGTAAGCCAACACACATACAGACAATAACCGTCATAGCCATCAAAGCACAAGCAATTCAAACAGTCAAGCAGTTATAAAGGGTTTAACCACCATTTATAACTTTCAAGGGCCGATGTTGATTTTGAATAAAACACAAACTATTTAGGAAATTATTGTAATTTTATTTTATTATGATATACTGGTATTACTCAATTATGTATGCACGCTCACAAAAAATCGCTTCTGTAACATATACTCCCAAACATATTTTGCTTCAAGCATATACATTTTTGGGTATTGCCCAAACATTTATATGTTTGATCTCTTCCAATATATAATATGTTTGAAAGCATATTGGTCTAAACAATATATGTTTGGGTAGTCTTAGTTCCAAACATTTTGTATTTTTGCATCCAAATTCAATAATGTTGTCTTCCAAAAAACAATATGTTATTATGTGAACATATAATATGTTTGGAAGCATTTTGCACCCAAAAATATTATATGCTTAAAAAAATTCTCCCAAACAATATTGTGCTTAAAATTTTATTTATTTATTTATATATTTACAATCATAATGAATTATGAAAATAAACAGGTAATATAGGTGCTAACAACATAGGTTTTCGACCTGAATGCTCAAAATTTTGTTTCTGCCCAATTGTATATTCCCCCACATCTTTCTCACTTCCACGACATTTTTTAGTTCTTAGCACCTTTTTCTGTAATACAAACATTGTAGAAGAAATTATTCAATTGTATGATTTTTTTTATTTTAATTTTACCTTTTGCCGGACGGGGATTCGAACAGCGGACCACACAGTTTGTAAGGATCAAAGAAGTAGCTGATCAATTGCCCAAGGGAAAATAAAATGTTAATTTTATAATAACAAGCAACAACCACCAACTTAATTCAATATTGCTCCCTGTTAAATAGCGCTCCAAGCTACTAAACACATATATGTTTATAGGCTATTTCTAAATTAATATATGTTTGCATCCAAGCATATTATATTTACAAACATTTTATGTCCCAAACATAATATGTTCTAACATATTAACATATATGTCCCAAACATGTTATGCTAGTTTATGAACATTATATGCTTGTACTCAAAAATATTGTGCTTAATAATTTGTGTTCCAAACATATAATGTTTATAGCCAAACATATGAAAAACAGTCTTTTTCATCCGTGTGGAACAAAATATCGGCCAAATGGGCGCCGCGACCTCGGTGGCACACCTTCATCCGATGGTCCAAATTTTCGATGACGCTGAGGCATAATGCAGGTTCTATGTCGTTATGGTCCGAATTATCCTATCCTTTAGCTCTTGAATTGTTGCTGGCTTATCGACGTACACCATTTCTTTCAAATAACCCCAAAGAAAAAAGTCCAACGGTGTCAAATCACATGATCTTGGCGGCCAATTGACATCGCCATTACGTGAGATAACACGGCCATTGAATTTGTTGCGCAAAAGAGCCATTGTTTCGTTAGCTGTGTGGCAAGTGGCACCGTCCTGCTGAAACCACATATCGTCCACATCCATATCTTCCAATCCGGGCCATAAAAAGTTCGTTATCATCTCACGATAGCGAACACCATTCACAGTAACTGCCTGACCGGCCTCATTTTTGAAAAAATACGATGATGCCGCCAGCCCATAAACCGCACCAAACAGTCACTCTTTGTGGGTGCATTGGTTTTTCGACAATCACTCTTGGATTCTCATTCGCCCAAATGCGGCAATTCTGTTTATTGACGAATTCACTGAGGTGAAAATGTGCCTCATCACTGAAGATGATTTTCTTCGAAAATTGATCATCCACTGTTGCCATTTTTTGGAACCATTTAACACGTTGTTGAATTGTGTATCTCTCCATGGTTAAAATTGAGTATGTCTGAAATAGAGAAATGTCAAATAAAATTCGGAAAAAAACTTGGCGTTAAGGTGTGGTTCACATTCAACATCGGCCCTTACAATTTAACCACCCTTATTTATAAAGCATAATTTTCGGCGCCCACGTGCATATGTGAAGAAACTTTATTTGACAGAAACATACCTTTAGTTGGCCACCTTGGGGCAATGGTTAGTATGCCCGCCTTTCATACAAAGGGCCATGGGTTCAATTCCTGCTTCGGCCGAACACCCATTTTTATACCCTCCACCATAGAATAGGGGTATATTAACATTCTCATTCCGTTTGTAACACATCGAAATATTGCTCTAAGACCCCATAAAGTATATATATCCTGGGTCGTGGTGAAATTCCGAGTCGATCTGAGCATGTCCGTCCGTCCGTCTGTTGAAATCACGCTAACTTCCGAACGAAACCATCTATCGACTTGAAACTTGGCACAAGTAGTTGTTATCGATGTAGGTCGGATGGTATTGCAAATGGGCCATATCGGTCCACTTTTACGTATAACCCCCATATAAACGGACCCCCAAGTTTGGCATCCGATCCGGTTTAAATTTGAAATTTAGTATATGGTCTCTAACAACCATGCAAAAATTGGTCCACATCGGTCCATAATTATATACAGCCCCCATATAAACCGATCCCCCGATTTGGCTTGCGGAGCCTCTAGAGAAGCAAATTTCATCCGATCCGGCTGAAAATTGGTACATGGTGTTAATATATGGTCTCTAATGACCATGCCAAAACTGGTCCACATCGGTCCATAATTATATATAGCCCCCATATAAACCGATCACCAGATTTGACCTCCGGAGCCTCTTGGAAGACCAAAATTCATCTGATTCGATGCAAAAATTGGTCGAAATCGGTGGTAGTATATGATATTTAACAACCATGTCAAAAGTGGTCCATATCATGTCCATAATCATATATAGCCCCCATATAAACCAGAGTTGGTTTTGGAGCCTCTTGGAGGAGTTTCTACGCAATCCATGGTGGAGGGTACATAAGATTCGGTCTGGCCGAACTTACGGCCGTATATACTTGTTTTTATTTATATATTCCAAAAAATGTTCGGAATGAGAATTTTGTATTTCATAAAAGATCATGTTTCATGTTCCCATATGTGTGATCGTATTCCTTATCTGAGTGCATAATTTACGATTTGAGTTCTTTTTGTCTCGTATGGAACGATTTTCCAAAAAAATTAGCCAATTTTTTTTTATGGCCTGTTCCTGTATACCGAACGAAAGCTTTCTTTCGTATTCCAAACGAAAGAAAATTGATTTTTGTTCTTTTATTTCGAAAGGCAAGTCACTTCATATTTTGTTGTCGAGTAATAAACGAACATATACAATAAGTGTCAAGAAAAAAGTAAAAGCATTGTTAACATTTGAATGAATTCTCAGGCCAAAAATTTAAAAATACTCATTTTTAATAATCAATGTATTCTCATACAAACGAATCGAACTTTCTAAAATAGAAAAACCCAAATTCATTCGAATTCGAGTGACTGCCTTTCTTTCGAACTGGTTTTCGTTCGATATACAGGAACAGGGCATTAATTTATCGTATTCTGATTTCATGCCGTATTAGATTCATCTATGTGGGCTTCACTGTATCTAATAAAAGAAACATATTTCATATAAGAAATTGCCATCCCGCCTGCCTTCGTATACTCGTTGGGGTTAACAAACATAATAGGAAACTATGCCAATGACTATTCCATTACAAAATGTAATCCTCCTAATGGGATGTTCATATTCGAAACATGTTTCGCGACATTGAAAGAATTACATACATACAAAATTTAGTGAAGTTAAATTGTGTTCCCCATCATGGGATTGAACGCAAATATATAAACTATATATTTTCAAATAGAAATTATATATAAAATTTATTTATATATATTTGCTTTAAATTAAAAAAAAAAACGATTCTGAAATTAAGTTATAATTCCCTCTTCGCCATTAATCTTTTCCCATGGTATTTAATGTTGCTTTTTTTGCAATTCTTTATCGGACAATAAACATTTGCCATAATTTCTAAATATCCGAAAAAAAAAACAAAGTAAAATGCTGACATTTGACGGATTGTTAATGTAAATCTGATTCTCTCGATTCCATGACTCTTGGGGTATTTTGTCATAAAAACTACTTGTCTTTGCCACCATCTGTTCAGTTTTTCCATGCAATTCGTCTTGTTGTGCGGTGGCATCTGTGAGTTGTGGTGATTTATTTTTGCAAAGTGTATTTAGATGACGAACGATTTTTCTTCATTGTAATCGCAAATCTTTCGCGGTAATGGTGTGGTTGTGAAGAGGTGTTGAAGTTTTGCGCAGATGTTCAATCGAATCTAATTTATTATTTTTATTTGATTTTTTTGTTGGCATTATTTTGTACAATAGAAAATGAGAAGAATGACATAACTTTTCGTTTTGAAAAATTAGAGAGTGATGCATTTAAACAACAAATGAACCAAAATTATGTCATATATTTTATTAATTTGCCAAAAGGATACGATCTCAAACCAATAACATTTAAATAAAAGAAACAGAAGGTAAGTACAATATAGACCGCTTCTCTAAAAATATGCCATTAAGCATTGTTGTTGTTAAGTTTTACTAGTTGTGTATGCAAGGCGGGCATGCTAACCATTGCACCACGGTGGCTATCGCTATGGACAAATTTTTACACGGTTCTTAGAAATCATATACTGACATAACGTACCAAATTTCAACTGGATCGGGTGAAATTTGCTCCTAGAAGCTTCGGAAATCAAATTTGGATATCGATTTATATGGGGTCTATATTTAATTTTATACCGTTATTGACCAATGTTTATATGGTAGATAGAGGGGGTTTACTAACAACGTGTACGTCAACTAGATTGAATGAAATTTGTTCCTCCATGAGGCTCCGCAAGCCAACACTAGGGGTTGGTTTGTATGGGTGCCAACCGTTATGGCTCATTTGCAATACCATTCGACCTACATCAATAACAACTCCTTGTGACAAGTTTCAAACCGATAGTTTGTTTTGCTCGGAAGTTACCCTGATTTTCACATACAAACGGAAATCGCTATATCGACTCAGAATTTCACTACGACGTAGAATATATATAATTTATGGGTGTTTAGACCCCATATTGACTAAGTTAATGTAGCCCCCATTCTATGGTGGTGGGTATAAAACACAGTGTTCTCCAACGAGCAAACTAACAAAAGGTGTGGTAAAAAATCCAGAAGTGAGGGAAATCGTGTAAGTACTCGTGAATTTAAACATAAATCTGACGTTTTTCGTGAGCATAGATTCTAATGTGAACACTAATTTTATAGTTACGCAGAAAAAAAAGTGATGCTAAAATGAACTAATATTTATTGCAAACATTTTATTTTGTTTTAGTTCATTTTTAAAATTTTGTAAGAAATTTTTCCCAGTCCAACGATTTTTTCTTTATTCTCAAAAATTTTATGAACTAAATGGCAGTACAATTTTAATCGCATACAAATTAGTTCAATTCTAACTAAAACAGAATAAGTTTTTCGTACACTTCTCAAATATTAAGAATTAAGTACAGCGTGGTTAAAATGGGAATGATCTGGCGCTTAAGATTTTTTCTTTATTTTTAGTTCATTTTTTCTTTTCGAGGCAGATGAATTTCGTAAATGGTAATTAACAATCCAAAAATATTGGAAAATTTTCGTTAGTTTAATGAATCTCAAAATTTGGAATACAATTTAGTTCAATTTTCTCACGAGATAGTTCATTTTTTCCAAACGCTCCAATAACGCCATATAATAGTCACTGTTGATGGTTTTTCCCTTCTCAAGATAATCGATAAAAATTATTCCATGCGCATCCCAAAAAACAGAGGCCATTACTTTGTCAGCGGACTTTTGAGTCTTTCTACGATTCGGAGACGGTTCACCGGCCGCTGTCCACTCAGCTGACTGTCGATTGGACTCAGGAGTGTAGTGATGGAGTCATGTTTCATCCATTGTCACATATCGACGGAAAAACTCTGGTGTATTACGAGTTAACAGCTGCAAACACCGCTCAGAATCATCAACACGTTGTTGTTTTTGGTCAAATGTGAGCTCGCGCGGCACCCATTTTGCACAGAGCTTCCGCATATCCAAATATTGATGAATGATATGACCAACACGCTCCTTTGATATCTTCAAGGCCTCTGCTATCTTGATCAACTCCATTTTACGGTCATTCAAAATCATTTTGTGGATTTTTTTGATGTTTTCGTCGGTAACCACCTCTTTCGTTCGTCCACTGCGTTCACCGTCCTCCGTGCTCATTTCACCACGCTTGAATTTTGCATACCAATCAATTATTGTTGATTTCCCTGGGGCAGAGTCCGGAAACTCATTTTTTCCATTTTTTTCACAATAACAAAAGTTGCTTCACAAAAGACGCTCTATCTCAGAAACTAATTGACTTACAGACGTCAAATTTTGACACGAATCATTTGAAGGTTGGTACTATATAAAAATAATATGCATTTAATACGCCATCTATGTGTCAGACCGGGGACTTATCAGCCAACCTGTTACATTAAATTACGTTTTAAATTATTATAGAGATAGTAATAAGGCGAGCATGAAACACTTGGGGTAATTTGGGCTAGGCTATTATTTCAGGCTCACTTGTGAAAATTGATAATGGTGAAATTTTTCTCTTATCAAGTTCAATAATAAGAGACTATGTTCAACACTTTGTGCGATACAATTTAGAAACCTTTTAAATCTTCAGAAATATTACCAGAAATACTGAGAGAAGATATACAACAGCTGAAAAATATTTGGTGAACATACGAAAATGAGTTTGAACCCGTGAGTCATTGTATACAAAACTGGTATACCAAGTAACCATTGCAACTTGGTGCCTTCACTCCCATTCATTTATATCAATTGCCAAACATAATTTCAAATGAATCTCTTTGTCCAGATTACAAATCAAACTGGTCATAATGCTTTGGAATTTCCCTCCAAAAATTGTGTTAATTTCAGTCCTTTTTCTTATCTTAATGTGATCTCTTTCATCAAAGCCTTTTATGTTTTACGACCCTAAAGGGAAAGTAAACCCCTTCCCCATTGAAGACGAAAGTGATGTCGATTGCATCTGTAGCATTGATATTCAAATGCAAATAAAGCCCTTTTGCCGTTAAATGCCATTTCACAAACATAAATTAGTCGTTTCTGCCAAATTGAATTTTTTTTTCGTAATTTTCATTTCATTCGAGCAATAAACATTTTCCTAAATGAGTTCACGGATTCAATTCACCATACTCGGACTTCCACATTGGTTTGCCGGCGAGGGGGTGCTGGCATTTTAAAAATTGTTTGCCGGAATGGTTGGACCACTGACTCAGTTACTTGACAGTTGGGAAGTTTGACGCAATTTCGCATAAATTGTTATTAAAATGTTCGTTTCAACGTTTTATCTTATTTATTGAGGAGAATGTCATAAGTTGGCTATTCGTTCGTGTGTTTTTTTTTCTTTCTTCATTTCTCATTTGCCTGAAATTCTTTCATAATGAGAAATGAATTAGGACATTTTCGGATGTTGCTGAGAGTGTGGGATGAGTGAGGAGAAGTTATTTATTCTGTTGTAGTCACCATTGGCGTAGGAGTATAAAGATGTATGATAACATATATTTGAATATTTATTATAATGAACACTACTTAATGTTTATATCATATTTTGTTGCTTAGCCGCTTGTAAATAATTTTTACTGAAACTTCAATCTGTCTTTATATGTTATATTAACTTTGCCATTCCGTTTGTAACACATCGAAATATTGCTATAAGACCCCATAAAATATATATATTCTGGGTCATGGTGAAATTCTGAGTCGGTCTAAGCATGTCTGTCCGTCCGTCCATCTGTTGAAATCAAGCTAACTTCCGAACGAAACAAGCCAGCGACTTCAATCTTGGCACAAGTAGTTGTTATTGATGTAGGTCGAATGGTGTTTAGTCTTGGGCAAAATCGTTCACCGTAGTGATTTTGTACAAAGGAACTAGTTCCTTCAAATCGTTCCATCGGTCCTTTTCGTTCCGGATTTTTATATTTGTCATCACTGTCATCTACTAAAGACAGACATTACATTGTTTGTTTACTTTGTGTAACGAAGTTCGTGGTCAATTGAAAGATACAAAAATATGGAAAATTGAGTGAAATTACTTCAAATAGTTTATTGTAATATAGTAAGAAAAAAAAAATTAAAGGAATGGAAAATTTAAGGAAGTAACTAAATTCAGGAAGCCAAACTCTTTGGATAGATTTTTGGATTGAATAATACTATACTCTGTGCAATTATTATTATTCATTGCGAGAAATTACGATTTTTTTGTCGTTTGTGAAGAGCCTGAGATGGAATTAAGGATTCTATTAAATAGCAGCATATCAATCAATGATTTAAAAAAATTAGCAAATAGCTCAAACAGAAGTAAAAAAATCAAACTGCGATCCGAGGAATGATGGAGCGTAAATTGAAAATAAAACTAAATGACAAAAGGAACGATGAGAACGAAAGAGATGGAACTAGTGACAGTCGTTCCTTTTAGTGAACCGTTCATTGGAACAAGTTCGTTCCGGAACGACACAAGACTAATATAAACGGACCCCCAGATTTGGCTTGTGGAGCCTCTAAGAGTAGCATATTTTATCCGATCTGGCTGACATTTGATACATGATGTAAGTATATGGTCTCTAGCAACCATGCAAAAATTGGTCTATATAGGTTCATAATTATATATAGCCCCCATATAAACCGATCCCCAGATTTGAACTTCGGAGCCTCTTAGAGGAGCAAAATTCATCCGATCTGGTTGAAATTTGGTACGTGGTGTTAGTATATGGTTTCTAGCAACCATGCAAAAATTGGTCCATATCGGTCCATAATTATATATAGCCCCCATATAAACCGATCCCCAGATTTGCCCTCCGGAGCCTTTTGTATGGGTAAAATTCATCCGATCCGGTTGAAATTTGGAACGTGATGCTAGTATGTGATCTCTAACAAACATGTATGAATTAGTCCATAATTATATATAGCCCTCATATAAATCGATCCCCAGATTTGACCTCCGGAACCTCTTGGAGGAGCAAAATTTATCCGATTCGGTTGAAATTTGATACGTGGTGTTAGTATATGGTATCTAGCAACCATGCAAAAATTGGTTCCTATCGGTCCTTAACTATATATACATAGCCCCCATATAAACCCCCAGCAAAAAAGCGTCGCCAAAAAAGGCATGAAAATGTTCTTTTTGGATCCGGAAGTGGTGCAAAATTGACGCAGAAGCGATGAGTTTAACATGGTCTTGTCATTGGATTGAAGTCTTTCATTTCAACAGCCGTTGCACTGAATTTACATCACTTCTTTTTTATAATTTTTAATGGATTCTAACGCTTGTCGGAAATGTTTGACCTCAAATATTTTCTAAAATGCACAATTTTTTCAGATTGGATTTAGCATTTTTTTCGACCAAATTTAAATGATTCGTACCATTTTATGAATTCTTACTCTGTTTTTAACCTATTTGAAGCAAAAACAAGTATATACAGCACTAAGTTCGGCCGGGCCGAATCTTAAATATGCACCACCGTGAACCAAATATTAGGGTTTTCTTTTGAAATTTCAGGAGGGCTTGAGGACTTGAGGACACTTCCCGAAGATAAATTTAAAGATTTCACCTATGAGGACTATATCAGATTCTGGATTTATAAGAACCATTTTAGTTTGAATTTTTAGAGGAATCATTAACATCTCTTGTAAGTGTGTAAGAAAATTATAAAATAACGTCTTGATTTGAAATCTTAAATCTGTAGAAGTAAAATCTGGAAATTTTACATTGAGTTTCAAGCAATTTTCATGATCAGTGCGCCTTCTACACCATCAAGAAGTAAAGTCGGTCTATATGGAGGCATTACCAAATGGACCGATAAAAACTTAATCCGATACACGTTTTTGTGAGCCTAAAATACCAGAATATTTACAATTTCAGGCAAATCAGATAAAAACTACGGTTTCTAGAAATCCAAAGAGTTAAATCGGGAGATCGTTCTTATGGGGGCTATACTAAAATATGGACCGATACTCACCGTTTTCGGCACACCTCTTTATGACCCGAAAACACTTCTAGATTTCCAATTTCAGGCAAATAGGATAAAAACTTCGGATTCTAGGTTAGGTTAGGTTAGGTTAGGTGGCAGCCCGATGTATCAGGCTCACTTAGACTATTCAGTCCATTGTGATACCACATTGGTGAACTTATCTCTTATCACTGAGTGCTGCCCGATTCCATGTTAAGCTCAATGACAAGGGACCTCCATTTTATAGCCGAGTCCGAACGGCGTTCCACATTGCAGTGAAACCACTTAGAGAAGCTTTGTAACCCTCAGAAATGTCACCAGCATTACTGAGGTAGGATAATCCATCGCTGAAAAACTTTTGGTGTTTGGTCGAAGCAGGAATCGAACCCACGACCTTGTGTATGCAAGGCGGGCATGCTAACCATTGCACCACGGTGGCTCCCAAACTTCGGATTATAGAAGCCCAAGAAGTAGCATCGAGAAATCGGTCTATATGGGGGCTATACCAAAATATGGACCGATACTCACCATTTTCGGCACACCTCTTTATGGTCCTAAAATACCTCTAGATTTCCAATTTCAGGTAAATTGGATAAAAACTGCGGTTTCTATAAGCCCAAGAAGTAAAATCGGGAGGTCGTTTTATGTGGGGACCATACCAAAACATGAACCGATACTCACAATTTTTGGCACACGTGTTTGTGGTCCTACAATACCTCTAGATTTCCAATTTCAGGTAAATTAAATAAAAACTGCGGTTTCTATAAGCCCAAGAAGTAAAATCGGGAGATCGGTCTATATGGGGACCATACCAAAACATGAACCGATACTCACAATATTTGGCACACGTATTTGTGGTACTACAATACCTCTAGATTTCCAATTTCAGGTAAATTGAATAAAAACTGCGGTTTCTATAAGGCCAAGAAGTAAAATCGGGAGATCGTTCTATATGGGGGCTATACCAAAATATGGACCGATACTCACAATTTTTGGCACACGTATTTGAGGTCCTACAATACCTCTAGATTTCCAATTTCAGGTAAATTGAATAAAAACTGCGGTTTCTATAAGCCCAAGAAGTAAAATCGGGAGGTAGTTTTATGTGGGGACCATACCAAAATATGGACCGATACTCACCATTTTCGGCACACCTCTTTATGGTCCTAAAATACCTCTAGATTTCCAATTTCAGGTAAATTGGATAAAAACTGCGGTTTGTATAAGCCCAAGAAGTAAAATCGGGAGGTCGTTTTATGTGGGGACCATACCAAAACATGAACCGATACTCACAATTTTTGGCACACGTATTTGTGGTCCTACAATACCTCTAGATTTCCAATTTCAGGTAAATTGAATAAAAACTGCGGTTTCTATAAGCCCAAGAAGTAAAATCGGGAGATCGGTCTATATGGGGACCATACCAAAACATGAACCGATACTCACAATTTTTGGCACACGTATTTGTGGTCCTACAATACCTCTAGATTTGAAATTTCAGGCAAATTGGATAAAAACTTCGATTTCTATAAGCCCAAGACCCCAAATCGGGAGGTCGGTTTATATGGGGACTATATCAAAACCTGGACCGATATAGCCCATCTTCAAACTTGACCTGCCTGCATAGAAAAGACGAGTTTTTGCAAAATTTCAGCACGATTGCTTCAATATTGAAGACTGTAGCGTGATTACAACAGACAGCCAGACAGACGGACATCGTTATATCGTCTTAGAATTTCTCCCTGATCAAGATTATATATACTTTATATAGTCGGAAATCAATATTTCTATGTGTTACAAACAGAATGACAAACTTATTATACCCCCGTCACCATTCTATGGTGGTGGGTATAAAAAAGGTAAAATTACCCATTAAAAGTATGAAAAAACCAAGTTATAAAAAATTAATTAAAAGAACTTCCTGGGTAGTTAAAATAAAGAACATCATTGGGAGTGCATCTTCTGGAAGTGCTTTTAAAGTTGTGCCTTTGGAAGAACTTCCAATATTTTTTTGCTGGGCCGATCCCCAGATTTGATCTCCGGAGCCTCTTCCAGGAGCAAAATTCATCCGATCCGGTTGAAAGTTGGAACGTGGTGTTAGTATATATTATGGACGCTAATAACCATGCCAAAATTTGTCCATATCCATACTCGAGCAAAAAATAATCTACCAAAATTTTATTTCTATAGACAATTTTGTCAAAATTTTATTTCTATAGAAAATTTTGTCAAAATTTTATTTCTATAGAAAATTTTGTCAATATTTTATTTCTATAGAAAATTTTGGCAAAATTTTAGTTCTATAGAATCAAATTTCATGATATGCAGCCAGATAGCTTATATCCCGATATGGTAAAAATATATGTTATACTCATAATCCATTAATTAACTATGGGTTAATTACACATTACATTTTTTTCTGAGTCCAAGGTAAGTCTATATATTTTCTATCTTTTTATGAATATCTTTGTCATTCCGTGTGTAATACATCGAAATATTGATCTCAGACCCCATAAAATATTATGAGGTATGGGCCATGGTGACATTCGGAGTGAGCTCGTTCAAAATGTATTTTTAACATAGTTCGGTCGTTATTTTCATTGGGATCATTTGAAGGAAAGGATTGACCGAAAGTTATGCTTACGATAAAGTCAATCGGAATAGTTCGTTTCCGGCTATAGGAAATTAAAAAAAAAAAATCGAAATAATTTTTAAATGAATTTAAGCGATCAATTTTCCAAATATCCAATAAAATTGTCACTGCTCCTCATCCTGAGCCCTATTCCTACGCCCCTGTGGGGACAGTAACCAAAGCTACTCTGTTCTTGGTACCCTCTCAAGGGAATAACAAAATTAAATTGTGATTTTTGCTTGCCTGTCTGACTGCTTGCTTGCTTGCCTTTATCCCACACCGGCAAAGGCTAAGTTTCACTTTTCATTTAGTTTTATTCCTTTGGAAAATGCTCTTCGTCCAATTTTGTTTTTGTGTGCTTTGCTAGCCATTATCATTGTGTTGGTATTCTTAGAATGACAACCTTCTATTCCCAGGTCTCTTCATTGGAAAACTTGGTGACATCTGAACTAACTGACTGCCTAGTTGGCTGCCGGCATGGATGGGGCTGACTGACTGTTTGTCTGTGGGAAGCTGACCGTGTGTGCGTGTGCATAAATTTAAGAAAATGTTCAAGTTTATTTCCGTTTCCTAGTTATCCGTTTCATTTGTAATGCTTCAACTATAGAGCTAATGGTGATGGTGGTGTTGTAGCTTTTGCCGCTTCTCTATCCAATGTGGTCTTCAACTTGTGGTACTGCATTAATTTTGCATTACAAAATGAAAATTTGTTCAAAGTCATACATACATATCTGTGTGTGTGTGTTTGAATGTGTGAATGAGCGGATGTTTGTTTATGGTTGGATATAGTGGAAGTGTATGTAAGTGTGTGTTTGTGTGTGTAATCTCTATTTCAATTTATAAACTAAATATATGCTGTGGATAACAAGGACCCTAGTGATTGGTGTGTATCTGTTTGTATGTCGTTTTGGGTGAATGCAAGAGGGAGCGATTTGCTCCCCATTCACCCCTTAGCAGTTCCAAACCATTTTTCAATCTGAGCATTGGTGTACTTACAAGTACACCAACTACAAATGATTCTTTGACATTTTCTTGTCAATAAATCCACAGAGATGTAGGAGGATGGGAAACAGATTGAGCAGAGACTAAAAAATCGAATTGGAAAGAAAATCATGTGGAAAAAGACATCATATTGTGAAAATGATACAGAAAAAATCGACCAAGAGACGAACAATCAGCCATACAAACAGACACGCTTTAACAAATACATTCGTTGACAACTAAATGAATTATATTCATCCACTATGATTGTATTCTCCTCTCCTTATTCTCCTTATGATTGTTATGCTCTATGAAACTTGTTATACTCCATGAAACTTGGCATAGTTGCTGGCTTACTGTTCAATTTTAGGTTTCGAAAAATTTTCAAATAATTCTGAGTCTGTAAGTTACAATAGAATTGAATGGCTTCTAATTAAAATATGATAAAGGAAAAAACGAAACTAAGGAATTTGCATTTTCCGGACTTTTTCTGAAAGAGACAGATTTCACAACGAAAGAGAGATAAAAAATTTCTTCCCTTTATTGTCATTTTGTTCTCATCTTATTAGTCGATCACCATATGTTATGGTATGGTCACACTGGGCAAATATTTTACAGAAATATAAAAAAAAATCGTCTCCGCAGTCAAACCAGCAAATATTTTTAGATCATATAGGCTATATTACATCACGATAAGAGTATTTTCCCAAACCAGTGTACAGATATTTCAAAAGTGTTACTGAAAAAAAAAAATTGACACTCATTTTGGGGAAATATTTGCGTAGTGTGCCCATGCCCTTATTGTTTCAAAACTCTGCCATTGGAAAGATAAGTTCCACCATAAAACCACAATTCAAAAGTTGCCACAGGAACTTGGGTTCCCTTGTGAAGTGCTCACAGCTCGAAACCTTAGTTTCATCACTTTAGTACATATATCGATCGGGTTAGGGTTTCCATATGGATAATTTTCAAAAGAGAACTTTCGTTTTAAAAAAAAGAGAACACTTTAACTAAAAAAGAGTTTACAATAAAAAAATTCTTTATTAAATTATTAATAATTTTATTGATGTTAAAATTAAAATAATAATAGTTTCTAATGATACACGCAAAAAAATAATTCTTTCCTCCCAAACGAAATTTTAGACAAACAAAGTTCGTTTCTCATTTGCTTTTAGCTGTAAGGAAGTGTATTTGGGAGAAAAGTATATACTTTTTGTGATAAACGTTTATTCTTTTCCAGGATGTAAAAACAATTTCATAAGGACAAACTCAAAAAAAAAAATGCATTTCCCTCTAATTGCATTTTCCCTCACATCCACGATGTTTTTTAGTTCTTAACACCTTTTCCTGTAATACCAACAATGTAGAAGAAATTATACGATTTTATAAATTTTTTAATTTTTTTTTACCTTTCGCCTGGACGGAGAATTGAACCGCGGACCATGCACTTTGTAAGCCAACACACTAACCACTGAGCTATGTACCTGTTATGGTCATCAATAGATAAATATCCATATAAGTTATATTTATATAGCATAGCTTGCGGCGCCCACGAACCGAACAAAGTTTATTTAACAGAAACAAACATTTAGTTTGGCACGGTGGTGCAGTGGTTGCTACGTCCGACTTGCATGCCAAGGGTCGTGGGTTCGATCCCTGCTTCGACCAAAGTTTTTTTTTTGTTTTTTTTTACATATATTCCAGATATGTTCGGAAGATTCCGAAAACATGTTCAACATTATATTGTAGTATATTAAATTTTGAACTGTAAAATGTGTCTTATTAAAGACCTAAAGTCAGAAAAGAACAGTGTTAGATATAAACGAAATGGACTGTGTTGTTGTTTCAAAACTAACTTTTTTTATTGAAAAAATAAAAATTTTGTAACAAACAAATTTTTTTGGTGATAAAAGTTTAAATTTTTCGAAGCAATTCAAAAAACTCTAACAAAAGAAAAACGTTTTCAGTACACGTTTTCCAAACGTTTTTTTCTTTGCGTGTAGACACAACGAAATAAATATATAATAAAACAATAAAAAACAAAAAGAATCACATTTTCTTAAAAAATAAACAAAATAAATTGACGACGACAACGTATTGGCGTATTTATGTCGCACAGTGTGTCCTTCCCATACATTCGACGGCCAAAAATAGAAGGAGTTGTACGAGAGTAATGAAATTTGGCACGAGTTCCTAATATAATAGAATTAAGAAAATTTCAAAGTATCGACAAAATCGGTTCAGATTTAGATATAGCTCCCATATATATCTTTCGTCCGATATGCACTTATACGGCCCTAGAAGCCAGAGTTTTACCCCAATTTGGTTGAAATTTTGCACTAGGAGTACAATTAGTAGCATAGTCTAGTGTGCCAAATTTTATTGAAATCGGTTCAGATTTAGATATAGCTCCCATATATATCTTTCGTCCGATATGAACTTATACGGCCCTAGAAGCCAGAGTTTTACCCCAATTTGGTTGAAATTTTGCACTAGGAGTACAATGAGTAGCATAGTCTAGTGTGCCAAATTTTATTGAAATCGGTTCAGATTTAGATATTGCTCCCGTATATATCTTTCCCATACAAATAATATTTCAAAAATGCCATATCTTCTGTAAATTTATAACTAGAATGTTTATTTTTCGCAAAAATGCATACAGCATCTATTAAATGCTGTTTTGAAAATATGAAGAAAATCAGCCCACTGTAACACCCGCTCCCGTACAACCACCATACAAAAATTGTACAGTTCACTCTATTTAATTTATTAACAACATTTTCACATCTTCGTGATAATCTAATTTTTTAAGCTTCAATTTCGTTCTTAATGAATTGATGTATGGGTCGGAGGATATCAACAAATGATGCATTACGTCTTCGTTAGTAGAACATCGCCCAGTCTTGCGCGAGTTATATAGCCTATAACGTTTATAGTCTTTATTCCTCGCTTCCTGCTTCATTATGGTATGTAAAAATTTATTAAAAAAAAAAATAATAACTGATATATATATAGCGTTATATTTTCTAATTTTGCAAAAATAAAATGCACATCAACATAGGTTCTATTTTTAGTATGACTGCAAGAACTGCTACAATTTTAAAAGAATCTACACATTGCGTGTAATAATAAGTGACGTTATTATTCATTCAAACCCAACGTCTTTAATAGCTCAGTGGATAGAGTTGGCGGCTGGTGTGCGAACATCTGGAGTTCGAGCCCAACTCATGCTCAAGTTTTCATTATGGTATGTAAAAATTTATTTAAAAAAAAAATAATAACTGATATGATTTTAATTTCAGTGTACGAGCACTTTATACACAATTATCTTACAAATATACTATTTATAGTAATAGACATGCACACAGGCAAAACAACAACAAGCTGTAACGAAAGAAAGAGTGCGCAGTTGTTGATGCACTCGTAAAATAACGCATAACTCATATTTTTTACTGTAATTTTTTGGTTTTCCATTGTTTTTTTGGCCGCGGGCAAATATGGGCACAATTTTTTTTTTTGAATCTGTTAGCTGAGACCCTCAGCTTTAATTTGGTATAGGACTCCATGTTTCGCACTGCTTCGCACACAACTAAAAGTTTAACGGAAAATCATAAATGTTTATTTTTTTGGCCCAAAATAAAAAAAAAAAATAATAATTTGTTGTTTTTTTTTAATTTTTATTTTTTTTTTTTAACTTACATAATGCTTGATGCCTATTTAAAGTGACAAAAATTTCTATAAGGTACACCCGGTGTATAGTTTATAAGTAACAATGTTTTAAATATGACATAGAAAACTAACCTATTTGAGACTTGTTCACATATGTCAACTTTGCGCTGCTCGGGACAGAAAACCAATGGAGATATTTGCATAAAATTTTACACACATGACCTTTGTAATATAGTTTAACCAACTGTGCAAAAATCATCAAAATCGGAGAGCAGGTCCAAAATGATTTATTGCCGCAGCGGACACAGTGTGCGTCGTACGTTCAATTACATCTATTTCTATTTTTTACGTCGTACGTCGAAACGTCGCAATTGTGTTCCGGCCTTTAATTTGTCAACAGATTTCATCCAGTAAACAATTAGTGGCGAACAATTGTGGTGAATTCCTACTAAATAAATAAAATTCCATCAATCTAGGATTTTTTGAAATAGAGTACATAAGAGCACTGTTGGACATAAAAATACGGCACCAAACAAAGAAAGTGAACAAAAAGATACGAACACAACACTCTTTAAAGGAGATGTAATGGACAGCCTCGGGTCAATATTATCTCCAGAGTCGACTCGAGTGTCCATCTCGTTTAGTAGTAATTTCTAATTTCCTATCAAAATATTTCACAATCTAGTCTTGCTTAAATCTTTTATATATTTATATTGCAAAGTGTCAATATTCAAACCCTATTTATTGGGTCATTGTGATTTGGTTTTTTTTTAATACTAATTCACATGTTCATCTGTACTCACATTTTCACAATGGAGTATAAATCACAATCTGTATAAATAGGGCTTTTGTGGTTGTAGATGTGAGAGTGTTTGATTTGAATAGATTGAAGGTTCTCCCTTTGCGAATCGGTAAGGGACATAAAAGCAAAAGAAATCATTGTCCATACTAGTCTAGGCATGAGAAACAAAAACAAAAAAGAAAAATCTATTTCTTCGTTCCACAGTATTGTATGATTTTCTCGTAGCCCACTCAATGCCATTTTCGTCAATGCCAAAATCGAAGGGAATTGTAACAAATTAAATTTTATTGTTAATTGTAATCGATTTTCGTCACACGCACATTGAATCAACGTTGTGTGAACAAGCCATGAAAATTCTTATTACTTGTTATCAATTATAACGCCGTTAATGAGAATTTCATTCGAATGTGAATCGGCAACGACGTCGACATGGTTGTCTACATCTCTATGTTGGTCTCTCACACACACACACACATACTGTCAAGAGATTCTTTTTTTATGCATAGCATAGCACATAGCAACCAAGCATACAAACACAGATAGCTCTAGTTTTCCATAAAGATTTTTTTTGTCACATATATCCATCATCACATGCTGGGGAATTTTCACAAAGTGAGAATTTTCACAAAGTGGTAAACTAATAGAAAAAGTTTCGTTATATTAACGAAATGTGTCGTTGACAGTCGGCCAATGAAACAAATTCGTTAATACAACGAAATTTTTCATTATTATAACGAATTTTCTGTTAATCAACGTAACGTTTCGTACTATTAACGAATATTTTCATTGTATTAATGAAAATATTTCGTTATATCAATGAAAATTTTTCGTTGGCTGAATTTTAATGAAATTTTATTTGTGTGTACAAAAAGTGGCAAACGTCGAAAAAAGTGGCATAATTAATTTTTGAAAAGTGGCACATTCTTTTTATAAACTTATATAAAATGAAACTTAAAAAGACTTGAGGTTAAGTTAAAATATATTTTGTGAATTTATATAAATTGGAAAAAATATCAAAATATTAAAATTATTTATATCATCATTAGTTTTTAAGTAATGCGGACCTAACAATCTTCTATTATTCAATTTATTTGCCATTTGTTTCAATTTATTATAAAATTTGTCCACAATTTCAGCGTAAAATTTTAGAATATTAGTTTTAAATGTAATAACATCAGGTTCATGGATGTTTTCTGATAATAATTTGTGACTTGGTTTCGTGGCCTATGTATATTTTCGAAATATCTTTAATACACAAAAATGTTTATAGTCGATATCACTAATTGTAATGTGACACGTTTTTACAAAATTTATGTATATTTTTTTAAATATATTAAATATAAAATAACAAATTTAGGAGGATTCGCTTTGGAATGTTTTGTTAAAGCTATTCATAGGTTAGGTTAGATTATGTTAGGTTAGGTTAGGTTAGGTTAGGTTAGGTTTGGTGGCAGCCTGATGTATCAGGCTCACTTAGACTATTCAGTCCATTGTGATACCACATTGATGAACTTCTCTGTTATGACTGAGTGCTGCCCGATTCCATGTTAAGCTCAATGACAAGGGACCTCCTTCTTATAGCCGAGTCCTAACGGCATTCCATATTGCAGTGCAACCACTTAGAGAAACTGTGAAACCCTCAGAAATGTCACCAGCATTACTATTCATGTTTTGGAGAATATAAACTAAACATTGAAGATAGATCTCGTTGATATGTGACAGTGCATTTTGGATTCTTTACACTTTCTCTTATTTCTTGAGACATTTTTCTTCCAACGTTTCTTTAGTGAAGTAATGCTGAAATACTGTCCACTCCAGCCAGTATTGCCGGTAATGGGGATTTTCTCCCAAATTGGGGATATTTTTGCATTAATGGGGACGACAATTTTGAGTTGGGGATTAGATGGGGAATGTCCATAAATTTGGGAATTTTTGTGAGGATTTTTTTTAAAGCGGTTCAGTATAATTAATCAGGTTACATTTAAAGCATTTGGACTAGAAATGAACACAGGATTTTATTTTATAAATTTACTCCGCTCGGTTGATACATTTTTGACGCAATTGTGGAATTATTTCTTGAGCACTCGGGCTAAAGATTGCCATCTCATCAGATGTTGGGGATTGTTCACCTTAATATTTATCTACCATCCAGTTTTATTACTTGAGTATTTAGAAGTACATTTTCGTTCATAAATATATGGTGACTGAACTCCCACTTTCATTTCTCGAACATTTGGAATATGGTTAAGGTGTGTTTCGAAATCTTGATCTGATGACAATAAATTTTAAATTTTTAAATTTTTACCGAAGAGCCTAATTCTTTATTTTTTTTTATAAAAGCTTGTCAAAAACGTATTGGGGAATTTTCATTTAATGTGGGGATTTTTGGGGCAAAAGCGTCCTAATTTGGGCATAAGGCCGGGAAAATACTGGCAACACTGGTTCCACACCCTCAAAAAAAAAAAAAAAAAACGCTTCTCTTACATATGTTCCAAACATATTTTGCAGGAAGCACATATATTATTGGATATTGCCGAAACATTATTATGTTTGTTTTATGTGAACATATTATATGTTTGGAAGCATTTTGAGACCAAAAATATTATATGCTTGGGAGAATTTTCTCCCCAAGAAGATTGTGTTCATTCCCGCACATAATTTTCACTTCCACGAAATTTTTAGTTCTTGGCACCTTTTTCTGTAATATAAATAATTTTGAAGAAATTATTCAATTTTATATATTTTTTTTAAATTTTACCTCTCGCCTGGATGGAGAATCGAACCGGGAACCATGCAATTTGTAAGCCAACACACTACCACTGGGCTACGTAGCTGTTATAGTCACCAATAGACAATTATCGTTATAAGTTACATTTAATAGCATAGTTTGCAGCGCCCATGAGCCCATGCAAACATAACATTATTTTACAGAAACATACATTTGTTGGCCACTTGGAGCAGTGGTTAGCATACGTTCCGATTTCTTTTAGCGAACTACGAAAAAAATTGTGCCCATAAAGCCAAATTATTAAACAAAACACATGTCCACACATACATAAAATGCTGCTCTCAAGACGAAAACACACGCTGTTTTTTTCTTCAAATGTCTATTCTCTTGGTTCCGAATGTCTATTCCCTTTACTCCGAATACTCATTCTAATATTCAAATAAAATAATATTTAGACTTAAGCATATCAAATTTTTGACCTTATCATAAAACAGTTTTCCGAAACAACAGAAATTGCTCTCTTTTCATTCTATCGCTGTGTTATGTTGATATCTTTCGTCAACCCTCCCGGTTTCCATCTCCATTTCTTTCTCTATACTCTCTCTCTCTCTCTCTCTCTGTCGCTCTCTGAATAAAATATCGCATTTGACGCATATCTTTAATACAATTCTTATAACTTCAACCTTTCCTAGAGGATGGTCTATCGCCAGAGTTATTCCTATTCCTAAAGTTAAATGCCCGAAGGATAATTCAGATTACCGACCAATAAGTATACTACCAGCCTTGTCGAAAGTTCTTGAGGTCTTGGTAAATGAACAAATTTCAGACTACTTCGCACAAAAGGCTTTTCTGAACGGCAACCAATCTGGGTTCAGGAAGGGCCACAGTACGACCACGATGATGGTGAATACCGTTGATAGTATAAGGAAGAATATGGATGAAGGGAGACGTGTTGCATTGATTAGCTTAGATTTTAGTAGAGCTTTCGACTCAATTAGTCATGAGGTGCTACTGAACAAGTTGTTTTCGAGGTATAAGTTTTCTTTCGGAGCATGTCGGCTGATTGAATCCTTTCTTACTGGGAGAACTCAATATATTTGGAACAATAATAGTTCTTCTTCTACACGAAGAGTACATAGAGGAGTTCCGCAGGGTTCCATTCTTGGTCCTCTGCTATTTTCTATATACATGAATGATATTTTTGAAAATATTCACTTTATGGAACCTCACCTGTATGCAGACGATCTGCAGTTGATTGCAAATGATAGAACAGCTCCAGGGTTTAATTTCAATGGTAACGTTAATACCGAATTGGATATAATAGGACGATGGTGCAACCGAAATTTTATAACGTTGAACTCTGCGAAGTCGAAATGTATAACATTTAACACCGGCCGGGATAGGCAAATAAATTTCACTGTCAACAGCATTGTCATCCAGAATGTTACCTCTATTAAGGTCTTGGGATTTGTAATTGACGAGAAACTTAACTTTGACCAACATATTGGCATGGTTACGGCAAAAGTCACGTTTCTACTGCGTAAGGTATATAATGGGAGCCACCGTGGTGCAATGGTTAGCATGCCCGCCTTGCATACACAAGGTCGTGGGTTCGATTCCTGTTACGACCGAACACCAAGAAATTTTTCAGCGGTGGATTATCCCACCTCAGTAATGCTGGTGACATTTCTGAGGGTTTCAAAGCTTCTCTAAGTGGTTTCACTGGAATGTGGAACGCCGTTCGGACTCGGCTATAAAAAGGAGGTCCCTTGTCATTGAGCTTAACATGGAATCGGGCAGCACTCAGTGATGAGAGAGAAGTTCACCACTGTGGTATCACAATTGACTGAATAGTCTAAGTGAGCCTGATACATCGGGCTGCCACATAACCTAACCTAACCTAAGGTATATAATACAGGTGCTTTTCTTCCTTTGAGCGTAATGAAACATATTGCTAAGTCACTCTTGTTGTCGCATATAACATATGGTATTGAAGTATACTCGGGTACGAATTTGACTAATCTTACTCGACTAAGAACTTGTATGAATCGCATCGTTAGATATGTCTATAATCTAGGGATTTTTACACATATTTCGCCATTTTTAATTGAGTTTTTGGGTAATACATTTGAGAATTTCATTGATCTTAGGACAATACTGCTTTTTTATAGAATAATGAAGTTTAGAAGACCTCAGTACTTAGTGTCCTATTTTGAATTCGGCACGCTCTTTGATTGTTCCATCATTTCGCACTCTAGCTATGCAACGAATCTGGAACAACCGTATAAATTATGAACACAGAGAGTTTTCGTGGTCATGTAGTAAATTCAAAGAACTTATAAACTCTTATCTCTAGCCCTATTTCTGAATCTCGCGTGCTAATCATTATTTAATAATACTTTAATATCATGTTCGTGTTCATATTTAAGTTTATTTAAAAATATATGTATATATATTTAAGACATAAAATGTAATTAAATAGAATTTGAATTATATTTTAATAGAAATTAGGATATTTGTAAGTCTCATGTTTTGTATGCTATGTAATCAATTTGGCCGAATGAGGCTTCTGGATTATGAAAGTAAATAAATAAATGAAATGAAATGAAATGAAATGAAAATATCACAACATATATATGTTTGTTCGAAATTTGTAAATTTATATATGTTTACATTCACACATATTATTTTTATAAAACATTCAGGCCCAAACACAATATATTCTAACATATTAACATATGTGTCCCAATCATTTAGAGTTAGTTTAGGAACATTACATGTTTGCACTTAAATATATTGTGTTTAAAAATTGTGCCCGAAACACATTTTTTTATATCGGAACATATGAAAAACATATTTTTCTAACAGTGCAGCATTCAATTTCAGGATTATAGTCTGTCGAAGTAAAAAAGTTAGTCTCAAAGAGAGATAACAATTTCTTTAACTGAGGTCCCATAAAATCCGTCATCAATTATTCCTTGAGGTTAGAATACAAACCATACACATTTTCATAATTATCATGGAAACGATAATTAACGCCGCAATAAATTTGAAATATTCAAATTACGCTTACTAAACTAAATGGAATCATAGCTGTTTATCGTTGGTACACAATATTCATTTTCTGAATAATACATCTCTTTAGAGTGATAACTTCCCATGAAATTGAAAAAGTGGCAGAAATTATTGGAAAAGTGACAGACCCAAAAAAAAAGTGGCAAATTTGTCACTAAAGTGATACAACGGTAATGTTGGCTTGGGGTCGATTTTCGAGAAAAATTAAGAGAATATGAAATAGAAGAGCTTTATTTCAAAACCTAATTAACTAAATTAAAGTAATAATAATATTTACTTAAATTTATTGCAAAAAAAAAAAATTATTTGTTTGCATTTAAATTTTATTATTTTTTTCCAAGTTTTTCCAAGTTTAAATATGTCTCAAACATTTTATGAAACGTCGGTATAAAATTCAATGACCGACATTAGCTCGTTATGAATTAACGCAAAAGAAAATTTTCGTATGATTCCTAAGAATGGTAAGAATGAACTATAGTATAGTTAAAATTGGCATGATTTGTGGTACCATGGTATAGTGATTTTTTTTAGATTTTTTTAAAGATGCTATTATAATTAATAGAGAAATATTTGCGTTTCAAGATAATGGGTGGGAATCGGTAAAAATGTTCTTTAATGATCTTGGTTAAAGTGATTAAATTTTTTTCCCAAGCACATCTCGTATTAACATTATTTTCACATCCCATGAGGTCTATCTGTAAATCAAAATAATTATGTGTTGTGCCTCATTGGATATTTCAAAAGTGCAAATGGTGGCAATGCCATTGAATGTGTGTTCAAAAGAAATGTAGAGCAGCCGCATTATTCCAACAACCTTTCAGAATCGGACCAAATAACCTGACAACGCTTTTCCCTACTGAAAAAAAAAAAACAAAAAATCCCTCCTCACACCTATCTTCACAATGTGTCTCTGTGTGTAGTGGGTGTTGTCATGCGGCATATTTTCGATGTCGTATCAGCGTGTGTACGTGATGTGGCAAACCACAAATTTCCTTTAATTATTATATAATGAGCATGGCAATGATACTTCGACAACAACGACTCAGCATCCCGCATTGAATGAAATTGAATTTATATTTCATTTTCGTATTCGTGCTTGTCTGTTGTCTTTATTCTCTTTATTCTCTTTTTTTTTTATTGGCTCCTTCACATTAAAACAAGCCGCATGAATAGTGCAGTAAGTTTCAGAGAAAATTACGCAAGTTTAAAAGATAAAGGGCGTATGGCTCCATTCATTAAAAAAAAAGTCACACTTAAGCATGAATGTTAATGCCGAAGCCTGTATTTGACAGGATTCATGTTACTTTTCATCAGGCGTCACGAAACTCAAATATCCCGTTGTTTCATATTTAACTTCAATTTTTCTTCATTCTGTAAAATGATGTTAAAAGGTGTCCTTGAAGTTGACATGAGTGTGCTGTGAAAAGCTTCAAGGAAATGCCAAGGGCATCTTATGCAAGTGCATTTATGTTCATACAAAAATTTCCCATTTGCTTCTTATTTCCATTTTAATTTCTTTATTTAAAATTAGTGGAAATTGTGTTGAGTTCCTTCGGGCCGAATCTCATGCTACATGGAATTTAAGCCTTCATTCGTGCTATAAAAAAATCGCCAATAATTGAAGAGCATGCCAAAAAGTTTGAAATTGAAGAGAAGCATCTCAGTAATTCTGGTGACTTTACTGAGTGTTTCAAACCTTCTCTAAGTGATTTCACTGCAATGTGGAACGCCGTTTGGATTCTATTATAAAATATAGGTCCTTTCTCATGGAGCTAAACGTAGAATCGGTCAGCACTCCGTGATAAGAAAAAAGTTCAACAGTGTGGTCTGCACACTGTTATAAAAATATGTTTTTCATATGTTCCGATATAAACAAAATGTGTCGGGCACAATTTGTAAACACAATATATTTAAGTGCAAACATGTAATGTTCCTAAAGTAACACTAAATGTTTGGGACACATATGTTAATATGTTAGAATATATTATGTTTGGGCATGAATGTTTCATAAAAATAATATGTGTGAATGTAAACATATATAAATTTACAAATTTCGAGTAAACGTATATATGATGTTATATTTTATTCAGAGAGCGACAGAGAGAGAGTATAGAGAAAGAAATAGAGATGGAAACCGGGAGGGTTGACCAAAGATATCAACATAAGACAGCGAGAGAATTAAAAGAGAGCAATTTCTGTTAAACCGCTTGTATGTTGTTTCGGAAAATTGTTTTATGATAAGGACAAAAATTTGATATGCTTAAATCTAAATATTATTAATTTGAATATTAAAATTAGTATTCGGAGTAAAGAGAATAGACGTTCGGAACCAAGAGAATAGACATTTAAAAAAATCATGTGTTTTCGCCTTTTCGCATTATGGGCACAATTTTTTTCTTGGTTCGTTAAAAGAAATCGGAACGTACGAGGAGTACGTCAAAATATTCAGGCAAAGGAAATTAAAAAAAAAAAAAAAAAAAAAAAACAAGTATATACGGCCGTAAGTTCGGCCAGGCCGAAGCTTATGTACCCTCCACCATGGATTGCGTAGAAACTTCTACTAAAGACTGTCATCCACAATCGAATTACTTGGGTTGCGGTAACACTTGCCGATGGCAAGGTATCTTAAAGCTTCCTAACACCGTAATATATACCACATAGTCTATACGTTGTATATATTAAGCTAAAAAAGGCCGATTAAATATGTATATAATTAAGTTTAAAGTTTAAAAATAAATATAAAATTTTGGTAGATTATTTTTGGCTCGAGTGGCAACCATGATCATGAACCGATATGGACCAATTTTTGTGTGATTGGTGATCGGCTATATATAACTATAGACCCATACGGACCAATTTTGGCATGGTTATTAGCGGCGTTATACTAACACCACGTTGCAAATTTCAACCGGATCGGATGAATTTTGCTCCACCAAAAGGCTCCGGAGATCAAATCTGGGGAACGGTTTATATGGGGGCTATATATAATTATGGACCGATATGGACCAATTCTTTTGTTAGAGACCACATTCTAACACCATGTTCCAAATTTCAACCGGAACGGATGAATTTTGCTCCTCCAAGAGGCTCCAGAGGACAAATCTGGGGATCGATTTATGTTATATGGGGGCTATATATAATTATGGACCGATATGGACCAATTCTTGCATGGTTGTTAGAGACCATATACTAACACCACGTACCAAATTTCTATCGGAACGGATGACTTTTGCTCCTCTAAGAGCCTCCGGAGGTCAAATCTGGTGATTGGTTTATATGGGGGCTATATATAATTATGGGCCGATGTGGACCAACGGTCATTAGAGAACATATACCAACACCATGTACCAAATTTCAGCCGGATCGGATGAAATTTGCTTCTTTTAGAGGCTCCGCAACCTAAGTCGGGGGTTCGCTTTATATGGGGGCTATATATAATTATGGACCGATGTGGACCAATTTTTGCATGGTTGTTAGAGACCATGTACTAACATCATGTACCAGATTTCAGCCCGATCGGATGAAATTTGGTTCTCTTAGAGGCTCCGCAAGCCAAATCGGGCGATCGGTTTATATGGGGGCTATATGTAATTATGGACCGATATGGACCAATTTCTGCATGGTTGTTAGAGACCATATACTAACACCATGTACCAAATTTCTCTCTCTTAGAGCAATCGCAAGCCAAATTTGGGGGTCCGTTTATATGGGGGCTATACGTAAAAGTGGACCGATATGGACCAATTTTTGCATGGTTGTTAGAGACCATATATAAACACCATGTACCAAATTTCAGCCGGATCGGATGAAATTTGCTTCTCTTAGAGCGCTCGCAAGCCAAATTTGGGGGTCCGTTTATATGGGGGCTATACGTAAAACTGGACCGATATGGCCCATTTGCAATACCATCCGACCTACATCAATAACAACTACTTGTGCCTAGTCTCAAGTCGATAGCTTGTTTCGTTCGGAAGTTAGCGTGATTTCAACAGACGGATGGACGGACGGAGGGACGGACATGCTCAGATCGACTCAGAATTTCACCACGACCCAGAATATATATACTTTATGGGGTCTTAGAGCAATATTTCGATGTGTTACAAACGAAATGACAAAGTTAATATACCCCCATCCTATGGTGGAGGGTATAAAAAACGGTGGAAAATATACAAAAATTACAAAGGGATCTTCATAAAAAATGAATGAAAGGCAAAACATCATTTTAGAGCGATCATGCATACCGGCCTTAAAGGTAAAAATGAAATTAAGTACAAAACACGATAAGTTTTAAATGCATTTAAAATTGTGTTAAATGCTAGTAAAAAAATGTTCACGCCTAAATAAATTTATGTGTATATTATAAAATAAAATTATTTATGTATGTTTATACTCGACTCCACGTTCTTCTTTTGTTAGAGTTTTTGAATCCCTTCCAAAATTCCAAACTTTTATACCAAAAACAGTTTTTTGTTACAAAATTGTTATTTTTGCAATAAAAAATAATATTTTATCCAAAAGCTCAGTCCATTTCGTTTATATCAAGCACTGTTCTTTTCTGACTGTAAATCTTTAATAACCCACATTTCGAAGTTTCATTATAAAAATTCAATATAGTATAAATATAAATGTGTAAATTAAATCAAAATGGTTCGGTCGGAGCAGGGATTGAACCCACGATCCTTTGCATACCAGGCAGACATGCTAACCACTGCTCCACGTAGCCAACAAATGTATGTTTATGTTAAATAATGTTATGTTTGCATGGGCTCGTGCGCGCTGCAAACTATGCTATATAAATGTAACTTATAATGATAATTGTCTACTGGTGACTATAACAGCTACGTACCCAGTGGATAGTGTATTGGCTGACAAATTACATGGTTCCCGGTTCGATTCTCCGTCCAGGCGAAAGGTAAAATTTATAAAATTGAATAATTTCTTCAAAATTATTTGTATTACAGAAAAAGGTGCCAAGAACTAAAAAATTTCGTGGAAGTGAAAATTATGTGTGGGAATGAGCACAATCTTCTTTGGGGAAAATTCTTCCAAGCATATAATATTTTTGGACTCAAAATGCTTCCAAACATATAATATGTTCACATAAAACAAACATATTAATGTTTCGGCAGTATCCAATAATATATGTGCTTCCTGCAAAATATGTTTGGAACATATGTTAGAGAAGCGATTTTTTTTGAGGATGCATAGTCTAATGCCGATTTTGATTGGGAAACAAGGTGCAACATTCTCGAAATCGATTGCAACATATGAAGGACACTATCATAGATTTTGAATCATGTATCCGTTAGAATATTATGAATTAATAATAACTTGAAATGACGTTATCAGTTGGGTGAAAATACAATATGGGCAAAAGTAGTTTCGTTTTTTGCGAAACGAAAACGCCTAACCTAACCTAATCTAGTGGTCCTTACAAGAACTACTTATAAATCTTCATGATTCCAATTTATACTTAAACATATTACCAACGAACCACTGTTAATTTTGAAAATTATAAATTTCTTCCATTATTATTATTATTTTATTTTTGTGCTTGTAAGTTGCCTTTGTTTCCGATATTCTTTATATAATGTCGAAAAAAATATAAAAAAAAAAAATAAAAGAAAAGAAAAGAAAATATCAACATCGAATAACACTGATGGAATTTCTATCCGTTGCAGCTGGCGATGACAGAGTCATTGTCTACAGTTGCGCCATTTCTTTATTCCTGTGTGCTATTGTGTTCTCCACTCAAAATTGGGTGTCAATATTGCTGTTGCTGTACCAATATTTTAGACAAAAGTTTACCAATAATGATGTTATTATTTTTTTTCCTTGTCAACATTCCCATCAACTTTAAGTACAACATCAATAGTTGTTTTCTGCCAGCTGCCGTTTTCCGAGAATATTTAGTTCATATTGAATATTTTAATATTTAAATGGTTTTTTAAGAGATTGAAATATTCTGGATAATGTGGTTTTAGGCTATAATCAATGAATAGGCATAGGCTTTAAAACAAATGAAACATTTTATAGAAAAACAAATCGTATAGAAATAATATAAATCATAAAATCAGTTTCCATCACCACTTCGGATTTGTTGGTTTGGCAACAAAATGTAATAGGACAAATGACATTATACTGAGTATTCATAATCAGAAATACTAAACGCAGTTACATCGAAAACATTTTATTAAAATGGATTATGAAAATAAACATACGCATATATTTTTACATCTACTTATCAGGGTGATTCGAAAAGTTTTTAATACAATACAAATACATAATACAAATATTATGTAGAGTTGCAAAACCAATTAGTTTGAAACAGAAAAAGTTATATATTTTCATTCTCTGGAATAATATGCTGCAAGTGAGGAAAATGAAAAGGAATATTCCACAGTAAGTGAGTCCGATTTAATATTTCCCAACAGAGAAATTCTCCATATTATTCTTAATATATTTATACCCTGCGCCACACTGTGGAACAGGGTATTATAAGTTAGTGCATATGTTTGTAACACCCAGAAGGAGACGAGATAGAAACATGGTGTCTTTGGCAATAATGCTCAGGGTGGGTCCCTGAGTCGATATAACCATGTCCGTCTGTCCGTCCGTCCGTCCGTCTGTCTGTGAAAACATTTTTGCGATCAAAGTCTAGGTCGCAATTTAGGTCCAACTGCCTTCAAATTTGGCACATGTTCCTAATTTGGGTCAGAATAGAACCCTGTTGATTTTGGAAGAAATCGGTTCAGATTTAGATATAGCTCCCATACATACCTTTCGCCCGATATGCACTAATATGGACTCAGCAGCCAGAGCTTTATACTGATTTGCTTGAAATTTTGTACAAACATAACACTTAGTCGTATAGTCAAGTGTGCAAAATTTGATTGAAATCGCTTCAGATTTAGATATAGCTCCCATATATATCTTTCGCCCGATATGGACTTATATGGCCCCAGAAGCCAGATTTTTGGCCGAATTTGGTTGAAATTTTGCACTAGGAGTACAATTAGTAGTATAGTCAAGTGTGCAAAATTTGGTTGAAATCGATTCATATTTAGATATAGCTCCCATATATATCTTTCGCCCGATATACCCTTATATGGACCCAGAAGCCAGAGTTTTATCCCGATTAGCTTGAAATTTTGCACAAGGAGTACAATTGGTAGTATAGTCATGTGTGTCAACTTTGATTGAAATCGGTTCAGATTTAGATATAGCTTCCATATATATTTTTCGCCCGATATGGACTTATATGGCCCCAGAAGCCAGAGTTTTGGCCCAATTTGGTTGAAATTTTGAACTAGGAGTACAATTAGTAATATAGTCATGTGTGCCAAATTTGATTGAAATCGGTTCAGATTTAGATATAGCTCCCATATATATGTTTTTCTGATCTCGACAAAAATGGTCAAAATACCAACATTTTCCTTGTTAAATCGCCACTGCTTAGTCGAAAAATTGTAAAAATGAATCTACTTTTCCCAAACTTCTAATACATATATATCGAGCGATAAATCATAAATAAACTTTTGCGAAGTTTTCTTAAAATTGCTCAGATTTAAATGTTTCCCATATTTTTTTACGAAAATTGTGTTCCACCCTAGTGCATTAGCCAACTTAAATTTTGAGTCTATAGATTTTGTAAAAGTCTATCAAATTCTGTCCAAATCGTGTGATATTTAAATGTATGTATTTGGGACAAACCTTTATATATAGCACTCAACACATTTGACGGATGTGATATGGTATCGAAAATTTAGATCTTCAAAGTGGTGCAGGGTATAATATAGTCGGCCCCGCCCGACTTTAGACTTTCCTTACTTGTTTTTTTATGAAAGTCTGGTATCGAAGAAAACAATTTACTTAAAAATAAATTACTTTACATTTTATTATTATATTTGAGCTCTTTTGAACAATAACACTGAAGAGATTTGATTAATTGGGTTGCTATGCATATTTCATCACCGACAAAGGTGAATTTCCAAAGTCTAGAATATAGATTTGGCGGGGGCTAGTCTTATAAGCTAACTGCAATTGGAGAAAGTATACAAGAATAGTTCTTCCAAATCAGAACCATTTCGAAGTCCTCTGTGCATTATCTTTTCCTATACTTTAGGAAATACTATTTGCATATCTTATACAGCTTTTCGGTTGAGAAATGTTAAAAAGTAACTCAAAAATTGTCAATTGCAATAAGAGGTGGCATACGAATTTTCAAACAGGGACGAAAAAAGTAGCTCCCTTTTTATAAAAGATATATACGTACATAGGAATTGAATTAAATTTAGACGTTTTTCAAAAAAAAAAAAAAAAAAAAAAAAAAAAAAAAAAAAAAAAAAAAAAAAACAGTGAAAACAAATCCTTAACAGTTCATAAGAGAACATACACAAGAGAACGTCACAATTTTCCGCTTGATATCAAAATATACGAATTGCATTAAAATATGAATTAATTACAAAGTGCCAAAAAATTAAAAAAGTATGGCAATGTTGGCAAAAATGTTAAAGCTTAAAAAGTGGCACCGGTAACACGTATATTATATAAGAAAACAAGTAAGTAAAGTCTAAAGTCGGGTGGAGCCGACTATATTATACCCTTCACCACTATGTGGGTTACCAACTCAACTACATCAAATTTGCTGGGAGCTATATAAAGGTTAGCATTTCCAGATACAAATACTTTTAATGGAGACAATTTTTTGTACTTTTACAAAAACTCTAGAATTAAAATTTAAATCGGCTAACGCCCTGGAATGAAACACAATGTTAATAAAAAAAATTGGAAATATCAAGCGAGAGAAATTTTAATGCAATTGTACAAAAAAGCATTTATGATTTATCCGGCGATACATATGTATTCGAGATGAGGACAATTTTAGTAATATTTACAATTTTTGGTACTCATCAGTGGCGATTTTACAAGGATATTGGTTAGATCTTGCCAAGATATATAGTCAAGTGTGGGTTGTGATGTATTATTTGGACAAGTGGGGCGACTTGGAGCCTTATTTAAAACTCAACCGTTCTGTGGAAAGTCTGGCATTATATTGTACAGGATATGACTAAGATATGGGAAATCATCACAGATTTTTGTGTAAAGTGTGGAAATTTGGCCATATTTGTTTAAACCAGGAGAACGAATATATGGAGGCTTTATCTAATTCTGAACCAAATTAGTTCAAACTTGACACACTTAAATATATTAAATATATTCTCCGTAGAAACTATGCAGTCAATTGGAGGAAAATCCTATTGAAAATGGGTCTAAAATATGAAATAGTCTACCATATTTTCCCAACTCTGGTGTACATATTTATGGGAGCTATATATAACCTGAACCGATTTCGACTAAATTTGACATTCATAGTTAGAATAATAATTCTGGTATCTCTGCAAAATTTCACGTAAATGGGAGTATAACTCTGGCCCCCGTGGTCATTTGAGTGTAAATCGGGCGAAAGATATATATGGGAGCTATATCTAAATATGAACCGATTTCAACCAAATCTGGCACACTTACCGATACTGCTAAACGTACTCCTTGTGCAAAAGTTGAAGCAAGTCATGGCTTTTGAGGTGACATAAAATCCAAATCGGGCGAAAGATATATATGGGAGCTATATTTAAATCTGAATCGATTTCAACCAAATTTAGCACACATAGCTACAATGCTAAATCTACTCCCTGTGCAAAATGTCAACCAAATTGGGCCAAAACTCTGGCTTTTAGGACCATATTAGTCCATATCGGGCGAAAGATATATATGGGAGCTATATCTAAATCTGAACCGATTTCAATCAAATTTTGCACACTTGACTATACTACTAATTGTACTCCTAGTGCAAAATTTCAACCAAATTCGGCCAAAAATCTTGCTTCTGGGGCCATATAAGTCCATATCGGGCGAAAGATATATATGGGAGCTATATCTAAATCGGAACCGATTTCAATCAAATTTTGCACATTGACTATAGACTAAGTGTTATGTTTGTACAAAATATCAAGCAAATCGGTATAAAACTCTGGCTGCTGGGTCCATATTAGTGCATATCGGGCGAAATATATATATGGGAGCTATATCTAAATATGAACCGATTTGTTCCAAAATCAATAGGGTTCTATTCTGACCCAAATTAGGAACATGTGCCAAATTTGAAGGCGATTGGACTTAAAGTGCGACCTAGACTTTGATCACAAAAATGTGTTCACAGACAGACGAACGGACGGACGGACAGACGGACATGGTTATATCGATTCAGGGACCCACCCAGAGCATTATTGCCAAAGACATCATGTGTCTTACTCGTCTCCTTCTGGGTATTACAAACAGATGCACTAACTTATAATACCCTGTTCCACAGTGTGGCGCAGGGTATAAAAAGCATATATGCACGATAAGCAAATTCTTTCTTCGTATTTTTGGCAAGAAACAGGTTCCGTCTAAGAAAATCGTTTATAAGAAAAATAAAAAAAAAAACAAATAATAGCACAAATTTATTCACTTCAATATGGCCGAGCCTTATCGTGCTGCAAAACCATATTGTAACGCCTTTCCAAATTTGAGAAATATCGGCTATTACATGAAGGTATTGTAAAGAGTTTATTTATAATTTGGTGACACATATATATGGAAGATATATCTAATCTGATCCGTTATGAATAGATTCTTTGTTACATCGGTTAATAGGTGAGAGAAATATGACCATAGGTCTTATATTTTACCATAAGATCGATAATGTTCCCATATTCATGCAAATCTTGCGTGGATTAGAATTTATTAAAAATCATAAAAATAGTAATTCTTATTTAGTAAAATATCTCAGAATTTTAAAGGGTGATACGGTCAAAATTTGGTCAAGGGAAAACGCGAGTAAATCGGTGAAATCGTTTATTTAAAAAATCAAATTAAATTTCTTTTTCAAGTTCAATTAGTATAAAATTCAGGAAAAATATTCACTTACGCTTTCGCTTTTCCAAATCCGAATTGCCGGGCCTCACGCTTGACACCTGCCATAAGATTTTGTACAGCCTTGTCCACCTTCTTCGCCTCAGAAAGCCAGTTTGCCTTGAACTGCTGCTCGTCCTGAGCAGTTTTTTTGGTCTTCTTTAGGTTCCGCTTGACAATAGCCCAGTATTTCTCAATTGGGCGGAACTATGGCGTGTTGGGAGGGTTCTTGTCCTTGGGAACCACCTGCACGTTGTTGGCGGCGTACCACTCCATGGCCTTTTTACCGTAATGGCAAGATGCCAAATTTTGTGTTTCTTCAGGAAAGGCAGCAGACGTTTATTCAAACACTCTTTCACGTAAATTTCTTAGTTGACAGTCCCGGAAGCTATGAAAATGCTGCTTTTCAAGCCACAGGTACAGATGGCTTGCCAAACCAGATATTTCTTTGCGAACTTTGGCAGTTTTATGTGCTTGAAAATATCTGCTACCTTTCCCCTTAATTTTGCCGTATAAAACTCCTGTCCCGGAAGCTACTTGTAGTCGGCTTTGACGTAGGTTTCGTCGTCTATTACCACGCAGTCAAACTTCGTCAGCATCGTCGTGTACAGCCTCCGGGATCGCGCTTTGGCAGTCGTATTTTGTTTATCATCGCGATTTGGAGTCACTATCTTCTTGTAAGTCGATAGTCCGGCACGTTTTTTGGTTCGATGCACGGTTGTAGACGATACACCCAGCTTATTTGCGGCATCTCGGACAGAGAGGTTAGGGTTTCGCTTGAAATTACCGGCAACTCTGTTTGTCGTCTCAGCGGCTTCCGGTTTTCGATTTCCCCCCGATCCAGACTTCCTGGCTGTCGACAAACATTCCCCAAACACTTTAATTACATTTGTAACGGTTGATTTGGCAACTTTTAGCGACTTTGCCAGCTTTGCGTGCGAGTAGCTCGGATTTTCGCGATGCGCGAGCAAAATTTTGATACGCTGCTCTTCTTGCTTGGGCGGCATTTTGACAACTGAAGAGTGAATTCCAAAATCAAAATAGCAGCAACATTCTACACACACACACCTTCAAAATGAGGGGTGTTCAGGTTTATTTAAATGCAAAATTGAAAGAAATACGTCAAGTTTATATTGACCAAATTTTGACCGTATCACCCTTTATAACTCACATCCAAAACACTATTTGCAGATGCAGATGCAGATTCAACGACTGTTGAAATGGTTGACCGCCGTCTTATGACAAGCTCATGTAAAATTCATCGATTCTGCCCTAATTTTGCACCACTTCCGGATCCAAAAAGAACATTTTCGATACTTTTTGGCAGCGCTTTTTTGCTGGGAAATCAAATCGGCCTATATGCCACATTTTGGGTGTACTATACAAAAATCTGTATTTTATCTGCTAATACATCTGATTTTTAACTTAATGAAGATTGATTAATAAATAAGAGTAGCAGGGTTCTGGAAAATCGATGATTTTTTTGCAGGTATAGTTAGTATCATTGTGCCAACTTTGAATACGATTGGTAAATGAATAAGGCTTTAATAGCCAAATTTGGGGAAATCGGGCGATAAATATATGTGGTAGCTTTGTTGAAATCTGAACCAATTTCGATGTGATTTTGATCTTTAAAAGTTTGCTCAGAAGTTTGTCGTAATAGGTCGATACATATTTATGGGAATTATATCTAAATTTGATCAGATATTTTCCAAATTCAATAGCCTGTACTATATTCTGTACTAAATTTCATCAAAATCGGATAATAATTACAACCGGAACCCTGCCAACAGCAAATACATGGACAGAGGGATGGACGGACATCAATGGCTAGATCGACTCAGGAGGTGCTTATCAGTCGATCGGTATATATTTTATGGGGTTTAAATCAGGGATCCGGAGCGGAGCAAGACCTTTTGTTGCCGGAGCGGGAGCGGAGCGGGAGCGGCATTTCTAAAATCCGGAGCGGAGCGGGAGCGGAGCGGTTTCCAAATGAAAAACCGCTCCGCTCCCAATAAAATATTACTTGAATGAAATGTGTAACTTTGAAATTACACTGTGTAGGTAATTTCAAATTTAGCTAGTACTTAGCGTAGTGTGAGTAAACGTTTAAAATGTACGATATGTATTTTTGTACGTACGTACATTGGGGAAAACACAACGTGTTTTTTAGTAATTGTTTTCAAAAACGGCAAATGTCAAAATATATATCTAGTATGTGTTGTAAAAGTAACAACAGTACTTTCGATCAATTTCATCCCGTATTACTACAAATATGTTTGTAATGAACGTCAAACAAATGCAATTAAACGATCTTATTTATATTTAATTTTTTAGTTTTCTACACTGAAAAAAATATTGTCGTGAAGTCAAAGATTTCATGTCCTTAGAATAAGAATGCAAATTTGCTTAACACGGAAGACGCATTTCTCTAAAATAAAGTTTTTTTCTTGTCCAAAAGGCAATAAGCTTTTGAATGAAGTTGTAATGTCCTTATAATTAAGTGATTTTACTTAAATATGTGTATCATAACATAAAAGATAAAATTTTTGAGGTAAGGTCAACGTGACTTTAATAATTAAGAAAAATTCTTTAAAATTAATAAAATTGTCTTTAAATTTGTTTCCTTTTTGCATATTGCCTACAAAGCAACAAATCGTTAAAAAATAAGACATGTTTTTCAACACTTTATTTTAAAGACGCTTTTTACTTGAAACATAGCATAATTTCTACTGGAAGTCGAGTCTTAATATGGAAAAAAATAACTCGTTAACTCGTTTTTAAAGGATTTTGATAACAACTGACGAAAAAAATCTAAAAAAATGAAAAATTAACATTTGCTTCCTAGAAGCAAGTACATAACCCCCAAATTTAAAAGAGAATTACGTCTGTAAAGTATCGTTACTTGTATTATCCGCTTCTTTGGCTCGGAATTAATACCCAAACTGTTAAAGTAAAGACAAAATCTTTGGAACCGGGCATGCTTTTTTTCATTCACATTTGCTTTACTATTGTACTATATCCTAGCATTCTCTTTTTTCTGATATTAGTTCTCGAAAATTTAATTAAAATTATGGATAGTTTCAATTTTGGTTGAAAAATGTGCGCATATACATTTATTATACAATAAAGGGAAAAAAAGCGAAATTAGGTAACACTAGATCTGAGTAAGAATATTCGTAGGTATACCACGGACTGATGTCGATGGAGGTTGTTGCAAACATAAACATACACACACACATTACAAATATAACAAAACCTCTTCTCTACGTCTGTTGCAAAACAAAAAAAAAAACTTTCGGAGAATAGTTACTTCTACTCTGTGTATAGACTTTCAATTCCAATCAGCGTTGCCGTTTTGGTCCGATCGGACCAAAATTGGTCCAAAAGATTTCTAATTTTTAAATTTGGTCCGATGGTCAGACCAAACAGAATTTGGTCCATTTTGGTCCATTTTCATAAATTTGGTTTCTATCACATATTAAATAGTAGATGGTGCACCGCAAAGAATATTGGCGGGAGGCCAAATATTTCACATGCTTAAAATACGAATACGAATTTTGCTTAGAATAGAAGACGTATTTCTCTGAAAAAAAGTTTTTCCTTGTCTAAAAGTCTCTAAACTTTTCAATGAAGTCTGTTTGTCCTTATAGCTAAGTGATTCGACATAAAAATGTGTATCCTAACATGAATGCAAATTTCGTTTTAATGAAGTCAAAATGGATTTAATATTTCTGAAAAAATCTTCAAAATTAATAAAATATTTCAACACATTGTTTTAAAATCATTATACCCTAAACCACATAGTGGTTAGGGTATAATAAGTTTGATCTGCCAAAAAATGTGCCTACAAGAAATATTGATTTTAGACCCCATAAAATATATACCGATCGACTCAGAATCACCTCCTGAGTCCATCTAGCGCTTGGCGTCCGTCCGTCCATCCGTCCGTCTGTCCATGTATTTGTTGTTCACAGGATTTCGGTCGCAATTAGTAACCGATTTTGATGAAATTTGGTACAGGGAGTTTTTTTGGGCACAAGGACGAACGTTATTGAATTTGGAAGAAATCGGATCAAATTTAGATATAGCTCCCATGTATATGTATTGCCCGATTTCGACGAATGGGGTCACGTTGCACTTTTTTTACTAACCGATCGTCGTCAAATTTAGCACAAAATAATCTTCTGTATCACCCTTTAAGTCTGAAAATTTCATCGAAATCGGTTCAGATTTAGATATAGGTCCCATATATATGTATCGCCCGATTTTGTCAAATTAGGTCATAAAACCCTTATTTACCAACCGATCTTACTCAAAGTTGGCGAAATGTAATCTTCTATAGCACTAACTATATGTGCAAAAAATCATCGAAATCGGTTCAGATTTAGCTATAGCTCCCATATATGTACCGCCCGATTTTTCTAAATAAAATAAAACTCAATTGAACAAATAATACAATGTTTGTACTATAATTTTCTCGAAGAGGAGCGGAGCGGAGCGATTTTTTTTTTCTCGGAGCGGAGCGGTTTTTTTTTTCTCCGGAGCGGGAGCGGAGCGGAGCGAAAAAAATGGACCGCTCCGGATCCCTGGTTTAAATTCAATATTTCTGGTAGACACATTTGCTAGCAGATCAAAGTTATTATACCTGGATAACTTTGAGGTAGAGGTGTGCGCGTGACACGAATTTTTCGTGACACGCGTGATTCACGTGAGTCGTGAACAAAATTTGAAGTAACTCTCGTGCGTGAGAAATAAAATCGATTCGTGAGTGAGCGTGAATAAATTTTCTGCAAAATCACACGCTTACAAAAAAACTCAATATTTAATTCATATTTGTATGTAAACTGAAATTAATTTAGCTTTCGGACTATATTCTGTTTTTGAATTTTGTTACCTTTGCTGATTTCCGTTTGGAAAATGCCGTGAGTCTCGTGAATTTGTCGTGAATCACGTGAATTGTCGTGAATCGTGCGTGAGTGTGAGTCTTTAAAAGTAGTTCGTGCGTGAGTACTGGTTTTCTTTTCGTGAATGTGCGTGAGTGGGATTGACTATCACACATATCGTGCGTGGGCGTGCGTGAATAAACATTTTGCTTCGTGAATGTGTGTGAGTGTAAGTGAAATTTCAGTCACGCACACACTTCTACTTTGAGGTTTAGAGTATAAAAGGTCGAAAATTATTTTTTCAATTAGCGAGTCCTTTCCTCAACTCACCCTTATATTCGTCCAATGACATTCAAATAATCTCGGTGTTTATTTAAATTTCTCATTCATTCGAAAAGTTTTATGTAAATTTTGATAATATATTGTTGTTTTATTTAATTATGCTCGTGTTGTTGCTATAGCAATAGATTTTTTTTCTAATTTGATGAAGTCGCTTTGTGAATGCTATCTGATGCATAATTTTTCAATATTCGTTACATGGAAACTCATTCAAAATAAAATCATTTTGTTATAATTAAAATTTCAAATTGACTGAGCACAAAAATCAGATATGATAAACACCAAAGGAATAGCAAAGGAAAGAGAGTGAGATACAATTTATAGCATTTCTTTTTATGACCGAAAAAATAAACACATACGCATGCATACGCATTTATTTGGATATGTGTGAACGTGTGTGAGCGTGTGTGAGTGCGTGTATTCTATAACATATCATTGTACAATTTATTACAGAAATCAAAGAGACATACACATAACAAGACAAACGAAACAGCGGACGGACATATTGGCCTCGACCACATACGCATGCAATGATGCTAGCTAGGAAACATTGAGCTCAATGAGATGGGCTGTGTTTGGATGACAGATCCTTATCAGACATGGCCCGTTACCATAACATCTCATATTCATTCTGTCAATCGTTCCAGTTGCTTTTTTGTTTTTGGTGAGTGAGCTTATGTTGATGTATGCAGATATCTGTAGATGTGGCCCAAATGACATTGTTTTTTGAATAACAACAACTTGTCTCGCACTCTCTCTCTCTCCCTCTCTAGTTTACTCCGCTTTGCCAACTTTATTTGTGATGAATGGGGCCTGAATGGTTGGTATTGCTCAGTAACGGCCTCAAATGGCATCGAATGGAATTCTAAAAAAAAAAAAATACCGCACTACAGTCAAATTACTGGTACATCATTTCTTTATTGTAAAGACAATGATATCATGAAATCTGCCACCACGAACATGATGCCCAAACAAATTTTTAATGTATTTATTTCAGTTGAAACATGATGTTGCCCTACTACCAGCAACAATATATGCTTTGAGCTGTCAATTCTATGAAGAGAATTTATATAAGGCCATTTGACTTCTACTGGGGTTTCCATTTTTTTAATGGCTTCATTTTACATAGAGTTCTTATGTGGAACACAATGATATAACAATATTTTGTGTTTTTTTATGTTCATATTTAAGGTCGTGCTTGTGAACATTTGTAGAAACCAATTAAAATTTAATCAGAAATACATTCCGACATTTTTATATTAAAATTAACTACCATGAAATGGGTTATGTCATGGACTGATCTAGGTGGCTCAAAAACCATATAATATCGACCTATTTGCAACTTTATTCTTTCAGGAAACCTTTAGACCCCACATTCAAAGTTGTGGGTAGGTCACAATTCAATATTTCACATAGGAGTCCAGGTGTTATATCAGTAATGTATTTCTATTTATTTGTAATAATTCTTCAACTGTTGAAAGAATAAGTTTGGGTCCTTAACACGGTTGACAAAGTAGGTAGAATTTTACCAAAAATTGTAGATTTTTTATTGTTTAGTAAAATTCTTGATGTTTTTGGCAGATTTTGCAAAATCTTCCTCTCAAACTAAGAAATACCTTACTTATATGTATGCAGAGATACATTTTTGACAAAATTCTGTATTGAGATAAATTTTTGAAAAAAAATTTCTACATAAATAAAATTTTGACAAAATTTGACTAAACTACAAGAGCAACTTAACCAACAGGGGAAAAGTATATGTGTCAAATTTATTTGGGCAAAGCCCTATAGACTGCAAGATGGTTGGATGGACAGTCATTTCGGAATTACCACATTCCTCATCAGCATCTTATAGATGCAGCAACCAAGTATTAGATTAAATTCGGGTAATTCACAAAACCCAATGTAAATTACACTCGAACCTCCCGTAAAAAGGTTTTCGATAGTCGCTCGAAATAAATCCAGCCAACTGCACTCAAATCGATGATTTGACTTTGGCAAAGAAAAAGTGAATATTTTTACAAAATTTATTATAGGCAAAGCCGTCTAGCGAAAACTTTTTTTTGGAGGTTCGAGTGTAATTGGTTTAGTGAATTACCCGAATTTATTCTGATAATAGGTTGATAGTTTTGCTACAAGCTGTCCATCCAACCATCTTGCAGTCTAATGGGCTTTGCCCAAATAAATTTGACAAATATACTTTTCCTCTGTTGGTTAAGCTAGTTTAGTCAACGCAATGGTTTTAAGCTGAGATGAAAACAACAAATATGAAATAAAATTTTGACAAAACTTTTTAACTTCTGTTTTGAGAATCTACATAAATAAAACTTTGACAAAATTTGACTAAACTCCCTACGAGAAATTGGTGCAAATTACCTCTGAAGGACATATCATAGGACTGGTACCGGTGCTCCAGTTACGAAATACGATTATCGGAATAACCTATTGTTCAACATAGTTCAAAAGATTTTCACTTCTGATGCGATTTGTGTCAACAAGGAAACAGATTCCCAATAGTTTGTCGGAGACTGGTTCATGAGTACCTGTCTTTGAGAAGCTCCTAGTAAATTGCCCCAGGACGTGTCTTTTGTAATGAGTCCAAGACGTGTCCTAAAGTGTAAATTTACCCCGTCAATGACAAACCCACGTTAAAGTGACCGGTCCTTTCCATATGTTTTGTCTAGAACTGGGACAGGCCCATACCATTTCCCATAGGGCTACAAGAGCAGCTTAACCATATTTTTGTATATATGAAATATTATTTTTCATTATTATAATTACTATTTTTCTTATTTATTTATTTTTTTTTTCCTTACTAATTCGAAAGATTTTGTTTACTATATACTTGTTTAATTATATGAGATGAATAGTTTGCCAACAAGCCTCTATCATGCCTCTTGGCGCTGAGGCGCGTATATAGCATAGTATACATTCTTCTATTGTTACATTATTATTATCAAAAAAAAAAAAAAAACAGGGGAAAGGGGGCAAAGTCCTATAGACTGCAAGATGGTTGGATGCTTTTAAGCTGAGATGAAAACAACAAATATGAAATAAAAGTTTAACAAAACCTTCAATAGAAATAAAATTTTATACCCTGCCCCATAGTGGGTAATAGGGTATTATGAGTTACTAAATAGTTCAGATTTAGATATAACTCCCATATACATATTTCGCTCAGTATGTACTTATTGTTGGCGGAATATAGTCCACGCTAGCAATTTTCGCTGGATTTTGAATAAAGCACGACAAGTGTTTCCTTCAATGGTTTATTTCACAAATCGCACTTATATCAAAATTCCTAAAAGGATTTTAATTATTACATTTTTCTACATATGTTTCGGTTTAATATTTAAATCTAGTTACATACTTTTTAGTGCAAAAATTACTAGAAAATTCTTAGTAAAAGGCAAATTCTGGAATCGCGCAATGAAGCGATATTATCAGCAATATTGAACACTTAAAATGGCGCAATTAGAAAACTATTGACAAGCCTTTTCTTCGTTAAAATTAATTGACATTTAAATATATAATTAAAAAATTAGGGATGCAAATATAGATTATATATTCGTTGATTTTGAATGTGTCGGTAACACTTATATTGTCCCAGAAGCCAGTATATCTATTCCCTATCCCCAGGATAGCACCCGCATATATCTTTTGCCCGATTTACACTTATATTACCAGAGTGGCCAAAATTTGTGGAATCAATAAAATTTGTAATTATATATTTGTGAAAATTCAAGCAAAATGTTAATTGAAAATATTTGATAAATTTTTTTTGTATTTTTTTGTCATATCCTACACACGTCAATTACATACATTCCACAGAATCTGTAAAGATTAAGTTTAGTCTCCTACTTCTGAAAATATCGCGAAATTTGGCAAATATTTAAAAAAAAACCCCATAGTTCACTTCGTATTATAGCAAGATCCTGCTCATTTCTTTGTAAAATCGCCACTGCAAAGTGGAAAACATTATACAAATAACTCAAGTTAATAAGTATCTCCGGACACACTATAAATGGACTTTTGCAAAACTGCATAAAACAATTTTGTCCCAGGACATTATCGGGTTTACATTGTACAAGCCTTAAAGCAAAAAAAAAAAAACAAGTATATACGGCCGTAAGTTCGGCCAGGCCGAATCTTATGTACCCTCCACCATGGATTGCGTAGAAACTTCTACGAAAGACTGTCATCCACAATCGAATTAATTGGGTTGTGGTATCTTCAAACTTCTTAACATCGTTTTCTAAATTGTGAGTTAGTCCATACGTGGTATATATTGGACAAAAAAAAAGGTATGTATAGGTAAGTCTACAAATAATTACAAATCGATATGGACTTTTGCACGGTACGTAGAGAGCCATAATTGAAATATGGGGTCGCTTATATGTGGGCTATATACAATTATGAACTTGATATAGACCAATTTTTGTGTGACTGGGGTTCTATTTATATGAGGGCTATATATAACTATAGACCGATATGGACCTAGTTAGGCATGGTTGTTAACGGCCATATACTAGCACAATGTACCACATTTAAACTGAATCGGCTGAAATTTGCTCCTCCAAGTGGCTCCAAAACCAAATCTCGGGATCGGTTTATATGGCATGCCCGCCTTGCATACACAAGGTCGTGGGTTCGATTCCTGCTTCGACCGAACACCAAAAAGTTTTTCAGCGGTGGATTATCCCACCTCAGTAATGCTGGTGACATTTCTGAGGGTTTCAAAGCTTCTCTAAGTGGTTTCAATGCAATGTGGAACGCAGTTCGAACTCGGCTATAAAAAGGAAGTCCCTTGTCATTGAGCTTAACATGGAATCGGGCAGCACTCAGTGATAAGAGAGAAGTTCACCAATGTGGTATCACAATGGACTGAATAGTCTAAGTGAGCCTGATACATCGGGCTGCCACTTAACCTAACATGGTTATGGACTGATATGGACCACTTTTGGCATGGTTGTTAAATATCATGTACAAAATTCACGTACCAAATTTCAACCGAATCGGATGAATTTTGCTCTTCCAAGGGGCTCCGGAGATCAAATCTGTGGATCGGTTTATATGGGGGCTATATATAATTATGGACCGATTTCGACCAATTTTTGCATGGGTGTTTGAGGCCAAATATTAACACCACATTCCAAATTTCAACCGAATCGGTCGAATTTTGCTCTTCCACGAGGCTCCGGAGGTCAAATCTGGGGATCGGTTTATATGGGAGCTGCATATAATTATGGACCGATGTGGACCAATTTTTGCATGGTTGTTAGAGACCACATACTCACACCATGTACCAAATTTCAGCCGGATCGGATGAAATTTGCTTCTCTTAGAGGCTCCGCAAACCAAATCTGGGGATCGGTGTATATGGGGGCTATATATAATTAAGGACCGCTGTGGACCAATTGTTGCATGTTTGTTAGAGACCATATACAAACACCATGTACCAAATTTCAGCCGGATCGGATGAAATTTGTTTCTCTTAGAGACTCTGAAAGCCAAATCGGGGGATCGGTTTATATGGGGGCTATATATAATTATGAACCGATGTGGACCAATTTTTGCGTGGTTGTTAGAGACCATATACTAACACCATGTACCAGATTTCAGCCGGATCGGATGAAATTTGCTTCTCTTAGAGGGTATGAAATCCAAATTTGGGGGTCCGTTTATATGGGGGCTATACGTAAAAGTGGACCGTTATGGCCCATTTGCAATACCATCCGACCTACATCAATAAAAACTACTTTTGCCAAGTTTGAAGTCGAGAGCTTGTATCGTTCGGAAGTTAGCGTGATTTTAACAGATGGACGGACGGACGGACATGCTCAGATCGACTCAGAATTTCACCACGACCCAGAATATATATACTTTATGGGATCTTAGAGCAATATTTCTATGTTTTAAAAACGGAATGACAAAGTTAATATACCCCCATCCTATGGTGGAGGGTATAAAAACGTAATAATAATATAGGCCAATAGCCTCTAGTTGCTAGTGCCGGTATAAATATGTTTATTATAATTTGTAATTATAATAAATTAAGTAATAAATAAATAAATAAATAAATAAATAAATAAATAAAAAAATAAAAAAATAATAAATAATAATACTTATTATTTTTTAATAGAATCAGTTTTAAAATGAACGTTCGTGACTAATACTTTAATTTCTGTGATTGAAGAAATTTTAATTAATATTGAAATTGAACACACAAAATGTTTTTTTTTTTTTTTTTTTTTGTAGATGCGTATTGTTTTCTTTTTTTTATAGAAAACCATGACCTTGGGCAAAATTAAAAAAAAATAATAACTGGAAACTTGCATAATACCAATAACGAATCTACTAATTGTCTAATATATTTTTTACAAAGAAAGATTTAACACGAATAAATCACTATATGTATTTAATCAATGAGCCCTGTCTCACTCTCTATCTCATCACCCAATAATTTGCTATAATCGCAAACTAGTAGCTGAGACACCGAGACTACAAAAAAGTTTCTTTGAAATAAATAATTTCCGAGGCAATGTCAATGCAAATGTTATTCGCTAGAATTTTACACACAATGCCAGAATTATAGGAGCGGCAAAAGTTTGTCGTCATTTCTGGTTGGGTGGTGCATTTGCGGATGTTGCGGCTGTGGTGGCTGCACAAAACTGCTGATGATGACAATGGGGAAAATTGTGAGAATTGTGAGAATTGGAATTGATTGCGGCCATGAATGTTGATGAAAGTTTTAATTGTTAATGCTTAACAAATGCCAATGAACACAGAAGCGAATGAACAAGTGAAGAATGTTTCTTGTTGTGGCCCAGCCAGTCGAATAGCTATTTTTCGCCACGACTATGTCATGACAAAGTTACTTTTATTATTTCCCGCAACCTTTTTGAGTGTCTTGAGGTGAATTCATTTCCGTTTCCGGCATGGTAAATATGAAAAAGTGTCTCATTCGCAGGCATGACATTGTCGATTTCCCGATGCAATCAACGACCCACCGAAGACACTCTTTCTCTCTCTCTGTCTACCTCTGCCCCCACTAAATAAATATCCATTCTCACAGGCAAAAGATGTCCATATTTTAGTTCGACATAGAAATTGTTACAACATTTAGCAATGCCTCGAAAAGTTTCTGTTTGAAAGTAGAAACTTTTTGCTGTTTGTTTTTGCCATATACTCGCAAACGTATTTTCATTCATCTTCACGATATATCTTCAGTTCCATTCATTCATTCATTCATATATTCAATTCATCTGCCCACCCTCTACCATCTGTCATCATCCTTCATCATATTTGCATACAATTTTGACTATACATGGTGACTATCCCCTCACCATGATACAATTCCACAGAGAGAGAGAGAGAGAGCGAGAGAAGAGAGTCACGCAACAAGACAAGAACTTTGTCTGTATATTTTCCACTGACACAGTCGGCCGATTGTCTTTGCCATTATTTCCTAAGTGAATTGAATATACAGTGGATCATCGATATGTGGGTATTAATGCCTTGTGGAGGACGTTAACTGTTGGTTATGGAATATAAGTACCTTTGTCCTTAGTTTTAGATTTTTTCCATATTAGATCAGCATGGTTTGAACCTATGAAAAAGTAACGCGTGAAAGCTATTCCGAAAAACAAAAGAATGAGTCTTTTGTGTAACAAATTCAATAGTCTATTATCTCACGTGGGGACGATATCAAGTGGCAGCCTAGTGTAATGTAGGGAAAAGCCCAGCCCAGCAATAGATCAAGAGAAATAGCTAATACGGTAATTTGGAACATGGGACCTGAGCTATGCCTCAGCGTCATTGAAAGCAAGTTTGTATCTTGGTTTTAATTCTAAGTTAAATTCATTTCTTATGATTTCAACAAGTAAGGAATGTCCATAGTCGGGCAGGGCCGACTATATTATACCATGAACCACTTTGTAGATTTACATTTGCGATACTATCTCAAATCCTTGTAATATATAAGGATTTGAGATATATTCCCATATATATGATTTAATCTGAAACGATTTGAAAACCAGTTTTACACTTCTATAAACTCTCTAGATCTATAATTAAAACCGTAGAATGATATGGAACGAAGCAGAATTTTATTAAAGACAAGTAAATACTGACTTAAATTCGGCCGGGCCGAATCTTAAATGCCCATCACCATGAATGAAATAATTTTTCCTTTGACTCTTCGTCATAGAGGGTTACTTCTGGTGGATTTGATGACAGATAGGCTACCAAGCAAACATATATACAAACACATCGAGTGTCAAATCGGGAGATCGATCTATATGATAGCTATACCATAACATAAGCCGATTCACACCATACCCCACACACCCATTTACAGACCTAAAATACCTCTGAATTTCATGCAACTCGGAAAAAATTGCGGTGTCAGAAGTTAAATCGGGAGAACAAGGTGATCAAAACGTGGGCCGAATCACATCATATTCGAATTACTTATGTGTGGACCCAAAAGAACTGTAGATTTTGAATTTCAGGCAAATCGGACAAAAAATTAGAATCCCAAGAAGTCAAATTGGGAGATTGGTCTATATGGGGGCTATATCAAAACGTGAACCGAATCACACAATATTCTCCACCCCTATTTACGGACCAAGAGTTCCTCCAAATTTTTCAATTTCGGGAAAATGTGATAAAAATTGCGGTGTCTAGAAGCCCAAAACGTCAAATCGAGAGATCGGTCTATATGGGTGGTATATCAAAATATGGACCCATATGTACCATATTCGTTGTAACAAATACCTATAGATTTTGAATTTCAAGCAAATCGGACAAAAATTGTGGTGTCTAGAAGTCCAGTCAAATCGGGAGACGAGGCTATATGCGTACTAATCAAAATGTGGACCGAATCACACCATATTCGGGACACTTATTTATGCACCCAAAATACCTCTAGATTTTCAAATTCAGGCAAATCGGATAAAAATTGAGATGTCTATCAAAATCTGGACCGATATAACCCATCTTCTAACTTGACTTGTCTGCAGACAAAATATGAGTTTATGTAAAATATTAGCACGATATCTTCATTATTGAAGACTTTAGTGTAAATGCAACCCACAGACAGTAATTATACCCCCATCAGCATTCTATGGTGGTGGATATAAAAATATAGGTTAGGTTAGGTTGCAGCCCGATGTATCAGGCTCACTTAGAATATTTAGTCCATTGTGATACCACATTGGTGAACTTCTCTCTTATCACTGTGTGCTGCCCATGTTAAACTCAATGACAAGGGACCTCCTTTTTATAGCCGAGTCCGAACGGCGTTCTACATTGCAGTGAAACCACTTAGAGAAGCTTTGAAACCTTCAGAAATGTCACCAGCATTACTGAGGTGGGATAATCCACCGCTAAAAAATTTTTGGTGTTCAGTCGAAGCTGGCCACGACCTTGTGTATGCAAGGCGGGCATGCTAACCATTACACCACGGTGGCAAATATTTAAATCTGAAGCCATTTTTAGGCACATTCGCAAAAGCGTATATCTGACTTATGGGAAGATACATATAAGTTAGTGGTATCCGTGACAAATTTCCACAACTTTTCCAAGTTAGCAGTGAGGATTTTACTAGGAAATAGGCTAAATCTTGCCAAGATAGGTGTTGAATTGTTGGGTTTTGGGGCAATGTTTTACCAAACCCCTCGATATTTATAGAAGTGGGGGGGTTAACACAACCTTAACCTATTCTATGGAAAGTATGTAATTGCCTACCATATGGGTAAACCAAGACAAAAATTATGTGTAACTAGGGCCAAATTTGTCCAAGTCGGCATAACATATATATGGGGGCTTTAACTAAATCTGATGCGATTTGGATCAAGTTCGGTACACTTAAATATAATAATAAATCTACTCTCTATGTCAAAGTTAATTGTCACCACCAATTGATTGAATAGTCGAAATATCGGACTGTCATTACAACTAACCTAAGCTACTCTTTCTCTACGGTGATTTCCCCATGTACTTTGTGACTTTCGTCAAAACCATAGCTTACCGTATCTATGCTGTTGGTAATGCTGTTGCTAGTACTGCAGATACAACTGTTGGTTTTGTTACCATCGTTGTTTCAATTTGAGTTTCTGTTTCTCTTTCAAGCGAACAGAAGCGTGTAGCAAGCAAGAACTTTCTTCATATGAAAATCCACTTCCACGTGAATAAATGTTATTCTTATTCATGGCGTTCTTGTTAAAATGTTTACATTTGGAAATGTATACAATTTGTGGCTACATTCAGCATGCATTTGTCCCACTACTACCACCATTGCTCCACTCCGCAGTAAGCATATCCTCAATGTTGTGTTCGCTTGTTTGTTTGCCTATCTTTCCGACTCTTGAGTGCCGACTTTTAGCCAAAATTACAAAGTTGTTAAAATCAATATATACACAATTTATTACACATGTGTGAAAATCTGTCTTCAAAGAAAACAGCAGCCGGAGCAGCCTCTACCATCCAGCTCGAGTATAAATGACACTGGCATTTATTCCACTTATGCGTCTGGTGCCAACATAATTGGCAATGCGGTGGAAAAGCAAGGGCAAGGGGGAGGGAGAATAAATTCCGCTGACTGTCGATATCATTTATCATGACCGCCGCCAAGAGACACAAAAGTTCAGACACTTGAATGTTTTCAACATGTTTCATGGTAGCTACTTCATCATGGTCGGAATTTTGCCAATTCCGTTTGGGAAATCAAAGGTTAACCTGAAGATGGAAATAACTTTGTTGTGTTGTAGTGTTGATTCAATATGTGGATAACTGCAATTGTTCTTTCATATAATTTATGATGAATTGTTTTGATTTAACATGTGAAAACAAGAGAATTATAAATATTTAAGAAGATTATTTGTTTAATAATTTAACTCAAAGCTGATTGCTAATCTTGTGGAAAAAAGTAAATCCTGAACCAATAAGAAGGAGCTTAAATAAAAGTACTACATGACAACAATACTTGATTGAATAGGAGATATTATCTATATTGGCATTATAGGCTGACTTATGTGTATGGGAGTTACATCCAATTCCTATCCCATTCACGTAGATAAAAATAATTGCATCTTGATCACTTAGTGGTTTTGGAGTTTACTTTAGCAATATCGGTACTTTGGCGTCGTCTGAGGAATTTTTTCCAGACGTGAAATAAATAGTAACACAGAGGACTTCGGGCCTACTGTTCCACCACAGAGACCTTCTGGCCTACTGAGCCGTCGCAGAGACCTTCGGGGTTATCAAGCAACCGAAGAATCCAAATACTTACAACTTTCAGAATTCCTTCTTCATTTGAGCGAAGAACCCAATACCCGATTATAACAGGTTGGCTGATAAGTCCCCGGTCTAACAAAGAAAACAAATTTTTTTGTCAAAATTCGTTTATATACCCTCCATCATAGAATGGGGGTATATTAACTCTGTCATTCCGTTTGTAACACATCGAAATATTGCTCTAAGACCCCATAAAGTATATATATATATATATATATATATATATATATATATATATATATATATATATATATATATATATATATATATATATATATATATATATATATATATATATATATATATATATATATATATATATATATATATATATATATATATATATATATATATATATATATATATATATATATATATATATATATTCTGGGTCGTGGTGAAATTCTGAGTCGATCTAAGCATGTCCGTCCGTCCGTCCGTCTGTTGAAATCACGCTAACTTCCGAACGAAAAAAGCTATCGACTTGAAACTTGGTACAAGTAGCTGTTATAGATGTAGGTCGGATGGTATTGAAAATGGGCCATATCGGTCCACTTTTACGTATAGCCCCCATATAAAGGGACCCTCACATTTGGCTTGTGGAGCCTCTAACAGAAGCATATTTCATCCGATCCGGCTGAAATTTGGTACATGGTGTTGGTATATGGTCTCTAACAATCATGCAAAAATTGGTCCACATCGGTCCATAATTATATATGGCACCCATATAAACCGTTCCCCAGATTTGGATTGCGGAGCCTCAAAGAGAAGCAAATTTCATCCGATCCGCCTGAAATTTGGTACATGGTGTTGGTATATGGTCTCTAACAACCATGCAAAAATTGGTCCACATCGGTTCATAATTATATATAGTCCCCATATAAACCGATCCCCAGATTTGGCTTGCGAAGTCTCCAAGAGAAGCAAATTTCATCCAATCCGGTTGTAATTTGGGACATGGTGTTAGTATATAATCTTTAACAACCGTGGCAGAATTGGTCCATATCGGTCCATAATTATATATAGCCCTCATATAAAACATTCTCTACAAGGCCGTAGCCAGGATTTTAATTCGGTGGGGGGGGTCAACTTTAGAAAAAAATATTCATATAATCTCATGTGTAGAAAATTTTATTTATGCATAGGTATGTATACAATATTTTTATACCCACACCATAGAATGGTGACGGGGGTATAATAAGTTTGTCATTCCGTTTGTAACACATCGAAATATCGATTTCCGACTGTATAAAGTATACATATTCTTGATCAGGGAGAAATTCTAAGACGATATAACGATGTCCGTCTGTCTGTTGTAATCACGCTACAGTCTTCAATAATAAAGCAATCGTGCTGAAATTTTGCACAAACTCGTCTTTTGTCTGCAGGCAGGTCAAGTTCGAAGATGGGCTATATCGGTGCAGGTTTTGATATAGTACCCATATAAACCGACCTCCCGATTTGGGGTCTTGGGTTTATAGAAATCGTAGTTTTTATCCAATTTGCCTGAAATTTGAAATCTAGAGGTATATTATGACCATAAAGAGGTGTGCCAAAAATAGTGAGTATCGGTCCATACTTTGGTATAGCCCCCATATAGACCGATCACCCGATTTTACTTCTTGGGCTTATAGAAACCGCAGTTTTTAACCAATTTACCTGAAATTGGAAATCGAGAGGTACTTTAGAACCGTAAAGAGGTGTGCCAAAAATGATGAGCATCGGTCCATGTTTTGGTATGGTCCCCATATAAACCGACCTCCCGTTTTGGGGTCTTGGGCTTATAAAAACCGTGTTTTTATCCAATTTGCCTGAAATTGAAAATCTAGAGATACTTGAGGACCATCAAAAGGTGTGCCAAAAATGGTGAGTATCGGTCCTTGTTTTGGTATAGTCCCTATATAAACCGATCACCCGATTTGGGGCCTTGGGCTTATAGAAACCGCAGTTTTTATCCAATTTGCCTGAAATTGGAAATCTAGAGGTATTTTCGGGCCATAAAGAGGTGTGCCGAAAACGGTGAGTATCGGTCCATATTTTAGTAGAGCCCCCATAAGAACGATCTCCCGATTTAACTCCTTGGGTTTCCGTAGTTTTTATCCGATTTTTGTTGAAATTGTAAATATTCTGGTATTTTAGGCTCACAAAAACTTGTATCGGATTAAGTTTTTATCGGTCCATTTGGTAATGCCTCCATATAGACCAACTTCACTTCTTGAGGGTATACACTAATAGAAAAAGTTTCGTTATATTAACGAAATATGTCGTTAAAAGTCAGCCAATGAAACAAAGTCGTTAATACAACGAATTTTTTCGTTAATATAACGAATTTTCTGCAAAACAACGTAACGTTTCGTACTATTAACGAATATTTTCATTATATTAATGAAAGCGTTTCGTTATATCAATGAAAATTTTTCGTTGGCTGACTTTTAATGAAATTTTCTTTGTGTGTAGAAGGCGCATTGATCATGAAAATTGCTCGAAACTCAATGTAAAATTTCCAGATTTTACTTCTCGGGTGAAAATCTTCAGATTTAAGATTTCAAATCAAGACGTTATTTTATAATTTTCTTGCACACTTGCAAGAGATGTTAATGATTCCTCTAAAACTCAAACAAAAATGGTTCTTATAAATCCAGAATCTGATATAGTCCTCATAGGTGAAATCTTTAAATTTATCTTCGGGAAGTGTCCTCAAGTCCTCAAGCCCTCCTGAAATTTCAAAGGAAACCCTAATATTTGGTTCATGGTGGTGGGTATTTAAGATTCGGCCCGGCCGAACTTACTGCTGTATATACTTGTTATAATATTAAATTGAGCCGACGGGATTTTTGGGCAGCAAATAAATCAATGACTTCTTCAGTCGGCACATTTATTTGGCGATGAACCGACATTAATGCCAATCCATTGAGTCTACTCTCGCTAGTCGAATTTCTAAGATACGTCTTTAATCTCTTCATTGTTGAAAATGAACGTTCGGATGAGCACGTATACACAAAAAAAATTTCACGAAAATTTTTCCAATTAAAATTTTAATTGAGTTTTAAAAAATATTCAATTAAAAATTTAATTGATTTAACAAATTTTTTAATTGAAACAAAAATCAATCACAAAAATAATAGTATCAACTAATTTTTTAATTGGATCAATTAACTTTTTAATTGACCTTCAATTAATTTTTCATTTCAGTGATTGAAGACATTTGAATTAAAAATTAATTGGATCAATTAATTTCGTGATTGAATCAGAAAAAAAAATTTTTGTGTGTAGTAACTACTGGGATGGAAAATGCAGTACGAAAGTACTTTTTTCAATACTTTTTCACCCCGGTCAGTACCGTAGTACCCCCGCGAATGATTTAGTACCTTTTGTGTAGACATTTTTGAGTCGATATCAGATTTATGGTACAATAGCTTTGACAAAATATTTTAATATTTTATCAACCTTATTTGCTAATAATCTTTTACAAATATGGCAAAACAGACATGTTCATGTGGGAAGAAAGTCTCGATTTTGTAAAAGACATAGTCAAAAACAGGATTTTATTGAACTTCAAGAATGTTTTAGTCGAAAAAAGAATGCGATTCTATATTATCGATTTTTTATTTCGGTAGAAAATGTTGTCAAAATTTTATTTCTATATAGAAATATAGAATTTTGTCAAAATTTTATTTCAATTGAAAAGTTTGTAAAAATTGTATTTCTATAGAAAATTTTTGCAAAATTTTATTCATATAGAAAATTTTTGCAAAATTTTATTCATATAGAAAATTTTGTCAAAATTTTATTTTCTTTAAAATTCAGTCTCTTGACAATAATCTTCCAGTGAAATTTTTGTTGAAATTTAGTAAAAAGTACCTTTCCGCTCAAAAAATACCTTGTTTGTACTTTCTTAAAAATTGTATTTTCCATTCCTGAGTAACTGGCAAAGTGACCAAAATTTTTAAAAGAATATGCACTTTTGGAAATATCTCTTTATTGCACTCTCCAAGTGCTTCCATCGCTGAATTAGGCAGGTTCTTTTCGCAGGTTTTTTTCGCAGGCTGTTTCGTTGTTGTTGCTATGGCCGAACAAAGCAAGCCATGTTCACAAAAAGAACAACAAACACACATAAAAAGCAGAAATACATTTTCCAAAAATGAAATTTGTGGTGCGAGAACAAAAACAATTTGTTTTTTTCGACCGTCGTTTGACGGGCTTTTCAACTAGTATTCTATGATTTGTGCAAGTTTTATAGGTAAGCGTTTTTCAAAATAAAACCTATGCAGCTAAAAATATATATTTCTTTATATAAAAATATTCATTCATTTTGGGGGGGGTTTGATCCCCCTCATCCCCCCCCCCCCTGAATACGGCCTTGATTCTCCAGATTTGACCTCCGGAGCCTCTTGGAGGAGCAAAATTCATCCGATCCGGTTCAAATCAGGCATGGTCGCTAACAATCATACCAAAATTGGTCCATATCGGTTCATAATCATGGTTGCCACTAGAGCCAAAAATAATCTACCCAAATTTTATTTCTGTAGAAAATTTTGTCAAAATTGTATGTCTATAGAAAATTTTGTTCAAATTTTATTCGGTTCATAATCATGGTTGCCACTCGAGCCAAAAATAATCTACCAAGATTTTATTTCTATAGAAAATTTTGTCAAAAGTTTATTTCTATATAAAATATTGTCAAAATTTTATTTCTAGAGAAAATTTTGTCAAAATTTTCTTTCTATAGAAAATTTTGTCAAAATTTTCATTTCTATAGAAAATTATATTTCTATAGAAAATTTTGTTAAAATTTTATTTCAGTAGAAAATTTTGTCAAAATTTTATGTTTACTTTGTCAAACTGAATTATATACGTATTGTATCGATCTTTTTTGATTTAATATATACCACGTATGGACTTACGTACAATTTAGAAGATGGTGTTAGGAGGTTTTAAGATACCATGCCATCGGCAATCGTTACCGCAACTTAAGTAATTCGATTGTGGATGGCAGTGTTTAGATGAAGTTTCTACGCAATCCATGATGGAGGGTACATAAGCTTCGGCCTGGCCGAACTTACGGCCGTATATACTTGTTATTATTCAACTTAGTTGCCTTCAAGAGCGATAGAACGATTATAACGACCATGCAATTTTTTGATACCATTTTGGTAGTACTCCTTCGGTTTTGCTTCAAAATAGGCCTCAGTTTCGGCGACCACCTCTTCATTGCAGCCAAATTGTTTCCCTGCGAGCATCCTTTTGAGGTCTGAGAACAAGAAAAAGTCGCTGGGGGCCAGATCAGGAGAATACGGTGGGTGGGGAAGTAATTCGAAGCCCAATTCCTGAATTTTTGCCATCGTTCTCAATGACTTGTGGCTCGGCGCGTTGTCTTTGTTGAACAAAACTTTTTTATTCTTCATATGGGGCCGTTTTGCCGCGATTTCGATCTTCAAACGCTCCAATAACGCCATATAATAGTCACTGTTGATGGTTTTTCCCTTTTCAAGATAATCGATAAAAATTATTCCATGCGCATCCCAAAAAACAGAGTCTATTCAAAACACGAAATTCCTCTTTTTCCATTTTTTTCACAATAACAAAAAGACGCTCTATATATCACAAACTAATTGACTTACAGACGTCAAATTTTGACACGAGTCATTTGAAGGTTGGTACTATATAAAAATAATATGCATTTAATACTAGCGACGCCATCTATGTGTCAGACCGGGGACTTATCAGCCAATCTCTTACACAAATCGACGACATCCCGAATCATGACCTGAGAAGTTGTTACATGATATACAGGACACTAATCCTTCTATTTACTAGACAAAATGTAAAACGTATGACATCGCGTGGTTGACCAACATCGCATGCGAAGGTTCATCCTTAAATTATTATCTGATACTACAATCTAATCTTATATTTATTGCAATATCAATTATTCGATGACATAGACAGGTCACTGATTTCACCGTATTTTGATATTCTGTGAATATCAAATCTATCAAAATACTTTTTTGCACGGCTACATACACCTAACAATGTTCAGCTTGAAATTTAAATTCAATAAAATCTATCCATTCATGTGTGAACAAATAATGCAACATTTTCCATTACCTAACTTTAACACGAATAACCCCTGACGAGATCTTGTTTTATTTGTTGTGAAGTCAAAAACCTTTGAACCTCGAAGAGTGAGTAAAAAGAAAGGGAGACAGAGGGAGAGTGGAGAGTGTGAGTGCAACAGTAGGTGTGAGAAGTCATTGCCAACATTCAAGTTGCGGGTCAGTAACTGAAATTCGTGTTGACATGAAATATTAGCTGTTGTTGTTTTCCCCGATGTCCATTAAAATTATATTTACATATTCACACACTACGGTCAACTGATGGAGTGGCCATCGATATAAATATCCTTGTACACGGTGTGGAAATCACTTTTTAAATACAGGGATATAATACACACGCTCATACTTGTGGAAACATGCTCACTTACGTAATTGTGAGTGGGGAAAGGCAGAGGTCAAATTACGATGTTACAACTTTAGCATTTTCTGTGTTTTCTGAAGTGCACTGAGAGAAGTAGGGGTTCTGGTTCTGCAGTTAAAACACTCTTGTTACATTTCTGTTTCATCATCAACAAAATATTAAGGTGGGCAGTAATTAGCACAAAACTATTCACGTGATATTTTTGTAACATATTTCAATGCAATTTTGCGCCCTAAATATTGCATATAGTTCACATTTTGGTCTACTTGTAAGCGAACGGCATGGTGTGGCTTAAAACGAGAGATCATCTAACATTGTCACATTGCAGGGGCAATTCCTTTTGTGGAATTACCCATTAAAACACGTGGAATTACCCATCAAAACACTTGAAGAATTTTCATAGGGTTTATAATGTAGCTTAGACCTTGACAGCACTTACAGTATTGGGCAATTCATTGGTAAAATTAACAATAAATGACTCGCTAAAATACGTTTTTTTATGAATCCTATTTTGCGCTTACATGGGTGAGGAAAATGTGCATCCGAAGTGAATTTTTCCATTTTAACTACTTCCTGAGATGTTCTTTATTATTGTGAATGAAAAACTTAAGGACACTGGATCAAATCAGCGCCTGTTTCATATTCCTTCTATTTTATTCTCTTTTCGATTTTTTTTACGAATTTGGCGCCAGTGATCTCTTGTCCTGCTTTCAAATTTATGAATATTTTTTTCTGGGTAATTAACCCATCTTAATGTATATTAAAGTTATATGAAATGAGTGAACTTTGAAATCAGATGGTGAAATATGGTTGTTTGTGCTTTATTTTCACAACTGTGACTTAATTGCCTTTCGTTGATGTCAATGAACAAAAGTCACCTTTTTTACGCTTGAACCAAAAGGACAAAAAGTGCAGGTTTGCCAAATACTTTCAGCAGTTTACGATAAAAGTTAAACAGTGTTACTCGATGGTCAAATGCAAATTTTAATTTAAGTTTTGTGATCCTTAAGGCTTTGTCATATCACCATAATTGGATGCCGTAAATCATGCAAAAACATCATACGTTGTGTAAAAAAATATATATAAATGCAGATATTCAGATATTCCTTAGCCTGTTGACAGAATGGCGCCGAACGACATCAACTGAAGACACCCATCAGAGGTTGTGTGACTGACAAGCTTTTATAGAAAAATACAAGTAAGGAATGTCTAAAGTCGGGCGGGGCCGACTATATTATACTCGGCACCACTTTTTCGATACTACATCAAATCCGTCAAATGTGTTGGGTGCTATATAAAGGTTTTTGTCCCAAGGTTTGTATGTATATTCATTTAAATCTGACTTCATCTGAACAAAATTTATATTATATAGACTTAAAATTTACATTATATAGACTTAATCTGAACCAAAAAAATCGTTCGATAGATTTGTATTAGAAATAAAGGACAATTTGAGTCGCTTTTACAAGTTTTCGACTTACACCGAAAGAATTTTCTTCGTAAAAAGAACGAAAAATTTCGTTAAAAGTACGAAATTTGTCATTGTTTTACAACCAAAGAAACTTTTCATTAAAAGTACGAAATATTTCGTACTTTTTACGAAGAAAAGTTCTTCCAAAATTTTCGTACTTTGTAAGAAAAAAATTCGTACTTTTTATGAAGAATCTTCGTACTTTTTATGAAAAATCTTCGTACTTTTTATGAAACAATTTCGTTCTTTTTATGAAAATGTTTCGTACTTTTTATGAAAAACTTTCGTAGTTTTTATGAAAAATGTTCGTACTTTTTATGAAAAACTTTCGTACTTTTTTTCAAAAATGTTCGAACTTTTAGAACAAAATTTACAGTCGAAAGTGCATTTGGTTGTAGTTACAAGTGTGAAAAATGACATCACTACTTTACATCTTAAGTTTTTTAATAATGTTTAGTTTTATTGCTTCACTTTTATTCATAGCGCTCTATCACCCAAATGAGAAGTAGCATAGACTTGCATAAAAAAATAGAATAAAGGAATACACTCAAGCTCATTATAAAAGACAATTTTATGTCGCGAACGGAAAACAATGAAACTTCTTCGTTATTTCAAAGAAAATGTTTCGTACTTTTTATGAAGAAATTTTAACGCAGAATGTTTCGTAAAATATTCGTAAAAACTTCTTCACAAAATTCATGAAATATGAAGAAAGTTTCGTTAAAAGTACGAACTTTTTACGAAGAAAAGTTAATGTAGAATATTTCGTAGAAGTTTCGTATATTCGTAAAATGTTCTTCGTAAAATTTACGAAAATGAATGAAATTTTCGTTATTTTAATGAAGAATTCACGAAGAATAGTTAATGAAGAATTCTTCGTAAAATTAACGAAGAGAATTCTTTCGGTGTAGCTGTGGTGATTTTATAAGGAAAATTTGGATATTTTGTCATTTTGTCCCAAATCGGAAAAACGTATATATGGAAGCTATAAAGAAATCTGAACCGATTTCAACTAAATTTGACATGCATACTTTGTATTTTAATTCTACTCCCTGTGCAAAATTTGACATAAATCGGACTCCAACTTTGACCTCTATGGTCATACGCCGGAAAATCGGGCGAAAGATATATAGGGGATCTAAAGGGTGATACGGTAAAAATTTTGTCAATATAAACTTGACGTATTTCTTTCAATTTTGCATTTAAAAAACCTGAACACCCCTCATTTTGAAGGAGTGTGTGTAGAATGTTGCTCCTATTTTGATTTTGGAATTCACTCTTCAGTTGTCAAAATGCCGTCCAAGCAAGAAGAGCAGCGTATCAAAATTTTGCTCGCGCATCGCGAAAATCCGAGCTACTCGCACGCAAAGCTGGCAAAATCGCTAAAAGTTGCCAAATCAACCGTTACAAATGTAATTAAAGTGTTTGGGGAACGTTTGTCGACAGCCAGGAAGTCTGGATCGGGGGGAAATCGAAAACCGGAAGCCGATGAGACGACAAAGAGAGTTGCCGGTAGTTTCAAGTGAAACCCTAACCTCTCTCCTCGAGATGCCGCAAATAAGCTGGGTGTATCGTCTACAACCGTGCATCGAGCCAAAAAACGAGCCGGACTATCGACTTACAAGAAGGTAGTGACTCCAAATCGCGATGATAAACAAAATACGACGGCCAAAGCGCGATCCCGGAGGCTGTACACGACGATGCTGACGAAGTTTGACTGCGTGGTAATGGACGACGAAACCTACGTCAAAGCCGACTACAAGTAGCTTCCGGGACAGGAGTTTTATACGGCAAAAGGAAGGGGAAAGGTAGCAGATATTTTCAAGCACATAAAACTGTCAAAGTTCGCAAAGAAATATCTGGTTTGGCAAGCCATCTGTACCTGTGGCTTGAAAAGCAGCATTTTCATAGCTTCCGGGACTGTCAACCAAGAAATTTACGTGAAAGAGTGTTTGAATAAACGTCTGCTGCCTTTCCTGAAGAAACACGGTTGTTCCGTACTGTTTTGGCCGGATTTGGCATCTTGCCATTACGGTAAAAAGGTCATGGAGTGGTACGCCGCCAACAACGTGCAGGGTGTTCCCAAGGACAAGAACCCTCCCAACACGCCAGAGCTCCGCCCAATTGAGAAATACTGCACTATTGTCAAGCGGAACCTAAAGAAGACCAAAAAAACTGCTAAGGACGAGCAGCAGTTCAAGGCAAACTGGCTTTCTGCGGCGAAGAAGGTGGACAAGGTGGCTGTACAAAATCTAATGGCAGGTGTCAAGCGTGAGGCCCGGCAATTCGGATTTGGAAAAGCAGAAGCCTAACTGAATATTTTTCCTGAATTTTATACTAATTGAACTTGAAAAAGAAATTTAATTTGATTTTTTAAATAAACGATTTCACCGATTTACACGCGTTTTCCCTTGACCAAATTTTGACCGTATCACCCTTTATATCTAAATCTGAGCCGATTTCAATCAAATTTAGCACACTTGACTACACTACTAATTATACTCCTAGTCAGAGAATGAAGCCGACCCATTTTTGTCGGCGGCGTCTGACACTAAATTTTTCCCTCCGGCGGCAGCGGCTTGACGGCTAAGCCGATAAAAAATTGTCTGTTCGGCGGCGCAAAATTATCTATTATAAAATCAATTTGAAGTTTTCCGAATTGTAATGAGATTAGTTGTACAACCAATCGTACAATCAAATTTACACTTAATTAAAATTTTTTTGAGCTAAATTTTTGTAAAACTATTATAGCAACTTGATACGAATTGATTAAATGTGGAAAGTTCAAAATTTTGGCAAAAACTATAACAAATATTATTAATTTTTTTGATATAAATCAATGTTTTAGATTAATTGGCGGCTAAATTTGAGTCGAGATGAGTCGACATATCCGGCGGCGGCGTCGACTGCTAAAAACGGGTCGACGACGGCTAAAATCGGCGGCGCGACTCGGCGGCTTCATTCTCTGCTCCTAGTGTAAAATTTCAACAAAATTGGGCTAAAACTCTGGCTTCTGGGCCCATATAAGCCCATATCGGGCGAAGGATATATATGAGAGCTATATCTCAATCTGAAACGATTTCAATCAAATTTGGCACACTTGACTATGGTACGCATTGTTCTCCTGGTTCAAAATTTCAAGCAAATTAAGGTAAAACTCTGGCTTCTGAGGCCATATAAGTCCATATCGGGCGAAAGATATATATGAGAGCTATATCTCAAACTGAACCGATTTCAATCAAATTTGGCACACTTGACTATACGACCAAGTGTTATGTTTGTGCAAAATTTCAAACAACCCAGGGTAAAACTCTGGCTTCTGGGTCCATATAAGTGCATATCGGGCGAAAGATATATATGGGAGCTATATCAAAATCTGAACCGATTTCTTCCAAAATCAACAAGGTTCTATTCTGACCAAAACAAGGAACTTGTGCCAAATTTGAAGGCGATTGGACTTAAACTGCGACCTAAACTTTGATCACAAAAATTTGTTCATAGACAGACGGACGGGCAGACGGACGGACGGACAGACGGACATGGCTGGATCTACTCAGGGACCCACCCTCTGCATTATTTCCAAAGACACCATGTGTCTATCTCGTCTCCTTCTGGGTGTTGCAAACATATGCACTAACTTATAATACCCTGTTCCACAGTGTGGGGTGCCACCATGAATCAAATATTAAGTTTCCTCTCAAATTTCAGAGCAGTTCAACCAGTACACTTCCCGAAGATAAATGTAAAGATTTTACCTATATCAGACTATATCAGATTCTAGATTTATAAGAACCATTTTTGTTTTAGTTTTAGAGGCATCATAAACATCCCTTGTAAGTGTGTAAGAAAATGATGATATAACGCCTTGATTTGAAATCTAAAATCTGTAGATTTTTACCCAAATTATATAAATAAGTACGAGAAGTAAAATGTGGAAATTTTACATTCAATTTCAAGCAATTTTCATGAACATATACCCTCAAGAAGTGGAATCGGCCTATATGGAAGCTTTACCAAATGGACCGATAAAAACTTAATCCTATATCCTATACTAAAATATGGACCGATGCTCACCATTTTCGGCACACCTCTTTATGGTCCTAAAATAATTCTAGATTTCAAATTTCATGTAAATTGGATAAAAACTACGGTTTCTATAAGCCACAGAAATAAAATCGGGAGATCGGTCTATGTGGGGGCTATATCAAAATATGGTCCTATACTCAGCATAGCTTTTTATGGTCCTAAAATACCTCTAGATTTCCAATTTGAGGCAAATTCGATAAACAATACGGTTTCTATAAGCCCAAAAAATAAAATCGGGAGATCGGTCTAAATGGGGGCTACACCAAAACATGGACCGGTACACGCAAAGAAAAAAAAAAAAAAAAAAAACGTTTGGAAAACGTGTACCGAAAACGTTTTTCTTTTGTTAGAGTTTTTTGAATTGCTTCGAAAATTTTAAACTTTTATCACCAAAAAAAAATTCGTTTGTTACACAATTTTTATTTTTTCAATAAAAAAAGTTATTTTTGAAACAACAACACAGTCGTTTCGTTTATATCAAACACTGTTCTTTTCTGACTTTAGGTCTTTAATAAGACACATTTTACAGTTCAAAATTTAATATACTACAATGTAATGTTGAACAATTTTTTTCGGAATATTCCGAACATATCTGGAATATATGTAAAAAAACACAAAAAAAACTTTGGTCGAAGCAGGGATCGAACCCACGACCCTTGGCATGCAAGTCGGACGTAGCAACCACTGCTCCACGGTGACAAACTAAATGTTTGTTTCTGTTAAATAAACTTTGTTTATTCGGTTCGTGGGCGCCGCAAGCTATGCTATATAAATATAACTTATATGGAAAATTATCTATTGATGACCATAACAGGTACATAGCTCAGTGGTTAGTGTGTTGGCTTACAAAGTGCATGGTCCGTGGTTCGATTCTCCGTCCAGGCGAAAGGTAAAAAAATTTTAAAATTTATAAAATCGTATAATTTCTTCTACATTGTTGGTATTACAGGAAAAGGTGTTAAGAACTAAAAAACATCGTGGATGTGAGAAAGATGTAAGGGAAAATGCAATTAGCCAGAAAAAAAATTTTTTGTGTTAGTCTTTATGAAATTGTTTTTACATTCTGTAAAAGAATAAACGTTTATCACAAAAAGTATATACTTTTCTTCCAAATACACTTCCCTACAGCGAAAAGCAAATGAGAAACGAACTTTGTTTGTCTAAAATTTCGTTTGGGAGGAAAGAATTATTTTTTTGCGTGTACTCACCATTGGATAAAAACTACGGTTTCTATAAGCCCCAGAAGTAAAATCGGGAGATCGGTCTATATACCAAAATATGGACCGATACTCATCATTTTTGACACACCTCTTTATGGTTCTAAAATACTTTTAGATTTCCAATTTCAGGCAAATTTGATAAAAACTACGGATTCTATAAAATGAAAAACATTTTTCTTTTTGTGTCAACACAAAAAAGGAATATGTTCATCTCAAACATATTTCAAGAGCAAAAGGTTATTTTTGAACGGGGAATATATTTGAGGTGATCATATTCCTTCTCTGGGTGCAGAAGTAGTGCAAATTTGGCTCAGAAGCAATTAATTTCACATATGCTAGTCATAGGGCCGACTTCATCGTATCAAGCATCCATTGCATTGAATTCGTATTAAATTTTCAGATGAGTTCTACAAATTTATATTCAAGTAAATTTGTAGAACTCACGAAATGTGGGCTTTCCACTCGGCATAGTTAGTATCTTCGATTTAGACCTCCCTCACGCACACACTTATATGGAAAACTAGTACAATAATTTCGTTACTTTATTTTCAATTACTTTCAATCAAATCTCATGATTTTGAAACACTGTAAAGAGTTGAAATACACGCATTTAGGAGTAATGATTTTATTTTTTGTGCCTTAATTGTGTTGGTGTTTTATCTCTGGTGCAAGAGCATACACAGAACAATGTACAAAAACTTATGCATTCATATACATCATGTAATATTATAGCTGAGTGTGTATGTGTGAATATGGGTGTTTGTGTGCGGGTTTGTGAGAGTTTATAACATCAATATAAATTACTTTATGCTTTTTTGTTAAATGTTTGTGTACGTCCATCCGACACTCATATGCACTCCGATGACATTGGTCGTTGTTGTTGTTGTTGTTCTACAACTTCATTTTTATTTAAAACTGCTCGTTTATAAATGAATCTGTGTAAGTGTATGGGATGGCATAAGTGTACCCACTTTTTTGGGGGGACCGAATGAAAACATTTTCTCGCTTTTTCATTGCTTTTAATTCGTAATAACATCATGTGAAACTTTGTCGGGACGTTTGTTGGATTGGAATGGGATTTTTATTAGCATTCTCATAGTGCAAACTCAACTGAAAACTTGAAGCATAGCAACGTGGTGATTTCAGTCTCAGATTCTCAAGCGATTTCATATTATATTCGTGCGGTCACAAATCCCAGTGAACTATGATGATTAATATTTTTCTTAGTACATATCTTTGGATTTATGACAAAACCCCATAAGTCTAAAAACTCAATTTTACAGAGAGCGAAAATGTACCCTTAAGGGGTCACAAAAACTTCTGTAGGAAACATGTGGAAGATGTTTAATATTTATGTGATAGACCTTTTTCTATAGCTTATTTTTCTACTTCACCAAGTTCACCTAGCATTGCCATTGTATTTTACAACATATCATTAAAATATGTTGTTTTGTCAAAATTAAACATAGAAATTCGCGAGTTAGTTTGTTTTGCAAGATTCTATATCTCCCGATATAGGACAGATATCAAAAATCTGTAAAGATAGAAAGATGTGCCTTCAAAAACTACACACAACAAAAAATTTTTCAAAAATTGTCCTATCTCGACTTATGAGGTTTTGTCATAAGTCCATATATATATTTACCGAATCTTAAATACCCATCACCATGAATCAAATATAATAGTTTCCTTTGAAAATTTCCGGGGGATTTGATGACAGATATTTTCCAAAGCTGATCAGTTCAACCAGTGCGCTTCCCACAGATAAATGTAAAGATTTTACCTATGAAGACTAGATCAGATTCTGAATTTATAAGAACCATTTTTTGTTTGAGTTTTAGAGGAATCATAAGCATCTCTGGAAATCTGGAAATTTTGCATTCAGTTTCAAGCAATTTTCATGAACAGTGCGCCTTCTATACCCTCAATAAGTGAAATCGGTCTATATGGAGGCCTTATCAAATGGACCGATAAAACTAAATTATATACACTTTGTTATGGGTCTAAAATACCAGTATATTTTCAATTTGTGGCAAATCTCATAAAAACTACAATTTCTAGAAACCCTAGGAGTTAACTCGGGAGTTCGGTGTAATGGGGCTATAACAAAACATGGAAGGCTACACACAGTATTCAGCACATTTAAATGTAGTTCTAGAATCTATATCCCAAATAGGAGGGCCGATTTATAAGGGGGCTATATAAAAAACTGTACCGATACTCAATATATTCGGCACACCCCTTTATGGTTCTAGAATACCTCTAGATTTCCAATTTCAGGCAAAGTGGGAAAAAACTACGGATTCTACAAGCCCAAGAAGTAAAAGCGGGAGATCGGTCTATATGGGGACTATATCAAAACATGGACCGATAATCACCATTTTCGGCACATCTTTTTATGGTCCTAAAATACCTCAACATTTCCAATTTCAGGCAAATTGGATAAAAACTACGGTTTCTAGAAGCCCAAGAAGTAAATAGGGAGATCGGCTATATCAAAACATGGTCGATAATCACCATTGTCGGCACATCTCTTTATTTTCCTAGAATACCTCCAGATTTAAAATTTCAGGCCAATTGGGTAAAAACTATGGATTCTAGAAGCCCAAGAAGTAAAATCGGGAGATCGGTCTATATGGGGGCTATATCAAAACATGGACCGATACTCACCATTTTCCGCACACCTCGTTAAGGTCCTAGAATATCTCTAGATTTCCGATTTGATCGTATAGAAAATACACTTTCTAGACGCCCAAGAAGCAAAATCGGGAAATCGGTCCATATGGGGGCTATAGCAAAACATGGACCGATAGACACCATTTTCGATACACGTCTTTATGGTCCTAGAATACCTCTAGAATCCAATTTCAGGCAAATTGAATAAAAACTACAGTTTTTAGTTATAAGCCCAAGACCCCAAATCGGGAGGTCGGTTTATATGGGGACTACATCAAAACTTGGGCCGATATAGTCCATCTTCGAACTTGACCTGCCTGCAAACAAAAGACGAATCTGTGCCAAATTTCAGGATGATAGCGCCATTATTGAAGGCTGTAGCGTGATTACAATAGAGAGACGGGCATGCTTAAAGGGTGATACGGTCAAAATTTGGTCAAGGGAAAACGCGTGTAAATCGGTGAAATCGTTTATTTAAAAAATCAAATTAAATTTCTTTTTCAAGTTCAATTAGTATAAAATTCAGGAAAAATATTCAGTTAGGCTTTCGCTTTTCCAAATCCGAATTGCCGGGCCCCACGTTGGACACCTGCCATCTTCGCCGCAGAAAGCCAGTTTGCCTTGAACTGCTGCTCGTCCTTAGCAGTTTGTTAGGTCTTCTTTAGGTTCCGCTTGACAATAGCCCAGTATTTCTCAATTGGGCGGAGCTCTGGCGTGTTGGGAGGGTTCTTGTCCTTGGGAACCACCTGCACGTTGTTGGCGGCGTACCACTCCATGGCCTTTTACCGTAATGGCAAGATGCCAAATCCGGCCAAAACAGTACGGAACAACCGTGTTTCTTCAGGAAAGGCAGCAGACATTTATTCAAACACTCTTTCACGTAAATTTCTTGGTTGACAGTCCCGGAAGCTATGAAAATGCTGCTTTTCAAGCCACAGGTACAGATGGCTTGCCAAACCAGATATTTCTTTGCGAACTTTGCCAGTTTTATGTTCTTGAAAATATCTGCTACCTTTCCCCTTCTTTTTCCCGTATAAAACTCCTGTCCCGGAAGCTGCTTGTAGTCGGCTTTGACGTAGGTTTTGTCGTCCATTACCAAGCAGTCAAACTTCGTCAGCATCGTCGTGTACAGCTTCCGGGATCGCGCTTTGGCCGTCGTATTTTGTTTATCATCACGATTTGGAATCACTACCTTCTTGTAAGTCGATAGTCCGGCTCGTTTTTTGGCTCGATGCACGGTTGTAGACGATACACCCAGCTTATTTGCGGCATCTCGGGGAGAGAGGTTAGGGTTTCGCTTGAAACTACCGGCAACTCTCTGTGTCGTCTCAGCGGCTTCCGGTTTTCGATTTCCCCCCGATCCAGACTTCCTGGCTCTCGACAAACGTTCCCCAAACACTTTAATTACATTTGTAACGGTTGATTTGGCAACTTTTAGCGATTTTGCCAGCTTTGCGTGCGAGTAGTTCGGATTTTCGGGATGCGCGAGCAAAATTTTGATACGCTGCTCTTCTTGCTTGGACGGCATTTTGACAACTGAAGAGTGAATTCCAAAATCAAAATAGGAGCAACATTCTACACACACACACCTTCAAAATGAGGGTTGTTCAGGTTTTTTAAATGCAAAAATTAAAGAAATACGTCAAGTTTATATTGACCAAATTTTGGCCGTATCACCCTTTACATCGTCTTAGAATTTTTCCCTGATCAAGAATATATATACTTTATATAATCGGAAATCGATATTTCGATATGTTACAAACGGAATGAAAAACTTATTATACCCCCGTCACCATTCTATGGTGTTGGGTATAAAAAAGGAAAACGCTCAATTAGTTTGGGTAATAAATCCAAATTTGTGCAAATCTGTCAATATATTTATGGACAAGCTACATGTTTGGCTAAATAGATTGTCTAATATATAAAAATTTGAAATTTAAGTAACGTTGGTTAATAAATAAGACTATTATGACAAACTTTGGGAAAATCGAGCGATACATATATATGGAAGCTATATCTAAAACTGAACCAATTTGGATAACATTTGGCAAATTTGATTGATACCACAAAAGGTTACCTTGTGCTAAATTTGAGTAAGATCTGATAATAAATGAGGCCTCTATGGTCAAAAATATGGTTATTAGGGGCAAATTTTTCAAAATCGTGTAATACATATATGTGGAAGCTATATCTAAATCTGAACCGATTTAGATAATATTTGGCAGGTTTGATTGATGCAATAGAAGGTTATCTTGTGCTAAATTTTAGTAAGATCTGGTAATAAATAAGGCTATTTTGGTAAAAAAAAAATAGGCTTATTAGGGCAAATTTATGAAAATAGAGCGATACATATATATGGGAGCCATATCTAAATCTGAACCGATTTAGATGATAGTTGGCAGGTTTGGTTGATACTACGGTAGGTTACCTTTTGATAAATTTGAGTAAGATCGGGTAATAAATAATGGTTTTATGGCCAGATTTGTGAAAATCGGGCGATACATATATATGGGAGCTATATCTAATGGTGATTTCGATTGATAAAAAATATGTTGCATATGTTACACCTTACCCCCATAAATCAAAAATTTGTGTTCGATTGGAAAATTCAGTGCAGCCTACCCAAAATGTGCACGTTCGATTGACGAGGTGTTACCCATCGCAAGAGCAAAAGTGCAACCCATTTTACACCATAGCTGATCTACGGTGCAGATGGTTACACTTTCAATCAGATGTTGAAGACGCTTTTATTATTCGACCTAAATAATAGCGTTGTTCCAAATACAAAATAAAGTGCGTGACGCGTGTATTGCGGTTGCTTTTCAACTACACAATTGATTAATTTAGCAAGAAGAAGCATATCAATTGTTTAGTGCCGCGACAACAAAATTTGATATTAAATATTTTTAATATAATAGCAAAATGCCAAAAACAAATGCGTTTTTTTGGCCAACACCATAGATGCGCTATTGGGGAGTAGTTCTTCTGACGACGATGAAGAAGTTACAACATCATTGCTTGGACGAAATGACCAACGGCGACTTAAAAACTTTGTTCAGGATGTAATTAACATAATTTGTACTCTGAAGTAGAAGTAAGATCATTAAAAATACAATCAATCAAAAGTTTTAACAATTTCCCATAGTTCAAGAAAAATTTGCGTTACCTTAAAGGTAAGTACTATATTCGCTTTTCGCGTTGAAATTTTCGTGGTTACTTTATTAAAACAGTTCAATCTAAAGCAGACAAATTAAGTCAATTGATGCGTAGTTTCTTGTTCCTCTAGATTTCGGCAAGACTTTACAGGAATAATTTTGTTTTCATTTATAATTTTGATTATTTAAGGAAAAGTAATCGCGAAAATAAAGTGGTTTTCAACTCGAAAACCGAACATAGTACCTACCCTTAGTCGGGATTCCAAAAATAGTTGTTAATAATAATCGAAATAATTCCGCCAAATTTCTTTTGTTTTGATTTTATATCAGTGTTGCACCTTTTTTTATCCGTTTTCACAAGGGTGATAAAAAAGATTATTTTGCGCCAAATTTGACGATAATCGTAAAAAAGCGTAACGTAACCCCATTTGTCGAAATCGAGCGATACATATATATGGGAGCTATATTTAAATTTGATCCTATTTCTTCCAAATTCAGCGTTCGTCCTTGTGCCCAAAAAACTCCATGTACCAAATTTCATCAAAATCGGTTAATAATTGCGACCGGAATCCTGCGAACAACAAATACATGGACGGACGGATGGACACCAAGCGCTAGATCGACTCTGGTGGTGATTCTAAATCAATAATTCTGGTAGGCACATATTTTGGCACATCAAAGTTATTATACCCGGACCACTATGTGGTTTAAGGTATACAAATTGAAAATGGGTATAGAAAATATGTTTCTTTTGTTTCAGTTTTTTTTTTTTTTTAATTTTCTTTGTAATGTTATAATTTCAAAATGTTTGTTTTAACTATAAACGTAACACTTTTAAAAATCAAGGTAGATTTCGTTTATATTGATCACTCATTTGTTCTAACTTTAAGCCATAAACATGACAAATTTTAAGTTTTCCGAGTCAAAAATTAATATTGTGCTATGGAATGACGCGCATCATTGGGAAATCGGGTGGACTTTTTTCAAATATAAATTAAATTACATTATTTCCATTTTCACAAGAAGCTAAAAGTAGGCCATACCGAGTGTACGAAATTTTGTTTTAGCTGGCAAATTCGCAATTATGAACTGGTTCCCGTGATTTTTTTCTGTGCTGGAAACCCTTCGCCAAAGGTACCTGCATGATATTGTCGTAACATTTATTTTTCTAGACTTCTGCCAATAGGGGTTACTTGTTTCTTATAGGACAATACATAAGGATACGTTTTATGCTCTATATAGGCCATTTGGTCCATTGGGTAGTATATGAGTTTTTTTCATCTCAAAATCGGAAATTTTGTAAAGAAACATTTTTTTAACATATGCTCCTACTTTGAGGATTTTGGGGATTTTTGGTATGAATTTTGGAAATGCTTAATTCAGCAATATTTCTTAAAGTTATTTTCGTGCAAAAATCAATATTATGATATTAAACTTATTTGAAAAATTATAAGCGTTTAATTCATATTTTTAATATTGAAAAAAGTAATATACACGCAACTGAATAGCTATTTTGAATCAAATAATGTACTTATCGAAACGCAATCAGGATTCAGACATAATCACAACTGTGAGTCCCTTTTGAATCTCGTTATTACTCAATGGAAATCTGAAGTCACGAATAAAAATTGCATCGTAGCAGTTTTCTTGGACTTAAAACGTGCATTTGAAACCGTCGATAGAGAATTATTGGTACAGAAAATTGAAAAATATGGAGTAAAAGGAGTTGAAAGTAAATGGTTTAAAAGTTACCTGGAGGAGAGAACACAAAGAACAAAATGTGGCCTTTATGTTTCATCAGGGAGTACTGTAGGAATCGGTGTACCGCAGGGAGCAATATTAGGAACACTGCTATTTTTAATATTAACGATCTAAAAAACATATTAAGAAATACTAAATTATGCTTGTTTGCTGATGATGCTTTGTTGTACATAAGTAGAAAAAATACAAACGAATGTATATCAAAGCTTAATGAAGATCTAAGAGCAGTGGAAAAGTATTTAAAAATGAACAAACTGAAGCTCAACATAAACAAAACTAACGTAATGGTTGTCAATGGAGTCATTGAAGGAAATATTCTAATCGATGAACAAGAAGTGAATAAAGTTGAGGAAATAAAGTACTTAGGTATTGTAATTGACAAAAAATTGAAGTTTGATGCACATTACAACTATATCTGCAAAAAGATCTCAAAAAAGTTGCTTTTTTAAAAAGAATACGAAACAAAGTTTCTCTTCCAACAGCAATCAATATATTTAATACGATTATTAAACCTCACTTTGAGTACTGTTCAACAATCATGTTTATGGGAAATCAAGCTATGAAAGCCAGACTTCAGAAGTTACAAAATAAAGCAATGCGAGCGATTCTAAAATGTCATCATTTAACGCATACAATCAGCATGTTGAATAAACTAAAATGGATGTCAGTTAACCAAAGACTTACAATGAACGCATTGATATATATATTTAAAATAAAGCACGACTTAGTTCCAAAGTATATGCAAAGTTTTATAACGTATGTAGCAGACGTTCAACCGTACAATTTACGAAATATTCAAGATTTTCGATTAAATTTAAGTAGAACCAATTTTTATCAAAACTTATTGTTATATAATGGGCTTAAATTATTTAATGAACTGCCAATTGAATTAAAAAATGAAAATAACATACATTCCTTTTAAAAATCGCTCATTTCATATGTAAAAGAAAATTTTTGAAATGTTATGTAATGTCAAAATTACCCAATCCAATTTAATAATTTAACGAAGTATTGTTTAAAATCAGTAGCATGTTATGCTAAATAACTAAATAAAATAAAAATAAAAATAAAAATAATAACATTGTAAAAAAAAAAAACAAAAATACCTACTCCCAAAATTATCCTTTTATTATTATTATTTTTTTTTTTCGATTACATAGAAAGTTCTTTCAAATATCTTTCCAACGATATATTAATTTTTTGAATAAAGTGCACCGAAAATTTGCATTAAACCTCACTAATACTTAGTTTGGAGCAGTGTTTGCCGGTATTGGGGATTTTCCCCAAATTGGGGATATTTTTCGTGAATGGGGGCGAAATTTCTTAGTTGGGATTGGGGATTTGGTGGAGAATTTCCATAAATTTGGGGATTTTTAGGTTAGGTTAGGCTAGGTTAGGTTAGGTCGCATCCCGATGTATCAGGCTCACTTAGACTATTCAGTCCATGGTGATATCAAATTGGTGAACTTCTTTCTTGGGGATTTTTGATTTCTATATGAAATTTTGCCAGAATTTTATTTCTATAGAAAATTTTGTAAAAATTATATTTCTATAGAAAATATTGTCAATTTTTTTCTATAGAAAATTTTGTCATAATTTTGTTTCCATAGAAAATTTTGACAAAATTTTATTTCTGTATAGAAAATTATCTCAAATTTTTTTTTCTACATAGACAATGTTCACAACATTTTATTTCTATAGAAAATGTTCTCAAAATGTTATTTCTATATAACAAAAATGTTCTCAATTTTTGTAGAAAACTTTGTAAACATTTTATTCCGGCATTTGGAAGACGATCATCACTCTCTGTTGTGGTTCGAAATCTTGATTTTATTCCAGCTTGCTGGATTTGGCAAAATTTTAATTTTTAAATTTTACTGATTGTTTACAGCAGAGCCTTCAGCTTATTTTTTTTCAAAAAAAAAAAAAAACAAAAACTTGTAAAAAATGTATTGGGGATTTTTATGAGGGGATTTTTGGGAACGAAAAAATCATAATTTGGGGACAAGAGCCAGAAAAATACTGGCAACACTCATAAAGTAAAACCCTGGCTTCTGGGGTCACATAAATATACCGTACAAATTTCGTTGTTGACGTTTTGTAAAATACGTCGTAAATGTATGTCAAACACCTTATAGTTTACGATAAATTATTTCTGAGTGAACTTTTGACCTCCGGTGGCCATAAATTGGAGCGAAACGTATACATGGGAGCTATATATAAATCTTAAATATAAGTGCAGTAAAATCACATATTGTCAGTATCTTATATTGCCCAGAATCCAAAGTTTTATTTCGATTTTCTTCAAATTTTGCCCAAGAATTTTATGCCAACAAATCTCAATCAACATCATTCAATCATCATTTTCATCCAAAAAATTTTTTGTACATGGTGTTTATATATGGTCTCTAATAACCATTCAAAAATTGGTCCATTGGGATTGGGGATTTGGTGGAGAATTTCCATAAATTTGGGGATTTTTAGGTTAGGTTAGGCTAGGTTAGGTTAGGTCGCATCCCGATGTATCAGGCTCACTTAGACTATTCAGTCCATGGTGATATCAAATTGGTGAACTTCTTTCTTGGGGATTTTTGATTTCTATATGAAATTTTGCCAGAATTTTATTTCTATAGAAAATTTTGTAAAAATTATATTTCTATAGAAAATATTGTCAATTTTTTTCTATAGAAAATTTTGTCATAATTTTGTTTCCATAGAAAATTTTGACAAAATTTTATTTCTGTATAGAAAATTATCTCAAATTTTTTTTCTACATAGACAATGTTCACAACATTTTATTTCTATAGAAAATGTTCTCAAAATGTTATTTCTATATAACAAAAATGTTCTCAATTTTTGTAGAAAACTTTGTAAACATTTTATTCCGGCATTTGGAAGACGATCATCACTCTCTGTTGTGGTTCGAAATCTTGATTTTATTCCAGCTTGCTGGATTTGGCAAAATTTTAATTTTTAAATTTTACTGATTGTTTACAGCAGAGCCTTCAGCTTATTTTTTTTTTTCAAAAAAAAAAAAAAAAAAAAAAAAACTTGTAAAAAATGTATTGGGGATTTTTATGAGGGGATTGTTGGGAACGAAAAAATCATAATTTGGGGACAAGAGCCAGAAAAATACTGGCAACACTCATAAAGTAAAACCCTGGCTTCTGGGGTCACATAAATATACCGTACAAATTTCGTTGTTGACGTTTTGTAAAATACGTCGTAAATGTATGTCAAACACCTTATAGTTTACGATAAATTATTTCTGAGTGAACTTTTGACCTCCGGTGGCCATAAATTGGAGCGAAACGTATACATGGGAGCTATATATAAATCTTAAATATAAGTGCAGTAAAATCACATATTGTCAGTATCTTATATTGCCCAGAATCCAAAGTTTTATTTCGATTTTCTTCAAATTTTGCCCAAGAATTTTATGCCAACAAATCTCAATCAACATCATTCAATCATCATTTTCATCCAAAAAATTTTTTGTACATGGTGTTTATATATGGTCTCTAATAACCATTCAAAAATTGGTCCATATCGGTCCACTTTTTCGTATAGCCCCCATATAAACGGACCCCCAAATTTGGCTTGCGAACGTTCTAAGAGAAGCAAATTTCATCCTGTCCGGCTGAAATTTGGTACATGGTGTTGGTATTTGTTCTCTAATGACCATGCAAAAATTGATCCATATCGGTTCATAATTACATATAGCCCCCATATAAACGGACCCCCAAATTTGGCTTGCGAACGCTCTAAGAGAAGCAAATTTCATCCGATCCGGCTGAAATTTGGTATCTGGTGTTAGTATATGGTCTCTAACAACCATGCAAAAACTAGTCCACATCGGTCCATAATTACATATAGCCCCATATATGAAATTATAGGGGGCTCCGTAAGCCGATTTGGCTTGTGCAGCCTCTAAGAGAAGCGAATTTCATCCGATCCGACTGAAATTTGGTACATGGTGTTAGTATATGGTCTCTAATGACCATGCAAAAATTGGTCCACATTGGTCCATAATTATATATAGCGTGGTGTTAATATATGGCCTCAAACACCCATGCAAAAATTGGTCGAAATCGCTTAATAATTATATATAGGCCCCATATAAACCGATCCCCAGATTTGACCTCCGGAGCCCCTTGGAAGAGCAAAATTCATCCGATTCGGTTGAAATTTGTTACGTGATGTTAGTATATGCTATCCACCAACCATGCAGGAATTGGTTCATATCAGTCCATAATTATATATAGCCACCATATAAACCCATCCCCAGATGTGATCTTTTTTGTCTAATATATACCACGTATGGACTAACTCACAATTTACAAAACAATGTTACGAAGTTTTAAGATACCACAATCCAAGTAATTCATTGTCGATGACAGTTTTCGTAGAAGTTTCTACGCAATCCATGGTGGAGGTACATAAGATTCGGCCTGGCTGAACTTACGGCCGTATATGCTTGTTTTTTTTTTTTTTTAATTTGGTTTGACAGGAAATATATATATTTTTTGATGAGCATGTTTAATCTAACCTAACGCAAAGACTATGGCCTAGTATTTTGATAATGTTTTTGAAACATCAGGCTTTTCTATAGGCAATTTTCAATAATATAGGAGACGTTGCCCATTCCCAAGTTATGGAATATTGATTCGAAAACAAACTAAATATGTCGATATTTGTATTCTTTGTTTACACATTTAAATTCACTGTTGCTTTTTTTCTCCTCACAAAATTTCCTTTTCCAGAACTAAATCTGAACACCAATGCTGAGGTTTCTTTGGCTAAGTTATCATAATTTATTGATGCCCATATGCATTTACCTGATCCACGTGGAACATTCATTCCATTCCATTTGAGTTTGCTACAAATCTCTGAGATTTATGGTTGGCCATTGCCTTTTACATCTACCTAACCATCCTGGTCATTTCATTGTGAACATTTCATCTGTGTTGATTGATTGACAGCATTCCTTTGATTGATGGCATTGATGACGATCAACTTAATTTTCATGTCCCGATTCATTTATGTCCATCAATGGAATGCTAAACGGTTATTGTGTCCTATTGTTCTCCTCATAGCATTCTCCTTTGCTGGGTAAATAGTAGATATTGTTATGATGTGGGCGTTGTCATGACAGTAGTTTCACCCACTTAAATTAAAGTAACAAATTGTCGCGACGTGTCCAAAGGCAAAAAAAAAACACAAAAAACCTACTGATGTTATCCCGCTTTTTCTTTCGGTTATTTTTTTTTTTTACAGTGTGCCAGAAATATAATTAAAACTTTATTTGCTTACGCTCACTTTGTCAACTATGCAAACAAACACAAGCACACATTAGATATATATATATACACTGATAGCTGAGAACAAACCAACTATTAAAAAAAAAGAATGAGATAAAAAGAGAATATTTGGGAAAAAATACTTCAATGTTCAAATTTGCATAATAACCCAGCATACATTGAAGAGGGGTGTTTATTAAACCAATATAAACGACCGAAGCTAAGGCGGTGAACATCTTGATCATGTGTTGCTGTAGTATCGGCTAGGAGAAGCTGGCGTTTTAATACTTAAATTGATGTTAACTTTGCTTCGGCTTCACCGCAGCCGATTATCTTGGGGTTAATCTAATTTCGGAGGGCTTATATCATCCGGATTTCCATTAGGAGATTGTTTGTTAATGAATGAAAGGTAATGGGTCGGGACTTATCAAAACACAAGTGAGTAAAGTAGAAAGAAAATTATATTAAAAGTTTTTCTACCAGTGTGTGCCCTAAGGTGAAACATAATATGTTTGAACAATACAAACAATATTTTGTTTGGACCAATCCTGAAAATATATATACTTGAAGCAGAAGCAGTGTTTGAGAATATATGTTACATAAGCGATTTTTGTTTTGAGTGTGAAGCCTACTGTTACGACTATGCTCTAAAACTATAATTAAAACTTTATTACAAATTTGCAACTATATTTCTTGTCGTGCGGAATACAACGATTTTCTTTTATTATTTTTGTAGACTTCATTTTATAAAACTAAATAGTTTTCTTGCACAAATCCATATCCAGAAGTCTCAATAATTGTTTGGAGATTTTTTTTCTTTATGTCACAAAGCATTGTAAAACTCTGTTGAAGTTTGCTTGACATTTATTTCGAATCTAGAGATTTGCTGGGTGGGTCCAATTAGCCTTTGTCATAAGTGAAGTTTCATTTGATTTTTATTTGCATTTTGAACAAGAAATAATTTAAGTTGATATTTGCTTCTCTATTACAATCGATATATGTATGTGCATTTCCTTTGAATTCTAGCAATTGAAATAAAAATTGAATGTTAGTATTTTAATGTTAGGCAAATTTAATTCTGACAAACAAATACAAGAAAACCCTTTTGGGATCTATAAATAAATGGAAAATTTTTTGGATACAAAATTTATTTCATATAAAATTCGAAATATTAAAATTTTATATGGTCCTCTATATGAGTAGTATATGATTGAAGTGTCATTTTAAAATAAAAAAAAAATGATATTGATGATTTTGGTATTAATATTTATACCCTTCACCACTACTGTGGTACAGGGTATAATAAGTTTGTGCATTTGTATGTAACGCCAAGAAATAGTGGTCATAGACCCATCTTTTAGTATACCGATCGGCGTAGAATTAAATTCTGAGTCGATTTAGCGATGTCCGTCTGTCTGTAAATGTAATTTTGTGCACAAAGTACAGCTCGCAATTTAAGTCCGATCGTCCTCAAATTTGGCAGAGGGCCGTTTCTTGGCACAGAGACAATCGCTATTGGTTTTGGAAAAAATCGGTTCAGATTTAGATATAGCTGCCATATATATTTATCCCCGATGTGCTCATAGTTAGCGTGTTTATCAACCGATTTTCTTGAAATACCGTACATCCAAATATTTTATGAATCTCGAAAATCTTGCAAAATATCAGCCAAATCGGTTCCCATATATATCTTTCGCCCGATATGGGCTTATATGGCCCCAGAAGCCAGATTTTTGGCCGAATTTGGTTGAAATTTTGCACTAGGAGTACAATTAGTAGTATAGTCAAGTGTGCAAAATTTGATTGAAATCATTTCAGATTTAGATATAGCTCCCATATATATGTTTTTCTGATTTCGACAAAAATGGTCAAAATACCAACATTTTCCTTGTCAAATCGCCACTGCTTAGTCGAAAAGTTGTAAAAATGACTCTAATTTTCTTAAACTTCTAATACATATATATCGAGCGATAAATCATAAATAAACTTTTGCGAAGTTTCCGTCCGTCTGTCTGTGAACACATTTTTGTGATCAAAGTCTAGGTCGCAGTTTAAGTCCAATCGACTTCAAATTTGGCACATATTCCTGTTTTGGGTCAGAATAGAACCCTGTTGATTTTCGAAGAAATCGGTTCAGATTTAGATATATCTCCCATATATATTTTTCGCCCGATATGCACTTATAATTATCCAGAATCCAGAGTTTTATCCCGATTTGCTTGAAATTTTGCACGAGGAGTACAATTGGTAGTATAGTCGATTGTGCAAAATTTGATTGAAATCGGTTCAAATTTAGATATAGCTCCCATATATATATTTCGCCCGATATGGACTTATATGGCCCCAGAAGCCAGAGTTTAGGCCCAATTTGGTTGAAATTTTGCACGTGGAGTATAATTAGTAGTGTAGTCAAGTGTGCAAAATTTGATTGAAATCGGTTCAGATTTAGATATAGCTCCCATATATATCTTTCGCCCGATATTGACTAATATGGTCCTAGAAGCCAGAGTTTTGGCCCAATTTGGTTGAAATTTTGCACTAGAAGTACAATTAGTAGTGTAGTCATGTGTGTTAAATTTGGTTGAAATCGGTTCAGATTTAGATATAGCTCCCATATATATCTTTCGCCCGATATGAACTAATACGGTCCCAGAAGCCAGAGTTTTACCCCAATTTGGTTGAAATTTTGCACAGGGAGTAGAATTGGCATTGCTGCTATGCGTGCCAAATTTGGTTGAAATCGGTTCAGATTTAGATATAGCGCCCATATATAGCTTTCGGCCGATTTACACTCATATGATCACAGAGGCCAATTTTTTGCTCCGATTTAGTTGAAATTTTGCACAGGGAGTAGATTTAGCATTGTAGCTATGCGTGCCAAAATTGGTTGAAATCTGTTCAGATTTAGATATATCTCCCATATATAACTTTCGCCCGATTTATACTCATATGACCACAGAGGCCAATTTTTTGCTCCGATTTAGTTGAAATTTTGCACAGGGAGTAGAATTAGCATTGTTGCTAAGCGTGCCAAATTTGGTTGAAATCGGTTCAGATTTAGATATAGCCCCATATATATGTTTTTCTGATTTGGACAAAAATGGTCAAAATACCAAAATTTTCCTTGTAAAATCGCCACTGCTTAGTCGAAAAGTTGTAAAAATGAATCTAATTTTCCTAAACTTCTAATTCATATATATCGAGCGATAAATCATAAATAAACTTTTGCGAAGTTTCCTTAAAATTGCTTCAGATTTAAATGTTTCCCATATTTTTTTACTAAACTTGTGTTCCACCCTAGTGCATTAGACAACTTAAATTTTGAGTCTATAGGTTTTGTAAAAGTCTATCAAATTCTGTCCAAATCGAGTGATATTTAAATGTATGTATTTGGGACAAACCTTTATATATGGATGTGATATGGTATCGAAAATTTAGATCTACAAAGTGGTGCAGGGTATAATATAGTCGGCCCCTCCCGACTTTAGACTTTCCTTACTTGTTTTTTGTACTAAAGTGGGAAGTGTTAGTTCAGTTCGCGATTTGTTGCATTTGGAACCACCTCTTTACTCCATTAAGCATACACTGAAAAAACAGTGAACCCACCAGGAAGAAAACTTTTGATTAATTTTAGAAAATTTTGAATATTTTTAGAAATTTTTAACTAAACAGTATGGCATCGCGCCGATATCATAAAAATAAGTAAATATTTTTCGACAAATTCAAGAAAATTTATAAGACATAAATAATTTTTTTTCAATTTTTAAAGAAAATTTTGTAGGAAAGAAGGAAAAATTGGAGTTCAAAATTGCAAGAATGTCTTTAGTTACATACGAAGTTCGTAATGGACGCTTTTGTAGTAAAATTTGCAAAATTGAAGAAATAATGAACTATTTTATAACAAATACGAATTTAGTAAATCTCTATCCTTAACTTGTGTATAATTTTTTCCCGTCTTTTAGTTCATTTAACTAACGTACGCAAAAAATTATTAGAGTAAATGAAACTTTCACCAAATATAATAAGTTCATGAACTAAAATATAGTTAAATTGGCTTTAGTGCAATAATGAGTTCACTTTTTTTTGAGTGTACTCAGAAAAAAATATTAAAAATCTTCCACAGCAATTCACGATTAGTACGGTTAACCGCAAACAAAATTACTGTGAATTATACATAAAAAAGTAGAATTAATTACAGAGAAATAATATTCTGTTGCTTTAGTTTATATTGAATTTGAATGTTTTTATAATTTTATACCCCCATTTAGTTTATAAATTTATTGAAAAACTTTGTTGTTTTCAAGGTTTCCACAAATGATTTTTTTTTTAATTTAATGGTATACTGAAGCCGTAATGCTTTCCGGAATTGAATAGGAAATTGAACTCAAATTGACCGGTGAATTCAGTCCATCTCTCCCGTTGAAAGGCACAATTAACAATTGCATACAATGAACTTCATGTCCATTGAGCCTACTGGCGACAACTTCCTGTAAGAGGCTTTCCATTCGACAGACTTGCTTGACAATCATCGTGCGCTACTTAAGACATCCTGTCGGCAGTCGTTATAGATGCACTGATTAGTTCCTCTTCAATTGCCTTGAAGATTTTCTTTGGTATTGGAAAATGGACAATTTCATTTATTCCACCATGTGTCCAAAGTTAACAAATTCTACGTCAATCCTCTAATAATCGCATCATCAAATGAATTAAATTGAGAGTATGACCAATTTCCACAGACCATGGAATAGTTTCCAATTTTCACACAAATCTCGCTAGCACACAAGCAAACGCTTAGCCATGGAAAAGCATCAAACAAAGTGCGAATGGAATCATCGAAAGGAAATGCCCCAAGCAACGAACAAATAAACCCAGTGGTGCGTTAGCCAGTATGGCGCAATCGAAATGCGAACAATAATAATAATAATCATAGTGTCCTTATAAAAAAAAAGTAAAAATGACATAGAAAATAAAAGATACCACGTGGTAATCAGGGAGGCGAAGCAGGGGCGAGAGTCTAGAATTTCCTGGAAATGTTAACGATATCAAATCAGTGATAATGTTTCAGGAAACATTCGATAAGAAAAAGTAATGCTGCATTTCAAATGGTTTCGATGGTGAATGGTGCAAATTAAGGACATCTTCAATTGGCTTTGGTGGGGTAGAAACCATTAGGCCAGTAGACCACCGACCAATCGTCCATGCCTGTACTTTCATACAGTCTGTCAGCCAGACAGACGGTTGGTACTATGCCACAGACATGACAGTTGGTCATCATCAATTTGCAATTGATGTAGTGATTCGCCTTTTTTATGACATTTATTTTATATTTCTTTTAGTCGCTTTTTTATTTTGTAAAACTTCTTGCTTTGAATATCTGGCATAATGCATCTGGTGTTTTTTTTCGAATGCTTATCGTGCCACATAAATATCGGGGGATAGGAGCGACGAAGTAAAAGCAAAGCAAAGCAAATCCCTGGAAATGTATACCGCAATCAATGAGACGAGGAACCAATAGCTGGTATAAAATAATGAATTTATTGACTAATAAAAGCTGGAGCATGTCTCCACAAAAAGTATTAAAAAATGAGAAACGATTGAAATAAGAGACGGCGTACTGCGAATGCAAAGGACAAGATGATGATGCACAGTACTTTGTGACGTTTGGTTCGGTGGTAGTCTTGATTCGTTCTGTTGGTCCGGCGGCATCGTTGACTTTAATTTTTTTTAATGAATTATGCTTTTGAAAAATTAGTAATGAGTAAGCGTACTTTCAACGCCACTTACTTTGAAGGCGCATTATCTGGAAGAGTCCGAAATCCTTTTGTTTAAAAGGGAGCCACCGTGGTGCAATGGTTAGCATGTCCGCTTTGCACACACAAGTTCGTGGGTTCGATTCCTGCTTCGACCGAACACCAAAAAGTTTTTCAGTGGTGGATTATCCCACCTCAGTAATGCTGGTGACATTTCTGAGGGTTTCAAAGCTTCTCTGGTTTCACTGCAATGTGGAATGCTGTTCGGACTCGACTATAAAAAGGAGGTCCCTTGTCATTGAGCTTAACATGGAATTGGGCAGTAATAAGAGAGAAGTTCACCAATGTGGTATCACAATGGACTGAATAGTCTAAGTGAGCCTGATACATCGGGCTGCCACGTAACCTAACCTTTTATTTAAAACCTACATTGAAAAAACAGTGAACCCTCCAGGAAAGAAAATTTTAGTTAATTTTAGAAAAGTTAGATTAATTTTTAGAAAATTTTAACTAAACTGCATTAGAAACGCAGATATAACGCTTATTCCACAAAACTAATTTATTAGACAAAATTATTATTTTTCACTTGTTAAAGAAAATTTCGTGGGTTGAAGAAAAAAATTGGAATTACAAATTGCAAAAAAGTCTTGAAGTTCAAGATGGGCGCATTATTGATAAAATTTACAAATTTTAAGGAATTCTAATTTTTTTGTGGAAGACACGAATTTCGTTTATCTTTATGCTTTATTTGTTAAAAAGTCTTTCCTCTGTTTTAGGTAATTAAACTTACGTACGCAAAAAATTCTTAAAGGCATGGAAACTTTATTAAGAAGTAATAATTTCATAAACTTAAATATAATAAAATTGGCTTTATTGAAATATAGGGTTCACTTTTCTTGAGTGTAGTGACTTTCGGCCCCGTGAGGATAACTTCAAGCACAACTTTGGCCTTTGTGGTCATATTAGTGAAAATCAGGCGAAAGATATATATGGGAATATATCTAAATCTGAACCGATTTCAATCAAATTTGACACACTTTACGACACTACACTGACAAAAAAAAAAACAGTGAACCGACAAGTCAGAAAACTTTTGGTTAATTTAGAAAATTTTGAATATTTTTAGAAAATTTTAACTAAACAGTATTACAAACGCTGGCACCACGCCGATATCACAGAAATAGGTAAATATTTTTCGACAAATTCAAGAAAATTTATTGAACATAAATAATTTTTTTCACTTCATAAAGAAAATTTTGCAGTTTGAAGGACAAAATTGGAGTTAAATATTGCAAGAATGTCTTTAGTGACATACGAAGTTCATGATGGACGCATTTGTAGTAAAATTTACAAATTTAAAGAAATAATTAACTATTTTGTAAAAATACGAATTTTGTAAATCTTTATGCTTATTTTGTGTATAATTTTTTCCCCGTTTTTAGTTAATTTAACTATCGTACTCAAACAATTATTAGAGCAAAGGAAACTTTCTCCAAACATAACAATTCTATGAACTAGAATAAAGTTAAATTAGCTTTAGTGAAATACAGAGTTCACTTTTTTTTTGAGTGTATCAATTGTACTCTTTGGGCATCATTTTAAGCAAATTATGGTAAAAGTCTAACTTCTGGGGCCATATAAGTGTATATTGGGCGAAAGATATACTATAGGAGGTATATCTAAATCTGAACCGATTTCTTCTATTCTGACCAAAAACACATACTTGCGCCAAATTTTAAGTCGATTGGAATAAAATGACAGCCTAGATTTGGATCACAAAAATATGTTCACAGACAGACGGACGGACGGACAGACGTACATGGATAGTTGGACTCAGGGACACGGTTGCTACAGTTGGTAGAATTCTACCAAAAATGGTAGATTTTTTACGCAGATTGGTAGAATTCTTGATATTTTGGTAGATTTTCCAAAATATTCATCTCCAACAGCGATGTAGAAATAAAATTTTAACAAAATTTTCTATAGAAATAATATTTTGACAAAATTGCCTATAGCAATAAAATTTTGACAAAATTTTCTATAGATATACAATTGTGACAAAATTTTCTGTAGAAGTAAAATTTTGACAAAATTTTCTATAGAAATAATATTTTGACAAATTTTTCTATAGAAATAAAATTTTGACAAAATTTTCTATAGAAATAAAATGTTGACCAAATTTTCTATAGAAATAAAATTGTGACAAAATCTTCTGTAGACATTTTGATGAAAAAACTTCAAAATAAAATGTTTTAAATTTTGGTAAAGTTTTGATAAAATGTTCTTAACATTTTAGTGGATTTCTTTTAGCACGATTGGCAACCAAGACATATACCTTCTGTAGAAGTAAAATTTTGACAAAATTTTCTATAGAAATAAAATGTGCACAAAATGGTCTAATTTATTATTATAACATAAAAGGTCGAAGAAAATCAAAGAAAATAAATAAAATTTTAAAAAAATTTTCTATAGAAATAAAATTTTGAAAAAAAATTTCTATAGAAATAAAATTTTGACATAATTTTCTATAGAAATAAAATTTTGACAAAATTTTCTATAGAAATAAAATTTTTACAAAATTTTCTATAGAAATAAAATTTTTACATACTTTTCTATAGAAATAAAATTTTGACATAATTTTCTATAGAAATAAAATTTTTACAAAATTTTCTATAGAAATAAAATGTTAATAAAATGTTCTATAGAAATAAAATTTTGACAAAATTTTCTATAAAAAAAAAAAATTTTTAAAAATTCACTATAGAAATAAAATGTTAACAACATTTTCTATAGCAATAAAATTTTTACAAATTTTCTATAGAAATAAAATTTTGACAAAATCTTCTGTAGACATTTTGATGAAACAACTTCAAAATAAAATGTTTTAAATTTTGGCAAAGTTTTGATAAAATAGTCTTAACATTTTAGTAGTTTTCTTTTAGCACGATTGGCAACCAAGACAAATACCATATATATCTCGTTTCCTTCTTGGTGTTGCAAACATGTGTACTAACTTATTATACCTTGTTCCACAGTGTGGTGCAGGGTAAATAATACAGTCCTGTAAGTTGTGGCTACTTTATTATGAAATATACATACAATCATTTATCCCAAAAAAAAAATACATTTTCCCTGAATAATAAAAAAGCTCATTCGTCAAAAAATACGAACAAGTCGACATTTGGTTATTTTCAAAATTAACCAATCGACTTTCGACTCAAATTCATTTTTAATAGCTAGTAAAATGGATATGTACAGACAAACATTTTTATTTGGAAACGCTTCCCGCAATCCGTAATAAGTGCTCAAAACTTATTTTTTATTCACGATTATTATATGATAGTATGTGACATCGAATCACTGTGCCAAGTACTTTGGATTAGGATGGGGTATAAGAACATTATTGCATTAATTAAAACAGCGTTAATAAACTAAATTTTCAGCTGGCTCTTGTCCCTGTCATTATAGCGCTACCTCTGCTTCGACCGCTGTGTTGGCGTTTGCCTTAGGGTTTTGTATGGCTGCCATCGACATCAATCGATGAGGCCTGCCAGGACATATCCTTAAAACACAATGAACGATGAATGGATTTGTATGGCAGCATGTCAGTCAGGTTTTCAATTTGTAAAAGTTTTAATTATATTTTTCATGACCTGCGGGCTCTGTCTTGTTCGCATTTTCTGTTGATGTAAAGCATTTTCTTCACATTTTCCACCAACGTCACAGTCTCATCTCACTGTTGCTTGTTGCTATTGTTATTTCTTTTTATGTGTGTGTGTGTGAGTGAGTTAGCGCGACTTTTTTCTTGTTGTAATCTCTAATATTTTGTGAGTGAAATCCTTTAATTTCTTTTACCACAAAATGTTAATTTAATTAAAAAGCAGGAGAAACGAGACACTCAAAACAGAAATTGAATTGGCGCAAACAAAAGGGTTGAAGCTTTGTTTGTTGCCTGCTGAAGAGTGCCAAGGACAGACGACATAAAAAAAACCATCACCCCATTTCCCCGTTGACATGATGGGCCAAGTATGAGAAGAAAAATTAAAAGGATTGTTGAACTTCCGTTAACAAAAACAAAAAAATATCTGACAAGAACCTCCAACGACACGAAACTCTGGTTACTACATGGAACTACAGAGTTGTTGTATGTCATGGACGGTAACCATTAACACGGTTCGTAATTAGTTACGGAAACCGAAGCCCACAAGTTTTCCGGATAAATTTAAGTTTACAGATTAGCCATTAAACATAATGTGCTAAATATTCAATAAGTGCTACTTCTTCAGGAAGAGACACAGTGGTATTAAACAAAACTACATTTAAATGTCTTAAATATTTTTAAAATTGTATTTATTATTTCAAATCCGAAACCATATTATTAATATTTTTAATAATACCATTAACTAATTGGGCTCGGTTCGCATGGCTGGCCCCAAGGTTTCCTTTGATTTTAAACCGCCTCTTGAAGAAAATCAGTGTTTCTAATTATTTATTATTAATTAAAATTTATGATTTATGATTTTTATCATATTTTATAAATTATGTTTTAGATATTTATTATAATGTTGTTGTTTTTTATTTCAGCTTAAAACCATACATTGACTAAACTACAAGTGTAGCTTAACCAACAGAGGAAAAGAATGTTTGTCAAATTTATTTGGGCAAATCCCTATACACTGCAATATGGTTGGATGGACGCACGTTTCGGAATTACCACATTCCTCATCAGCATCCTCTACTTGCAGCAAAACTATCAACCAATTATCAGAATAAATTCAGGCAGTTCATTAAACCTAACAATGAACCACACTTGAACTTTACGAAAAAAAGGTTTTGTCGGTTTAGTCGGCTAATGCCGAAATAAATTCGAAACAAACATATGTATTTTCCTATTCCACTGTCAAATCATCGATTTGAGTGTAGTTGGCTGGGTTTATTTTGAGCGTGCTTTTTATACCCTTCACCACTACTGTGGTACAGGGTATAATAAGTTTGTGCATTTGTATGTAACGCCACGAAATAGTGGTTATAGACCCATCTTTTAGTATACCGATCGGCTTAGAATTAAATTCTGAGTCGATTTAGCGATGTCCGTCTGTCTGTCTGTCTGTCCGTCCGTCTGTCTGAATATGTAATTTTGTGCACAAAGTACAGCTCCCAATTTAAGTCCGATCGTCCTCAAATTTGGCAGAGGGCCGTTTCTTGGGACAGAGACAATCGCTATTGGTTTTGGAAAAAATCGGTTCAGATTTAGATATAGCTGTCATATATATTTATCCCCGATGTGGTCATAGTTAGCGTGTTTATCAATCGATTTTCTTGAAATACCGTACATCCAAATATTTTATGAGTCTCGAAAATCTTGCAAAATATCAGCCAAATCGGTTCAGATTTAGATATAGCTCCCATATATATCTTTCGCCCGATATGGACTTATATGGCCCCAGAAGCCAGATTTTTGGCCGAATTTGGTTGAAATTTTGCACTAGGAGTACAATTAGTAATATAGTCATGTGTGCCAAATTTGATTGAAATCGGTTCAGATTTAGATATAGCTCCCATATATATGTTTTTCTGATTTCGACAAAAATGGTCAAAATACCAACATTTTTCTTGTCAAATCGCCACTGCTTAGTCGAAAAATTGTAAAAATGACTCTAATTTTCCTAAACTTCTAATACATATATATATCGAGCGATAAATCATAAAGAAACTTTTGCGAAGTTTCCTTAAAATTGCTTCAGATTTAAATGTTTCCCATATTTTTTTTTACTAAAATTGTGTTCCACCCTAGTGCATTAGCCAACTTAAATTTTGAGTCTATAGGTTTTGTAAAAGTCTATCAAATTCTGTCCAAATCGAGTGATATTTAAATGTATGTATTTGGGACAAACCCTTATAAAGGGTGATTTGTTAAGAGCTTGATAACTTTTTTTAAAAAAAAAACGCATAAAATTTGCAAAATCTCATCGGTTCTTTATTTGAAACGTTAGATTGGTCCATGACATTTACTTTTTGAAGATAATTTCATTTAAATGTTGACCGCGGCTGCGTCTTAGGTGGTCCATTCGGAAAGTCCAATTTTGGGCAACTTTTTCGAGCATTTCGGCCGGAATAGCCCGAATTTCTTCGGAAATGTTGTCTTCCAAAGCTGGAATAGTTGCTGGCTTATTTCTGTAGACTTTAGACTTGACGTAGCCCCACAAAAAATAGTCTAAAGGCGTCAAATCGCATGATCTTGGTGGCCAACTTACCGGTCCATTTCTTGAGATGAATTGTTCTCCGAAGTTTTCCCTCAAAATGGCCATAGAATCGCGAGCTGTGTGGCATGTAGCGCCATCTTGTTGAAACCACATGTCAACCAAGTTCAGTTCTTCCATTTTTGCCAACAAAAAGTTTGTTAGCATCGAACGATAGCGATCGCCATTCACCGTAACGTTGCGTCCAACAGCATCTTTGAAAAAATACGGTCCAATGATTCCACCAGCGTACAAACCACACCAAACAGTGCATTTTTCGGGATGCATGGACAGTTCTTGAACGGCTTCTGGTTGCTCTTCACTCCAAATGCGGCAATTTTGCTTATTTACGTAGCCATTCAACCAGAAATGAGCCTCATCGCTGAACAAAATTTGTCGATAAAAAAGCGGATTTTCTGCCAACTTTTCTAGGGCCCATTCACTGAAAATTCGACGTTGTGGCAGATCGTAAGTCTATTCATGATGAAATGTCAAAGCATACTGAGCATCTTTCTCTTTGACACCATGTCTGAAATCCCACGTGATCTGTCAAATACTAATGCATGAAAATCCTAACCTCAAAAGAATCACCCTTTATATAGGATGTGATATGGTATCGAAAATTTAGATCTACAAAGTGGTGCAGGGTATAATATAGTCGGCCCCGCCCGACTTTAGACTTTCCTTACTTGTTTTCTATTTCTTATTATTACAATATATTTATGTTTGAGCAGCAAAGTATTTTTTTTTTCTAATTTGCCAGTATTTGGGTTTACAATTTTTAATTTAATTTGACAAAACAGTATTGGATATTGGGGCGAAGGTCATGACCAATGTATTTACCCGTTGAAGATGATCATTTCTTCTATGTAAAACTGGTCACTAACAATTAAATGACATATAGCAATTTCGATTTGATTCGGGCTCAGTTAGACTTATTTAGTCCATTGTTATTTGTAGAATATCAGTTTGGCTTCCGTGGTCATATGAATCTAAATCTGTCATTTGAATCAAAATATAAATCCGATTTTGACCGAATTTGGCAAACATAGTAAGAATACTCGGACCATTATTATTTGTTTTGTTTCTTAATGATATAACTAGTGCATTTTCTTTTTCTAAGTGCTTAATATTTGCAGATGATATCAAGCTATTTGTAAGAATCAATTGCACCGCTGATACACGCTTGCTCCAGGCTGATATTAATTGTTTATCATCTTGGTGTATAAGGAATTTATTGCCACTCAATGTCTCAAAATGCTTTCATTTACCATATAAAGGGTGATACGGTCAAAATTTGGTCAAGGGAAAACGCGTGTAAATCGGTGAAATCGTTAATTCAAAAATCTAATTAAATTTCTTTTTCAAGTTCAATTAGTATAAAATTCAGAAAAAATATTCAGTTAGGCTTTCGCTTTTCCAAATCCGAATTGCCGGGCCTCACGCTTGACACCTGCCATCAGATCTTTTGTACAGCCACCTTGTCCACCTTCTTCGCTGCAGAAAGCCAGTTTGCCTTGAACTGCTGCTCGTCCTTCGCAGCTTTTTTGGTCTTATTTAGGTTCCGCTTGACAATAGCCCAGTATTTCTCAATTGGGCGGAGCTCTGGCGTGTTGGGAGGGTTCTTGTCCTTGGGAACCACCTGCACGTTGTTGGCGGCGTACCACTCCATGGCCTTTTTACCGTAATGGCAAGATGCCAAATTTTGTGTTTCTTCAGGAAAGGCAGCAGACGTTTATTCAAACACTCTTTCACGTAAATTTCTTAGTTGACAGTCCCGGAAGCTATGAAAATGCTGCTTTTCAAGCCACAGGTACAGATGGCTTGCCAAACCAGATATTTCTTTGCGAACTTTGGCAGTTTTATGTGCTTGAAAATATCTGCTACCTTTCCCCTTCCTTTTGCCGTATAAAACTCCTGTCCCGTAAGCTGCTTGTAGTCGGCTTTGACGTAGCTTTAGTCGTTCATAACCACGCAGTCAAACTTCATCAGCATCGTCGTGTACAGCCTCCGGGATCTCGCTTAGGCCGTCGTATTTTGTTTATCATCGCGATTTGGAGTCACTACCTTCTTGTAAGTTGACAGTCCGGCTCGTTTTTTGGCTCGATGCACGGTTGTAGACGATACACCCAGCTTATTTGCGGCATCTCGGAGAGAGAGGTTAGGGTTTCGCTTGAAACTACCGGCAACTCTCTTTGTCGTCTCAGCGGCTTCCGGTTTTCGATTTCCCCCCGATCCAGACTTCCTGGCTCTCGACAAACGTTCCCCAAACACTTTAATTACATTTGTAACGGTTGATTTGGCAACTTTTAGCGATTTTGCCAGCTTTGCGTGCGAGTAGCTCGGATTTTCGCGATGCGCGAGCAAAATTTTGATACGCTGCTCTTCTTGCTTGGACGGCATTTTGACAACTGAAGAGTGAACTCCAAAATCAAAATAGGAGCAACATTCTACACACACACACACACCTTCAAAATGAGGGGTGTTCAGGTTTTTTAAATGCAAAATTGAAAGAAATACGTCAAGTTTATATTGACCAAATTTTGACCGTATCACCCTTTACCCGCCGGACACACTTGCTTGAGTCCTCGTACTTTATTAATGATAGCAAACTTCAAAAAGTGCTTAGTATTTGTGATTTGGGAGTTGTATTTGATTCCAAACGTAACAGGTTGGGTGATAAGTCCCCGGTCTAACAAAGAAAAACACATGTTTTTGTTATCAAAATTCGTTGCTATTATTCAACATAGTTCCCTTCAAGAGCGATACAACGATTATAACGACCTTCCAATTTTTTGATACCATTTTGGTAGTACTCCTTCGGTTTTGCCTCAAAGTAGGCCTCAGTTTCGGCGATCACCTCTTCATTGCAGCCAAATTTTTTCCCTGCGAGCATACTTTTGAGGTCTGAGAACAAGAAAAAGTCGCTGGGGGCCAAATCTGGAGAATAAGGTGGGTGGGGAAGCAATTCGAAGAGCAATTCATGAATTTTTGGCATCGTTCTCAATGACTTGTGGCACGGTGCGTTGTCTTGGTGGAACAACACTTTTTTCTTCTTCATATGGAGCCGTTTTGCCGCGATTTCGACCTTCAAACGCTCCAGTAATGCCATATAATAGTCACTGTTGATGGTTTTTACCTTCTCAAGATAATCGATAACAATTAATTCATGCGCATCCCAAAAAACAGAGGCCATTACTTTGCCAGAGGACTTTTGAGTCTTTCCACGCTTCGGTCGCTGTCCACTCAGTCGACTATCGATTGGACTCAGGAGTGTAGTGAAGGAGCCATGATTCATCCATTGTCACATATCGACGGAAAAACTCGGGTGTATTACGAGTTAACAGCTGCAAACACCGCTCAGAATCACCAACACATTGTTGTTTTTGGTCAAATGGGAGCTCGCGCGGCATCCATTTTGCACAGAGCTTCCGCATATCAAATATTGATAAATGATATGACCAACACTTTCCTTTGATATCTTTAAGGCCTCTGCTATCTCGATCAACTTCATTTTACGGTCATTCAAAGTCATTTTGTGGATTGTTTTGGAGTTTTCGTCGGTAACCACCTCTTTCGGACGTCCACTGCGTTCACCGTCCTCCGTGCTAATTTCACCACGCTTGAATTTTGCATACCAATCAATTATTGTTGATTTCCCTGGGGCAGAGTCCGGAAACTCATTATCAAGCCAAGTTTTTCTTCCACCGTATTTTTTCCCTTCAGAAAACAGTATTTTTTTCAAAACACGAAATTCCTTTTTTTCCATTTTTTCACAATAACAAAAGTTGCTTCACAAAAGACGCTCTATCTCACAAACTAATTGACTTACAGACGTCAAATTTTGACACGAATCATTTGAAGGTTGGTACTATATAAAAATAATATGCATTTAATACTAGCGGCGCCATCTATGTGTCAGACCGGGGTCTTATCAGCCAACCTGCTACATATAGATTACATATTGACTATATAATGCCTAAGGCGTATTCGATGTTAGGGTTTGTGAAGAGGAATTGTAAGGAGTTTTTGGATCCATATACCAGAATGGCTCTATATGAAGCCTATGTTAGGTCTAGGCTGCCATTGTGTGGAGTCCTATATATAATGTACATTGTGAACGGATTGAAAAATTACGATTCATTAAATTTGCTTTAGTATCTGTACCTTTTACTGAGCTTTTGCCCTCATATCAAGCTAAATGCAGATTAATTCATTTGAAATCTCTTGAGAACCGTAGATTAAAATTTTCTGTATTGTTTGTTTTTAAGGTAATTAATGGATTTATAGATTGCCCCCCTCTTCTAGAGATTATTGATTTTAATGTACCAGTACGGGATCTTAGACGTCATGACTATTTTAATATTCCTTTTCATAGGAGTAATTATGCTTCTTGCGAGCCCATTTTGAAAGCTTTAAAATAATTTAATAAATTGAATAATAACTTTAATTTGGATTTTTCAGTTTCTCTAAATAAATTTATTAATATTTTAAATTTAATTTATTTTTAAAATTTCTAGTCTGTAAGGATTGTAATCCATAGACTTAAATAAATAAATAAATCTCAATTCTTTGGCCTCTGTGGTTATAAGAGAGTAAATCGGACCAATGACCTATGTTGAATGTGAACCACACCTAAACGTCAAGTTTTTTTTCCGAATTTTATTTGACATTTCTCTATTTCAGACTCAATTTGAACCATGGACATCGTGAATGGGCAGAATGGTTCCAAGAAATGGCAACAGTGGATGATCAATTTTCGAAGAAAATCATTTTCAGTGATGAGGCACATTTTCACCTCAGTGGATTTGTCAATAAACAGAATTGCCACATTTGGGCGAATGAGAATCCAAGAGTGATTGTCGAAAAACCAATGCACCCACAAAGAGTGACTGTTTGGTGCGGTTTATGGGCTGGCGGCATCATCGGGCGGTATTTTTTCCAAAATGAGGCCGGTCAGGCAGTTACTGTGAATGGTGTTCGCTATCGTGAGATGATAACGAACTTTTTATGGCCCGAATTGGAAGACATGGATGTGGGCGATATGTGGTGTCAGCAGGACGGTGCCACTTGCCACACAGCTAACGAAACAATGGCTCTTTTGCGCAACAAATGCAATAGCCGTGTTATCTCAGGTAATGGCGATGTCAATTGGCCGCCAATATCATGTGATTTGACACCGTTGGACTTTTTTCTTTGGGGTTATTCGAAAGAAAAGGTGTACGTCGATAAGCCATCAACAATTCAAGAGCTAAAGGATGAGATATTTCGGCACATTAACGGCATAGAACCTCCATTATGCCTCAGCGTCATCGAAAATTTGGACCATCGGATGAAGGTGTGCCACCGAGGTCGCGGCGCCCATTTGGCCGATATTTTGTTCCATACATAATTGAGTAATAATAAAATAATAAACAAATAATAAATATATAATATAAATAATAATAATAAATGATAATAAAATAAAATTACAATAATTTCCTAAATAGTTTGTGGTTTATTCAAAATCAACATCGGCCCTTGAAATGTTAACCACCCTTTATATGCAAGCTTTATTTAAATCTTAAACGATTTCTCTATATAGATAGAATATAAATTCTACTCTCTGTGTAAAATTTCAGGTTAATCGGAGTAAAAAAAACACCTCTGTGGTCACATAAGTGTAAATCGGGCGAAATATATGTATGGGAGATATATCTAAATCAGAACCGATTTCTACTGAATTTAGGGAACTTGACGACGCTATCAGTTGTACTCTGTGCAAAATTGGATTCAAATCAAGGTGTAACTTAATTGAGCACTCAAAAAAAGTTTGACCTTCCACTAATGATTTCGGTATTGATTTCGATCTAGAGATGCGGCTTTTTCAAAATAAAGACATTTTTAGGGAGCTATCTAGAATATAGGTCTCATTTACCGAATTTCCATTCTCTTTTTCCATATACACAAAGTTATTCAGGTACAAACAGAGGTGGTCAGTATCACACTTTTTTAGGTTTGAGACTGTCGCAAAGTTGTAAACGTCACATACTTGTCGTCAATGTAGAAACGTCGTAAACTCAAAATACTTCGGTCACTTCAGCTAGGCAACGAATGAAATTCAAGATGACGAAATGTGTGCAGAAGTTGGAATTCTCAGAAATGCTCATAAAATTATTAACGAGTAAATTTTAAAATTTGCAAAAATGTATTTATGTATTTTGCATCCATATGAAGTGATAATGATATTATTTATATTCGTTCTGATTAATATACAGATAAAAACATTTAGAATGTCATCAACATTAAACTCATTTTTATGACCGATAGTCCTCAACACGTGGAAAATGGATTTCTGTCCACTGTGACCTTTCCATTCAATTAGTTTGATCCACTTTGTAAACGTGTAATTCGCAACACAATCTCTAAAACAACAAAAGTAATTTAATGGAACACTTAAGGTACTCCAGTAGCTTTAAGACCAAATTCAGTCAAAAACATCCTGATTGTCGTCATTACTCTCGTGGTTGCCAAAGAGTCCAGATTCTGTGAAGCGTCCTTTGCGAGCGACAGCAGCTACTATTGTGGCAGCATCTACTCTATATTTGAAGCAATCATTTGCAAATAATTATAAACAAAAGAAATTTTGGGAAAAGTTTCATCACCATAGCTAACAAAGTTTAACAAATCGGACAGCCTGGTTTTTGTTTGGTACTTCAACAAAAGCAGGCAAAAATTTCGCACAAAGAAGGTACATCCATGGTTCATCCATGCCATCCATTCACCGATGTTTCGTCCATCATGTGGATGATGGATATTCTAATTTAGTTCTTTTTGCTATTTTTCGACTTAGCTCTCCCCTCTTTTGGTTTTTACAAAAACCGTCCAAGTTAAACACAAAATCCGAATAAATCACATGCGCCGCGGCTGTGTGTTAGTGTTTTGCTATTCACTTTTTTTGCTTGTATTAGAAATTGCTTAACAAATGGAATAATTAAATGACTATTATTATGCAAATACACTCAGCTTTGCTGGTTGTTAGCCTACCTGGTATGCTTCCGATTCGCCCGCTTGCATCAATGCCCTATTTAAATTGTTCAAAATGTTTTTGAGAGATGGCCAAATACAATTCTCATACAACTGACCACTCTGGGCAGAGTTTTTCTATGCAAATTCATGAAATGAGAGAGAAAGAGAATCAGACAAATAAGCCTCTGTGGACATGTAGACAATTTCTATAATTAATTGTTACCAACACCATATCTTTCACTCTATAACGTACTGATACACTGTCTCAAACAATTGTCCTTACACCAAACTATTGAACATATATTTCATGGTATCTCAGAAACTAGATAATTTGATTTTATTCGATATTTTTTGGTATCCAATAGAAAAAAATTATTCAAGCTTGATCTTTAAAATAAAATTTACTTGAAACGAATCGGCCATATTGTTTCTGAGATACAATGAAATATAGCTGTAACAGGTTGGGGTACGGACACTTGTTTGAGACAGTGTATAGCGGCTTTCACTAGAACTTGTCAGGGGATCATATAGTGAAGATACGGGAGGTCCCACGTCTTTTTGAAAATTCAACTTAAGTTCTCCAAAGTGCTTGAAGGCAAAATTGGGGGGTAGCCTCTAGGCAAAGATCCGCTAGTTTATTTTTCCAAATTTGGTCGAGGATGTTACCTCCCCTTTGCCCAACTTTGTTAAACGTATAGCGAAAAAACTAAACTTCTACAATTTGCTTGAAATTTACAGATGACGTGGGAGAGGTTATGAGATTATTGTGGGGCACTACATCGATCCGATATGCTTGAAGTTTTCAGGAAAGTTTAGTGTGCCCACTTGACAACGATCCGCGACTTTATTTTTCGAAATTTGGTCGGGGAGGGATACCTTCCCTTTATTCTACGTTGAAAAGCTAAATTTATGCGATTTACTATAAATTTACAGAGGACGTCGGAGAGGTTTGGCACTTCAATGGGGAGGGGCCTTCCCTCGCCCGACATATTGAAATTTGAAGAAAAGTCCCCAATTTTCTAAAATGGCATATTGAAGGTGATTTTTAGAAATTTCTTACTTTATTTTTATACCCACCACCATAGAATGGTGACGGGGGTATAATAAGTTTGTCATTCCGTTTGTAACACATCGAAATATCGATTTCCGACTATATAAAGTATATATATTCTTGATCAGGGAGATATTCTAAGACGATATAACGATGTCCGTCTGTCTGTCTGTCTGTCTGTCTGTTGTAATCACGCTACAGTCTTCAATAATAAAGCAATCGTGCTGAAATTTTGCACAAACTCGTCTTTGTCTGCAGGCAGGTCAAGTTCGAAGATGGGCTATATCGGTCCAGGTTTTGATATAGTCCCCATCATAAGCGTAGGAAGGCCTCTGGGGAGGGGGCTTAGACCCCCCCCAGAAAAATTTAAATTTGAAAACCTATTTACGATTTTACATTTTTATAAAAATTAAACAAGTATATACTCGTAAAACGCACAAAGTTCCACTAAAGACTTTCATGCACAATCGAATTACTTGGGTTGTGGTAGAAGTCTGATATTTATGAAATAAAGCTGTGGTTGAATTTATGATTTAGTTGAATAAAAAATAGTAATTGATATTAAAACTATTCTTTCATAAATTAATATTTTAATTACGCTGTAAAAAAGCGTCGCCAAAAAAGAAGTGAAAATGTACTTTTTGGGTCTGGAAGTGGTACAAAATTGGCGGAGAAGCGATGAATGTAATACGAACTTGTCATAGAACGAATGTCCACCGTTTCAACAGCCGTTGCAATGAATTTGCATCACTCCTTAAGGTGTGATCCGAATTCAGTGTTTTGAATGTGAATTAAAAATTTTGTGATATTTTCCGAAATAAATAATTTTTATACTATTTAATGATTTTTAATGCATTCTAACGCTTGTTTGGAACGTTTTCCCTCAAACATTTTCAAATATTATCGATTTTTCTATAATGGATTTAGCATTTTTGCGGCAAAATTTGAATAATTTGTACCATTTTATTTATTCTCACTCTTTTTTTAAACTATTTGAAAAAAGAAAGCAAAAAATTACGCACTAAAATATAAAAAATTAAGTAAAAAAACTTCCTGTGTAGTTAAAATAGTTAACTTCTTTGTGAAGACATTCTTGGAAGTGCTTTTAGAACAACTCCCAACTTTTTGCTGGGAAAAGTGTGGAACTACCCTACGGGAAATGGATCAATCACAGAACTGGTACAGGACTAGTCCCTTGTATGTATGGACATAAACAAACTCTTAGAAATCTCTTTCAATTTGGGCTCCTAATCGAACCCGAAATGAAAAAAAAACTTGAAATATGTGGAACAAAAGGTTATTCTGATCATTTTATTTCACTAAATGTGAAAATTGCAACTAACTGGAGCACAGGTACCAGTTCTGTGATAGGTCCGTCAGTGGCAATTTGCACCAATTTCCCGTAGGGCACTTTTAGTTGCTTTATTATAAATTGATTGTCGAGTTATTTTGATGTCTATTTTTTTATTCAATTTTATGAAATAAAACATTAGTTGAACCTATAAGTTCAGTCTATAAAGTTTTTGCTAGGGGGGCTACAGCCCCCCCTAGGAAAATTGTCTTGCTACGCTAATGGTCCCCATATAAACCGACCTCCCGATTTGGGGTCTTGGGCTTATAGAAATCGTAGTTTTTATCCAATTCGCCTGAAATTTGAAATCTAGAGGTATTTCATGACCATAAAGAGGTGTGCCAAAAATGGTGAGTATAGGTCCATGTTTTGGTATAGCCCCAATATAGACCGACCTTCCGATTTTACTTCTTGGGCTTATAGAAACCGCAGTTTTTATTCAATTTACTTGAAATTGGAAATCTAGAGGTATTGTAGGACCACAAATACGTGTGCCAAAAATTGTGAGTATCGGTCCATATTTTGGTATAGCCCCCATATAGACCGATCTCCCGATTTTATTTCTTGGGCTTATAGAAACCGCAGGTTTTATTCAATTTACCTGAAATTGGAAATCTAGAGGTATTGTAGGACCACAAATACGTGTGCCAAAAATTGTGAGTATCGTTCCATGTTTTGGTATGGTCCCCATATAAAACGACCTCCAATTTGTCTAAAATTGGAAATCTAGAGGTATTTTAGGACCATAAAGAGGTGTGCTGAAAATTGTGAGTATTGGTCCATATTTTGGTATAGCCCCCATATAGACCTATTTCCCGATTTTACTTCTTGGGCTTCTAGAATCCGAAGTTTTTATCCTATTTGCCTGAAATTGGAAATCTAGAGGTATTTTCGGGTACATATTTTAGTACAGCCCCCATAAGAACAATCTCCCGATTTAACTCCTTGGGTTTCTAGAAACCGTAGTTTTTATCTGATTTGCCTGAAATTTTAAATATTCTGGTATTTCAGGCTCACAAAAACGTGTATCGGATTAAGTTTTTATCGGTCCATTTGGTAATGCCTCCATATAGACCGACTTCACTTCTTGAGGGTGTAGAAGGCGCACTGATCATGAAAATTGCTTGAAACTCAATGTAAAATTTCCACATTTTACTTCTACAGATTTAAGATTCCAAATCAAGACGTTATTTTATAATTTTCTTGCACACTTACAAGAGATGTTAATGATTCCTCTAAAACTCAAACAAAAATGGTTCTTATAAATCCAGAATCTGATATAGTCCTCATAGGTGAAATCTTTAAATTTATCTTCGGGAAGTGCCCTCCTGAAATTTTAAAGGAAACCCTAATATTTGGTTCATGGTGGTGGGTATTTAAGATTCGGTCCCGCCGAACTTAGTGCTGTATATACTTGTTTATATTTATTCAGGGAAGGGACTCTCCTTTTTTAAAGAAAAGGGCAAAATCCAGACTGATTTACTTGAAATTGCAAAAATGTGGAAGAAGGTAAATAAAATAATGTACACGAGTTTTCATTATCTGGTCATGCAAGATAACTCCTCTTTATTTGGGAGGTTATTAGAAGAATTTAGTGTACGGGATTTTTCGATATCTGGTCAAGTAAGTGTTGAAAATTTTAAATTTGTAGAGAAGATAGAAGGTGCTCCCTATTAAAGTACTCAATTTTTTGATATTTTCACGTGATTAGGTTGATAATAATGATAGTCCGTCACTTTAGGTTCACTTAGTCTATTGTGATAAAATGGTGATGAACTTCTCTTTTATGAGTGAATGAAAAGTTTCTATAAAATCGAGTCCATTATTTTTGCAATTGAATCAATTTTGATTAAAAATTAATTGGTTCCATTAATTTCATAACTACATCCAGAAAGTATTTTTTTTCGTGGGTTCGATTTCTGCTTCAACCGAACACCAAAAAGTTTTTCAGCGGATTTTTCTGAGGGTTTCAAAGCTTCTCTCAGTGGTTTCACTGCAATGTGGAACGCCGTTCGGACTCGGCTATAAAAAAGGAGGTCCCTTGTCATTAAGCTTAACTTGGAATCGGGCAGCACTCAGTGATAAGAGAGAAGTTAATCACTGTGGTAGTACAATGGACTGAATAGAAAAGTGAGTCTGGTACATTGGGCTGTCACCTAATCTAACCATTATTCGGTATTTCAATAGGTTAGGTTTCAGCCAACAGACCATTATTTGAAATCAATTTTTAGGTCATTGGTGATGTTTGTGATGTCAAATCCTAAAAATGAAAATTAAGATACTCAGACAGCAAATCATTAACAGAAAAAAACAAATTTTTAGTTTCGTAAAAACTGTCAATAATTAGAGGCATCGTTGCTTAAAAATGTCCATCTTTTAATTGATCTGAAAACTTGAATGGTGCAAGCACTGTAATGCAAAATGTGTTTGTCTTTCACCCAAAACCGTATTCCTAGAGGCATATCCGTACTTAGATATGCTAATAGCAATGATATCCCATTGTATTCTGTACAAAAAATGTGAAATTAGAAATATTTGCATTTCAATTAAAATATGTTTCGTTTGTGAACACTAAAGAAATTACACACAGAAGAAGGTCAATGCATTGCTCTAAATTGTATTCCAAGTGGGATCCTTAAGAGAATTTTAAACTAAAATACAAAAGCTGTGATGTAATTTTGTTGGACAAATATAGACCTATTTAAGTACATTTGATTAGAATTTAAATATATTGGTTTCTACAATTAATGCATTTGGATTATGAATTTCGAAAATATTATGGTTATTTACATACTAATTTGTATAATGTGGATGTTGCTTCATAGATCGGAAATATTTTTTTCTTTATCAATATTATTTAATTTAGGTAGTATTAAGGGAAAATTATGCTAGAACCTAACAAAAAAAAAATTAATGTTGTGTTCTGAATTATTATAGTATATTACAATTTAATTGGATATAAAGGAAGAAATGAGCTAAACATAGATGTGGGCAGAACTCCTTGCTAAGAGAGAAGTTCACCACTTGTGTTATTACAATGACCTGAATTGTCTAAGTGAGCCTGAAATTACAGGCTGCCACTATACCTAACTTAACTCACATAAGGGTTACGTCAATGGACTGGTATATGTCAAACAACGGTCCCATGTGTACTAATAAATAATTTGGAAGAGAAACTATTTAAATTGCAATATAAAATCCTTTCATTTTAGTGGACTTGATGCCCAGTCTTTTTTTAGAAAATGCAACGTCGCACCGTACCAAATCAGCAGACTGCTGCGAATAAGCACAAGTCCAATTAGACCAGTGTATGGCGGGAGGAGTATATTAATTATTAATTTATTCATGATTCCATAGTGGAGAACTTATCTCTTGTTACTAAGTGCTGCCCGATCCTTTGATTAGCTCAATGATAGAGGACTTAATTGTAATAGACGAGGTCGATCGGAATATCACATTAAAGTGAAATAACTTGGAATAGCTTTGGAACACTAAGACATGTTATTAGAATTATCAAAAATCTTTTTGTCGTTCGCCCGAAACTGGGATTGAACTCATGACACTATGTGGACAAAGCGGGTGTGTTAACATTTGCACCACGAATATTCCGGGTTATCATGGCGAAAGATTTTTTTCTTGCTTCAAGTGTGAGTGCCGCTTCTTATTTTTTAATACTTCGACGCAGTCAATGTGGATCACTCAGTTTTCTGGAAACAGTGTTCAACCACAAAAAAAAAATGTTAAAGAAAAATTTGAGCACCAAAAGCAAATTTTCTGGAAACAGTGTTCAACCACCAAAATGAAATTTAAAAAAAAAAAAAAAATACCAAAAGAAAATTTGCAGCGACATTTCTGAGTGGTTTAGAGCTTCTATAAGTGGTTTCACTTCAATAGGGAACGCCGTTCGAACTCATTGAATCGGGCAGAACTCAACGATAAGAGAGAAGTTCACCACTAAGGTATTACAATGGCCTGAATAGTCTGAGGGAGCCTGGAACATAGGGCTGCCACCATACCTATCCTAACTGGATCCTTTTGGCGTTCCATTACGTGGATTTTTAAAAAATATTGCAAAGAAATAAAACTACGTTTAGGATCATAAATAAATTTCAATTCTTTTTATACCCTCCACCATTAACTTTGTCATTCCGTTTGTAACACATCGAAATATTGCTCTAAGACCCCATAAAGTATATATATGTGAAATATATGGTGAAATTCTGAGTCGATCTAAGCATGTCCGTCCGTCTGTTGAAATCGCTCTATCTTCCGAACGAAACACGCTATCGACTTGAAACTTGGCACAAGTAGTTGTTATTGATGTAGGTCGGATGGTATTGCAAATGGGCCATATCGGTCCACTTTTACGTATAGCCCTCAAATAAACCGATCCCCAGATTTGACCTCCGGAGCCTCTAAGAGAAGCAAATTTCAATCGATCCGGCTGAAATTTGGTACATGGTGTAAGTTCAATGTCTCTAACAACTATGCAAAAATTGGTCCACATCGGTCCATAATTGTATATAGCCCCCATAAAAACTGATCACGAGATCTGGTTTTGGAGCCTCTTGGAGGAGTAAATTTCACCCGAGTCAGTTGAAATTTGGTACATTGTACTAAAGGGTGATACGGTCAAAATGTAGTCAAGGGAAAACGCGTGTAAATCGGTGAAATCGTTTATTTAAAAAATCAAATTAAATTTCTTTTTCAAGTTCAATTAGTATAAAATTCAGGAAAAATATTCAGTTAGGCTTTTCCAAATCCGAATTGCCGGGCCTCACGCTTGACACCTGCCATCAGATCTTTTGTACAGCCACCTTGTCCACCTTCTTCGCTGCAGAAAGCCAGTTTTCCTTGAACTGCTGCTCGTCCTTCGCAGCTTTTTTGGTCTTCTTTAGGTTCCGCTTGACAATAGCCCAGTTTTTCTCAATTGGACGGAGCTCTGGCGTGTTGGGAGGGTTCTTGTCCTTGGGAACCACCTGCACGTTATTAGCGGCGTACCACTCCATGGCCTTTTACCGTAATGGCAAGATGCCAAATCCGGCCAAAACATTACGGAACAACCGTGTTTCTTCAGGAAAGGCAGCAGACGTTTATTCAAACACTCTTTCACGTAAATTTCTTGGTTGACAGTCCCGGAAGCTATGAAAATGCTGCTTTTCAAGCCACAGGTACAGATGGCTTGCCAAACCAGATATTTCTTTGCGAACTTTGACAGTTTTATGTGCTTGAAAATATCTGCTACCTTTCCCCTTCCTTTTGCCGTATAAAACTCCTGTCCCGTAAGCTGCTTGTAGTCGGCTTTGACGTAGCTTTAGTCGTTCATAACCACGCAGTCAAACTTCATCAGCATCGTCGTGTACAGCCTCCGGGATCTCGCTTAGGCCGTCGTATTTTGTTTATCATCGCGATTTGGAGTCACTACCTTCTTGTAAGTCGATAGTCCGGCTCGTTTTTTGGCTCGATACACGGTTGTAAACGATACACCCAGCTTATTTGCGGCATCTCGGAGAGAGAGGTTAGGGTTTCGATTGAAACTACCGGCAACTCTCTTTGTCGTCTCAGCGGCTTCCGGTTTTCGATTTCCCCCCGATCCAGACTTCCTGGCTGTCGATAAACGTTCCCCAAACATTTTAACTACATATGTAGCGGTTGATTTGGCAACTTTTAGCGATTTTGCCAGCTTTGCGTGCGAGTAGCTCGGATTTTCGCGATGCGCGAGCAAAATTTTGATACACTGCTCTTCTTGCTTGGACGGCATTTTGACAACTGAAGAGTGAATTCCAAAATCAAAATAGGAGCAACATTCTACACACACACCTTCAAAATGAGGGGTGTTCAGGTTTTTTAAATGCAAAATTGAAAGAAATACGTCAAGTTTATATTGACCAAATTTTGACCGTATCACCCTTTAGTATATGACCGTTAACAACTATGTCTATCTAGCTTCATATCGTTCTATAGTTATATATAGCGCTTAGATAAATCGATCCCCAATCACACATAAATTGGTCCATATCGGTTCATAATTGTACAAACACCCCATATAAAGCATCCCCCATATTTCAATTCTGGCTCTCTAATTACCGCGCAAAAGTCTATATGGGTCCGTAATTATTTTTAGACTTACCTATATATACCTTTTTTGTCAAATATATACCACGTATGGACTAACTTAGACGATGTTAAGAAGTTTTAAGATACCTTGCCATCGGTAAGCATTACCACAATCCAAGTAGTTCGATTGTGGATGAAAGTCTTTGGTAGAAGTTTCTACGCAATCCATGGTGGAGCGTAAATAAGATTCGGCCTGGCCGAACTTACGGCCGTATATACTTATTTATTATTAGATACTATACTACGCGATTTCCAAGCATCGGCTGGTCCAAGAAAACGGGTTTTAACCAATTGCAAACATTAGATATCGATTGCTAACGAAAATTTACTTTAGCAAATTTCACCCGAGTCAGTTAGAATTAAAACTTACGAGAATAAAAAAACAAGGTTCCTTCCCCTATTGTGACCCGGGGTATTACTTCAGGAGAAACGAAATATATTTGCCAGAATCAATACATAATTCTGAATAATGCCTTAGTACTTTTGCCCACAGTAGTGTTTCACATTCGATGTGCTCTCATATCAGTTCAGTTTTAGATATAGCTGCCAGAGAACTGCAACCGGTGGCTTTTTTTCGTATGGCAATCTTACCCACAAAATGTCGGTGGCAGTGAGTAAGACACCAATTGCCTTGCGATCTTTTACATTGATACAAATGCGAGAATAAAAACACCAATAGTATATAACAATGTTCGTATGCAGTGTCTTGCAATCTTAATCCAATCGACATCGTAACAATGATCGGTAAACAAAAAACGAGTGTGGCATTTAAGTGTGATTGCACTCAAAAACAACAATTACCAGCAGTCGGCATAAGCATAGACCTTATAATACATAGATGAGCCATGGGTGCCAAACTATGTTTGACAGTTCCGAAGATTAAGAATAAACGAGAAAAATAAGAGCACGCGTACAATCTCTTTCGTTTTCCTTTTTGTAGTTTGCCAATTTTACACAAAATTAGGCCGTTTATGATGCACCAGAGTATTTATAAATAAATTAATATATTAAAAGTTAATATTTGAACAAAAAATTGTGACCAAAACCGCGAAAATACGAAATTTAATTTTGAGCAGCATTGCTCATTAGGAACAACACAAAAGCAAACGCACGAAAATTAATGTTTGGGACTGACTCTTTACGAAAAAATTAAAACGAAATGTCAGAACATTAATTTTTGGAACTGACACATTTTTTTAAAGAGAATAGTGGATCATCTATGTATTATAAGGTCTATGGGCATAAGCTCAAGAGAATTGAGAGAGTACCAAATAAGAGAATACCAAACTGCTGAGATATGGGTAACCAATTTGTGTGATTGCTTTACTACGGTGTTTTTGACCAACACTCATATTAACAAACACCGACAGTTGTCGGTTGCATTGGATATTGGTGGTTGAAATTTTTTTACCAATTGGTGTTTTAAGATTGCAAATATTGGTGTTTACTAAATAAACTGGTCGGTTGCGGTAGATCGCAGCCATATATTTTACCTGTAATCATTTAAACTTGTTAATCTGTCCTCTTCAAATTTGGTACAAGCAATGCTAATTTTTCTTCAATGCCATTTTTATATCTTTCACCGCATGATGGGAGAAGTTCACCAATGTGGTATCACAATGGACTGAATAAAGGGTGATACGGTCAAAATTTGGTCAATATAAACTTGACGTATTTCTTTCAATTTTGCATTTAAAAAACCTGAACACCCCTCATTTTGAAGGTGTGTGTGTGTGTAGAATGTTGCTCCTATTTTGATTTTGGAATTCACTCTTCAGTTGTCAAAATGCCGTCCAAGCAAGAAGAGCAGCGTATCAAAATTTTGCTCGCGCATCGCGAAAATCCGAGCTAGTCGCACGCAAAGCTGGCAAAATCGCTAAAAGTTGCCAAATCAACCGTTACAAATGTAATTAAAGTGTTTGGGGAACGTTTGTCGACAGCCAGAAAGTCTGGATCGGGGGGAAATCGAAAGCCGGAAGCCGCTGAGACGACAAAGAGAGTTGCCGGTAGTTTCAAGCGAAAGCCTAACCTCTCTCTCCGAGATGCCGCAAATAAGCTGGGTGTATCGTCTACAACCGTGCATCGAGCCAAAAAACGAGCCGCACAACCGACTTACAAGAAGGTACACACAAAAAAATAACTGCAAATAAATATTAACAACTTTATTTGTATGTAAAATCTGCTGATGCTCAACAAATTTGTCTATTGAATATGAGGCATTTATTGTTGAAATGTGTTTGTAGATGCTTGACAGAGGAAATAATAGAAATATTCAGAATTTTCAACAAATTGTTTTGTTGCGAAAATAGTTGACTGCTATCGATATGAAAACAAAAACAAAAATACAACACTGGTTACGCGCACATCGCTGAGAACATGTACGAAAGCTAAATGAAGTATGCGAAGAATACCGTTAGAACAAAATGAGTATGAGCACATGCACGTGTATGATAGCAAGCAAAGAGCTCATTAATCAGAGAATACAGAAAAACATTTATAAATGCCTGTGAAAAATTTATATTTTTCAATTTGGTAGTTTCTTAAATGTGTTTGTTGTATGAGATAATTAATAAAACCATATTAATATCGGGATTAGAGTTATTACAATTCTAATTAACTAGAATATATATCACTGGGCAAAAAGTTGTCAAAATGCTTGCTAGACCCTGGACTACTCAAATTTAAAATCGACACAAAAATGTTACATGTTCCCCATCCAAAAATAGCATTTTGGTCATATTCCTTCTCTGTATGTACTTAACAAAATGTCTCCAAAATTGTTCCAGCAATTTTGCAATTTTGGTGCAATAATTCTGTCAATTTCAATTTAATTTTTGTCAATACACCAATAAATTTGTTACAGGTCATTGATAAACTCCAACAAACCACATACAAATTTTTTCGTTCAAATTCAAAAATATTTGTAGAGGATTAAACGTAACGTTCAACAACAAATATTTTGTACTGTTGGAAGCTCAACAAATTACTTACAAATTATGTTATTGAGAACACAAATTATTTGTTGCCTTCTGATGGTAACGATTGCTAACAACTTTTTTGTAATAATGGTTATTAAAAGTACAAATTAGTTTGTTGCAGGAAAATTAACAAATTTTGTTATTGGTTTTCCAACAAAAGTTATTGGTTCTCAAACTTATTTTTATCTGTGTAGTGACTCCAAATCGCGATGATAAACAAAATACGACGGCCAAAGCGCGATCCCGGAGGCTGTACACAACGAAGTTTGACTGCTTGGTAATGGACGACAAAACCTACGTCAAAGCCGACTGCAAGCAGCTTCCGGGACAGGAGTTTTATACGGCAAAAGGAAGGGGAAAGGTAGCAGATATTTTCAAGCACATAAAACTGTCAAAGTTCGCAAAGAAATATCTGGTTTGGCAAGCCATCTGTACCTGTGGCTTGAAAAGCAGCATTTTCATAGCTTCCGGGACTGTCAACCAAGAAATTTACGTGAAAGAGTGTTTGATTAAACATCTGCTGCCTTTCCTGAACAAGGTGGACAAGGTGGCTGTACAAAATCTTATGGCAGGTATCAATCGTGAGGCCCGGCAATTCGGATTTGGAAAAGCGAAAGTCTAACTGAATATTTTTCCTGAATTTTATACTAATTGAACTTGAAAAAGAAATTTAATTTAATTTTTTAAATAAACGATTTCACCGATTTACACGCGTTTTCCCTTGACCAAATTTTGACCGAATCACCCTTTAGTGTAAGTGAGTCTGATACATCGGGCTGCCACCTAACCTAACCTAACCTAACATGATGGGGGCATACAAATTTGTCATTCCGTTTGTAACACATCGAAATATTGGTCTTAGACCCCATAATCTGGGTCATGGTGAAATTCTGAGTCGTTCTACCGGTGTCCGTTCATCTGTCTGTTGAAATCTCGCTAGCATCCGAACCATACAAGCTATCGACTTGAAACTTAGTGCAAGATGGAAGTAGGACGGTATTGCACATGGGACATATCCTATCACTAACATGCGAAAATTGGTTAATATCGGTTCATAGACTCCTATATATAAACCTTTCAAAATCTAACGAGGTATTTTTTTTATCTAACATAGACTTTTAACAAATAAAACTCTACCTTGCCGTCCACAATTGTTACCAGAGTCCCAGTCTTTAGTAGAAGTTTCTACGCAATCCATGCTGGAGGGTGTATAAGCATTGGTCTGGCCGAACCTTCTTGTTGCTTATGGCCGTTTTTTAGTGGGCAGTAATCTACAAAAAACTTTACTCCATACACAAATCAAAAATATGACATTCTCATTGCTTGCTGGGGCTTATTTGCTAGTAGGTAGGTAAACATAAATAGGAATTTCTTTTAGGTATTTAGGTTAAGATTACTAAAATAAATATCAACTCAATTAGTAGATTATAAAATATATCATTAATTTGTATTTTTGCTTTGTTTATTTAATGAAGAACCTTTTTGTTTTCTCCAAGCATTTTTCAAGGAATTATATTTTGTTTCATCTAGGAAGAACCTTTTATCATTTCGTATAGCCAAGGATTCTCTTTCTCTCTATTGGAATTCTCGTAATTGTATTTATTTTTATCCTTTAGATGTCTAAAATAGCACTTATTATCCTCGATTAAATAAAGCTAAATTGTGTACTGAAGTTCTTGCGTTGCAGTGCACTTGTTTTCCATAGAATATCAGTGGAGCATAAAAGGTGAGTTTGCATGACGGATGTTTAAAGGACGACTATACTTTTGCTGGTCCGCGTTGTTTGTCTACGAAATGAACACATTTACTTGTCATGGCCAGAAGAAAACCCACACCAAACCCTGTTACTTCGTTTGTGTGTGTGTGATTGAGTTTTTTTTTTTAATTCTCATTGGGAAATCTCTTTAAAGCCCCATGTCCTTTTTTATCGGTGTGCTTGGGCTTAAGTAATTTGAATAAAGAAATTCCATCAGGTTCAAGTTGGCAATCATCGACGGTGGTGTAACACAAAGGCACACGTGTACAGTGTATTAAACTCCAATTTATAAAGCACAGCAAAGGACAACCAAACTCTCTCTCTCTCTCCACATCTCACACTCGCACACATACAACCAAACTAAGAACTCTTGTAACTCAATCGCCTGAATGGCATGAGGGGAATCTTTTGAGCCGCCGGATGATGACAAAGGAAAATAAAATAAATATTTGGTTTGCCAAATAATGTATCTGGCGTAGAGGCTATTCGTCCCAATCTGATTGAATGTCGTACACGTCGTTAATATTACTTGTCAGTGTTTTTCTGAAACGGACGTAAAAAAGGTGGAGGCTTGATGCCGATACTGCTATTCTCCTCCCAGAGCGAATATAAAAATGAACATTGTCCCATTTAAGGATCCATCTTTCACAATCTGACAAGAAGTTTAAGGGAATATTGTAAATAAATATCACACGCACACATACACAGACAAACATAAAAAAATAAACTGCACCAACCGATGACGATTGAAACATGACAATTATTGTGATGTTATGCCTGTAAGAAGAATAAATAAAGCTAAAAGAAAAAAATATATATTGAGGACATGAAAATAAAAATGAAAACGACACTTTGAGTTTGATATTACAAATATGGACAATATTTATTAATGTAATCAGAACAAGTGTTCTTATTTAGCAAGCTATTATGGCCAATGAATATGGTTGAAATTTCCGAAATTACTCCATATATGAATATACATTGCATAAATGTGTTTTATTGGATGTGAATTGGCTGTTGAATGACCAATTTACCTAAGGAAAGTCTAAAGTCGGACGGGATCTATCTACAAACTCAATACCATCTCAAATCCTACAAATTTGTTGGGTTCTATATATAAAGAATTATGTTCCCATATACATGTAGTATATTTAAAGCTGACCCGCTCGGGACAAATTTTGGTACAATTCTACAAAATCTATTGACATAAAATTTAAGTTCGTAAAAAATATGGGAAATATTTAAATTTAAAGCAATTTTTAGGTAAATTTATCGGTCTATAGATATGTATTGAGGCGTAGAAAAACTTGAGTCACTTTTACAAATATTTGACTTAGCAGTGACGATTTTATGGGTATTTTGGCCATTTCCTCTGCCTCTGGAACTATATAAGTACATATCGGCCGAAACATATATATGGGAGTTATATCTAAATCTGAACCGATTTCTTCCAAAAACAAAAGGGATCTATTCCTACCCAAAACACATACTTGTGCCACATTTGAAGCCAATTGGACGAAAACTGCGACCTAGATTTTGATAAAAAAGTGTTTTTTTTTCAGACAGACGGACATGACATGATCGACTCAGGGGCACGATTTCGACAAAATTTTCTATAGAAATAAAATTTTGACAAAATTTTCTATAGAAATGAAATTTTCACAAAATTTTCTATAGAAAAAAAATACAAAATTTTTTATAGAAATAAAATTTTGACAAAATTTTCTATAGATATAAAATTTTGACAAAGTTTTCTATAGTAATAAAATTTTCACAAAATTTTCACAAAATTTCTTATAAAAATAAAATTTTTACAAAATTTTCTATAGAAATAAAATTTTGACAAAAATTTTCTATAGAAATAAATTTTTGACAAAATTTTCTATAACAATAAATTTTTGACAAAAATTTCTATAGAAATAAAATTTTTGACAAAAATTTCTATAGAAATAAAATGTTTACAATATTTTCTATAGATATAAAATTTTGACAAAGTTTTCTATAGAAGTAAAATTTTTAAAAAATTTTCTACAGAAATAAAATTTTGACAAAATTTTCTATAGAAATAAAATTTTGACAAAATTTTCTATAGGAATAAAAATGAAAAAATTTTTATAGAAATAAAATTATGACATTTTCTACAGAAATAAAATTTTGGCAACATTTTCTATAGATATAAAATTTTGACAAAGTTTTCTATAGAAATAAAATTTTGACAAAATTTTCTATAGAAAAAAAATTAAAAATTTTTTTATGGAAATACAATTTTGACAAAATTTTCTATAGAAATAAAATTTTGACAAAATTTTCTATAGAAATAAATTTTTGAAAAAATTTCTATAGAAATAAAGTTTTGACAAAAATTTCTATAGAAATAAAATTTTGACAACATTTTCTATAGATATAAAATTTTGTCAAAGTTTTCTATAGAAATAAAATTTTTACAAAAATTTCTATATAAATAAAATTTTGACAACATTTTCTATAGAAATAAAATTTTCATAAAATTTCCTATAAAAATAAAATTTTGACAAAAGTTTCCATAGGAATAAAAATTTTACAAAATTGTCTATAGAAAAAAAAATACCGAATTTATTCTGATAATTGGTTGATAGTTTTGCTGCAAGTAGAGGATGCTGATGAGGAATGTGGTAATTCCGAAACAGCTGTGCATCCAACCAACTTACAGTCTATAGGGCTTTGCTCAAATAGATTTTACAAGCATACTTTACCTCTGTTGGTTAAGCTACACTTGTAGTTTAAACAAGGCATGGTTTTAAGCTGAGATCAAAAAATAAAATTTTGACAAAATTTTCTATATAAATAAAATTTTCACAAAATTTCCTATAAAAATAAAATTTTGACAAAATTTTCTATAGAAACAAAATTACAAAATTTGTTATGGAAATAAAATGTTGACAAAATTTTCTATGTAGGAGTCGTGTGGTTCCACGAATCCTAATGGAGTTTTTCATAGATAAAATATTTAGTATTTTATTGCTTGAACTTTAACGTGACAGACTAAAAGTCTAGAAACGTTTTAATTTCTTTTTATTTTTATTGAAGAGGGTCAAAACAGACTAAGAAGTCCAGTAATGTCCACTCTTTAATTGTTATTTATAAATTTAATTTAAATTTATCCAAAGGAAAACAAATCGTGCGCTTTACTTTGTTTGAAGTTTATTCAGCGGCTTCAACATATAGAACGACAAAATTTTGTAAGTGACATGAATTTAAATACAATTTGACGAGAGAAAGAGAATATAACTAGGAATATGCAAAAATAATTATGAGTGCTAAATCATTTAAACAAACACAATTTCCAATATAAACTAGTTTAGCCCTCAACTCTTTTCCTAATAATTGAGCGTTGTTTATGACAATATCAACGGTAGCACTCATAACATTCTTTACGTTACACGAGAGAGTAAGAGAGCATGAACAATTATAACAAACATCTCTCATTTGAAATGAAACTATATCGATATACACTAGCAAACAAATTACAGTTCAAATCATATTAATTCAAACAAACAAAAAGAATTAAAAAGCACATTAATTAACATAAGCATAATTATTAAATAATTTGATTTAATGATAGGGATGCAGATGCTACATCTATAAAATAAATAAATTTTTGACAAAATTTTCTATAAAAACAAATTTTTGACAAAATTTTCTATAGAAATAAAATTTTCACAAAATTCCCTATAAAAATAAAATTTTCACAAAATTTTCTATGGGAATAAAAATTTTACAAAATTGTCTATAGAAAAAAAAAATACAAAATTTTTTATAGAAATAAATTTTTTATAAAATTTCCTATAGAAACTTCCTATAGAAATAAAATTTTGATAAAACTTCCTATAGAAATATAATTTTGACAAAATATTCTATAGAAATAAAATTGACAAAATTTACTACAGAAATAAATTTTTTACAAAATTTTCTATATAAAATTTTTTATTTGTTTGTTTTTTGGTAAAATTTTCTGCAAATTTCGGTAGATTATTTTTGGCTCGAGTGACAACCGTGCTCTGGGCTGGGGGGCTGGCCCTGAGCATTATTACCAAAGACACCATGTATATATCTCGTCTCCTTCGGGGTGTTGCAAACGTATACACTAACTTATAATACCCAAAAAAGCGAAGTCAAGAATCTTATCTATAAATAATTATAATTCGAACTTTATGGACAAAGAAGATTAACAGAATTGCACCTAATGCTAAACACTTTATTTATGAATAAAAATAAATAAATATGAAGGGTTGAAGTTGCATTCGAATCCACCATATTCTCTACATATTACATCCAGTTATTTGTAATAAAGGAAACAAAGCGCAACGGAATCAGTAAATGCTTAGTCTGGACTAATAGCTCATCGGCGATACAATTTCATAGTCAGTTTCTGCGTCACCTCATGACAATAGATCAAGGACCCATGAAACGTGACAGTGAATACTGCCTACCGTAGGTTAGGTTATTTAGGTTTTCAAAGCTTCTCTAAGTGGGTTCACTGAAATGTGAAACGCCGTTCGAACTCGTTTATAAAAAGGAGGTCCCCTTGTCTTTGAGCGTAACATGGAATCGGGCAGCACTCAGTAACAAGAGAGAAATTCATCACAGTACTATCACAATGGACTGAATAGTCTAAGTGAGCCTAAAATATCGGGGTGCCACTATACCTAACCTGCATTTCTACTCTTCTTAATTTTGTTTTCTCTTGTACAACATTTTTAATAAAGAATATCGACGAATGGCACTTGTCCCTAAATTTAATTGAATATCGTTATAATGTGAACGTGCGAAAACGAGAAACCTTTCTCAAGTCTTAATTGGCTAGGGGTTCAGCTAAATGTTGTACTTAGACCATGATTAGACTTTTCCCCTTTCGGATATTTGTTTTCCTCGAATCTGGAGCTATATGTATTATCAGGACATTTTTCTTTATTTTGTTTATTTTGGTTTCCAATTGGAGCTATTTCTTTTGTTGTTCAGGTTATTGTACTTGTTGTTTATTCCTTCCACTTCTTAAACTTTGAATTGCAGACATTTGAATTTTATTCACTGAAGAAGAAAAAAAAAAACGAAAGGAAAACTTTATCTCTTGGTTTACTGCTGTGATCTACTTTCATTCATTCGCCATGAACTCCGTTACTACTAATTTAATGTTGAATCCATTCCATGTCCTTGTCCACCCTTACGCTCCCATCGCTTCCACCATTCGCCACAAAATGCCACTTTTGCCAAATTCAATTCGAAACAAATAAAAGATGTCGAAAGTTAAACAGCGATTTATGGCACCTCAACACTTGGACGCTCTTGAACTCGGTATAAAATTCAAGTGGAACACAAAGCGAGCATATTATTTAAATATTATTGAAGAGACGAAATTCGTCGTACGACGCATAGACACTGCTAGATGACTCGTAATAGCGTGTGGCCACGTATACCACAGCAAAGAAATTTGCTAGTTCACCCTCTGTGTTCGTGTGAAATGACAGTGGCTGTGGCCCGAATGACAAAATAAATGACTGAAGTTTCATAAAGTTTAACGACACCAAATTTGTTTTTTTTTTGTCTCCACGAGTGACGTTTAGCCAAAGTGGCAAATGATTTTACGGATATTTAAAGCAAAAGCGAATGGTGACATTTATTTGATAATTTTATAAAATCTCATTTAGATAAAAAGTCTCAAATACTAAATAAGAGACTAACATGAAATATGTAGGAGTTCTGGTTGCATTAGATATGGGGTGATTAATAGTAAAGGGTGATTTGTTAAGAGCTTGATAACTTTTTAAAAAAAAAAAAACGCATAAAATTTGCAAAATCTCATCGGTTCTTTATTTGAAACGTTAGATTGGTCCATGACATTTACTTTTTGAAGATAATTTCATTTAAATGTTGACCGCGGCTGCGTCTTAGGTGGTCCATTCGGAAAGTCCAATTTTGGGCAACTTTTTCGAGCATTTCGGCCGGAATAGCCCGAATTTCTTCGGAAATGTTGTCTTCCAAAGCTGGAATAGTTGCTGGCTTATTTCTGTAGACTTTAGACTTGACGTAGCCCCACAAAAAATAGTCTAAAGGCGTCAAATCGCATGATCTTGGTGGCCATCTTACCGGTCCATTTCTTGAGATGAATTGTTCTCCGAAGTTTTCCCTCAAAATGGCCATAGAATCGCGAGCTGTGTGGCATGTAGCGCCATCTTGTTGAAACCACATGTCAACCAAGTTCAGTTCTTCCATTTTTGGCAACAAAAAGTTTGTTAGCATCGAACGATAGCGATCGCCATTCACCGTAACGTTGCGTCCAACAGCATCTTTGAAAAAATACGGTCCAATGATTCCACCAGCGTACAAACCACACCAAACAGTGCATTTTTCGGGATGCATGGGCAGTTCTTGAACGGCTTCTGGTTGCTCTTCACTCCAAATGCGGCAATTTTGCTTATTTACGTATCCATTCAACCAGAAATGAGCCTCATCGCTGAACAAAATTTGTCGATAAAAAAGCGGATTTTCTGCCAACTTTTCTAGGGCCCATTCACTGAAAATTCGACGTTGTGGCAGATCGTTCGTCTATTCATGATGAAATGTCAAAGCATACTGAGCATCTTTCTCTTTGACACCATGTCTGAAATCCCACGTGATCTGTCAAATACTAATGCATGAAAATCCTAACCTCAAAAGAATCACCCTTTACTAAATAAGAGACTAACATGAAATATGTAGGAGTTCTGGTTGCATTAGATATGGGGTGATTAGTAGTATTTAGGGCCCATTTTCATGAAACTCTATTAGTGCTAGGTGAACTAACGAATTTTTAATGCCTACTCTAATATATAATAAATAATTATATATAGTTTATTAGGCCGATAGCCTCTAGTTGCTAGTGCCCGTATAAATAAGTTTATTGTAATTTGTAATTATAATAAATTAAATAATAAATAATTTAACAATTTAATTTATATATAGTTTATAATTATATAGTCCTTTAAGGATTTTTTAAAACGTTATGTTCTAGATAAGGTTTTAACTGTTAAAACTGCCAAAAGATTGTATTCTTTACATCCGGAAAACTCAATTCGAAACGTGAGTTATGAATTTAACTGCCGAAGTTCTTTCAGTAAAAAACTGCAATTATTTTAACTATCTGACAATGAAATTAACTGACAATGAAAATAGAGCGGTGCTACATGAAATTGAACAATAGGAAAATATTTTGTAATTTTTTTATTAATCTAAAAGAGGAATTTACCAAAGTAAATGACTATAACAAATAGATTTTCGGTTGTGTACCTCCCGAGATCTTATTTACAATGAACCTTAACATCCAAGGCTGTGGAGCTGAGTCAATTTTGCCGAACTCCAACTCCTACTTCAGCATTTTGCATCAGCCTCGACTCCGGGTAATGTAACTAAATCCCATTTTAATAACAATCCAATTATGATTCTGTGATAGAGGATACCAAAAAATGTCCGATATAAATTATTTTACTTATTTTCTTGTGCAACAGAAAAAGACATTTCACATCGTACACAGCGAAAAACCTCAGAATTTTTGATTTAAAGCCAATCGGCTCCTATGTACAATAAATTAAATTATACCTTAAGCCCCTATAAAGACTCGCCATAATATGGATTGATACCAACAATATTCAGCATACATATGTATTTCTAGATATGAATTTTTTTTTTATAATTAAAATAATTCTCAACAATTTTAAGAAGAAAAATCCTGTTAGCTTCAAAATAAATCTACGATCTAGATTTTAGTCAGCCCGAATGAATGTGGGAGCTTCTATGCGTTCAAGAAATCGGTTTATTTATGAAAATCTGCATATTTCTTTAGAGATCCCCAATTCTGAAAAATCATATGAAAATTCCAGGGTGGGAAAAAATCGTAAGACCTATTGCCAAACTATGAAATCGTGCAAGTGAGTTCACTAAGCGACACTTAAAGATAATAAAACATTAGGAAAATGAGCGTAGAAATCTTTATTTATTTTTCACTGAAATGTTGATAAAAACACAATTGTCAAATATGTTTATATCAAACACTGTACTTTTCTGAAGAACGAATGCACACGCACAGAAAAACCATGTTTGGACATGGTTGCCGCATCCATTTAATGCTTATCTAGAGCATGTAATTGCCGCGAAAACCATGTATTTTGTCTTTGTAAAAATAGTTTTCGAGCGGAGAAAAATATATGTTGGCAATAAGCATTTAAATGGTTCTCAAATGCCGCAAACATGTTTTATCATTTAAATGATAGAATTTGAAACCATTAAATGGTCGGGAAAATCATGTTCCTGACCATTCCATTTTTTTACTTTTTTACAGGGAAAAAAGTATTTTTATAGGTTGAGTATAGACATGTCTAGAACCATTACATGGCCATAAAGACCATTTACATTTTTTAACTTTTTTGCAGCGAAAAGAATTTTATAAAAACATTGACCAGGTACACACGATTTTCATTTTGCGCGTCAGTCGTGTGTTGATTGTTTCTTGGAATGGACGGAGAATACGGATTTTTTGTGTTTTGTGTTAATTTATTTATTCAGAAGTGGCACGTGGTTTTATGTGACCACAAAAAAAGGAAAGTGTAATTGAAAAAAATGTACCTGTTTTTTGTTTTGTATTTTGCTATATGGTATCATTTATTTTTATTTGCAGTTACATGATGTCTGCGTTTGTACATTTGATGAGCACGATGTAAATATGGAATAATTACTTATTGTTGAAATTCAAATAAAATAAAATGTGTGTAAAAATATATGAAGTCTGCTTGAACGGCATTATAAATACAAATAAACAATGAATTAGTTTATAAATAAACAAAAACAAACAAATAAAGTTAATTTTGTGTTTTCTTTTCTCAAGTGGCGTCCTTTTTTCGACGATGAAAAAAGTTTTTTCATAAAGATCAAAACATTTTAGGTTGTAACATGGTCTTTTAACTATTCATTTTTAATGAATACCATATCATTTTAAATCGTGACCATTGTCTTTTCATTCAAACAAAATTCTTTTTATCAATATAATAACATTTTAGATGAGGACAATTATATTTTTCTTAGAACCACGTTCACTGAGCCAACATGGTTGCAGGTTAAAATGTTACATGGTCGCCGCAAAAATAGCTCCTATCATATTATTTTGCTCTTCGAATATGATTGCGACAATCATGTTTCTTCTCTGCGTGCACTTACGTCCCAAATTGCAAATTGTGATGTTCGCAGTTAATCTCTAATACAGAAATACACAGTGATTTTTAGCTATTATCTTTTTGGAAACAACGGTTTAGGCAACTTTTTTTTACTGTCCAACACATTCATTCACATTTAGTTTATAATTTAATCCGAATAACGCTTTAACGTTTTGAAGCTCGTTTTTGGCTCAATGAGTACGTACATCCTCAAAAAAAAAAAAAAAAAGTATATACGGCCGTAAGTTCGGCCAGGCCGTAAGTTCGGCCAGGCCGAATCTTATGTACCCTCCACCATGGATTGTGTAGAAACTTCTACGAAAGACTGTCATCCACAATCGAATTACTTGCGTTGCGGTAATACTTACCGATGGCAAGGTATCTTAAAACTTCTTAACATCGCTTCCTAAATTGTGAGTTAGTCCATACGTGGTACATACTAGACAAAAAAAGTTATATTTGGGTAAGTCTACAAATAATTACGAATCGATATGGACTTTTTGCGCGATACGTAGAGAGCCAGAATTGAAATATGGGGGTCGCTTATATGGGGGCTATATACAATTGTGAACTTGATATGGACCAATTTTTGTGTGATTGGGGATCGATTTATCTGAGGGCTATATATAACTATATACCGATATGGACCTAGTTAGGCATGGTTGTTAACGGCCATATACTAGCACAATGTACCAAATTTCAACTGACTCGGATGAAATTTGCTCCTCCAAGAGGCTCCAAAACCAAATCTCGGGATCGGTTTATATGGGGGCTATATATGATTATGGACTGATATGGACCACTTTTGGCATGGTTGTTAAATATCATATACTACCACCACGTACCAAATTTCAACCAGATCGGATGAATTTTGCTTCTCCAAAAGGCACCGGAGGTCAAATCTGCGGATCGGTTTATATGGGGGCTATATATACCCAACAAAAAAAGCGTCTCCAAAAAACTAATGAATTTTTTTCTTTTTTGATCAGTATGTGGTTCAAAATTGATGTAGAAGCGATGGATTTAACATGGGCTTGTCATAGGACGGAAGTCCTCCATTTCTTCAGCCGTTGCACTGAATTTGCATCACTTCTTTAGGTATGATCCAAACTCAATGTTTTGGATGTATATTAAAAAAATTCTGATATATTTTGTCAAATAAATAATTTTTATAATTTTTTATATATTTTAGTGGATTTTAACGCTTGTCGGAAACGTTTGACATTAAATATTTTCAAAAATTCACAATTTTTTCAGATTGTATTTAGCATTTTTTCGCCAAATTTAAACGATTTCTACAATTTTATGAATTCTAACTCTGTTTTTAACCTATTTGAAACAAAAAAAGTTAAAATTACCCATTAAAATATGAAAAAAACCAAGTTATAAAAAATTGAATTAAAAGAACTTCCTGGGTAGTTAAAATAAAGAACATCGCTGGGAGTGCGTCTTCTGGAAGTGCTTTTAAAGTTGTGCCTTTGGAAGAACTTCCAAATTTTTTTGCTGGGTAATTATGGACTGGTATGAACCAATTCCTGCATGGTTGTTGGATACTATATACTAACATCACGTACCAAATTTCAACCGAATCGGATGAATTTTGCTTTTCCAAGGTGCTCCGGAGGTCAAATCTGGGGGATCTGTTTATATGGGGCCTATATATAATTATGGACCGATTTCGACCAATTTTTGCATGTGTGTTTAGGCCATATATTAACACCACGTACCAAATTTCAACCGAATCGGATGAATTTTGCTTTTCCAAGGTGCTCCGGAGGTCAAATCTGGGGGATCTGTTTATATAGGGGCTATATATAAATATGGACCGATATGGACCAATTTTTGCATGGTTGTTAGAGACCATATACTAACACCATGTACCAAATTTCAGCCGGATCGGATGAAATTTGCTTCTCTTATAGGCTCTGCAAGCCAAATTTGGGGGTCCGTTTATATGGGGGCGATACGTAAAAGTGGACCGATATGGCCCATTTGCAATACCATCCGACCTACATCAATAACAACTACTTGTGCCAAGTTTCAAGTCGATAGCTTGTTTCGTTCGGAAGTTAGCGTGATTTCAATTGACGGATGGACGGACATGCTCAGATCGACTCAAAATTTCACCACGACCCAGAATATACATACTTTATGGGGTCTTAGAGCAATATTTCGATGTGTTACAAACGGAATGACAAAGTTAATATACCCCCCATCCTATGGTGGAGAGTATAAAAAAATAGCTTCTGTAACATATACCACAAACACATTCTGCTTCAAGCATATATATTTTCAGGATTGGTCCAAACAATATATTGTTTGTATTGTTCAAACATATTATGTTTCAATTTGAGCATACACTGGTAGAAAAATTTTTTAATGAAATTTTCTTTGTATGGATATATTTTTAAGGCGCCAATTGGTTACTTCCATTATTTTACTTGCAGCATACTCTCTAGGTCTCTCTTTCTAAACACATATATGTTTATAGGTAATTGCTAAATTAATATATGTTTGCCTCCAAGCATATTATATTTACAAACATTTTATGTCCCAAACATAATATGTTCTAACATATTAACATATATGTCCCAAACATGTTATGCTAGTTTATGAACATTATATGCTTGCATTTAAAATATTATGTTAAAAAATGTATGTTCCAAACATATAATTTTTACATTCAAACATATAAAAATTAGTCTCTTTCGTCCGTGTAAATAAGCAGAATTGGAGTGAAGATCTGCCAGAACATTGCAAGAGCTACCAATGCCTTCAAACAACCTCACAGTTTGGTACGATGGCTTCAAAGATTAAGTCTATGCCTAAACAGGAAATCAAATAACTTATTGGAAGACAACATTGAAGTATTTATTCGTAAGATACAAATTCAAAATTGGTCGAGAACTGAGTTGAAAAAACAGGTCGTTTATTTCGTCGCGTGCCAAAAAGATTGTTAACCGATAAATTTATCCCCACTTAATATTTACTCAATTAGTGGACCTTTCAGCCAAAAGCATGTCCTTTTTAATACTCTTCGTTTGCTTTTTTTTTGTTCTTTCTTATGACTAAGGTCCTTCAACAGTTTAGTACTTGATGATTTCCAAAGCAAAGGAATATTAAGGACACATTTTTAAATGTAACAAAACCATTCATGAACTTACATCTTAGCCGGCCATCCTTGATGCTATATATGAAAATTTTAAATGTTTGAGTTTTATGAGGCATCGTATTGTAAGTTATTTGTGTGTGTTTGTAGGCTTCGAAAAAAAAAACTTAAAAAACAAATCGCTGACATTCGGGGATTCTTCAAAAGCAACTGGGATCGAAGGTGAAGGAGACGTATTTCAAATCTATGGAGAATTGTTTTTTGTTTTGTTGAAGAACCATAGGATGATGGCATGTTGGTGTTATTTGTTACTCAAATAAAACGAGAACATCTCAAAATAAACGTCAAAGTCTGGTTGCCAGGCACATCATGGACAACTCACAACAGAATCTACCTTTCTTGTAAACCGAGTGCAAACAACAACAAGAACAACACAAAATAACATATCTCACCATGGATATGGCAATGTTGGGAGTGGCAGGGAAGCGACACTACCATCCCACATCCATGTCATCCACCTCGAGCATCCACCCACTCATCCATCCATGCATCCATCCATCATTCATTTTTCAAAAACATCAAAAGTTGTTATTGGAAAACAAGTGGGGCTCAAAGACTCTTGACTTGTACTGTTTACGAAAGACTCCATGAACTTACATGATTGCTCTTGCCTTCATTCATGTTCGTATTTGTTTAATGTGCCATTGCCAAGGCAGTAGCATCAGCAGCAGCGGCGGTATGAATTTGGGGGATTTTCCCTGGAAAAGGCACAATTTAAAATGAAAACGAATTATTAACTACTTTCCCAAAAAGTCGGTAACGCCCTTCAACTCATTCCTTGGTCTGCATTCAAGGATTCCTTTTTTGTGATCAACTACGAGTAAATGTTAGAGAGTCTAGTACTGCAATAAAAATATTCAATTTATAGTTACTCTTGCTCAATATGGTAGACTATGGTAGATTATTGTAGATAAGACTACTTAACCAATATTGCTGCATTCACTTTCTCTTTGATTTATGTAAAAGGGGGTATTAGATTCTTTTCTAAAGGTTGGCAAGTTTATCAGAGGAGAAACGATTTTGAATTGAATTACATAGTTGTCCTTGTAATACCCTCCACCATAGGATGGGGGTATATTAACTGTGTCATTCCGTTTGTGACACATCGAAATGTTTCTATTGGTCGTGGTGAAATTCTGAGTCGATCGGAGCATGTCCGTCCGTCCGTCTGTTGAAATCACGCTAATTTTCGAAAGAAACAAGCTATCGACTTGAAACTTGGCGCAAGTAGTTGTTATTGATGTAGGTCGGATGGTGTTGCAAATGGGCCATATCGGTCCACTTTTACGTATAGCCCCCATATAAACGGACCCCCAAATTTGGCTGGCAGACCCTCCAAGAGAAGCAAATTTCATCCGATCCGGCTGAAATTTGGTACATGGTGTTAGTATATGGTCTTTAACAACCATGCAAAAATTGGTCCACACCGGTCCATAATTATATATAGCCCCCATATAAACCGATCCCAAGATTTGGCTTGCGGAGCCTCTAAGGGAAGAAAATTTCATCCGATCCGGCTGAAATTTGGTACATGGTGTTAGTATATGGTCTCTAACATCTATGCAAAAATTAGTCCACATCGGTCAATAATTATATATAGCCCCAAATAAACCGATCCCCCGATTTGGCTTGCGGAGCCTTTAAGAGAAGCAAATGTCATCCGATCAGCCTGAAATTTGGTACATGGTGTAAGTATAGGGTCTCTAATAACTATGCAAAAATTGGTCGAAATCGGTCCATAATTATCTATAGCCCCCATATAAACCCATCCCTAGATTTGACCTCCGGAACCCTTGGAAGAGCAAAATTCATCCGATTCGGTTGAAATTTGGTACGTGATGTTAGTATATATATATCCAACAACCATGCAGGAATTGATTCATATCAGTCCATAATTATATATAGCCCCAATATAAACCCATCCAAAGATTTGACCTCCGGTGGATAAGCAAAATTCATGCGATCTGATTGAAATTTAGTACGTGGTGTTAGTATATGGTCTCTAATAACCATGCAGGTATTGGTCCATATCAGTCCATAATTATATATAGCCCCCATATAAACCGATTCCGAGATTTGGTTTTGGAGCCTCTTGGAGGAGCAAATTTCATCCGAGTCAGTTGAAATTTGGTATATTGTGCTAGTGTATGGCAGTTAACAACCTTGCCTAACTAGGTCCATATCGGTCTATAGTTATATATAGCCCTCAGATAAATCGATCCCAATCACACAAAATTTGGTCCATATCAATTTCATAATTGTAGCCCCCATATAAGCGACCCCCATATTTTTCATAAGATTCGGCCTGGCCGAACTTACGGCCGTATATACTTGTTTAAAATTGCCAGTGTTTTTTTTTAGGATTTCGACTTTTCTAAATTTGTAAACGTCAAAATTGCCATAAACCTGTAATATGGTATAAAATGTAGTATGGTCACAAATATATACAATAATCTTAAATCATCATAAAGTTTTTAAATATTTTTCTAATATCTTATGAAAATTTCCTATATACTTAAAATGTTGAAAAAATGTTAATATAAGCATATGGAAGCTATTACTGAAGAGCAAAATTGAAAGCTTTTTGAGTGGAACATTCATTTGAAAACCTTTGAATATAACTCGCTTTCGAAGGATATTGTAGAAGTTTTTTCTTTAACTTTTGTCCCCAAATTAGGGCGCTTTCGTGCCCAAAAATCCCCAATTTAAATTTAAATTCCCCACAAAAATCATCAATTAATGACTTTTCATTTTAGAGTGCTAGGCTAAGAAGTTTCCGAACTGCCCTTTGCGTTTTGGTATACAATACAGTAGGCAGTGCATCCATACTGCATGAATTGGTTGCAATAACGTAAACGAATGATTATAACCTATGTTAGTTTGATTACTCGTTTACGTTATTGCCACCGATTCATGCAGTGTGGATGCACTGTCTACTTTATTGTATCCCAAACCCCAAAGGGCAGTTCGGAAACATCTTAGTCTAGCAAAAAAAGCGCGGTATAAACAGAAAAAAATTAAGTGTTTAGGAAACATGCATCCCTGTTATGAAAACATGTTAAATTTTGTTTCGATCTGGCAACTCCTCCATATAAAAACAGGTGTTCAAAAAACCCAACCACAATTTTTTTTACAATGGAAAAATTAGAAATGCGTGATGTCATTAAATATTTACATAAAAAAGATTTATCGGGACAAGAAATTCATAATGATATGGTGAATGTGTTAGGTGAAAGTGCTCCTTCATATGCAACAGTAAAAAATTGGGTTGCTGAATTTAAACGTGGTCGTACAAGCATTCAAGATGAACCACGTAGTGGACGTCCACTACGTGGAAATTGTAGCCAAAGTACATGATATGGTATTAAATGATCGACGAATAAAAGTGCGTGAAATTGCTAATATCATGGGCATCTCAAATGATAGAGTCCATTTAAGTTTGCATGAAGAACTACAGATGAAAAAGCTTTCTGCAAGATGGGTGCCGCATCTGTTAATAGTCGATCAAAAATGCATAGGAATGAAAATTTCTCAAGCTTGTTTGGATCGTTTTAAGCGAAATAAAATGGATTTTAAGCGTCGTTTCATAACTGTTGATAAGACATGGATCCACCACTATACTCCAGAGACAAAAGAACAATCCAAACAATGGACTGAAGCTGGAGGAAGTGCCCTAAAGAAGGCAAAAACAATTCAATCGGCTGGTAAGGTTATGGCAACGTTTTTTTTTTTTTTTGGGACTTCAAAGGTATTTTATTGATTGACTATCTGCAAAAGGTTAAAACAATAAATTCAGAGTATTCAGAGTATATTGCAACCTTTTGGATCAATTAAATGTACAAATTGGAGAAACACGTCCTGGCTTATAACAAGAAAAAAAAAATAATTTTTCATCAAGACAACGCACCAGCGCACAAGAGTATTTTAACAATGGCTAAAATCAACGAATTAAAGTACGAGTTGCTTGACCACCCACCTTATTTTCCTGATTTAGCTCCCAGTGACTTTTACTTGTTCTCAAATCTAAAAAAATTCCTTGCTGGCAAGCGTTTTACCTCAAATGAAGATGCAATTACAGTTGTAAACCACTATTTTGAAGACCTTGAGGAAAACTATTTTAATCAAGGGATAGAATTGCTAGAAAAGCGTTGGACTAAGTGTATTGAAGTTCCAGAAGATTATATTGAAAAATAAATACAGTAGAATTCATTTATAGCGACCTCGGTTATAACGACCATCCGTTTGTAACGACGGATTTCCAAAGCAAGTTTGGTTCTTAATAGTTTGTACAAGCGCAAGCATTCGCTTAGAACTACTCCGGTTTTAGCGACCATCTGCTTTTAACGACCAATTTGCACGTCTGCGTTGGAACGGACATTCGGTTATAACGACGATGTAAGTTCTGTGTACTAATTTTTATTTTTTTCATTCCATTTTTTGTCGTCAGCCAATACTAAATAATGAAACATATACTGCGGGGAATCACAGAATTTGTTTTCGACTATCCCAAACAGGGGTGCAAATGACAAAGAAGAAATATTCAAACCAGTTTGAGTAGTAAAAGCTGATGGACGCATAAACATTCACTTTTTAATTACCAGCGGTGTTTTTATTTACATAAGAATCTGTAATCCGGCTTAACCAAACGCAGGTAAGGTTGCCTGCTGCACTTTTACTTGGATAAATACTGATATATCAGAGAGTTTATATAGTTCCGTTGAAATTATTGAAAGTAAATTATTAAAAGAAATTCTTGTAAATAGAAAACAAACCACAATTCTAGACTATTTCCAATCTCAATAAATATGAATGTACATGATAAAAAAAAAAACTTAAAAATATTGTGTACACTTATTTGGATACAACGACGTTCGGTTATAACGACGTATAATTTCGGTCCCTTGGCGGTCGCTATAACCGAATTCTACTGTATATTTTTGAAAACTAACTGTTCTCTTTCATTGATAGCCTAAGAAGTTTCCGAGCCGCCCTCGTACTCTTGAATTGATATTTGAATAGAAAAGACTATACGTTTAGTTATTTATCGTTTTCATTCCCGATAAGGTGATTTTTGAGTGTTAATTACTTTTAACCAGCACCCAGAGGAAAAAGCGTAGTAACTCAAAATTTTAAAATTTTCACTTTTTATTAAAAAACGATGCACACTGTAAAATTCTCCCGCTTTTTACTATTATTTCATTAAAAAAATGCCGTTATGTCTCTTTTCTTGTCTTCAGAGTTAATACGTTTTATTACAGTTTCCCCACTGAAAAATAAAGAATTTAGAGTTAGTACTCTTTTGTTTATTAAATACAATGTGTACTATCTATAAGAACTGCATTAAACCTTTTTTTTTTTGCCTTTTTCTGTAAATTTAGTTTGTAAGAAAAGATTGACTTAAAAAGGACAAGAACCCTCCCAACACGCCAGAGCTCCGCCCAATTGAGAAATACTGGGCTATTGTCAAGCGGAACCTAAAGAAGACCAAAAAACTGCTAAGGACGAGCAGCAGTTCAAGCAAATTGGCTTTCTGCGGCGAAGAAGGTGGACAAGGTGGCTGTACAAAATCTGATGGCAGGTGTCAAGCGTGAGGCCCGGTAATTCGGATTTGGAAAAGCGAAAGCCTAACTGAATATTTTTCCTGAATTTTATACTAATTGAACTTGAAAAAGAAATTTAATTTGATTTTTTAAATAAACGATTTCACCGATTTACACGCGTTTTCCCTTGACCAAAGTTTGACCGTATCACCATTTAGTACTAGAGTCAAGTGTGCCAAATTTTATTGAAATCGGTTCAGATTTAGATATAGTTCCCATATATATCTTTCGCCCGATTTACACTCATATGACCACAGTGGCCAATTTTTTACTCCGATTTAGTTGAAATTTTGCACAGGGAGTAGAATTAGCATTGTAGCTATGCGTTCCAAATTTGGTTGAAATCGGTTGAGATTTAGATATATCTCACATATATATGTTTTTCTGATTTCGACAGAAATGGTCAAAATACCAACATTTTCCTTGTAAAATCGCCACTGCTTAGTCGAAAAGTTGTAAAAATTACTCTAATTTTCCTAAACTTCTAATACATATGTACCGAGCGATAAATTATCAATAAGCTTTTGCGAAGTTTCTTTAAAATTGTCTCAGATTTAAATTTTTCCCATATTTTTTTACTAACATTGTGTTCCACCATAGTGCATTATCCGACTTAAATTTTGAGTCTATAGATTTTGTAGAAGTCTATCAAATTCTATCCAGATCGAGTGATATTTAAATGTATGTATTTGGAACAAACCTTTATATATAGCCCCCAACACATTTGACGTATGTGATATGGTATCGAAAATTTAGATCTACAAAGTGGTGCAGGGTATAATATAGTCGTCCCCGCCCGACTTTATACTTTCCTTACTTGTTTTTTATTTAAAATTTAATTAAATTTACTTTATTTTATTTATGTTTATGAAAAGACTGAATTATCTTGTCTTTTTATTACTTATTTATATATTTGAATAAATAGTTTTATTCCTCATATTTGGCGATTTACGAAATCCAGTTTTTTTTTTAATCCAGCCAACTTTTTTCAAAATTCCAGACAATAGGCCATTTGAATCTGGCAACGCTAGTTCGCAAACTTGTTCTAAAGTGAAATAGGTATAAGTCAACCGAGTTTCTTCAACCTGTTCGAATCACTTTATTTATGATCAGTTCATTAATCGCATTTTCTTTTTTTAGCGTATAATAACAAATTTGAGGAATAACAATTTGAACTCAAAAAGTTATATATCACACATTTTTATTTTTCTTAAAATGATGCCCCTTTTTCAAGTGCACCCTAATATCTTTTTAAATAGTCTCAAGTACTTTTAATTCATATATTAAATAAAGTGGCATTACATGCCACAAATTGTTGCACAGTGTAGATTCGCGTTATTATATTGCCATGCAAATAACCCCCATGTACATGAAGATTCAAATTTTAAATCTAACTACCAACATGAACACTAAATTTAAAATAGCCCTAAAAGTAAACGTGTCTGGAATATGAAACAAGAAAGCAAACACCAACACTGCAACCAATACAGCAAACCATAGTCCAGGCGGATAACTCAATGGACAGATTAGAGAAGAGGAGAAATGTGAGAGGGTAACCTCAAAAATAAAAATAAAAACAAAAGCGAAAACTGAAACTGAAACTGAAACAAAACCGATGTCAGATACTATTTAATTTACTAACATTAAGATATATTCGTCATACGTGTGTCTGTATGTGTATGAGTAAGGACTTGTGTGTGTTGAGTATAAAACCGAATGCATGCAACCAACTGTCAGTGTTTCCGTTATCCAGAGTTACACTATCGAGCCTCTGTGTATGAGTGTTTGTGTGTGTGTGTATGTGTACACGCCTTGTGTTATTCATGCATTACAATAAAATTTACAAATGTAAGTTTTCTCCAAAAACACGTACACAAAATTTACAATCAGTGCGTACGCTTGTGTGTGTGTGCGTGTGAGTGTGTATGTAAGTGAAACGAAACATGGTCCTCTTGATGTTGACGTATGCAAGAGGGTCAGTCAACAGCAGCATGAGTATGAGTGTTTATTACCTTTTCACCGATATATATACACACACACACACAAACACACTGGCATGTGTATGTACACCACCCCTAATGGAAATCTTTCAATATGCATTGTTGCTTTTGCTCCGGCTGCAGTAGTAGCTTTTATTTTTGTTTTCCTTGTTGGCCATTATTAATGCAATGCCAACTATGACGTCACTCTGTGTCAATCTGCACAATTAAAAGTAATTGCCATCGACAGCAAAACCACCAACAAAACGTTTGGGCAAAAGTAAACTCAATTTGTGGACCACCATACTCGCTTAAGAGTTAAGAGAACCTCGCTGTGTGTGGTCTGCAAGGAAAGGATGTCTCATACACACACACAAACATATATACAGTCTGTAAAACAATAACAGTAATCTCTCTTTCTCTGTGAATCTCTTTATGTATTGTCTATGCTCTTTGAACTCTCTTCGGTTGGCCTCTCTTTTTCTGTCAATTGATTATGTAGTTGCAGTAAAGCGCATGTGTTCGTACATAAATAATTTATTATACCGGCGACATTGAAGACAATAACAACAGTCGTCGTCCTCGTCATAGTAGCAGCAGTAATACCACAGCCTCGAAACAGAACAAAAATAGCACCACGAACTGTGCAAAAACAACATCGCTACCCCAAAACCATGGGCGAAATGCAAAGCAGTGTCTTTAACAAATGCCATAAAAACAATCATTGCACTTTGAAAAGCAATCACATCAACCACAAAGATGAACGCAATTTTTCCCAAAAGCCAAACGTCCATCCATCTGCCCAAGACTCTATCCATTTATCTATGCATCCATCTTTTTACATTGCCAAGCACGAAATCCTGAAATAAGCAAACCTCACTCTTAAAACCGCCCACTTACATTCCAGCCCATACATCGAATTAAACTTGAAAGTAATACAAAGCTGGCAAAAACAAAATTTTAAACGCACCATAGCAAATGGATTGGTTGGTTGGTTGGTTGGTTGGTTGGTTGGTTAGAATGCGTTGGTGTTTGTGTTGGTGATGGTAGCGATGTTGGAATAATAATGAAACGACTGCAATTAAATTCATAAATATTCATTTTACCACCGAGTTCAATTTGAATTTTGTCCTTTCTCTGCTTGTTCTTGCTCTCTCTCTCGCTCGTAAGTTTAGACAAAATTTTTAATTAAATAAACTGAATACTAACTTTGTTAGGGAAACTTTTGCATAAAACTTTGCAATGTTTCCAGAGCACACGTATCGCTTCTACGTTTTGTTGTTTTTGTTATTGTTATGTGAACTGTCTCTCCTATTAAATTCCAAACAAACAAAAATATTGTTGTAATCGTTTATTCACAAAAAACACACGCACGCCTATGTATGGATATACACATTTAGGTCCACATATCCATTCGCATAAAAAAGAGGCGAGTAAGCTCGCATTTACCAACATTTTTGATGCGCAATGATGCCACGATTTGCTTGTCTCCTGTGTATGTATGGTCGTCCCGATTTGCTCATACACATCAATACTTCCATTTCATAGTATCCTAAGTCGAAAATTATGTATGAAAATCATAAATCCATATGATATTTATAATGGGAATGGGAAGGTAACCCATCGATCAGTTCCAGTGATATGGTGGCATCTATCGTTTTTTTTTTTAATTTTTTTTTTTGAAAAATTTTGAAATACAGTGAAAAAAGAACTTACAATAAATATTAAAATGTGTTCTATAATTTCTCGTTTTTAAGTACTTCCAGAGATGCCACATCAGTTTTTTTTCACTTTCTATTTCAGCAAACTAATCAGCTAAAATATAAAAAAACTTATTTAAAACCCTGAACGCAGGATTATAATATTTACTATTGTGATTTTACACTTCCGTTTTTTATTCGTTCGAAAAGATAGAAATTATGGGAAATTTCAACGGCTTATTTATTTTGGAAATATATTAACTCCAGCAAGAGATTGTATGTAGTGAGATCTTTGTTAATGGTAGGGGAACCATATTTCTGGAACGTGAAATCTGAAGGAATACTAGATTAGGTTAGGTTAGGTTATGTGGCAGCCCTATGTATCAGGCTCACTCAGACTATTCAGTCCATTGTGATACCACAGTGGTGTGATACCACAGGAGTACTAGGAATTACATATCGAACGAGGTATGCCAAGATTTTATTTTCATTTTATTTTTAAATTTCTGCATTTCTTGTACTAAATTTTTGGAAATTAGTTAGTGAATATATCTTAGGAACGCAGCTATCCTTTGACCTAAACTTTATGGCATTTCATGTGCTCGGAATACACTGCCATTAGAGGAGAAACATTTGTTGAAACGATGTATTATAACTTCAAACCTGTTTCTCCAATATTGGCTATTTCTGCCTATGAATTTTCGGAGTTGGGAAATACGTCCAAGAGGTGTAGGACACACCCTGCCGAGACCCACACAAATCTAGACTCCTAGAGACACCTTTTAGATCAACAAATCTACGAATCGTGAATTGATTTAAGGACTGATCAATCTTCTTACCAATCTTCTAACCAATTCGACCGGACCGAATCTTAAATACCAACCACCATCATTTAATAAAATAGTTTACTTTGAAAACTATTCGTAGCAAAGTTTCCTTTTTACACAAATTTTAGAGACAATCGTTGAATTGCTTATCAAAAATTCAGATTAATTTTCTCTAAACGAGGATACTTTATACGAAAGGGGAATTTCGTTTGTCTAAAATTTCATTCCGGAAAAAAAATTTTTTGAAGAGAAATCGGTCTTACCAAATGAACCGATAAAAATTAATGCGATACAGATTTTTGAGGGTCTATGTTATAATACCACTATATTTACAAATCGGATAAAAACTACGGTTTCTAGAAGCCCAAGGAGTTAAATCGGGGGATAGGTCTATTCAGCTGACCTTTTTGTGGCCAGCCGGATTGTAGAAATCCCAGAAATAAATTCGGGATGTTGGTCTATATGGGGGCTATACCAAAACATGGACCAATATTCACCATTTTCGACACACCTCTTAATGGTCCTCAAATACGTCTAGAATTCCAATTTCACACAAATTGGGTAGGTTAGGTTAGGTGGCAGCCCGATGTAACAGGCTCACTAAGACTATTCAGTCCATTGTAATACCACATTGGTGAACTTCTCTCTTATCACTGAGTGCTGCCCGATTCCATGTTAAGCTCAATGACAAGGGACCTCCTTTTTATAGCCGAGTCCGAACGGCGTTCCACATTGCAGTGAAACTACTTGGAGAAGCTTTGAAACCCTCAGAAATGTCACCAGCATTACTGAGGTGGGATAATCCATCGCTGAAAAACTTTTTGGTGTTCGGTCGAAGCAGGAATCGAACCTACTACCTTGTGCATGCAAGGCGGGCATGCTGTGGCTCCCACCGTGGTGCAATGGGTAAAAAACTACGAATTCTAGAAGCCCAAGAAGTATAGTCGGGTGATCAGTCTATGTGGGGCTACACCAAAACATCGACTGACAAACCCCATTTGGGACATGCCAATTTATGGCCCTAAAATACCTGTAGATTTTCAATTTCAGGCAGATCGGATAGTAAGTACAGTTTCAAGAAGCCCACGAAGTAAAATCGGGAGATCAGTCTATATGGGGGCTATATCAAAACATGGACCGAAAGGCACCATTTTCGGCACACTTGGATCGATATGGCCCATTTTCAAACTTGATCTGCCTGCAAACAAAAAACGAATCTGTGCCAAATTTCAGGACGATAGCGTCAATTTTGAAGGCTGTAACGTGATTACAACAGACAGACGGATATGCATATATTGTCTTAGAATTTCTCCCTGATCAAGAATATATATATATACATTATATAGTCGGAAATCGATATTTTGAGGTGTTACAAACGGAATGACAAACTTATTATATCCCCATCACCATTCTATGGTGGTGGGTATAAAAAAGCATGCTAAAATGAGAAAAGGCACATCATGTCATACCAAATTCATTCTGGATTAATTCCACTTTATTCCAGAACTAATTTTGGTATACCCAGATACGTTTAAATGTAACCAAATTCATATCGAATTTTATAACAGTTTTCTGGTCATATATTTCGAACGGATTATCCTGCCGAAATAGCATAATCACTTCCAGATACGTCTGTTCAAATATTACCAAATCAGTACGGAATTTCTGGGCAGGAGCAGTGGAATGCTACTGTTGTTTATTTTTATTAAGCGCTACAATTATGCCTTAAATATTTTAGTAAAAAACGATAATTTCAAGAATCTTTAGAATATCATACACTGAACAGTGAACCCACCAGGAAGGAAAATTTTTAGTTCATTTTAGAAAACTTTGCTTATTTTTAGAAAATTTTAACTAAACGCCAACGTAACGTCATTTTCACAAAAATAAGTAAATATTTTTCGAAAATTGAAGAAAATTTATTTAAAATAAATAAATTTTTTCCCTTGCTAAAAAAATCATAGTTTGAAAGAAAAAGTCGAAGTTAAAATTGCAAAAATATTTTTAGTGTCTTACGAAGCTCAAGATTATTGATAACACTTATAAATTTTAAGAAATTCTGAACTATTTTGTGGAAGATACGTATTTATGCTAATATAATCTTAATTCAAATAAATTTCTAAGGTGTAGAAATTCTCCGTATTTCGATATAAGTATGGACAAACGCAAAGGTTAAAAGTGTACTGTAAAAGCGATTCTAAGTCGAATATCACTGTAAAGAATTGCTCTAAATCATCAAGACACATAGTTCTGTAGGGTTTATTGACCTACGTCCATACCATGCTTTATATAAATGATCGGGTATTTACTAAATTAATAAACAAAACTTTTAACTAAAATAAAATGAAATACCAAATTAAGAATTTTTATTTTTTTTTTGTGCTCAATTAAATTTTATTTGGATTGTGTAATAAGAAAATAACATGATTTTTACTTTATCAAATAAAAACAAGTAAGGAAAGTCTAAAGTCGGGCGGGGCCGACTATTTTATAACCTGCACCACTTTGTAGATCTAAATTTTCGATACCATATCACATCCGTCAAATGTGTTGGGGGCTAAAGGTTTCTCCCAAATAGATACATTTAAATATCACTCGATCCGGACAGAATTTGATAGGCTTCTACAAAATCTATAGACTCAAAATTTAAGTCCACCCTAGTGCATTAAGTTTAATGCACTAGGGTGGAACACAATGTTAGTAAAAATATATGGGAAACATTTAAATCTGAAGCAATTTTAAGGAAACTTCGCAAAAGTTTATTTATGATTTATCGCTCGATATATATGTATTAGAAGTTTAGGAAAATTAGAGTCATTTTTACAACCTTTCGACTAAGCAGTGGCGATTTTACAAGGAAAATGTTGGCAAAACCGGAAAAACTCTGAAAGGTGGACACCCATGGTCGCAAAACGTCCGGTTTTTAGAGTGTCCAGGTTTGAGAGGTTTCCTGTATATCTAGTTTTAATCAATTCAGTTATTCATAATAAAATGCTAGTGATTGAAATATTTTCAATTAAATAATTAGATCAAACCTTTGTGTATGGAACTTAAAAAAAAATATATATATATCCACGTATCCTTTAAATTTTAGAGAGACCAATAATTAATGGAAAATAAAACCCATTATTGAAATTAGTTTAATTCTACAATTCTGCCCTTGTACCAAGGTACATTCTATCCAAATACTTTCGATAATATAGAATATTGAAAATTGAGATAAATCAAAACGACTTGTCTCACTATGAAAAGTAAGTAAGTAAAATGTCAATGTACGTACCTTCATATCTGCCCTCCCATTCATCGTTGTATACACATTAAAATATCACATCGATGATGTTGATGGCAATGAAGAAAGTGACAACAACCACGACGACGATGATGATGATGTTTATCTCTGCTTTATTTATTGCGTTGATGGACACACCTTAGCGATGTTTTCACGGAGTAGTCAAGTGTTTTTTTTGTTTTCAGTACCGATGTGTTAGTTGTTACTGTTTGCAGTCTCAAGAATCGTTTAATGTTAGCAATGATTTTTGGACTGAATTAAACATTTTATTTGGCTAGGGCTACGTGTGCAAGGTGGCGTATGCATAACAGTCGTATTTTTATAGTACATTTCACATACGCAACCATGTCTCTATCGAATGCAATTGAAATTACGAAGATTATCCCCACAAAGAAATCATCAATATCATCTTGCATTGGAAATGTTAAAGGTCATAGGAAATTGTATGGCTAAATTATGCGAGATATAGGTCCATATTCAAGGTAGCAAAATTTATGTGCAGATCAATTTATTTGCACTAATCAAAAAGTGACGGAAAATACCATAAGTTCAATTCCATCTGAACAACTGTACTAAGGATTCGAAATTTAAAGAAATGAGAAAATTCGTTAAGTTTATTTTTATAATTAGTTATTATTCGAGCTTTGTGGACAGAGATGATTTTGAACCTTGATCAATTGAGTCATTGAAAAAAAAAAAACAAAACCAGATACAATCCTGGCTATTAATAGAAAAAAAAAACATATATTATTTTTTTTGGCAAATTTATAACTTTTCTTTATCCATAAAGCTCAAATAATAATAAGTTATACATAATTTTAATAGAGAGAATAGAGAGTTCGAGTATAAGACAACAATTTGATGTTCAGCAACAATGCGGTCTTATAATTTTAATTATATCAATTTCCGTCCAATGATCACTTGTTTGGCGGCAGCTCAATCTTAGCTACGTACTTAAAGGCAATTTGTCATTTACAGGTATAAATAATTTAAGCCCTAAGTAGCAATCTGTAGTTAAAATAAAAACAAGTATATACGGCCGTAAGTTCGGCCAGGCCGAATCTTATGTACCCTCCAACATGGATTGCGTAGAAATCTCTACGAAAGCCTGTCATCCAAAATTTCAACTCAGATGGTTGTTAAATATCATATACTACCACCACGTCCAAATTTCAACCAGATCGGATGAATTTTGCTTCTCCAAAAGGCACCGGAGGTCAAATTTGGGGATCGGTTTATATGGGAGATATATATTATTATGGACTGATAGTTGTTGGACACCCTATACTAACATCACGTACCAAATTTCAACCGAATGGGAAGAATTTTGCTCTTCCAAGGTGCTCCGGAGGTAAAATCTTGGGATCTGTTTATATGGGGCCTATATATAATTATGGACCGATATCGACCAATTTTTGCACGGGTGTTTGAGGCCATATATTAACATCACGTACCAAATTTCAACTAAATCAGATAAATGTTGGTCTTCCAATAGGCTCCGGAGGTCAAATCTGGGGATCGGTTTATATTGGGGCTATATATAATTATGGACCGATATGGACCAATTTTTGCATGATTGTTAGAGACCATATACTAACACCATGTACCAAATTTCAGCCGGATCGGATGAAATTTGCTTCTCTTGGAGGCCTCGCAAGCCAAATTTGGGGATCCGTTTATATGGGGGCTATACGTAAAAGTGGACCGATATGGCCCATTTGCAATACCATCCGACCTACATCAATAACAACTATTTGTGCCAAATTTCAAGTCGATAGCTTGTTTCGTTCGGAAGTTAGCGTGATTTCAACAGACGGACGGACGGACGGACGGACGGACAGGCTCAGATCGACTCAGAATTTCACCACGACCCAGAATATATATATATATATACTTTATGAGGTCTTAGAGCAATATTTCGATGTGTTACAGACGGAATGACAAAATACAAAAAAATAAAAATACAATAAAATATGCAAAATATTACTATTTAAAAAGTATTTCCACTTTATTTAAAAAATATTTTGCAAATAATTCTATTAAAAAAATTACCATGGTAATAAATACTCGTAAGTAAGTACTAATCTATAAAATGCCCAGCAAAAATATGGAAGTTCTTTTAAAGCACAACTTTAAAAGCACTTCCAAAAATGTCCTCCCAAAGATGTTCTGTATTTTAACTACACAGAAAATTATTTTAAATCAATTTTTATAACTTGCTTTTTCATATCTTTAATGGGTAATTTTAATTTTTTTTTCAAGTAGATTAAAAACAGAATTAAGAAAAAATTGTCGCAAAAAATGCTAAATCGATTTTAGAAAAATGGCGAATTTTTGAAAATATTTGGGGTCAAACGTTTCAGACAAGCGTTATAGTGTATTAGAAAGTATAAAAATAAGAGTATAATAATAATAATATTTTATTTTGCAAAATATCACAAACATTTTTCAATTCACATCCATAACACTGAATTCAGATCACACCCTCAAAAGTGATTGAAATTCAGTGCAACGGCTGTTGAAATGTCTTATGACAAGCCCATTTTAAATTCATCGCTTCTGCGCCAATTTTGCACCACTTTCAGATCCAAAAAGAATAATTTCACCACTTTTTCGGCGACGCTTTTTTTGCGACTCTTTTTTTTCCATTGGCATATCCCAAAACTTTTAAAAGCGTGTATAAATATTAATAATCCGCTTTGAAGATAATTTATGTATAATGAATACAGTTTTACGAATTCCTTAGAGATTAAATTTCGTTTCTTATGATCCGCTTTAGCTCCATCTATCACAATTTCACTATGAATATCGATTAAGTGAAAAGAAAGTTTATTACAGACAACCACTCTATGAACTTTATAAAATTTCAAAACTATAAAAATTTTCGTGAATATGATGGATGGATTAGAGACTTGAATATCCTAATTGCGAGAAGTTGGTATACATAAACATACTGTGAAATAGATACACTGAAAAAATAGTTAACATGCATTCAATGATTGGCAGTCGGAGCCATTGTGAAATACTAATTAGAGAACACTTTGTAAAGCCAGAGAATATGAAAAAAAACGGATACTTTTTACGATATATCTATTTATTTAGAGAACTTAAATATATATAGAGGTTGCGGCATCCCAGAAAACAATATTTATTTATTTTTAAACTTTGACACAAATACGAGTTACTTCTTTCTGTATATTTCAGCCTTGTAAAACTTTTTTATATGGACTCAGCATTTCATCTTCATTAAAGAAATCGTTTTTGAAATAAACTGAAATGAATATTTATTTAAATATTTTATATCTTTGGTACACAAGAGATGTTTTTCTTCGCTTAAAATTACTAATTAAATTCTTGGACGTTGGACGGTCTTGGACGTTCAACATCATCGCTCTCAGTACGTGGAGACAAAAATCTCCGTATCTCCATATGTTAGAATTTTGAGCTTTTTGGAAAGCAAGGTTGATACTAAAAATGCCAAAATTTTCATCCTTCTAAAACGGTGCTTCGACAAGCATGTCGTGATGGCTTTGTCGGCCGTTTTAAAGCCATAATTCGAACTAATCCATACTGATTCTAAATTCGATGTTATTTCCGACAGTTTTTGCTTGTGAAGAATACAAGTTTGAAAATTCAGCGCTTTACATACCAGCCAACTTTTGATGGCTTATTGATTAGCTTATGACTTTTTTAGCTTAATAATTCAAATGTAATAATTTTTTAATTTAATAATTGATATATGGAAATCCGAAACAGCTATTTACCCATGCGTTTTAGACAGTATTTTTACCTTTCCACAACATCATAAAAAATCAGTAATGATAAACTAATAAATAATCCATTATATAATTTCATGTCCTAAGGCAGTTACATGTACTTCGTACAACAAAGTAATGAGTACGCTTCAAATGTGATAAATGCATTATTAATTAAATTTATCATTCGCTTCAGTTTATTAATAATTTTCTGACATTTTAGCATAATTTATTGATCTTTGAATTCATTATCTTAAAATATGCGTAATATTTTAAAATAGTCATAAGTAAAGCAAATAATATTTTTCATTTTATTGTATTAAACACGAAAAATATTTTAATAAAATCGCAATAGTTTTTGTCCAACAAAATGGAGAATATATTTCCCGTGTAGACTTTCTAGATGTCCATACTTTTTCCATATCTACAAACTTATAATTACCCCAAGACCGGTACAGTACTAGCCCCTAGAGTATGGAGCTATCCCAGTTCTGGTTAAAACGTAAGGAAGGGACCATTGGCTTTGTCATTGGCGGGGTAAATATATATTTTTGAGGATATGCCATACAATCGTTCTTAAGTAAATTTCTTGGAAGAGTTTAGCAGGACCAATTTTTAGATAGGTCTATATGTTCCATTCATGGACAACATAATGGTATCACATTCACAATGAATAATTCGCCTTCAAGAAAATCCATAAACTTTTAAGTGCGAACTACGATATGGTACCACCGAAATTATTTTTATTTCATTAAAAATTTATATAATTATAATGAAAATAATAATAATAATAATTAAACCATTTTAATTATATATTCGAAAATTTTGAAATTATTGAGAAATTCTTGATACGGTTAATTAGTGTAAATTGCCACTAACGGACCTATCACAGCACTGGTACCAGTGCTTCTGTTTGTCGCTGCACAAAATGTTCAGTGCAGATTCATATGTGTTACTTCTAAAAGTGGGACAGTTCTTTATAAATTTATCAATGAATTCCCTTTTGAATTTCCTTCCTTTACAAAGCTGCTAAACGTTTTGTAAGTTTTTCTGGGATATCCCAAAATTTGCTTCTTTCTGTTCAAAATGAGTTTGTCCTCGATTAACTCCTCAGGACCTGTGTATGGGGTAGTCCTACTAAGTTGTCCTAGGACGTTTCATTTGGAATGATTTCAAGTCTTGTCCTAAAGTGTAAATTTACCCCGTCAATGAAAAATCCAACCCCAAAAAAATTGCGAAAATCTTCTTTTTGGATCCGGAAGTCATGCAAAATTGGGCTTTCCATAGGAAGGATGTCCACCATTTAAAAAACCCAGCAAAAAAAGCGTCACCAAAAAAGTAATGAAAATGTTCTTTTTGGATCTGGAAGAGGTGCAGAATTGACGCAGCAGCGTTGAATTTAACATGGGCTTGTCATACAGCCGTTGCACTGAATTTGCATCACTTCTTTAGGTGTAAATAATTTTTATAATCTTTAATGGATTGTAACGCTTGTCAGAAACGTTTGACCTCAAAAATTTTCAAAAATTCACAATTTGTTCAGATTTGATTTAGCATTTTTTTTTTGCAAAATTTAAGTAATTTTATGAATTTTACTCTGTTTTTAACCTATTTGAAACAAAAAAAAATAAAATTACCCACCAAAAGTATGGAAAAAACAAATTATAAAAAATTGAATTAAAAGAATTTAAAATAAACAAGTATATACAGCAGTAAGTTCGGCCGGGCCGAATCTTAAATACCCACCACCATGAACCAAATATTAGGGTTTCCTTTGAAATTTCAGGAGGGCTTGAGGACACTACCCGAAGATAAATTTAAAGATTTCACCTATGAGGACTATATCAGATTCTGGATTTATAAGAACCATTTTTGTTTGAGGTTTAGAGGAATCATTAACATCTCTTGTAAGTGTGCAAGAAAATTATAAAATAACGTCTTGATTTGAAATCTTAAATCTGTAGAAGTAAAATCTGGAAATTTTACATTGAGTTTCAAGCAATTTTCATGATCGGTGCGCCTTCTACACCCTCAAGAAGTGAAGTCGGTCTATATGGAGGCATTACCAAATGGACCGACAAAAACTTAATCCGATACACGTTTTTGTGAGCCTAAAATACCAGAATATTTACAATTTCAGGCATATCAGATAAAAACTACGGTTTCTAGAAACCCAAGGAGTTAAATCGGGAGATCGTTCTTATGGGGGCTATACTAAAATATGGACCGATACTCACCATTTTCGGCACACCTCTTTGTGACCCGAAAATACCTCTAGATTTCCAATTTCAGGCAAATAGAATAAAAACTTCGGATTCTAGAAGCCCAAGAAGTAAAATTGGGAAATTGGTCTATATGGGGGCTATACCAAAATATGGACCGATACTCACCATTTTCGGCACACCTCTTTATGGTCCTAAAATACCTCTAGATTTCCAATTTCAGACAAATTGGATAAAAACTACGGTTTCTATAAGCCCAAGACCCCAAATCGGGAGATCGATCTATATGGGGGCTATACCAAAATATGGACCGATACTCACAATTTTTGGCACACGTATTTGTGGTCCTACAATACCTCTAGATTTCCAATTTCAGGTAAATTGAATAAAAACTGCGGTTTCTATAAACCCAAGAAGTAAAATCGGGAGATCGGTCTATATGGGGGCTATACCAAAATATGGACCGATACTCACAATTTTTGGCACACATATTTGTGGTCCTACAATTCCTCTAGATTTCCAATTTCAGATAAATTGAATAAAAACTGCGGTTTCTATAAGCCCAAGAAGTAAAATCGGGAGATCGGTCTATATGGGGGCTATACCAAAATATGGACCGATACTCACAATTTTTGGCACACGTATTTGTGGTCCTACAATACCTCTAGATTTCCAATTTCAGGTAAATTGAATAAAAACTGCGTTTTCTATAAGCCCAAGAAGTAAAATCGGGAGATCGGTCTATATGGGGGCTATACCAAAATATGGACCGATACTCACAATTTTTGGCACACGTATTTGTGGTCCTACAATACCTCTAGATTTCCAATTTCAAGTAAATTGAATAAAAACTGCGGTTTCTATAAGCCCAAGAAGTAAAATCGGGAGATCGGTCTATATGGGGGCTATACCAAAACGTGGACCGATACTCACCATTTTTGGCACACCTCTTTATGGTCATAAAATACCTCTAGATTTCAAATTTCAGGCAAATTGGATAAAAACTACGATTTCTATAAGCCCAAGACCCCAAATCGGGAGGTCGGTTTATATGGGGACTATATCAAAACCTGGACCGATATAGCCCATCTTCGAACTTGACCTGCCTGCAGACAAAAGACGAGCTTGTGCAAAATTTCAGCACGATTGCTTCATTATTGAAGACTGTAGCGTGATTACAACAGACAGACAGACAGACAGACAGACAGACAGACAGACGGACAGACGGACATCGTTATATCGTCTTAGAATTTCTCCCTGATCAAGAATATATATACTTTATGTAGTCGGAAATCGATATTTCGATGCGTTACAAACGGAATGACAAACTTATTATACCCCCGTCTCCATTCTATGGTGGTGGGTATAAAAACATCATTGGGAGTGCATCTTCTGGAATTGCTTTTAAAGTTGTGGCTATGGGAAGACGTTGCACTGAATTTAGGGTTTTGGGTATGAATTAAAAACAATTTTGATATTTTTCCAAATAAATAATTTTTATAACTTTTTAGGATTTTTAATGCGTTTGTCTGAAATGTTTGACCTGAAACAATTTCAAAAATTCACAATTTTTCTAGTATGGATTTACAATTTAACCAAAAAATTTAAACAATTTTTACCATGTTTTTAATTTTTACTTTGTTTTTAAATTATTTGAAACCAAACAAGTATATACGAAATTAAGTTCGACCGGGCCGAATCTTAAATACCCACCACCATGAATCAAAAAATATAATTGTTTCCTTAGAAAACTATTTGTCAGGTTACATCAAAATAAATGTATAGAATTTCAAGTGGATTCGATGACAGATACTCTGCCAAGCAAGCATATATACCAACATAGAAAGCGGGAGACTTAACATATGGGAGCTATACGAAAACATGGACCGATCCACACCATATTCGCTACATCTATTTAAGGACAGAAAATACCTCTACAGTTTGAATTTGCGGAAAAACTCATAAAAATTGGGATGTCTAAACACTTCAAATCTAGAGATCGGTCTATATGAGATAAATACCGATATTCTGCGTACCTATTTGTAGACCCACAATATCTCCAGATTTTGAATTTTAGGTAAATCGGAAAAAATGGCTGTATCAAGAAGCCCAAGAAGTCAAATCGGGAGAGCGGGCTATATGGGGGCTATACCAAACCAGGGGGCCGATAAACACCATATTCAACACTCGTATTTATGAACCTAAAATACCTCTCGATTTTGAATTTAAGGCAGATCGAATAAAAGTTTGGGTGCCTAGACGCTCAAGAAGTCAAATCAGGATATATGGCTATATGGAGGCCAAACTAAACTTTGGACCGATACACACCATATTCGGCACACCTTTTTAAAGACCCAGAATTCCTCTAGATTTTTAATTTCAGATAAATCGGATAAAAATTGCGGTGTGGGCCCAAGAAGACAAATCAAGAGATCGGACTATAAGGGGGAATACTAACACATAAACCGAAAATACCTCAAGATTCCCAATCTCAGACAAATCGGATAAAAACTACGGTTTCTAGAAGCTCAATGGGGGCTATATGGGGGCTATACCAAAATATAGACCGATACACACAATTTTCGACACACCCATTTTTATACCCTCCACCATAGGATGGGGGGTATATTAACTTTGTCATTCCGTTTGTAACACATCAAAATATTGCTCTAAGACCCCATAAAGTATATATATTCTGGGTCGTGGTGAAATTCTGAGTCGATCTGAGCATGTCCGTCCGTCCGTCCGTCTGTTGAAATCACGCTAACTTCCGAACGAAACAAGCTATCGACTTGAATGTAGGTCGGACGGTATTGCAAATGTGCCATATCGGACCACTTTTACGTATAGCCCCCATATAAACGGACTCCCAGATTTGGCTTGCGGAGTCTCTTGGAAGAGCAAATTTAATCCTATCCGGTTGAAATTTGGTATGCGGTGTAAGTATTTGGTCTCCCAGAACCATGCAAAAATTGGTCCATATTGGTCCATAATTATATATAGCCCCCATATAAACCGATCCCCCGATTTGGCTTGCGAGGCCTCTAAGAGAAGCAAATTTCATCCGATCCGGCTGAAATTTGGTACATGGTGTTAGTATATGGTCTCTAACAACCATGCAAAAATTGGTCCACATCAGTCCATAATTATATATAGCCGCCATATAAACCGATCACCAGATTTGACCTCCGGAGCCTCTTGGAAGACCAAAATTCATCTGATTCAGTTCAACTTTGGTATGTGGTGTTAATATATGGCCTCAAACACCCATGCAAAAATTGTTCGAAATCGGTCCATAATTATATATTGGCCCCATATAAACCGATCCCCAGATTTGACCTCCGTAGCCCCGTATTGACTAACTCACAATTTAGAAAACGATGTTAAGAATTTTTGAGATACCAGAACCCAAGTAATTCGATTGTGGATGACATTCTTTCATAGAAGTTTGTACGCAATCCATGGTGGAGGGTACATAAGATTCGGCCTGGCCGAACTTACGGCCGTATATACTTGTTGGTCCTAAAATACCTCTAGATTTTCCATTTTAGGCAAATCAAATAAAAACTTCGGTTTCTGCGTGCAGACAAAAGACGAATCTGTGCCAAATTTCAGGACAATGGCGCCGTTATTGAAGACTGTAGCATGATTACAACAGCCAGGCAGATGGCCATACGGACATTCGTATATCGTCTTACAATTTCTTCCAGATCAAGAGTATATATACTTTATATAGTCGGAAATCGATATTTCGATGCGTTACAAATGGAATGACAAACTTATTATACCCCCATCACCGTTCTATGGTGGTGGGTATAAAAAGATAAAATTACTCACTAAAAATATTAAAAGCTCGAGTTCAAAAAAAAAAAAAAAAATAACTAAAAGAACTTCCGGTGTAGTTAAAATAAAGAACATCTTCTGGAGCAAATTTTTGGAAGTACTTTCAAAGTTGTGCCTTTAGAAGAACTTCCAAAATTTTTTGCTGGGTGGCCGCTTCCTTCCATACGTTTAGACCCGATCTGATACTGGTCCATACATACCAGGGACTAGTCCTATAACGGTCCCGGGGGTTGATCCATATCCGGTAGGAATATTATGAGATTTTAAAACAGACTTTTAAATATGTCTCCATAAAAAAATCAATATTTTACATTTAGCTTTTAGTAGAAAAGAAACTTAAACCGTTATCACTTAGCTTGGTATGCTTCTGCAGGTGCAGAGCTAGTTTTTATCCACGTAAGTTACGAGTTAATAAAAGAGCAGATTTTCCTCCATTTAATGTAAAGCGTTTTACTATGTCATAATTTCACACGTGTGCAAAATGGGCGATTTAGCGATAGGGGGACTATATGCAGCTATCATAGACTACAAGTCTCGTATTTTGCTTACAAACGCACACAGACACACAAGTTTGCTTCAAATTGCAGGTATGCTCAATGATACAAAAGCCAAACCATATGTGAATCGAGGTGTGCGTTTGTTTGTTTGTTTGATTATGTAGATGTGTGCAGATGTAATCATACCAGCACTTTTTGATGCCAGAAACTCTTCACAGGATTTAAAACGTCACTCTTTAAAACTTTACAAATACAACCACAATTTCCACAACTTCATTGCATCTTTTAATAACCCTGCAAGTATTTGGGAGTGTTTTTTTTCTTTTATTATTGCCCTGGGCCAAAATGTCACCACGTTGAATTGCCAGTTCAAACACAAAATCCATACAGAACAACATTGCATGGCTAAGTCGAAAATAATTAGACTCGTAGTTTTTAAAAACTAAACTAGAAAATAAAAAAGAACTAAAAATAAACTATGTCCATTTATATAGCCTATATTCCAATGGCACTCAAATGTGTGAAAATCCCATGTTTCAGCGGCAAGAGTAAGTAGCACAGAGTAAAAGTTTCTTACTTGAGAGGGATAGGTTTCGATTTCAAGGTTCGGTCTGGAAAGCATTATTTTTATAAAGGAAAATTACCATAATTGTTTATTCCTTTCTTACCACTAACAGGTAAGATGCACGGATTATAGTGCATCGCATTTATTCGCACTGGGTATATTAACTGGATAGGAAGATGAAATCAAAACAAGATGAAATCTTTCTTCGCTAAAATGTTTGCGGGGAAAAATCTAGTCAGTGAATTCGTTTGTGTGGTAAAAAACGTCAAGCAATATTCCAATAGACAATGTTGTTGTGTTCGTTGTTTTTTTTTTTTTTTTTTTGTGCGAAATAAGTTTTTGCGCGTAACATTTGTTATGAACCTGAGTAGGAAAATAGAGAAAAAAAAACTTTCAATGGCTCTATTTTTCAAAAGTACCATGACAATTTATAAACGTATGTGAGCGTAAAGAGTACACTGTGCTTCTTTGCTCTAATTGCCATTTCAGCAAAGGTTTTATTTTTCGCACACTTTTTTGCTTTGGATTGCTTTCTTTTCCCATTTGGTTTTTTTTTTTCAAGTTTCCTTCGCTCTCTCTCTCTGTCGATTTTTTTTTAAATTGGCTAATGTGAGATGAAAGTGATGAGGGAATGGAGAATGCTATATTTCTTGATTACCTTCTATGATGGTAATGGTATTGCTACTTTCTGCCATGTCACCCTAGCTACTCATCGTGGTAAGTAAGAAGAACGATGAACCTGGTATTTAATTTCGCTTTAATCTCAAGATGTTTAATGCTTTAACTTAATTTTGCGTTTTATTGAAGCGTGTACGAGCAATTTGATTTTATGTATTTGTCAATTTATCACACTTGAAATGTACCTTCGTTTAGCACTCAATCAAAAAAAAAAGTTAGAAACCTATGTCCCGGTGTAATCTATTTTATATACAGAGAGTGTTGAAAATAAGTTAAGAGAAGCCAATATATAGAGAGAAATATCAGCTTAGAAATATGAGCTTAGATGCGATAAATATACATACAAAGTATTCCCGTATTTCTATCAATTTTTTTTATTAAATATCTCTTAATCTTATGTCGTAGGACAGGCGGAAAAAGAAAAAAACTTTAAAGAACGTATTAAATTTACGAACTGCATATTGCGAATTCCAAATAAATATACCAAAGCCAATACATGGCTGATTTTTTAATTTACAAGAATGAAACGTGTCATTAAGAACTGATTATATGTATCATCGTTCAGATAAATATTAAAGTTCATACATGTGTGGAATATTTCATTCCGCAGCTGTGGAAATAGACGTGTATTGCATAGAAATCTTCAAAGTAAAATCTTCATAAAATTTCGATTTTGGATTTCATAAAATTTGAATGTGAATGTGTGAACTAAAGGGTTTGTTGTTGTTAATTTTTTTGGTACGACCTTCTTATTCTTTATTTTTGGTTATTTTTAGATCTGTTCTAAAATGGGCTTTCAAGGTCTCTCAATATGCAAATAAAAAGACTTTATTTCATATTTACATCCGACGTTTCGTTGGTGATTTCCAACTTCTTCTGGGATGAATTTTTTTATTGAAATATTTAGTCTTTTGTCATACTTTTTAAAATTAATTTTAAATTGTAAAAAGTAACGGCACAGGAACACCACGACATTAAACAAATATTTAAAATAATTTCAAAAATAATTACAAAACTAAATTAAAATATCACAGATGTTTTTCCTTATGACTACGATCATAGAAGATTGGACGTAAACTTTGTTGGTGGTGGTTTCGGATTCATATAACCATAAGCAAGTTTGCCCACAGAAAGTCTCAGAAAAATTTACGCATAGATGTTTTTTTCTCAATTTTTCGGAGATTAACCCTTTTTTCCACAAAAATTCCTTCGCAGTATGCCTTTTTGAGATTTAAGAAACAGTTCTATATGCAGTTATAGAAATAAATATTATACCTAATTCATAGATGTTTTTCCCATAGTTTCTAAGGGATGATTACCAGCTTTTTCGTACCTTAGTCATTTTAAGAACCCCTATCCTTAACGAATTTCCCAATCCCGTATTCTCTCATCTAGGCATGTTTTGAATCGCCTTTGCCCCATCTACAAGGTTGCTGATATGCAATTTAACAAAGTAAAATTCTATATTTTCTTACTTATTTTTATACCCACCACCATAGAATGGTGACGGGGGTATAATAAGTTTGTCATTCCGTTTGTAACACATCGAAATATCGATTTCCGACTATATAAAGTATATATATTCTTGATAAGGGAGAAATTCTAAGACGATATAACGATGTCCGTCTGTCTGTCTGTCTGTTGTAATCACGCTACAGTCTTCAATAATGAAGCAATCGTGCTGAAATTTTGCACAAACTCGTCTTTTGTCTGCAGGCAGGTCAAGTTTGAAGATGGGCTATATCGGTCCAGGTTTTGATATAGTCCCCATATAAACCGACCTCCCGATTTGGGGTCTTGGGCTTATAGAAATCGTAGTTTTTATCCAATTTGCCTGAAATTTGAAATCTAGAGGTATTGTAGGACCACAAATACGTGTGCCAAAAATTGTGAGTATCGGTCCATGTTTTCGTATGGTCCCCATATAAAATGACCTCCCGAATTGGGGTCTTGGGCTTATAGAAACCGTAGTTTTTATTCAATTTACCTGAAATTTGAAATCTAGAGGTATTGTAGGACCACAAATACGTGTGCCAAAAGTTGTGAGTATCGGTCCATGTTTTCGTATGGTCCCCATATAAAATGACTTCCCGAATTGGGGTCTTATTTTGCAAAATTTACCAAAAACATCAAGAATTCTACCAATTGATCAAATAGCAAAAAGTCTACCATTTTTGTTTAATTCTACGAACTGTGGCAACGTTGGTTGAGATCCGGAGATATTGGTGCCCATTGTGCAATAGAAATAAAGCGAGAAACCTCCTTTTTAAGCCATTAACACGTGCTTGTAAGTCCAGGGTTTCAATATTCAGTATCGTTCAATGAATGCAAGCGGTAGCGATTAAATTCTGGTGGACAATCGAAGGCGCACAAACTGCTCAATTTGGAATGGATTCTCATGGGAGAAAAACAAATTCGCATGAGAATCCAGTTTCATTCACGTGAAGCTGCTTTATTGCTCTTTTCAGGCTATAATTTGTTTGGACATCTTATTGGAACATTAATGGCTTTAATCCAAGCTCATTTTGTAAAATTTTTTACATTCGTTGTCGCTATGATTTCAGTTGGATTTCTATCACATCTGGCTTTGACTTTTAGGATAATTTCTTAAATTTTTATTTTATTTTTTTATTTTATTTGAATGATATGTCAGGTTGGTACAACAAGAATTCATTCTTATAAATGACAGTACCAACTTTATAATGATTTAACAACAAACAGAATAATAAATTAGAGATAAAAACAGTTAAATATAAATTTTAACATAAACTGATTAACTGATGTTTATGCATAACTTTTATAAATTTCTCTCTTGAAATGAGCGGCATTGCTTATTATTTGTAGACCAGGGGGTAAAGAGTTCCAAAGACGAATGGTAAAAATTATGATACTAAAGTTTCTTACAAGTTTTTTATTTCGTTTCCTGTTGGACGCGATGCAGCTATTACGGTAACAAGCAATGGAAGGAGAAACAAAAAATGTATGTTATTCACTTTTGAATGCTGAATTGTTCTAACGATAGCTAATCACACTGTCAGGCTTGAATTTCATCACGAATAACTTTATCCTGAATGCAGTAGATCAAAATTCTTTTGCAAGCTTGTAAAGAATAAAATGAACTATCACTGTTATATATCTTTCTTACTGTTTTAATGTAATTCGAATACTTTTTAATATCACTAATCTGTTCATAATGGAAAAAATCTAAAATAATGCCTTCACAATAAAGATTATTTTGGAAAACCTAAAAAACTATTAATTTGGTAAAATTTTCTTTATTTTTCTCCTGAGTGGTTAAAAGACAGAAATTTTGCAAGAGTTTATATACAATTTGTTAAAATAAATTCATCATAATTGTATGCTAAAACAAATCCTAGGATAGATCCAATCGAGCTTTTCACATTTTCGACGCCAAGTATACAAAGATGGTTTTGAAGGTGTATAGTTCAATGTTAGGTTGTTTATATTAGTTTTTTTGTTGCTGTTTTTACGCTTGCTTGTTTGTGTGTGTGTGTGTGTGTGTGCGTATGTACAAGGATGAACTTTAAACATCATTTTGTTTTCTCCCTCTTTAACACATCCCCATATACACCCACACATGTATACCTAAACCTACATATGGCAATAGCTGTATGTATATATGTAGAAAGCTACATAGACGCGTCGTACATACTTGGAAAATTATAGCACGTTGACAACATATTTGGAATGCCATCGTTAAACGTCAATAAGCCAAGAATAAAGCAGAAAAAGTCAACAACAACTACAACAACAAAAAAGCATTAATAGCAATACGAACGCTACCACCAACAAACCAACTTGTAAATGAAAAATAAAAGAAAATGATAAGAAATTCGATAGAAAATATGAGAGGGAAAAAACAATTTCTTAGATACAATGATGCACACACGCATACACGAACACTCACACACATACTCGTATATAGACAGGTAAACATTCATCCACACGTACATACTTATATGTATTATCCAATTTCTATTTTTCTTCTTGGTTTTTTTCTTTCTTTTTCAATTGAAGGCAATCACGTTTCTCAGAGGTAATATTGAACTGGTTGTTGTATGTTCAATGGCTGCTAGTCAGTCAGTGGATCAGCTTGGCAATGGGTTCACATAGATGACTGATAGATTGAAGCATGGGCAGATGGGCAACATCCAGCCATTCTTCGAGTGCAGGCAGCAAGTACCGATGCGAATATTATTTTCCTAGGCTCCTCTATAATCAATGATGCCTATTTGCGAAATTGCCATCGCAGGTCGTTATCTTGTTAGGCAAGCTGTTTCTCTTATTGGATTTGTTTACCTTTTAAATACATCCATTCAATTCTGTTCTTCGATATTTGCAGAGCTTGCCTAACTGTGCGATCTAATGGCAAATATTCTAGCAATGCGTTCTGGGACATGCTAACATGCATGTATCTTAAGGTGGAGTGTATGAACTGATGACTGAATAGTTAAATGGAAATTTTTAAATACAAGAGAAACCCCAATTGGTCTTCAGTTGGTTACTACAATTTTAAACATTCTTGACTTAATTTTAACTATATTTGTGGCTGGGAATTTTTTAATGATCCCCTTAAGATACAGGGAATACTTATTGCTCAATCGTAAGAAAATGTTGCTCCTTGCTATTTGATGGTTAGGTTAGGTTAAAGTGGCAGCCCGATTAAATTTCAGGCTCACTTAGACTATTCAGTTCATTGTGATACCACATTTAACTAAAAGTACCTATTACATATGGGCACTTCTAGTCTTAACCACTGAACGTTCTCTATTATTTACTTTTGTTGAACCAACCAGATTGCTCCAAAAACTTTAACAAACTGCTTAAGTTAACGTTTTCCAGGATCGCACCAATAGTTTTTGCAAATTCGCCTATAAAGCAGCGACCCGTTATAGCAGGTATTGCTATTTGATGCCCCAAGAAATTGAAGCCTAAACATTGTGTGGTAGAAATTATACGAGGAACCTCCATTTAAGCTATTCGTTGTCATTTACGTTGACCCGACAAATACGACAAGGTAGTGATTATCTGCGTTACGGCGCACAGTGGTTGCAACTAGCTTTCTTTTAGAAATAATTCTGCAACTTTTTGAACGAATCGAGACATAAATACAATTGTTTCTTTGTGTGAAAGCTAAGATGTTCTACTTTTGATTTGCAGGTTTGTTGATCCCTGGTGGGTCTACATGCTTACCTGTAGGCGTTGAAAATTAGTCACCGTAACCTTACAAAAAATTCGCATGAATGTTGGAATATTTCTTATAGTTCGAGAGATTTTTCTTTCTTGAAGTATTTCTTTCAATTTTGCATTTAAAAAACCTGAACACCCCTCATTTTGAAGGTGTGTGGGTAGAATGTTGCTCCTATTTTGATTTTGGAATTCACTCTTCAGTTGTCAAAATGCTGTCCAAGCAAGAAGAGCAGCGTACCAAAATTTTGCTCGCGCATCGCGAAAATCCGAACTAGTCGCACGCAAAGCTGGCAAAATCGCTAAAAGTTGCCAAATCAACCATTACAAATGTAATTAAAGTGTTTGGGGAACGTTTGTCTACAGCCAGGAAGTCTGGATCGGGGGGAAGTCGAAAACCGGAAGCCGCAGAGACGACAAAGAGAGTTGCCGGTAGTTTCAAGCGAAACCCTAACCTCTCTCTCCAAGATGCCGCAAATAAGCTGGGTGTATCGTCTACAACCGTGCATCGAGCCAAAAAACGAGCCGGACTATCGACTTACAAGAAGATAGTGACTCCAAATCGGGATGATAAACAAAATACGACGGCCAAAACGCGATCCCGGAGGCTGTACACGACGATGCTGACGAAGTTTGACTGCGTGGTAATGGACGACGAAACCTACGTCAAAGCCGACTACAAGCAGCATCCGGGACAGGAGTTTCATACGGCAAAAGGAAGGGGAAAGGTAGCTGATATTTTCAAGCACATAAAACTGTCAAAGTTCGCAAAGAAATATCTGGTTTGGCAAGCCATCTGTAACTGTGGCTTGAAAAGCAGCATTTTCATAGCTGCCGGGACTGTCAACCAAGAAATTTACGTGAAAGAGTGTTTGAATAAACGTCTGCTGCCTTTCCTGAAGAAACACGGTTGTTCCGTACTGTTTTGGCCGGAATTGGCATCTTGCCATTACGGTAAAAAGGCCATGGAGTGGTACGCCGCCAACAACGTGCAGGTGGTTCCCAAGGACAAGAACCTCCCAACACGCCAGAGCTCCGCCCAATTGAGAAATACTGGGCTATTGTCAAGCGGAACGTAAAGAAGACCAAAAAAACTACTAAGGACGAGCAGCAGTTCAAGGCAAACTGGCTTTCTGCGGCGAAGAAGGTGGACAAGGTGGCTGTACAAAATCTGATGGCAGGTGTCAAGCGTGAGGCTAGGCAATTCGGATTTGGAAAAGCGAAAGCCTAACTGAATATTTTTCCTGAATTTTATACCAATTGAACTTGAAAAAGAAATTTAATTTGATTTTTTAAATAAACGATTTCACCGATTTACACGCGTTTTCCCTTGACCAAATTTTGACCGTATCACCCTTTAGAAGCAGAGCTATGGAGTCGGAGTCTGAAAATGTTGCTGGAGTCGGAGTCGTAAAAATTTTGCTCGACTCATAATAAAACTTTTGCGAAGTTTCCTTAAAATTGCTTCAGATTTAAATGTTTCCCATATTTATACCCTGCGCCACACTGTGGAACAGGGTATTATAAGTTAGTGCATATGTTTGTAACACCCAGAAGGAGACGAGATAGACATATGGTGTCTTTGGCAATAATGCTCAGGGTGGGTCCCTGAGTCGATATAACCATGTCCGTCTGTCTGTGAACACATTTTTGTGATCAAAGTCTAGGTCGCAATTTATGTCCAATCGCCTTCAAATTTGGCACATGTTCCTAATTTGGGTCAGAATATAATCCTATTGATCTTGGAAGAAATCGGTTCAGATTTAGATATAGCTCCCATATATATCTTTCGCCCGATATGCACTAATATGGACCCAGCAGTCAGAGTTTTATACCGATTTGCTTGAAATTTTGTACAAACATAACATTTAGTCGTATAGTCAAGTGTGTAAAATTTGATTGAAATCGGTTCAGATTAAGATATAGCTCCCATATATATCTTTCGCCCGGTATGGACTAATATGGTCCTAAAAGCCAGAGTTTTGGCCCAATTTGGTTGAAATTCTGCACAGGGAGTAGATTTAGTATTGTAGCTATGCGTGCCAAATTTGGTTGAAATCGATTCAGATTTAGATATAGCTGCCATATATATCTTTCGCCCGATATGCACTTATATGGACCCAGATGCCAGAGTTTTATCCCGATTAGCTTCAAATTTTGAAATCGGTTCAGATTTAGATATAGCTTCCATATATATGTTTTTCTGATTTCGACAAAAATGGTCGAAATACCAACATTTTCCTTGTAAAATCGCCACTTCTTAGTCGAAAAGTTGTAAAAATGACTATAATTTTCCCAAACTTCTAATACATATATATCGAGCGATAAATCATAAATAAACTTTTGCGAAGTTTCCTTAAAAGTGCTTCAGATTTAAATGTTTCCCATATTTTTTTACTAGAATTGTGTTCCACCCTAGTGCATTAGCCAACTTATATTTTGAGTCTATAGATTTTGTAAAAGTCTATCAACTTCTGTCCAAATCGAGTGATATTTAAATGTATGTATTTGGGACAAACCTTTGTATATAGCACCCAACACATTTGACGGATGTGATATGGTATCGAAAATTTAGACCTACAAAGTGGTGCAGGGTATAATATAGTCGGCCCCGCCCGACTTTAGACTTTCCTTACTTGTTTTTTACTAACATTGTGTTCCACCTTAGTGCATTAGCCGAGTGGTGCCCAAGTCCATATTAAGCTTCATGACAAGGGACCTCTTTTTAGGCTATTTAGTCGATTAGAATGTGACCTTATGCAGCTTCCGAGCGTTACGAGCTCATGTTGTGCCCACCAGTTGTGATTGTAGATTCAGCGATTCAGACTTAACTATATAGGAAATAATGTGCTCTACACAGAATTTTATGATAATGATGTTTCACTTCTGGAGAAGATAACATTTTCCGCTTATCCCTGGAATATGTTTACAACGAGCAAATGCATCAGAACGAGGCTCGTTGAATTGTTGATACGTTGACATTTATTTCAATTGTTGGTAAGTGCATCATTAAATTGGGCTATAAAACGATCACCAAGAAGGCAGCAACTCAAATGCTTCCGTGCATTTGAGCTGCTGACTGTCAGCCAAGTACCATTTGTGCAAATATGATATTACCACGTGCCACCTACTCCACCCCCTTTACACGGAGGCATCAATGTTTGTCAAACGAATTATTCGTTAGTCGTTTTTGCACATGAGATATAATAACGAACGACGATGATTGCTGTAATCTTCTTACCCCCACTTTGTCGTAGCTAGCGAACAAAGTAACGCCATAAAGCTTCAAGGATGCCAGAGGAAGAGACAATAACAACAGGAAAAAAGTTGTGCTGTCTTAATCCCTGGTGTTTTCCTGGTTATTTTTTTTTTTTTTCTTCTAATTCTATCTCTATACATTTTTTTTTTTTTGTTAAATTTTATTGCATTTTATTAGAATAGCAAAACACATACGTACCCCCATTTGCGAATATGCACACATTGACACATTCACACTAGATTTCATATACACATACATATATCCTCGTCTGTATTCACTGGTATTGGTGGAATGTTGCAGGATGTTTGTAAAGCTTTGTAGATTTGATTGCGTTTAATGTCGATAGCAAGAATATGGATGTACCGACTCCGCCGGGGGACTTGCTTGAGCAGAGAAGAGAAGCAGACGATTATGTTTTCTTGTTCAATCGTTTTTTTTTTTCGTTTTGTAATCAGAGCCCAGGGGAAGAATAGTCAATGGCAAGCACCTCGTTCATAGCCTTATAAAGTGTTTTATTTTGTCTCTGCTGGAGAAAAAAGGGAAAACTTTTACGAAAAGTGGAAAAGAAGCCATAATACCGTTTCATACTTACGCATGATATGTAAATTTATTTTTATTCCTAATCCCTAGTCCTCTTTACAATATCCTGGCCCACATTGAGTGAGGTAGGCGCTGTAATATGTTCATCTACCCATAGGTGGAAAAATAGGATAGAAAACTTTACCAAAGGCCTTTAAGGTGCTACGCAAAAGATTCGCCATGATCCACTGTGGTGCAATGGTAAGCATGCCCGACTTGCATGCAACGAGTCATGGGTTCAATCTCAGTTTCAATTTAAACACCAAAAAGTGAATTATTCCCTCTCAGTAAAGTACACTCAAAAAATTTACTTTAATTCAAAGATGTTGACTTTGCCTTATGGATTTTCGTATTGATTGCGAGTTAAAATTGTTACTTCTTTCAATTAACCCTCTAATGCCCCAATTTTTTTGCCAGCTGATTATATATTCAATGTTAACGATGCAAAAGCAAGAAAACTAAACAAGAAAAATTTATACGATAAAATTATTTATATGCTGCAAGACCTCTTGAACAGTTTTAACTAAGTTTTCTTTTTATTTTACCCATTTTTGTTGTCTTAAGGTGTGTTTTACTAAAAGCATCCTGATTTAACGAAGCCCGCCTAAAGGCGGAATTGGATTAATGGAACTATATAGCTTTAAATATAGGATCTTTAAATTTAAAGTAAGGATAAATTATGATCTCATTTATCTAGTTTGCGTTCTCATTTTGCGATATATCAACAATGATGGACAAAATGGACAAATAAATGTCATTTAAAAATTCTATATTATAACACATCCTTCAAAGTAAAAATTATTTTCTTAATACCAATGGACTGAATACTATGAGTTAGCCTGAAAATACATCGGGCTGCCATCATAGAAAAAAAATTAAACCAAAAATACAAAATCCTCACATTTCATTTTTAGCGTATTTTTGAAGCCTTTCTATCTTTAATCCAAAGGTCCAATAGCTCAGTTATTTTAAAGATGATTTTCTTAAATGAAAAACTCATTGACAAAAGAGAAGTTCTCCACTAGCGATGTCACAAGGGCTATCAACTAACCTAATCTATGCTGCTACCCAATAGATAGGTAACCGTATCGACAACAACATAGAAATCACATATTATCGGCAACCATATGTTTTAAATCGAACATAAAATAATCTTTCCATCTCACGATAGTGAACATTAGTCTGTAACTGTTTGACAGGCCTCATTTTTAAAAACTACGGCCTCATGATACCACCATCCCATAAACCCTCTGTGGAGTTGTTTTTCGACAATCGCTCATATGCTATGATTCGCCCAAATGTGGAAGTTCTTATGGACAAAGTCACTCAAGTGCATATGTGCTTCATCATGGAAGATAATTTTCTTCGAAAATTTATCATGTGCTGTTCCCATTACTTGCCGCCATTCGGCATTTAGAATGATGGAAGGAATTTAGTTCGTCAGTCAATTACAACTTATAAGCCTTTAAATGCAAATTTTGATGCACTTTATTCGCCAACCATTGGCATGAAAATGATGGACTCGAGGATGGCCCTTAAGCCACTAAAAAGGCTAGCACTACCAGGAAGCTATAGTTTTATCATAATTTCGTATCTCGCGTACCTTAAGTATCTGAAATTAATGCATTCAAGATTGTTTATATCGTTTCCTGTTTTGAAAGTGCTCCCAGCCAAAATAGACTCATCTCTCAAAATTATTATTATTATTATACCCTCCACCATAGGATAGGCGTTTGTCATTCCGTTTGTAACACATCGAAATATTTCTCTAAGAGTCCATAGAGTATATATATATTAGGGGTCGTGGTGAAATTGTGAGTCGATCTGACCATGTCCGTCCGTCCGTCCGTCTGTTGAAATCACGCTAACTTCCGAACGAAACAAGCTATCGACTTGAAACTTGGCACAAGTAGTTTTTATTGATGTAGGTCGGATGGTATTGCAAATGGGCCACATCGGTCCACTTTTTCGTATAGCCCCCATATAAACGGACCCTCAAAATTTGGATTGGGGATCCTCTAAGAGAAGCAAATTTCATCCGATCCGGCTGAAATTTGGTACATGGTGTTAGTATATGGTCTCTAACAACTATGCAAAAATTGGTGCACATCGGTCCATAATTATATATAGCCCCCATATAAACCGATCCCCAGATTTGGCTTGCGGAGCCTCTAAGAGAAGCAAATTTCATCCGATCCGGCTGAAATTTGGTACATGGCATATGGCAAGCATATGGTCTCTAATGGCCATGCGAAATTTGGTCAACATCGGTTCATAATTATATATTGCCGCCATATAAACCGATCACCAGATTTGACCTCCGGAGCCTATTGGAAGACCAAAATGCATCTGATTCAGTTCAAATTAGGTACGTGGTGTTAATATATGGCCTCAAACACCCATGCAAAAATTGGTCGAAATCGTTCCATAATTATATATAGGCCCCATATAAACCGATCCCCACATTTAATCTCCGGAGCCCATTGGAAGAGCAAAATTCATCCGATTCGGTTGGAATTTGGTACATTATGTTAGTATATTGCATCCAACAACCATGCAGGAATTGGTTCATATCAGTCCATAATTATATATAGCTCCCATATAAACCGATCCCCATATTTGACCTCCGGTGCCTTATGGAGAAGCAAAGTTCATCCGATCTGCTTGAAATTTGGTACGTGGTGGTAGTATATGATATTTAACAACCATGCCAAAAGTGGTCCATATCAGTCCATAATCATATATAGCCCCCATATAAACCGATCCCGAGATTTGGTTTTGGAGCCTCTTGGAGGAGTAAATTTCATCCGTGTCAGTTGAAATTTGGTACATTGTGCGTATATGGCCGTTAACAACCATGCCTAGCTAGGTCCTTATCGGTCTATAGTTATATATAGCCCTCAGATAAATCGATCCCCAATGACACAAAAATTGGTCCATATCAAGTTCATAATTGTATATATCCCATACATAAGCGACCCCCATATTTCAATTCTGGCTCTCTACGTATTGTGCAAAAACTCCATATCGATTCGTAATTATTTGTAGACTTACCTACACAACTTTTTTGTCGAATATATACCACGTATGGACTAACTCACAATTTAGAAAACAATGTTGAGAAGTTTTAAGATACCACAACCCAAGTAATTGTGGAAGACAGTCTTTCGTAGAAGTTTCTACGCAATCCATGGTGGAGGATACATAAGATCCGGCCTGGCCGAACTTTTGGCCGTATATACTTGTTTTTTTTTTTTAATTCTTAGCCAAAACGTCGAAAAGAAAGTATAAGGCTAAATTGAGACCCACCACAAATATATGTTACAAAATTTGGGTTTTTCGTACTTGAGTCTAAGAAACAAATTTTACTTTATTCATTTCTTCAACTGTTTTCTTCATGTTCTATCAAAAACCTTTAAAAACGTTTTTTTGGCAACTAAAATTTGGATTTTCAGACTCGGCTTCAAGTAGCAATTATGCTATGGTTCAAATACAATACGTCGTTAAAATAAAGAATTGAAAACCAGATCATATTTTTGAATGCTTTTTTTACTTTTTTGTCACAATTTAAAGACGATTTCATTAATTTGAAGAATTGTTCAGAATTAATTAAGCCAAGTTGACAACATTTTGTTTCATGTAAAGCCATCCACTTTTAGGTCACAGAAGGACAAAATGACTTCATTAAAAAGTTTATCGACTTTTGGACAAAGAAAAAAATGAGATACGTATTTTAAGGACATGAATTTCAAAGATTTGTGTCCTAAATTTAATGACCAAAAAATTAAAGCTAAGATGATGATCGTTTCTCCATTTTAAAATAAGTTGGCCTTAATGTTGTGTCTACTGCATGCCCTAAATCTTTCTTACTATGTTAATATTTTTTCCAGTGTATTTTCAAATAATTCAAAAATGTTTAAGATTGCAAAAATGTGCGACTTCAACTTTTGTATCTCTAGGTCAAAAGTCAAAGCAAAAGGAACTGAAGAGGGGGTTCTCACTGTGAAATTTTAAATATTTCTTAAGGGCTCCCATCTGAAAGGCCTCAATGTAATCTCCCACATACTATATCGTCAATTACCCTGCCATTTGTGCCTTTCATGTATATTGTTGATGTTAATGAAGGTGTGTGTGTGTGGTGTATGGGGGTGTGCGTGTGTCCTTTGCCTATATATGTTTGCATTATGAATATTACCGGCCTTGTTATTTGCCTTGTTCTATGCCATTGTGTTTTGCTTTTGAGTTAGATTGTTCTGCTTTTGTTTAAACCTTTGATTTGTTGTGTTTCCTCTATCCGCCTTTGTCGGCAGTGGCAATGGCGGCGGTGAGTTGGTGTCGGTGTTCTGGTGTGATATTCTTGACAATGGAACAACAGTTCACAGTGGGTGCTAATAAAGGGTTGGCTCCTTTTTTTTTTGTTTACTGTTGTTGTTGTTCTTATTATTGTTGGTTTTGTTGTTGGGTTTTGCAAATGTATGTATGTTCGAGTTTTGTGTGCATTTGGATGTGTAAGTTTGTTTATTTTGCCTGTTCTGGTAGCCCAATTTCATCAACAATGATTGTTAGAATTTTACTTAGATTTTGTCTATCGTTGCCGGTATTCTTTTTCCTTTTCCTTGTTCCCCTTTCGCTTATGACAACCCCCGATCTATTACCCTTGTGCGTTTATTTCACGTTTACTGTTATTGTTTCTTGTTTAAAGTTGAAAATAGCAAAGTAATGGCATTCTCACGAACACACACTCACGGCCATAAGCAACACCCCAGAATAACGAGGAAGTATGGCAAAAAACACACACGCACACACAGAGCCAAACATATAAAAAAAAAATCTAACAAACTAGAGCAAAATTAAAATTAACTCTAGATTCATGATGGTCGAATTGCCAACACCTTTCACAGCTGAAAATGAAAAATTGTAACTAAGTATATAACTTAGTTATAATTTCTCATCTCCATTACATAATTTTATCATAATTTATTTTCCCTTGCTTCTCATTCAATCACGAAATTAATTGATTCAGTTAATTTTTAATGCAGTCAATTATTTGGCTTAACTTAATTTGCATTATTTATTTGAAATATCCAAAAATTTTCCATTTATATTTTTTAACTAATATTTTATTTAACAACGTGAAAATATTCGATTACTTTGTTAGGCGAATTTATTTTTTTCAGTTTATTTATCCCATTTTGATGAAGCCCCAAAAATATACTAATTTTTAATAAAAATAATTTCTCATCATACAGGAAAAAATAAGTCATTCAGTGTCAAGTCAGAACTAACGGCGAATGGCCCAAAACACACCGATGTTTTTGTGGTCAAACATGGTGTTGTTTGAGCCGATGGGTGACAGCTCGCATTGTTGTGGTGAAGAGTGATCCGTCTACGGCGTTTGGTGATCGAATATCAGTATGTTACAAACGTCATGACCGTACTACAATGCCATCTTTTCTAAGTAGAAAATGTAAACGATGACGACAAAGAAAAACCCCATGCAACCGAAAGGGAAATGAAAGAAATCTTTTTGCAAAGTAATGTTCTTACAAAACACTTTTACCATAATCGCTTTTATTTGCGCTAGCTACCCCCCCCCGCAACCCAAGGCTCAGCATCGCCGGATGATGCGTAACAAGCGAAAGGATGTTCTTCCATTAAATGCGTATGTTTGATGGTGTTTGTTTTATTCTCAAGAAAACATACAACGTAACCTATTACTTAGGCGGGTTAAGAGAATGTGCCACAACGGATGGATGGGCCTGGGATGGTTTTGGGTCGTTGTATTGGCATAGACAAAATGGCTTGAAGTCATGGCATAGAAGGATGATGCTAGATTTCGAAGGTTGTTTTAGAGGCCCGAGTTGAAGGAGGTGATAAAAACAAATCTGTTTCTTCTGCCTTTTGTCCTTTTATTTCCTGGGGATTTGCAGCTAGCTGCCATTTCCAATTGTAGAGTCACAAGCCAAGATTTTATTTCGCAATTGTGAAATTTTAACTTATGACAGTGTTAAGTTTATCATATTCTGCTCATGCCACAGTTTCCGCCTCAAAGACACTGCACTAAAGGCATTATAGTCAAGTATGCGTGTAGTAAATCTACATTGCAGGCCTTAGGGTGGTGAAGAAGATTGTGAGGATTAAATATGCGAACTGAGTCTATTTCAAATGGGAGAGCACATTGCAAATACGATCCACCCTTATGTTCCACACTTTTGAGAGTGTGTTCCCCAGATTGGTGGTTTAAGACTAGTATTTCAATACAATACGTGTAGATTACTTTAACTCTCGTTACTACTAAAAACTTTGAAGAAGAGCCATAATTGTTCATTGTTTTTCCGGCCAGATCATATTCTCGGGCAAATATTCGAGTCGTGCCTTCTACAATGGCTTCAAACGAAGCGCATCGAAGGCACAAAAAACAAACAAAAAAAACACAAAACTTTTCCCAAAAAGTACCAAACAAAACAAAAGTTTGCAATTTAAATTTAGGGGTTAATTATTTTCAATGAATGAACACTCTATACCCCCGTCACTAAATCTTCCCATTGGGCCGTTAACAACGGTTCCTTTTCTGGCCATTATTGTTTGGATAAAAAACTTAAGTAATTGGTTTTATATTTGAAATACAAGAGAGAGAGTGCGAGAGTGTAATAAAGGCCAGGCGTAAAATATATAAAATAATGAAATTTCCGTTTTAACATACACACGCAGATAAAATGGGTAAATGTTTCCGTAAGTGTGCAACCAAGGGGAGGAAGTTCAACACTACTTCAATAGGCCTGTGGACACAACTACGACGACCATCAGCACCACCACTAGCACCAGCCCCACTGCCATCACTACTACATCTTGTTTAATATTCGCAGTTAAACCAGCATGAATTACTTGATTCGCATGGAGTTTTATAAACTCCAAACCCTTAATAATTTTTAATGTAGACGTGTTCTTTTGGACATTGTTTGTGGGTAGTTAAAATAGAGATTTTTTAATAAACCAAGTTTGTGGGCAAGTTTATTTTTTGGCAAAAGTTTATAATTAACATTGGAACAAATCGACTAAATTAACGAATGTCTTAGACTTAGCAGGTCTAGTTTTACAATTAACTTAAAATTCGAACAACGCAAACAAAATGTCATGGTTTTAGTAATGCGCTTAAGGGTAAATTAAATAACATAAATATTATATATACGCAGAAATATGAAACAGTGGCTTGATTTCATTGCCCCAGTTGATTTCATCATTACTCTAGAAACTTGGGAAAAACTTCAAAACATCTTTTCAATACACTATGGCTGAAATCGCGATATTAGCGGTAAAAAGTAAAATTTTCAACTTAAACTTTTTAATATTTTCTAAATGGGGTTTACTAACGAATATATTAATAGTAAAAAATCAAAAAAAAAATGTTACTGTTGGCAACCCTGTTTATGCACAAACTGCTGTTAATGTTGATAAAACAAAAGTAAAGCAGCGCAATTTTTGCAAAATTAAAAACTGTTTTTTAAATAAATATTTTTATAAAAAATATTTCTAAATATGATTTCTAATACTCAAGGTGAGAAGTTTAACTATATACAAATAGAATTTGTAAAATGTTTGTATTTCGTAGTTATTTTGATGGTTTTTTGTGTGTAATTTTTTATGAAATTTTTTAATAGATCGTTTTTCGTAGAGTAAAACTAAAAATGTTTTGAAGTGCGATAAGAAATTTTTACATGTGATTGTTTGTAGAAATCTCCAGTTTTATGCCATGGCAAAACTGTCTGCTTTTGTTTGCTAATGAATGAATGATATTTTTTCAGAAACACTCAGGTTTAAATTAAGAGAAATGATTCAAATTATACTATAGGAATTACATATTGAAGTCTGACGGTTTGAAATATGAGTAAATCCTTTGCAAATAAAAAAAAAAAACAAAATTAAAAAAAAATTGGGCCTTCGTATCGAAAAGCCGAAATCAAATGGCAGTGGAAACGGCAATGAAAAGCATTTTTAGCACGAAAGAGACAAGAGCATTTTCTCGCAAGGACCTTTTAGCATCTTTTACTGGTATTAATATTGATGTTTAAAACATTTACTGCCAATCTTAATTACTTTTTCCTCGGAATTTGGAAATGGTACTCAAAAGTCTCGCCATCAATACATTAAAACAAGTATATGCAGCAGTAAGTTCGGCCGGGCCGAATTTTAAATACCCACCACCATGAACCAAATATTGGGGTTTCTATTGAAATTTCAGGGGGGCTTGAGGACTTGAGGACACTTCCCGAAGATTTCACCTATGAGGACTATATCAGATTCTGGATTTATAGGAACCATTTTTGTTTGAGTTTTAGAGGAATCATTAACATCTCTTGTAAGTGTGCAAGAAAATTATAAAATAATGTCTCGATTTGAAATCTTAAATCTGTAGATGTAAAATCTGGAAATTTTACATTGAGTTTCAAGCAATTTTCATGATCAGTGCGCCTTCTACACCCTCAAGAAGTGAAGTCGGTCTATATGGAGGCATTACCAAATGGACCGATAAAAACTTAATCCGATACACGTTTTTGTGAGCCTAAAATACCAGAATATTTATAATTTCAGGCAAATCAGATAAAAATTACGGTTTCTAGAAACCTAAGGAGTTAAATCGGGAGATCGTTCTTGTGAGGGCTATACTAAAATATGAACCGATACTCAGCGTTTTCAAAAATTTTACTATAAATATCTAACCATGATAAAGTAAAAACTAAAATCCTACATAATATTGTAGATACATTTCTATATCACAGTCAATTATCCCCGTGGATTTACAAAAAAAAAAAAAAAAACAAGTATATACGGCCGTAAGTTCGGCCAGGCCGAATCTTATGTACCCTCCACCATGGATTCTACGAAAGACTGTCATCCACAAATTTCAACTCACATGGTTGTTAAATATCATATACTACCACCACGTACCAAATTTCAACCAGATCGGATGAATTTTGCTTCTCCAAAAGGCACCGGAGGTCAAATCTGGGGATCGGTTTATATGGGAGCTATATATTATTATGGACTGATAGGAACCAATTCCTGCATGGTTGTTGGATACCCAATACTAACATCACGTACCAAATTTTAACTGAATCAGATAAATTTTGGTCTTCCAAGAGGCTCCGGAGGTCAAATCTAGGGAATGGTTTCTATGGGGGCTATATATAATTATGGACCGATATGGACCAATTTTTGCATGGTTGTTAGAGATCATATACTAACACCATGTACCAAATTTCAGCCGGATCGGATGAAATTTGCTTCTTTTAGAGGCTCCGCAAGCCAAATCGATGGATCGGTTTATATGGGGGCTATATATAATTATCGACCGATGTGAACCAATTTTTGCATGGTTGTTAGAGACCATATACTAACACCATGTACCAAATTTCAGCCGGATCGGATGAAATTTGTTTCTCTTAGAGGCCTCGCAAGCCAAATTTGGGGGTCCGTTTATATGGGGGTTATACGTAAAAGTGGACCGATATGGCCCATTTGCAATACCATCCGACCTACATCAATAACAACTACTTGTGCCAAGTTTCAAGTCGATAGCTTGTTTCGTTCGGAAGTTAGCGTGATTTCAACAGACGGACGGACGAACATGCTCAGATCGACTCAAAATTTCACCACGACCCAGAATATATATACTTTATGGGGTCTTAGAGCAATATTTCGATGTGTTACAAACGGAATGACAAAGTTAATATACTAACACCATGTACCAAATTTCAGCCGGATCGGATGAAATTTGTTTCTCTTAGAGGCCTCGCAAGCCAAATTTGGGGGTCCGTTTATATGGGGGTTATACGTAAAAGTGGACTGATATGGCCCATTTGCAATACCATCCGACCTACATCAATAACAACTACTTGTGCCAAGTTTCAAGTCGATAGCTTGTTTCGTTCGGAAGTTAGCGTGATTTCAACAGACGGACGGACGAACATGCTCAGATCGACTCAAAATTTCACCACGACCCAGAATATATATACTTTATGGGGTCTTAGAGCAATATTTCGATGTGTTACAAACGGAATGACAAAGTTAATATACCCCCATCCTATGGTGGAGGGTATAAAAAAAATTGCTCAAAAATTATAAATTCTTTTTCGATTTAATATTGAATTTTCATAGAATATTAAATATTAAAGTATTTAGGTTTTAATATTAACCATGTTTAGGATATTAGTTCTGTAAGTAAGAAAAGTTTATCAAGAAAATTTCAAAAAATTAAATGATTTATGAATAAATTCTGAATTCTTGTTATAAAATATGACTTGCTGAAATTTTTCGTTTAGGAGTTCGATCTCTATGATGGTACAAATGAGAATATAAGGGAATAACGTAACGTTTAGTTCTGGGGTTCTACGAAATCTTAATTAGCCAGTAGGACATTGAGTTGGGAGGGTTGTGAGGCATTGCTCTCCTAGTGTCATCTAGGAGCAGCCTAATTTTAGTTTTTTTACAACCAACCTTGCGTTTTATTTTGTAATAGTTTAATATGCACCATTGGTCGCTACGTTCTGGGGCTTTTGTTTTGCTTTATTATTTTATTTTTGGTAGCGACTTTAATTTCTTAATTTGTAGATACCATAATGAATTTCATGTAAATACAGGGAGTTAATAGTTATTGTTGTAATGTCAGACGGAATATAGTGGATAAGGAATCTGAACCCCCCAGCCGACTGCTATCGCTAGCTAATTCAAAACTCCCGAATTCCTATATTTCCCTATTGACCGAAGAATTATTTGGATCAGTCCAAATTATTCCAAAATGATAATTTTGGAAGAAATTATTTATTTACCAAGATGGTTCATTACACTAACATATTAAATTTACATAGAAAATTTAGTTGAAAAAGACCCTGAAGATATTAAATCGTCGATTAAGAGACCAGAAGTATTTAGAAACTGTTTATGATTTGATCTGTATATCTAAGGTAAAATTAAAATTTAGTAGAACTTACCTTTATTGATACCTCTCGTATGTGCGATCGTCATATCAGTATAATTCTTCAATAAAATTTCAAAATATACTAATAAGACGCTAAACAAATTTAAGTAATATATGACAGTGTTAGGACGTCGACTTTTCAAAATTGTTGCCTGATGTAGGAGTCTATGAAATAGTCTCCTACATGCTAAAAAATACAATGCCTTGACAATACTTTTAAAAGTGGTGTTACACTGGCGTAACACTTTTTCTTTGATTGCAAATCGCCTTTAGTTTTTTAAATTTTTTTGTAAGGAGAAATTCTATTACTTTGTAAAATATAATATCCCTCTGATGATGATCACCGAAGGTATATCGAAATATCCGAGCATAGAAATATTTCAAGAATAAGGTAACGAAACACAATTATATCAGCATTTTTCATTAGTTCATTACCTCAAGCCAAACGAAAATCTCAAAATTGTAAAATTCCAAAGGTCAGCTGAGAAAACTAAACAGTTTTTTTACAAATATTTTACATTACAGGAGGGTTTTAACTTTCTTATACGTTTCTGAGAAATAGGGACATAGTCAGAAATCGACTCATGCAGGATTTTCCATCCAAACCTCCGGATTCTGTTAATTCTTATTAGACTTTTTCTTGTATTCAATTGAGTAAACTTTCGGTGAGAGTATAAAAACAAAATTGAAACCATAAAAACGGATATACTTTGTTAAATATATTTTATGTTCGAGTGGAGAGTAAATATTTGTTGGCAAATGGAATACCTGCAGGCAGCCATAAACATATTTGTGGCAACAATTTTTTTTTTGCTTATTATTTGTCCAAAAATGAAAAGAGCTTCATTTTTTCACATTCGTCCCTAACGAGTAAAGTAATAAAAAATGCTTTTATTTATTTTTTTTTTTCTTGAAATTTATGGCATTTTAAAAGACATACTTTCCTCATCAGGTTCGGTTTGACCACATAAATTATGTCCGTTTGTCGATGAGCGACAACTAAAAGAACATAAAAATATGAACTATATTTTGTCATAAAAGTATTAGCACTTTCTCCCCTTAATGTTTGTCCTTTTTTTTCTATTTGTGGATTAAAACAAGAAATTCACTTGAAATTCCACAGAGTTAGAATGGCAAACAAAACGGGTTACCAGTGAAGGAGATAACTAGTGAAGTTGTTTCTTTTTGTTGATTCTCTTGTTGTTGTTGTTGGTGGTGTTGGTGATGGCGATGCTATGTTCGAATGTTGCCATCGTTAAATGTATCTGGGGAATAACTAAAGGAGGAAGAAAACTTTCTTTCATTCTTTCCAACAAGGACGAGGACAACGATGACTACACTATAAACAGTTTAGCACAAACTCAAACTGTTAATAGGATTTTATGGCAAGTGATGTCATTATTGCGGTTTAGTTCAATTTAACCCCGTTCTTTGGTCTTAAAACGAAACAATTCCAAACACACACCCATACACTCACACTCTCCACTACACACAATGTGCAAAATATGTGCACAACTTAAAAGAGGACAATAAAACTTTCTTACAGGGAGCCAATAACTGGGTATTGAATTGTTTTATATGTGATTGCTGAGGCGTGATATACTGTAGGTCTGATATTTCCGATAGTATGTCAATGTGAAACTTTTTTAATGGATAAACTCCCAGAAATTTGATTTGTATAAGCCTATTTGAGATTGCCATGTAGCAAGGCATGCTCTTTGGATAAATGAAATGTGTCATTTAATTAAGTACCATATAGTAGATATGAATTTTTTTGGTGAGATATATGCAAACTTATATGCAATCCACTGCAAAACTTATATGCAATCCACTGCATTATGTCAATCTCAATTTCATTGTGAGTTAGCTTTTTTTCCAGCAATGCCAATTAGTCAATGGTTTACAGACTATTTGAAAAAATATTCATAAAGGTGGAATATTATAGTTCGGTCTATAAATTTAGAGCTAAATTTCAAGATGAAAACTACGGTTTTCAAACAAAACAACAAGGGAGAAAAATGGGTAACTAAGGATTCGTGGGATTATTCAATGGATAATGGAACTTAGGCTCCTGGGTTAATGGGTTATTTTAATGTGCGTTTAAACTGCCACAACGAATAGTTACATGGTCACCAACATTTCGTAAGAGGTGAAAAAGAGATGAGAAATGATTTTGGTATGAGATGTCTTTTATCGCCGCTGGCTGAATGATGAAATAAACCGGAATTTTTTTCGACTAAACCTGACAGATGAATTCGGAATTCGAAAGGGAAGAATGATTAAAGCAAATAGAAAACAGAGTTGTTACTTAAAGTTATGACTGTAATGTATTACATCCCAGCTAAAAATAGCGTATTTCATGTTAGCCTGATACCGAAACAGGCAATTGACGTCCAAATGCATTATATCTAATTATACAATTATTTTTCGCGCTTTATGGACATATATAGATTAAGGTACATGGTTAATAGAGCCAGTGAAAAGAAAACGCCAGATACAAATCTATACCCGCCTGGACTGTACATGTTTCGGTTCGGGCGAATGAAACTTTCCACAGCCAGTATAGATCTGGCTGGGAGAGATAACTCAATTATGGGGCCCAAAATGCTAACTCCTTATGGCGTCGCCAAAAAAGTAATGAAAATGTTCTTTTTGGATCCGGAAGTGGTGCAAAATTGACGTAGAAGCGATGAATTTAACATGGGCTTGTCATAGGACGGAAGTCCTCCATTTCAACAGCCGTTGCACTGAACTTGTATCACTTCTTTAGGTGTGATCCAAATTCAATGTTTTGGATGTAAATTAAAAAATTCTCTGATATTTTGTAAACATACATTTCCGGATACATTTCCAAATTACTTTAATATACTTCGGTTATCTGGCAAAATTTTCAATGATTCGAAGTAGCTTTAGATAGGAAATGATAAAATTTAATTTAGTCTTTGATCTAACAACCAACCAAACTTGGTCCACATTGGTCTGTATGTTAATAAATAAACGTATTATGTCGTAACCCTTTTCATGTCAAATATTATCTTTAGAGTGGTATATTGGCATTTTTGGGTATCCAAGATCCTGCATCTTAAGTGGTCAATATGGAGCCAAACTTCTAAAACTCCTTTATGTCCAATAAGCAAAGCAATGTTACAAGGTTATACGAGTATAACCAAAACTGCCAATTTATTTATCAAATATTTGTTGTATCTATCTATCATAAGGTCAGTTTCTTAGCCGACTATTGACTGCAAACCAAAGTTGGGTGAAATCATAATAAAGCTTGCATTAATCCTTTTGTATTTTCTCTCTTTGATGCGCTACACGGAAAAAGTTTAACTACAGTAACAGCGAAATATTTTACAAAAATATTTACTCAAAGGAGAAGGACTACATTGTATGATGGTGGTTATTTTGTTGGCAGTAGTCTTAAAAAAATTTAAATTTCTTGGTATTCGAACAGAACACCAGAACTACAACCGCAATTTAATTTTATTCATTTTACCAAACCACAATGTGTACGCACTCATCTTTCACCCACAAACACCCAGGGAACGCAATTACTCAAAAAAGACAAGAGCCTGTGGAAAGTGTAGTGCTTCATGAATCCGGCCAAGCGAAAGTTCTGGCGTCCTTCAATGACAATCAGAGTTACCTACATCATGATTTCATTATCTGCCGGTCTGACTTTAGCTAAATGGTTGACTGGAACACCAGTTCTATCACTTTCTCGTGCGAATGGAATGGGTAAAAGTGCATATGGAAGAGATGTTCTGAGTTCTTGTGATGCATGTCCTCCTATGATGTGCAGAGATGCCAGATGATGTACATTTCTTCAATGTGGATTTGATTTTCGATTGATGGATTAGAGCATAACATATTTTTTTAATTTTATAAAAATTACACTCTAAAAGAAAAGCTAGATAAATTCATAAGCGTAGGAAGGCCTCTGAGGAGGGGGCTTAGACCCCCCAGAAAAATTTAAAATTTTATTATAAGTGAATGTTTGAAATCTGATATATATGAAATAAAGCTGTGGTGGAACTTATGATTTAGGTTCCTAAATTTATGCTTAGTTTAGTAATTAAAGCTACTTTATTATTTTTATTATCTGATTTTTAGTCTATTTAATTAAAAAAGTAGTAATTGACTATTCTATTCTTTCATAAATGAATATCTTAATAATGCTGCAAAAAAAGTAGAACAAATCTTATTTTTGGGTCCGGAAGTCGTGCCAAATTGGAAGAGAAGCGATGAATGTAATATTAACTTTTCATAGGACGGATGTCGACCATTTCATCATCATTTGCATCACTTCTTAAGGTGTGATCCGGATTTAGGAAAATTGTCTTGCTACGCTTATGGATAAATTTTATGATAAATTCCAAGTTCATAAAAAATTAACTTCGATGCACTGAACTAAAATGTAAATCAACTCTCTTATTTATTACGCATTCAATTCTAATCTAATTACTCATTCAATCCCCGCCATTAGGTAGGACACAATTAAGAATCACGATCATTTTCGAGAGTCTGGAAAATTCTCATGAGTTAGGCGACTTTAGGTGGCTCTCGTGAATATTTTAGGGTAACTAGGAATTGTTGCCTTCCGATTATGAGTGAAAATTCCTCCATTTATGAGTCCGATCGAACATTAGTTTTTAAAAGTTATAAGAGCGTGAACAGAGATTTTAACTTCAAGAATGATTTAGATGCATCCCTCAACAAATATCATTGGTGTGAGACAACAAAAACTTATTATCTTCTTCATCTGGCAATACGGGTTTCTTGTTCAGGATTTTAAACAAAAAACTGCACTTCTTTTTTAATAATTTCACACACAGCACTCACACACAGTGCTTGTGATAGCATCTCTCCAACATCCTGTGTGTACATGAAGAATTAAAACCTGCTACCAGTGATATTGCACCAGGTGCCTTACATCACAAGAATATTATGAAAAGTGCCAGTTTCATTTGAAGAGTTAGCACTAAAGAAAATATTTCAAACCAGTTTTTTTATATACATTCATGCCATATGAAACAATTCCATTTGCAATCAAAGCCAACAATGTTCAAAAAGGCTACAATAACATTTATTTCCTTCCTCTTTTTAAGAGAAAAAAAATGAGGTTTCTGTTATAAAAACCCATCGCATTAAAAAGATAATAAAGCGAAAAAATTACGAGCGTAAGAGACTATGAAATAATATTTTGATATCAGTACAAGTTATAATACTTATATAGGAACATGTGCAAGGCAAGGTCGATAGAATATCCCTGAGAAAAAGGATACTGTAAGTTATGTACGTATATAACTATGAGGGTGGGTTGCAAGACCCACAATAATAATGTGAGGAAATCCGACCGAAACAAAGGAACTACACATGTGATATCCAGTTATTGCATATTAATTCCATCTAAATCAAAGATGGAATAGGACCAATAATGATGGGAATCATAAGGTAACTGTGAGTGGTGAAATCAAGGTCGCAGTTTAAGTCCAATCGCCTTCAAATTTGGCACAAGTTCCTGTTTAGGGTCAGCATAGAACCCTATTGATTTTGGTAGAAATCGGTTCAGATTTAGATATAGCTCCCATATATATCTTTCGTCCGATAATGACTTATATGGCCCCAGAAGCCAGAGTTTAACCCCAATTTGGTTGAAATTTTGCGCTAGGAGTACAATTAGTAGTGTAGTCATGTGTGCCAATTTTTATTGAAATCGGTTCAGATTTAGATATAGCTCCCATATATATCTTTCGCCCGATTTACACTCATATGCCCACAGTGGCCAATCTTTTACTCCGATTTAATTTACACAGGGAGTGGAATTGGTATTGTAGGTATGCGTGCCAAATTTGGTTGAAATCGGTTCAGATTTAGATATAGCTCCCATATATAGCTTTCGCCCGATTTACATTCATATAACCACAGAGGCCAATTTTTTGCTCCGATTTAGATTTTGCACAGAGAGTAGAGTTAGCATTGTAGCTATGCGTGCCAAATTTGGTTGAAATCGGTTCAGATTTAGATATAGCTCCCATATATATGTTTTTATGATTTCGACAAAAATGGTCAAAATACAAACATTTTCTTTGTAAAATCGCCACTGCTTAGTCGAAAAGTTGTAAAAATGACTCTGATTTTCCTAAACTTCTAAAACATATATATCGAGCGATAAATCATAAATAAGCTTTTGCGAAGTTTCTTTAAAATTGCTTCAGATTTAAATGTTTCCCATATTTTTTTACTAAAATTGTGTTCCACCCTAGTGCATCAGCCAAATTAAATTTTGAGTCTAAAGTTTTTGTAAAAGTCTATCAAATTCTATCCAGATCGAGTGATATTTTTAATGTATGTATTTGGGACAAACCTTTATATATAGCCCCCCAACACATTTGACGGATTTGATGTAGTATTGAAAATGCGGATTTACAAAGTGGTGCAGGGTATAATATAGTCGGCCCCGCCCGATTTTACACTTTCCTTACTTGTTTCTGTTTGGTAGATTGGTGTAATTCTAGATGTTTTGGTAAATTTAGCAAATTATTCCTCTCCAACTAACAAATATAGAAATAAAATTTTGAGAAAATATTTTTTATATAAAATTTTAAAAAATATTCTATGAAATAATATTTTGAGAAAAATTTCTATAGACACCTTTTTATTTGACTAAAATTCGATCAACTACCCAGCAAAAAAATTTGGAAGTTCTTCCAGAGGAACAACTTTAAAAGCACTTCCAGAAGATGTACTCCCAATGATGTTCTTTATCTTAACTACACAGGAAGTTCTTTTAATTCAATTTTTTATAATTTGCTTTTTTCATATTTTTAATTGGTAATGTTAGCTTTTTTGTTTCAAATAGGTTAAAATCAGAGTAAGAATTCTTAAAATGGTACAAATTTGTTCGAAAAAAATGCTAAATCCAATCTGAAAAAATTGTGAATTTTTGGAAATATTTGAAGTCAAACGTTTCAGACAAGCGTTAGAATCCATTAAAAATTATAATAAATTATAAAAATTATTTATTTGACAAAATATCACAGAAATTTTTAATTTACATCCAAAACATTGAATTCGGATCACACCTAAAGAAGTGATGCAAATTCAGTGCAACGGCTTTTGAAATGGATGACTTCCGTCCTATGACAAGCCCATGTTAAATTCATCGTTTCTGCGTCAATTTTGCACCACTTCCGGATCCAAAAAGAATATTTTCATTACTTTTTGGCGACGCTTTTTTTGCTGGGTATTCAATAAAGGCGTATGTGATTCAACTGGTAATCTTTATCTAAAAGGAAATTCTGTTGAACTAAGGTTAATATAGCCTAAAATATATTAACTAAATCTTTAATATTATTGAAGTCTTGTTTCAATTTGATGTTCGACATGTTTTTAAAAAACTTTGGTATCACGTTAATAAAAACTTGTAAATTAAACAAGTAAGAGCAGAGTTAAGTGCGGCCCGGCCGAAGTTCAAATATCCAACACCACGGAAATGCAGGAAAATAATGTTAAACATTTTTATTATTGAAAAATTTCTCGATTTTTGTTTATATCATCAATATATAATTGATTCAATTAATTTTTTAATTGAAATGTCTTCAATCACGGAAATGATAGTATCAATTAAAAAATTAATTGAAAGTCAATTAAAAAATTAATTGTTACTACTAATTTTTGTGATTGATTTCTGTTTCAATTAAAAAATTTCTTGAATTAAATAAATTTTTAATTTAATATTTTTTTAAAACTCAATTAAGACTTTAATTGGAAAAATTTTAGTGAATTTTTTTCTATGATATACACTTGACAAATGTAGCACACATATGCAATAAAAAAGTTTTTTAATTTTTTTGTAATCTCATAGTACTGTGCCTATCACTTTAACCCTAGGTATATTTTTCAAAAACCCCAACCCACACATATCCCAGCAAAAAATATTTCAGCAGTAAAATTTAATTGCACTTTTTGGTATACAATAAAGTTGACAGTGCATCCACACTGCATGTATCGGCTGCAATAACGTAAACGAGTAATCAAACTAGTTTATGACCATTCGTTTACGTTATTGCAATCAATTCATGCAGTATAGATGCGCGAAAGGTAGTGCTGTTTTCCTTCATACCAATAACAATATTGCTTATTTCTGAGCAATATTGTTATTGAAATGAGCAATTATATCAGCGCTATGTTGAAGCTGCTTTAAATCGAGACGTCGCCCACAAAAATCAGCGCAGATTCGGTTGTTTTGTAAGCAGTTGGTACTGCCTCTCTCCCTTACAATCCTGCTGAAATAATGCTCCATTTTCTGCTGGGATATTATATGGTAAAATGATTTTAATAAGTGCTTGCATTTGGCATCATCCATCCCCCCTGAAGTTAAAACTCATTTTTTGTGTTCACTAAGATCAACCACAATGCCGTTTGTTTTTTTTTTTTTTCAGTCTTCCTTAAATGGGGAAAACCTACTTAACCTGCTTTCTTCGTTTTCTACTCAAGCCCGGCAAAATTAAAGTTTAAAAATTCATCCATGACATTTTACACAAATGGAAATAAAATAAAAAAAGAGATATGAAATGGAAACACATCGTTTTATTCTAAGCCTTTAAGTTTGCATTTCTCCTCCATCCATCTGTTAATGCTGGATCTTTATTTTGCTGCTTCACCGACTCCTTAAAAATGCATATTGTAATCTCCTTTAAAGTTCCTTCTCAATCATGTTCTCTCTGTCTGTCTGTTGGTGGTGTCTTACTATTTCACTGATGCAGTTTTCAATTTTTTTTCTTTGTTTCTTCATTTCGTCCTTTTTTTCGTTGTTTCTCTTTCTTCTGTTCATTGTTTGTCCTTGTTTCATTTGTAAGTTTGTTTTTATGTTTTTTGTTCGACTACCTCACATTTCAAACTGATGCGCTTTCTTTGTGAGTACAAAGCTCAATAAGGAGGCAAAAAAGAAGGAACAGAGCATATCAGTCTTTGCCTGGTTTCTTGGTATGTTTGCCGCTGCGTTGGAAATTCATGGCGTGCTCTGAGTGAAATCTGCAATTCCGGCCAAAAGTGGAATGGTTTTTAAGACAAAGACTTTGGTTTCCATGCCCTTTGCATTTATTGTGTTTACGAAGAGAACAAACGTGAAGTCCTTATGGACGTGCAACAGCGAGGCTCCATATTGAATGATATCCTCAAAGTAACTTTCCTAAAACGAAAGTTGTTTCTTTGGGTTACATTTCGGCGTTCCATTTTTATTATTCTCTGGGCCTGAGTTTGCCTTCAATTATTTATGAATAAATGTTCTATATCGTCAAAAATTTTTGCCAAATGTGCAAAAATAAATATAAATTGAAAATGTTCATTCATTCCGTTTTCCTGGAATTCTGGTTTCATTTCCAATGCAATCGGTATTTGCTTTGGTTGCAGTTTATGGTTATGGATGCCCCCATGCCACTTCTCATCCGATATGCCACCGCAATGGCAAGCTATGATGCTAATATTCATTTATATCACATTTTCAATTCAATGGTGCGAATAAATTGAAATCTGTAAATGGGAAGGGAGGCCAATGAAAATCTATCAACCGTTTCATATGGAAAGTGGAATGATTTTATCATATACCAAAAAAAAAAAAAAACAAAATAAATCAATTTCGATTTGAGTAAATATACTCGAGGTATTGTTGCATAGCCTAACAGCATCGTGGCCCTCTTATTCATGATGTGGATATTGACTTCATTTAAATACGGAATACCCCTTTTTATTATACATGCCAAATGTGTTTAGTTTAATATTTAATAGAAATTTCGGAGAAATTAGATTTTCATAGTTAGATGAAGTGACAGTCCAGAGGTGATTGCACAATCATACATTACCTTCCCTAGAAAATTTCAAAAAAATTGGATAACTCAATGTAAAAGACCATTGGAAGTAGAAATGCACTCTCACATTGCGTTATCGAATTTTCTTGAAATTTGCAGGGAAGGTAATGTGTGATTGTGCAATCACCTCTGGACTTCCTCATGTATTTCCCTTAAAATTTAATTAGCCCGAATTTTTGATCAACTTAGATATTGTATCCACCAAGAACTGCGTATAGAATACTCTAGCAAAACAATTTGGAAGTTCTTCCAAAGGCACAACTTTAAAAGCACTTCCAGAAGATCCACTCCCAATGATGTTCTTTAATTTAACTTCCCAGGAAATTCTTTTAATTCTAACTTTGCTTCTTTCAAATAGGTTAAAAACAGAGTAAGAATTAATAAAATGGTACAAATCATTTAAATTTTGTCGAAAAAAAATGCTAAATCCCATCTGAAAAAATTGTGAATTTTTGAAAATATTTGAGGTCAAACGCGTTAGAATCTATTCAAAATTTAAAAAATAATAAAAATTATTTATTTGACAAAATATCACAGAATTTGTTAATTTACATTCAAAACATTGAATTCGAATCACACCAAAAGAAGTGAATCAAGTTCAGTGCAACGGCTGTTTAAATGGAGGACTTCCGTCCTAAGACAAGCCCATGTTAAATTCATCGCTTCTGCGTCAATTTTGCACCGCTTCCGGATCCAAAAAGAAAATTTTAATTACTTTTTTGGCAACGCTTTTTTTGCTGGGATATGATATGATAATATGGTTAATATCATTATGACTAAGAAGATTAATATCGTTTTTCGGTTGGTACTGTGGTTCAATGGTTAGCACGCCCTTATGCGAATCAATCCTAGTTTCGACCGAACACCAAAAAGTTTTTGAGAGATGGTTAATCCTCTTCTTCAAAATGTCTCTAATTGGTTTCACGTAACTTTAAAAGAGTCTAAAAGATCTAGTAGTCGCTTTATTTAAAGTGATTTTTAGTGTGATTTGCGTGTTGAATTATGAACGGGTATGTTAATATGACCCTCCATGAATACCTATCAATGTTAAACTGCAAAGATATGGGCCGCCATACCGGCGATATTCCGTTTTCTTTTTTTTTTAGTTAATGCACTGAAAAATATTGTCTTGAGGATAAAGATTTAATGTCCTACGAATGCGAGTTTTGCTTAGCACAGAAGACGCATTTCTCTCTCGGATTCACCAGGAATATATATATGTGGCTGGCCCTCCATTCATTTGTTCAATTTTAGGAAAATAAACTGAAAAAGCTTGTTCGCTTCCATTTGTACACTTACGATTGTGGTATTTTTTCCGAGCCAAAGATGCCAAGAATTGCACTAATGATCTATTTAAGACACAATTCTCTTTAAAATTTAGGTTTTATTTATTATTTTTTCTGTCTGTTTTCGTCATGTAATATCAAAGTGCTAACTGCAACGTAAAATTTTAAATTCAAACTCGATTTCAGGTAAAAATTATGCTATTTTTTAAAAGAGTCCTTAAAATAGGGTCTTATACGTCATGTACTATTTTTGAACGCCTTCTCGTTTATAGTCACAAAAAGTCAATAAATTTAAAGACAATTTCATTGAATGTTTAGATTTTTGAAGATTCCATAATGAAGACGAATGAAGGGGTTGTTTTTCTGTTGCTATTTTCTTTCTTTATACACCATCACGAACATTCATAGACTTATTGTTTGTTATTTATTTTCAAAAATATTGAAAAAACGAACAATTTTCTCACTAATTTAAAATTACAAATATTTTATATATATATATTTTTTTGTTATTTATAATGTTATTTTACTATATTATTTCTCTCCTTATACCATAACAACGCGATTCCAACTAAAAAAACAACCCACGCGCAAACATATCGATTAGATCGATGAAAGGTATCGATAAAAGAAATATAGGGAAATTTCCTATATTTTAACAAGTGTGTTTCCTTAAGTTTTGAATGGATTGAATACTTCTTAGTTCGAACTAACTAAAATATTTTTCTATGCTAAGTGTTATTCGTATGTATTATAAGCTTTCTATAATAAAGAAAATCTGAATTTTCATTTTATAAGAATTTTTACTAAATTTGAGGCAACTTGGTTGTAGTTAGATTTTTGTTTATTTGTACGAATGATTTGTTATCAGTGAATAAATTTTTTTTGTTCAGTAGTAAATTCTTATACCCAGCGAAAAAGACAGTATTAGTAAAATTCCATGCCTTATTATAGTTAATGAACTATTCCTAACTGCTTTCAATTTAGGATTTTTTTACTGAAACAAGTAGATTTTATTAATTCACACAAAAATTTTACCTAATGGAAATAAAATGGCTAAACTCAATTGATAAACATTTTTTCCTTTAGTTTCGAAGGCACTTTTTTCTGGATGTAGAATGGATTTAGCAGTTTTATCGATAAAGTTTGAATAATTTGTCATATATTATTAATTCTTACTCTGTTTTTAATCTATTTGAAACAAAAAAAAATTAAATTACCCATTAAAAATATTAAAAAAGCGAGTTATAAAAAATTTAAGTGTGATTAAAATAAAGAACATCTTTGTGAGGACATTTTTGGAAGTGCTTTTAAAGTTGTGCCTGTAAAAGAACCTTCAAATTTTTTTGTTGGGTAGATGAAATAGACGAGCAAGTGGCGGCCCGGAGGTGATTACACAATCACACAGTACCTTACCTACAAATTTCTGCTTTTAGAGGACATTTTTGGAAGTGGGAAGTAGAATGACTAACTCTAAGTAAAAGGAATGCAAAGCTTAATAACTTTCAGTCAATTAAAAAGAAAGGGTTCCACAGGAATCTACACTTGAACCTATTTTCTTTTCTAGGGCCAGTTGTACTATAGCTATTTGCTAGCTGTGATGCAGCTTGCAAATGTAGGATGAATTTGGCATTCAATAACATAATTAGGTATGTACATGGTTTAAGGCGCTTTGGCCATATATCCCAGTTCCGCAAGATTTTATATGGGATGAATCTTGACGGATTGCTTGATTTTAGGCTTATGTTCTTTCTACATCGAATATTTATTTCACACGAGCCATACGGTTTGATAGTTCTAATAGGGGAGACATAATTGTTCCAATTCGGTATCAAAACCATGTTTCAGACGGGCAGTAGGCTTCTGGAATATATTACCCCACAACATTCAACAGCGTTAGTAAATTTAAATAAGTTTTATTTATTTCTTTTAAGTTAATGTATTTATCTTAATTCAAATATATTAATTTTTACTTTAATTTATACAGTTTATTATTCGTTTTTTGTTTTGTATTATTTTATTAAATTTCTGCATGTCTTTATTTTTTTTTTTTAATGTCATTTTAGTAATCTAAGGATATTATTGTTGGTCATCGAAATGCCTGTACTGTAAGTATAAGAATTAATTCTTCTTCATTTTTTGTTGTTTTGATTTCAGCTTAAAACCAACTAACTAAACTACAAGAATAGCGTAACCAAATAAATAAAAATAAAAATCTTTATACTAGACAAATGAGTCTTTTAAACTACGCAAAGATGGCATTCGCATTGGATGTGGTTGAATATGGCTAATAATAATCATCTTTTTTGTGGAATTGATCTCCAGTTTCTGGAGCAATTTGTAGTTTAGCTATTTTGGACTAAAAATAAAAAAATGTTCAAAAAATCAATTTTTTTATATTCTACTACAGTGGTATTAATGTTTATATGTGTTTATCAGCGTTGCCAGAATTGTTTCACCAAAAACCGCAAGAGTTACCAAAAAAAAGCTAAAAAATTATAAAAAATAACAATAATAAATGCTAATTTTTTTGTATCAAAAGTTACATTTTTGATTGAAATTTAGCAAACTTAAAGGCTTTATTTCACTTAAAATACATATTATTTTAATTGTATTCATTTTAATTCTACTTCTGTGAGACTATAACAATATTTAAATCATATTAACTCTGATTGCGTACTCGATACATTTTGATCACTATCACAAATTTTTACTGGTAGTCCTTCGTTTACATTTCACAGTAAAAACATTGGAACATTATTGGAAAATTACCTAAACAAACCTATTGTTGTCCAATTTTCGTAAAAGTAAATCCATTCCATTAACCCTCTAATGCCCCCATTTTTTTTTACACACACTGAAAAAAAACCATATCCGGTTCCAAAGATTTTGTACACTAATGATTTTGGTATTGATTCTGAATTGGAATTTATTCGTTTTTTCAGCTTTTTCTTCATGAGCTATCAAAGAGCTTTAAAAACGCGCTAAAGACAACTTACATTTCCAAATTCAGACTCGACTTCAAGTAGAAATTATTCTATGTATACGTTTTTATACCCTAAACCACATAGTGGTCAGGGTATAATAATTTTGATCGGCAAAAAATGTGGCTACCGGAAATATTGATTTTAGACCCCATAAAATATATACCGATCGACTCAGAATCACCTGTTGAGTCGATCTAGCGCTTGGTGTCCGTACACCGTCCGTTCGACTGTCCATGTATTTGTTGTTCACAGGATTCCGGTCGCAATTATTAACCGATTTGGATGAAATTTGGTACAGTGTGTTTTTTGGGCACAAGGACAAATGCTGTTGAATTTGGAAGAAATCGGATCAAATTTAGATATAGCTCCCATATATATGTATCGCCCGATTTCGAAACTATGGAGTCACGTCGCGCTTTTTTACAAACCGATCGTCATCAAATTTTGCACATAGTAAACTCTTGCACCACTCTTTAAGTCTGCAAAATTTCATCGAAATCGGTTCAGATTTAGATATAGCTGCCGTATATATGTATCTCCCGATTTTCCCAAATTTGGCCATAAAAACCTTATTTATTAAGCGATCTTACTCAAACTTGGCTTACTCTAATCTTTTATGGTACTGACAATATGTGCCAAAAATAATCGAAATCGGTCCAGATTTAGATATAGCTCCCATATATATGTATCGCCCGATTTTGCAAAATTTGACCGTAAAACCCTTATTTATCAACCGATAGTACTCAAAGTTGGCTAAATATAATCTTCTGTACCTCTAACTGTATGTGCGCAATTTCATCGAAATCGGTTCAGATTTAGATATAGCTCCCATATATATGTATCGCCCGATTTAGCCAAATGTGGCCGTAAAACCCTTATTTATCAACCGATCGTAACCAAGGTCGGCTAAATGTAATCTCCTATAGCACTAACTGTATGTGCAAAATGTCATCGAAATCGGTTCAAATTTAGATATAGCTCCCATATATATGTACCGCCAAATTTTGAAAAATAACCGTATTTTTGACCATAGGCACCTCATTTATTAACTGATCGTACTCAAATTTTACACAAAGTGACCTTCTGTGGTATTAATCATACCTGCAAAATATTATGCAAATTGGTTCAGCTTTAGATAAAGGTCCCATATACAGTTGTGCTCAAAATAATAGTAGTGCTGTGCTGAATTTTTTTTCTGCTTCTTCTATTCCTTCCACTAAAGGTTTATTTTATCTTTGTTTTTTACTATATCATTGTTTGGAGTGTGCATAATAAAAAAATACCGTTGGTTTAACTTCTGATGCTATTGTTGTTGTAAAAAAATCGACATAAGAAGAATCCCTTTGCAAGCTCCAAAACAAATAAAAGGGTTATAAGCTAGCTTACAAACAATTAAAAGACGAAAATAATTTAGCTGTCCATAGTCCAAGAAAAGTCACTCTCCTTTCAAAAAAAAAAAAAAAAAACATGTATCGAAAAGAATAAAGTATGCCCAAGAGGATTTCCATTGGTCAATACAGAAATGGAGGAACATTCCCCAGTACAGAAATGGAGGAACATTGGATGGATAAGTCAAAAATGGTGCTTTATGATTGAAGAGGATCCCGTCTATATGTTCGGCAACCTAAAAACACTGAGTACAGTACCAATTTTACGACGAAAACTGTAAATCACGATGGTGCTTTAATTTATTTGCTACTACTATTATTTTGAGCGCAGCTGTATATGCATTGCTCGATTTTGACATATTTGGCCATAATACTCTTATTTATTAACCCATGTTATTCAAATTCGTATTTAGACTTACATGTAGCTCTTATATAAATCTATTGCCCTATTTGCAGAAATTTAGATTTATTACCCACAACTAATTGACCGATTTCCTCTTTTTTAATAATGGACTCAATATTAGTGGCATATTAACTCTTTTGGTGCAAAATAAACTATAGCTCCTAATATTAGACATTTCTGCTCAGATTGTGACAAGACACACATAAACATGTAGCTCCCTTTATGTTCTCCAAAACTTATACCAATGATACCCCACAAATGCTTATGTTTACTAATTCAGTATGGTGGTTTAGGGTATGATATAGTCGGCCCCGCCCGACTTTCTACTTTACTCACTTGTTAAAATAAAGTGTTGAAAAACATCTTCTATTTTTGAACGCTTTTTTGGTTTGTGGTCAAGATACAAAAACTCCACAAATTTAAAGACTTTTTCTTTAATTTTAAGATTTTTTTAGAATTGACCCTAGCCTTTTTTCATGTAAAGCTACTTATTTTTAAGTTGAATCACTTAACTAAAGGGTGATACGGTCAAAATTTGGTCAAGGGAAAACGCGTGTAAATCGGTGAAATCGTTTATTTAAAAAATCAAATTAAATTTCTTTTTCAAGTTCAATTAGTATAAAATTCAGGAAAAATATTCAGTTAGGCTTTCGCTTTTCCAAATCCGAATTGCCGGGTCTCACGCTTGACATCTGCCATCAGATTTTGTACAGCCACCTTGTCCACCTTCTTCGCCGCAGAAAGCCAGTTTGCCTTGAACTGCTGCTCGTCCTTAGCAGTTGTTTTGGTCTTCTTTAGGTTCCGCTTGACAATAGCCCAGTATTTCTCAATTGGGCGGAGCTCTGGCGTGTTGGGAGGGTTCTTGTCCTTGGGAACCACCTGCACGTTGTTGGCGGCGTACAACTCCATGGCCTTTTTACCGTAATGGCAAGATGCCAAATCCGGCCAAAGCAGTACGGAACAACCGTAGAAAGGCAGCAGACGTTTATTCAAACACTCTTTCACGTAAATTTCTTGGTTAACAGTCCCGGAAGCTATGAAAATGCTGCTTTTCAAGCCACAGGTACAGATGTCTTGCCAAACCAGATATTTCTTTGCGAACTTTGACAGTTTTATGCGCTTGAAAATATCTGCTACTTTTCCCCTTCCCTTTGCCGTATAAAACCCCTGTCCCGGAAACTGCTTGTAGTCGGCTTTGACGTAGGTTTCGTCGTCCATTACCACGTAGTCAAACTTCGTCAGCATCGTCGTGTACAGCCTCCGGGATCGCGCTTTGGCCGTCGTATTTTGTTTATCATCGCAATTTGGAGTCACTACCTTCTTGTAAGTCGATAGTCCGGCTCGTTTTTTTGGCTCGATGCACGGTTGTAGACGATACACCCAGCTTATTTGCGGCATCTCGGAGAGAGAGGTTAGGGTTTCGCTTGAAACTACCGGCAACTCTCTTTGTCGTCTCAGCGGCTTCCGGTTTTCGATTTCCCCCAGATCCAGACTTCCTGGCTGTCGACAAACGTTCCCCAAACACTTTAATTACATTTGTAACGGTTGATTTAACAACTTTTAGCGATTTTGCCAGCTTTGCGTGCGAGTAGCTCGGATTTTCGCGATGAGCGAGCAAAATTTTGATACGCTGCTCTTCTTGCTTGGACGACATTTTGACAACTGAAGAGTAAATTCCAAAATCAAAATAGGAGCAACATTTTACACACACACACCTCCAAAATGAGGGGTGTTCAGTAGATAGGGTCGCGAAAAAAAGTTCATGCAGTCACCCCCCAGTTTTGTAGCATATTTGAAGACAATTTCAGAACACTAAAACTTTTTTTTTTCCGTGCACCCTACGACCCCCCGAAATGCAATTTACTGTACTGTGTCGTCATTTGAAGTCCGATCGAAAAGAAACGCATATCGTTGTTCATGGTTGATCAGGGGCTATATTTCGTGCATTGGTCATTTTTGACTCCGACGTCAAATTTGATTTTTAATTTTTTTATTTCGCTTCGTATACCCCTATGATGCCCATTTCTTATAACCATTATAAAGATCTTATCAAAATATGAAACTTTTGCTTTGGAAGTATTTAATTATATTCATAAACAAAAATGTTACAGAGATTTTAAAAAGTCAATAGGTCACCCTACACCATCAAATAGCTTTTGCTGTGTTGTCATGATATCCGATCGAAACCACATGCACATCGTTATTCACATCTACGAAATTAATTTGAAAGGTATTTAATATACACAAACTGTTTATCTGTAAATTTCTAACCGTATCATTGTATACATACTCGTTGTGTGCACTACGACATTTTCTGCGTTATGCAAAGTTCTTGTGTTTTTGCTTGAACAACTTGAGAGCCTACTGTTTTAAAATCTAACAATCAATCTAACAATAAAAGTAAGTGGTAACGGAATTGTGGAAAATTACGAAGATCGTTATGCTGCTTACACATTGGTTAAATTTCTGCCTTTCAACATCTGACTACGCCGTATTTTTTTTTGCGTTTTCTTGTCATCTTCACAATGGTGAGCAATGTTGTCACATGAGTAAATACTTTAAACAAGAAAATATTAGATTAGATTTGTATTTGATTTGAGTACATTTCATGTTTATTAATTGTACAATTTTATTATGCGGCTAACAACTTTTTAGAATTAATTTATAACAAATCCTGTCTAGAATCAAGTTTACTATGTTGTTGGCGACTTTTAATTTTGGATATTATATAACCCAATCGTTTATCGTCTGTAACATGACTAGTAGATTCATTTTTAACCTGCTTTCTTTAAATATAAAAGGAATTCAATAACTTGATGATTTGTTGGTAATTTAGTTTTGTCGATAACCCGAGCTTCGAATTTCATTTTGTTTTCACTTTTTTCAAATACTATCAACAGCCTTCTCTCACAAAAATATGGACAGACTTAAGAAATCATGTAGCGAAAGTGTTTGTTAGATTTTTTGCTAGAACAATTTGAGAGCCTACTGTTCTCAAATTGTTCTAGCAAAAACACATGCACTTTGCATAACGCTGAAAATGCCATAGTGCACACAACGAGTATGTATACAATGATACGGTTAGAAATTTACAGATAAACAGTTTGTGTGTATTAAATACCTTTCAAATTAATTTCGTAGATATGAATAACGATGTGCATGTGCTTTCGATCGGATATCATGACAACACAGCAAAAGCTATTTGATGGTGTAGGGTGACCTATTGACTTTTTAAAATCTCTGTAACTTTTTTGTTTATGAATATAATTAAATACTTCCAAAGCAAAAGTTTCATATTTTGATAAGATCTTTATAATGGTTATAAGAAATGGGCATAATAGGGGTATACGAAGCGAAATAAAAAAATTAAAAATCAAATTTGACGTCGGAGTCAAAAATGACCAATGCACGAAATATAGCCCCTGATCAACCATGAACAACGATATGCGTTTCTTTTCGATCGGACTTCAAATGACGACACAGTACAGTAAATTGCATTTCGGGGGGTCGTAGGGTGCACGGAAAAAAAAAAGTTTTAGTGTTCTGAAATTGTCTTCAAATATGCTACAAAACTGGGGGGTGACTGCATCAACTTTTTTTTTTGCCTTAGGCCGTGACCCTACCTAGTGTTCAGGTTTTTTAAATGCAAAATTGAAAGAAATACGTCAAGCTTATATTGACCAAATTTTGACCGTATCACCCTTTATAAGGACAAAACGATTTTATCGGCTTTTGGACAAGGAAAACAGTTTATATAAGAGAAATTCACAAATGCTGTTATAACCAAAATTCGCGTTCGTATTTTAAAGACATGAAATCTTTGGCCTCACGACAATATTTTTTCAGTGTACAAAGCAATTCACATCTACTATTTTAATTTAGTAATATCATAATAAATTTAGAATATTATAATAAAATAAAAAGGATAAACGAGTCAAATGCTAATATTCTAAATGTAATGTTTCAATTGAGCTTTGAAATATGTGGAAAACCTTATTCTGGCAACAAGGCTTAGATAGAAAACGCCATTTTATCCATATTTCAATTGAAACATGTCGAAAATAAAAAAAACCAAAAATAGATAAAACGGTCATGAAAAAAGCCAGAGAAAAAGCTAAATTCATTTTTTCCCGCTAAACGACCTCAAAAAAAGCCAAATCTAGCGGGAAAATAGCTAAATTGGCAACGCTGGTATTTATTAACATGCTATCTAAATAAAATTCAATATTTGTGGAATGGAATTAGAATAATATTTTGTTGTCAGTGTAATTACCCTTCGTTGCATGATTTAATTTTCGCATCGATAAACATGTTACAACCGTTTTATGTATATTTATGACACGAAACCCTTATTTAGGTTCAATTCTGACAAAAAAAAAATCTTATCTAAGAGTATCCCCGACGTGAAAAGTATGAGAAAGACAAAAAAATTACTTAAAATGTTCAAAATAACAGAGGTATATAGACAAAAAAGTAACATATCATATATGCAATGCCATGCAACGAAGGGTTAAAGCATCCAATTTGAATTATACTGAATACAATCATTCCAGCATTCCATCTGCTGATAGTACCTGCAACTGTCAACGAAAAGTTGTCAATAAATTCAGTTGTCATATCCAAACTATATCATAAGTGCAGCCTTAGGCCAAAAATAACTCTTTACGGGATGAGATATTGGAAGATCTTGCAAGAGATTTTTAACATAACTGAATACTAAGATATATGGATTGCGATATGGATTCTCGTCTTTAAATGGGTTTCAAAGTTGCCTTGGGAAACATATTTGTCCTTACTCATAGATTTTAAAGCCATCACTTTCATCTAAGATTACAAAGTCTTTGAAGAGTAATGCATTTTTTTTAAATTGTTCATTCAATCACTTAAATCCTACTCCACTCCTTTAGATCATTGTGTCTCTCTTCTCTTCTCCTTTATTCCTCCATTAAAATAGATTGTTAATTGCACAAAGAAAGACAAATAAAATGACATTAATTATAAACTATGTTTCAATAGTTGATGTGTAGCTACTTGCCCATAAGATGTGAACAATTATTGTTGTCACAACTTCCAAGATATGGATCAGACGAAAAGCAAAAAGGACATCACAACAAACCCTTGGGATATCTACGAAATGCCCAAAGTGGAAATCTAAAGCGGTAACAAAGAACGACTATGCTCACATACATGTTCAACATCTCGTTTATTGTGATGTTCATCGTAAGTGTGTAGTCACACACACACACGCGCGCACATGCACAGACACATTAACAACAGACATAACTAATCCTTCAAAGCTTTGTTTAATTACAGTCTCCCTATTGCCATAGCAGCGTATTTTGGTGATGATTTTCTACAGATGGCCAGAAAAGGGCGCCATGAGTACGAAGGACTACTTGACTTTGGATTCGCAATCACACAGCATAGTGCACTAGAGTGTATTCATTCTAGTGTTGAAACTGCTGGTGTATGAAACAAAATGAATTTTAACACTTTCTTGTTTTGTTTTTTTTTTTTCGTTTCGTTTTTATTTTGCAAGACTTTTTGGCTTGGCTCTCCACACACTTGTATCTACTGTCAGCAAAGACGTTGTCAATTGGTTGCCCTGCCCTGTCTCGTTTATCCTTTTGCTTCAGATATCTTTTTTTTTGGCAAACTGTTCTTCCGGCCGTTGCCAGTGACAATTCTCTCTCCCTCCGTCGCTCTATCTTTCGTAAGTCTGGATGGATGCTTTGCCAAGTGGAAAAGGAAAATGAAATCCACATTCGCACATATTCATGCAATGTGTGTTTCCTGTCCACATTTGTCTGGGTGTTTGTGTGACCATAGTATCCATGGATGGACGGGGAATGTATGAGCAGTGTCGATAGTTGTTGTTCAATAAATATTGTACGAGTGTATTGAATGTTTGATGTACTATTTAGAGTCGAGTTAAGCTCAGAAGCCAAAAATAATGGCAAAACGAATCGAAGTGTATGCGATGCTCAGTCAGTCGTTCATACATTCGTCGTTTGCCTCAGCTCCTCATTCGACTGCCTTTGTGTTTGATTAAAGTGAAAGAGGAAAGACGAGGCAACACAAAAAAAAAAGAAACTCTTAAGTGAATGGGAATGTGTCCCAGTTTAATAAACAACAACAACAACAGCAACAAAATCAGCTATGACAACAAAACTTTAAGAAGGCAAGAAGGATGAAAGCCAAGGCAGTCACAAATATATTTTTCGTTGTAAAAAATATCCCAAGGATGTTGTTTGGCTTTAGTTTGTTTGTAAGACGTGCAACTATGTTGTTGGTATGGCCATTGTTGTCGTAGTTGTTGTTGTCGCTGTCTCGTTTGTGGATATGTGTGTCAGTGTGGAATGATATTATTTCGCATGTGTTTAAGGATATCCTGGGGAAGATTACATCTAACTTGATGTTGTTTTCTTAAGATTTCCAATTGTATCTACGGCATAGGGTATTGTGTTAAGATGGTAGAAAAAATCCAGCATGCAACTTTCTCGGTTCATACCACAGGGTACATGAAGGATTTTTTAAAAGTGAAATTAGTACATATGTGTGCTAAAATACAGTCTAGATCTTAAAGAACCCATCTTATACCCAGCACCTTAGGAAGAGGTATAATTACCCAGCAAAAAAAATGTGTATGTTCTTCTAAAGGCACAACTTTAAAAGCACTTCCAAAAATGTACTCCCAAAGAAGCTCGTTATTTTAGCTGCACAGGAATTTCTTTTAATTCAATTTTTTATAACTCGTTTTTTTTCATATTTTTAATGAAAAATTTAAAATTTTTTGCTAAAAATAGGTTAAAATATATTAATAATTAATAAAATGGTAAAAATTATTTAAATTTTTCCGAAAAAAAAAATGCCAAATCCATTCGAGAAAAATTGCGAATTTTTGAAAATATTTGATGCCAAACGTTCCACACAAGCGTAAGAATGCATTAAAACTCATAAAAAAATTTAAAAATTATTTATTTGTCAAAATATCACAAAATTTCTTAATTCACATCCAAAGCATTGAATTCGCATCACACCTTAAGAAGTGATGCAAATCCAGGTGGACATCCGTTCTATGACAAGCCCATGTTAAATTCATCGCTACTGCACCACTTCCGGATCCAAACATAACATTTTCACTACTTTTTTGGTGACTCTTTTTTTGCTGGGTAGGGCAATTTCATCCGATTTGTCTGAAATTCGCGTTATAGTTTTGAAAACAAAAGTACATATGCTTTGTGTCGTATGTATCGATCCATATTCTGGTATAGACTCTATCCATGCTAGAATTTCACAGTTCGATTTTATCTCAACAATGTGGTCTATAAATAGAACTGCTTGGCTGCATGTGTTGCTTGTGCGTTGATAGCTCCACACAATTATCGTATGTTGGTAACAATAGGATCTACAGTCGACTCCGCTTTACTGAAACGTTAAAAATGCAGCCATTTAATTTCAGTTATCCGAAGTTTTTGCTAAAGCGGACTTCGGATAACTGAAAAAAACTTCCAGTAATGCGAACTTCGGATAACTGAAAAAGTTTCAGTAAAGCGGACTCCGTATAACTGGAAAAAAATCCACTCAATTTCAATTAACCGAACTTATGACCAATGCTATGTACATAAAATAATAAAAACAAGGTGTTTGATTCCGTGTGTGTGCCATCTACAATTTTACCTTTCAGTTGATTTTATTTACAGAGTGATTTAAACTGTTTTGAAAGTGCCATCTTCACTTGAAATAAAGCGTTCTCAATACGGAGAAGAAAATGTACTCTCTCAATAGCGAGAATGTGGCATTTTCAGTAAAGCGAAGTCATACTAATGTGACGAAACTCATTTGAACACAAAAAACTTTTCAGTAATCCGATTTTTTCAGTTAAGCGGAGTTTCACTAAAGCGGAGTAATTTAAATGAAATGGACAGAAAAAACAACTGGGGAATGCGACCGATTTCAGTTATCCGAGGTTTTTCAGTAAAGCGCATTGCGCTAAAGCGGAGTCGACTGTACATGGTTTGCTTACAAACTGTATGGTCGGGATCGGTTTATATGGGGGCTATATATAATTATGGGCCTATGTGGACCAATTTTTGCATGGTCATTAGAGAACGTATACCAACACCATGTACCAAATTTCAGCCGGATCGGATGAAATTTGCTTCTCTTAGAGGCTCCGCAAGCCAAATCTGGGGATCGATTTATATGGAGGCTATATATAATTATGGACCGATGTGAACCAATTTTTACATGGTTATTAGATACCATATACTAACACCATGTACCAAATTTCAGCCGGTTCGGATGAAATTTGGTTTTCTTAGAGGCTCCGCAAAACAAATCGGGGGATCGGTTTATATGGGGGCTATATGTAATTATGGACGAATATGGACCAATTTCTGCATGTTTGTTAGATACCATATACTAACACCATGTACCAAATTTCAGCCGGATCGGATGAAATTTGTTTCTCTTAGAGCAATCGCAAGCCAAATTTGGGGGTCCGTTTATATGGGGGCTATACGTAAAAGTGGACCGATATGGCCCATTTGCAATACCATCCGACCTACATCAATAACAACTACTTGTGCCAAGTTTCAAGTCGATAGCTTGTTTCGTTCGGAAGTTAGCGTGATTTCAACAGACGGACGGACATGCTCAGATCGACTCAGAATTTCACCACGACACAGAATATATCTACTTTGTGGGGTCTTAGAGCATTATTTCGATGTGTTACAAACGGAATGACAAAGTTAATATACCCCCATCCTATGGTGGAGGGTATAATAATATACCCCCATCCTATGGTGGAGGGTATAAAAAATTAAAAATATATACACACCCTCAAAAATATCGCTTCTGTAACATATACCCCAAACACATTTTGCTTCAAGCATATATATTTTCAGGATAGGTGAAAACAAAATATTGTTTGTATTGTGCAAACATATTATGTTTCACCTTAGGGCATACACCGGTAGTAAAAAATTTTAATGAAATTTTTCTTGTGTGGATATATTTTTAAGGCGCTAATTGGTTACTTCCATTATTTTATTTGCAGCATACTCTCTAGGACTCTCTTTTGAAACACATATATGTTTATAGGCTATTTCTAAATTAATATATGTTTGCATTCAAACATATTATATTTACAAACATTTTATGTCCCAAACATAATATGTTCTAACATATTAACATATATGTCCCAAACATGTTATGCTAGTTTATGAACATTATATGCTTGCACTTAAAAATATTGTGTTAAATAATTTGTATTCCAAACATATAATTTTTACACCCAAACATATAAAAAACAGTCTTTTTCGTCCCTATATAAAGTCGAATATTTGCTTGTAAATTGTTTGTATTACAGGAAAAAGTCTTGAGAAGTAAATTAATCACCTGCAAGGTAAATCACCTGGATGATATGATGAAAGATGCAATTTGGCAGAAAATTGTTGTGACAAAAATTCCAAACAAGAACTCACTTATCCCAACCGAAAGTACTCGATAAGAGGAGAAAAACTAATATCCATTTTTTCGCAAAATTCGATTTTGAGAACAATTTTCTTCTATTTTTAACGTGACCATAGCTCGAAAACTGCTGTCTTCAGCAAACTTGTAGCACCTGACTTCTGAAACATGCTGAATATTAATTCGGAGACATTTTTATATTCATGCTCAAAACCCCAAAAAGTCGAATCATGGGACAAAATATATACTACATTTTGTCCCATGATTCGACTTTTTGGGGTTTTGAGCATGAATATAAAAATGTCTCCGAATTAATATTCAGCATGTTTCAGAAGTCAGGTTATGAACAACTTTTTAGTACATTCCAACCTCATAACAACACTTCTTGACAAATATTTTTGCAATTTTTATTTGCATACCCGTCACCACTACTGTGGTACAGCGTACCAGTCTAAGACCCATCGTTTAGTACCGATCGTCTTAGAATTCAATTCGGAGTCGATTCGATTGTCCTCAAATTTGACATATCATCTTATTTTCGCTCAAAAACGATCCATATTGATTTTGGAAAAAATCGGTTCAGATTTAGATATAACTGACATATATGGTTATCACCGATCTAGTCATCCTCAAATTTGACATATCATCTTATTTTCGCTCAAAAACAATCCATATTGATTTTGGAAAAAATCGGTTCAGATTTAGATATAACTGCCATATATAGTTATCACCGATCTAGTCATAATTGGCGTGTATATCAACCGACCTTCTTCAAATTTCATTCATGTGAATATTTTGTGAGTATCGAAAAACCTGCAAAATATTAACCAGAATTTTAGCCAGATTTACTTTAAATTGTGCACAAGGAATACAATTGATAGCCTTGTTAATTGTGACAAATTTAGTTGAAATCGGTTCAGATTTAGTTTTAGCTGCGATATATATCTTTCGCCTGATTTAGATATAGCTCCCATATCTTCCAGCCGATATGGATTTAATTGGCTCCAGGGGCCAGATTTTTGTCTTTACTTCCCTCACATTTTGCACACAGTGTACTACTGATGGTATTGCCTTGTGTGCCAAATGTTGTTGAAATCAGTACAAATTAAGATACAGCTCCCATATAAATCGTTCGACCGATTTAAATTCATAGGACCACCGCAGGACCAATGAGAGTAGAATTAATATTTTAGCAATGTGTGCCAAATGTAGTTGAAATTTTTTTAAGATTTAAATACAGCTCCCATATATATTCGCCTGATTGGGGAAATATTAAAAAAAAAAAACATATTCTCCATATTCAACGAGATTTTACTGCAATTGACTTGACATTCCATCTAATTGTGCTGAATTTGATCCATATCGGACCAGATTTAGATAAAGCGTATATCGCATATATTGGCAAGATATCATTGTAAAATCGCCACTACTACGTAGACAAATTTTAAAAAATTTCAGAAATTTACCTGCACCTCTTTTTTGTTTGGAGTCAAAAAGTTGAATGTTGCGTCAAAGTGTAATTTTCATATCCTGCCCAAGTTTGAACCGATCTTAGTTAACATAGCTTCGTTAACTTTAGCATTTTAGTCGATCTTCGAACATCGTTAATCGCAACGAATGAAATTCGTAACTGTGTATTCTCAATTGTCAATATCAACTAACAAAGACACATGCTGTCGTCGAAATTGTTTGTTCGTAATAGAATCGTTAGAATATTGTCTTCCTCCCACTTCATCACTGGATTCCAGTCCAAAAATGTAAGTCTTTCCATTCGTCTTATTGTTTTCGTTGTTGTTGTGGTGGCTGTTGATGTTATTACTGTTGATTTTTCTTTTTAGTTTTGTCGTTGGATCCTCTCCTTATCGAAATGTGTGTATGAGTGTGTGTGTGTGTGTGTGTTCGTTTGTTTTTTCTCCTCGCTCATTTTGATTGTTGAATTTGTCGAACACATTATATGATAAATGTATGAGTGTCGACTCTGGCTTCCCCTGCAAGCATTTGGGTGATTGTTTTATCGTCTTTCGCTAAAATGTCACTACTTCGGATCGCCAGGAAGTTTTCTGGTAGTAAAATCTCAAGCACAACAACAATAAAAACAACTATCGCGTGGGATGTTCCCGTTTCGAAACAAATTCGACTCTAACTCTAGCGTTCAAAATGTAAATATAGAATCCATTCTTTGAGAGTAAATGTGTGTAAAAAGCCACCATCAACCAAGGAGCGTGGGTAGCACAGAGGGAGAGCCTCTGACTTGAAAACGAAAGGTTCCGAGTTCAACGCTCTGTACGGCCGATCATAATTTTTTTTTTTTTTTTATAAAATAACTATCGCGTTTTTGACTTTTTTTAGTCACTGGTTCGATTCTCCTAGAACACTATCCCGAACGGGGACACTAACTCGATATGAAAATTAAATCGCCTATCTTCCAGGGCGAAACTACTTCGATATTACTTTCGATAGAAAATGTTTGCAGGGTCTCAATAAACAAAGACGTGTGAGAGTGTATGTGCGAACTTGTGACCATGAGTATGGGTCTGTGGTTGGATTGGTGTTTCTTCCTGTGTAAGCTCACATTAGGAGGTGGATTAATTTTAATGAAATTTAATGAAGGACGGGCCAAGTCCTACCATCTTTCCAAGCGGCCACTATATTTTATTTATACTCCAAGAATTAAGGTCAGTCCCCACACTTGGGCTCTAGCTCAGCCATTCGCTCTTGTCACTGTCGTAACCCAGAGAGGAACAACTGTTTGACTGTGACACCAACAACACCAAGTTCAGTATTTCTTTGTAACCTAATGCATGTATTCGGCATACGGTAATGGTGTTGTATTCCTGACACCGGATTCGGGTTGTCTAGGGGCTACTATTGTTGTTGTTGCTGTTGTTTTTATCCCTTAAACTTACATTAGATGTGTGTGTGTGTGTGAAAGTCTGTGCTTTGTCATGTTTGTAACATAATTCGATTCTTGCTCTTATCTGAAGCGTTGTTGTTGTTGTTATTTTATTTTTTCTTTGTGTGAATTCCTTATACTGGTTTCTCTGCTGTCCGGTTGACAATGCGTGCCTCTGTCAATTTGTCGGTTCAAATTAGTTGCTTAATTTTCTATTCAACATTTTGATTTATATTTTATGAATTCCAGAATACCAAAGTGTACATGAGATCAATTCATATGTGTATGAGGGTATGTATTTTTTAGATGTGTGTGTGTGTGTGTGTGTGTGAACATATACACATACGCAACACTTGTTTCGAAGTTTGTGAATTCTGTTACTGGATATGGTCGTTGGTCAAGTTTCTAGATTTTATTACATAATTTGGGAATTGCCTCTAGGCACAACAACGCCTTTGTGAACACTTCAGTCGAGATGACTTTCAGAAATGGTTTATTTTACTCCTTGTTAAAAATTGAAGTAATTTAATAGTGTCAAACTAAGGTGGAGGGTTGAAAGAGTATAATTAAAGTAGCAATTTAAAGTGGTTACTCATTATTCAAACAATCTGCATTTTGCTCTTGCTATTCACCATGTCCCATTTGGAAGCCGTCAATGGTGTAATGTCTTCTATACTAAATGAATAGTGGATTATTGGACAAATGGAATATACTCCGCCCGCGAAAATCGGTTCAAATGTCAAGATTAACGAAGCTAAATTCCGACATATTGAGATCACCTTTGATTCTGGATCGTTAATTTTTGTTTCAGTTATGGAGAAATCTTAAGTTTCGGGTGATTCGGGACAAAATTTACTACTGGTTTTAGGCAATTTAGACGATATGCAGTTTTATGTCAGTCAGTCAAATCGGAAGATCCAGAATATGGACTGATACAAACTACCATTGACAAAACTATCTGCGACCCAAAGCAAACACTTTGCATAAAATATCAGGTGAATAAAGAGGGAAATTGCGACTAGCATGCACTCAAGAAGCATAATATAGTAGAATTTGGACCGACACAAACCACTTCAATTTTCAGACAAATTTCTAAAAATTGTGGCTCTAGATGATCTAGAAGTCTAATTGAGGGATCGGTTTATATGGGAGCTAAACATGAATCAATGTTGCTCATCTTCGAACTTTCACCTGCTTGCAAAAATAAAACACAAAAATGGGCTAAATTTCAGGACTATAACTTCACGATATTATAACAAGAGAAGACGACAACCAGACAGACAGACATCGTTAAGTGGTCTACGAATTTCATACTGATCGATATTTTCATGTGTTACAAATTGAATGGCAAAGTTATCTTTCTCTAGTACCTTTCAGTTTGTCATTCCATTTGTAACCCATCGAAATATTGCTCTAAGACCCCATAAAGTATATATATTCTGGGTCGTGGTGAAATTCTGAGTCGATCTGAGCATGTCCGTCTCTGAGAGAAGCAAAATTCATCCGATACGGCTGAAATTTGGTACATGGTGTTACTATATGGTCTCTAACAACCATGCAAAAATTGGTCCACATCGGTCATTAATTATATATAGGCCCCATATAAACCGATCCCCAGATTTGACCTCCGGAGCCCCTTGGAAGAGCAAAATTCATCCGAATCGGTTGAAATTTGGTACGTGATGTTAGTATATGGTATCCAACAACCATGCAGGAATTGGTTCATATCAGTCCATAATTATATATAGCCCCCATATAAACCGATCCCCAAATTTGACCTCCGGCGCCTTTTGGAGAAGCAAAATTCATCCGATCTGGTTGAAATTTGGTACGTGGTGATCGAATATGATATTTAACAACCATGCCTATATGGGGACCGATCCCGAGATTTGGTTTTGGAGCCTCGGAGTCAGTTGAAATTTGGTACATTGAGCTAGTATATGGCCGTTAACAACCATGCCTAACTAGGTCCATATCGGTCTATAATTATATATAGCCCTCAGATAAACCGGTCCCCAATCACACAAAAATTGGTCCATATCAAGTTCATAATTGTATATAGCCCCCATACAAGCCACCCCCATATTTCAATTCTGGCTCCCTACGTACCGTGCAAAAGTCCATATCGATTCGTAATTATTTGTAGACTTACCTACACATACCTTTTTTGTCTAATATATACCACGTATGGACTAACTCACAATTTAGAAAACGATTTAAGATATGGATGCAAGTAAAGTTTTTTTTTATACCCTTCACCACTACTGTGGTACAGGGTATAATAAGTTTGTGCATTTGTATGTAACGCCAAGAAATAATTGTCATAGACCCATCTTTTAGTATACCGATCGTCTTAGAATTAAATTCTGAGTCGATTTAGCGATGTCCGTCTCTCTGTCCGTCTGTCTGTCTGTCTTTCTGTCTGTTGATGTATTTTTGTGTGCAAAGTACAGCTCGCAGTTTTAGTCAAATTGTCCTAAAATTTGGTATAGGGTCCTGTTTCGGCTCAAAGACGATCCCTATTGATTTTGGTCGGTTCAGATTAAGATATAGCTGTCATATTTACTTTTCACCGATCTGGTCATAATTGGCGTGTATATCAACCGATCTTCCTCAAATGCCGTACATCCGAATAATTTATGAGTCTCGAAAAACTTGCAAAATATCAGCCAAATCGGTTCAGATTTAGATATAGCTCCCATATATAGCTTTCGCCCGATTTACACTCATTTGCCCACAGAGGCCAATTTTTTGCTCCGATTTAGTTGAAATTTTGCATAGGGAGTAGAATTAGCATTGCAACTATGCGTGCAAAATTTGGTTGAAATTGGTTCAGATTTGGATATATCTCCCATATATAGCTTTCGCCCGATTTACATTCATATGACCACAGAGGCCAATTTTTAACTCCGATTTAGTTGAAATTTTGCACAGGGAGTAGAATTAGCATTGTAGCTATGCGTGTCAAATTTGGTTGACATCGGTTCAGATTTGGATATATCTCCCATATATAGCTTTCGCCCTATTTACACTCATTTGCCCACAGAGTCCAATTTTTTGCTCCGATTTAGTTTAAATTTTGCATAGGGAGTAGAATTAGCATTGTTGCTATGCGCGCCAAATTTGGTTGACATCGGTTCAGATTCAGATATAGTTCCCATATATATCTTTCGCCCGATATGGACTAATACGGTCCCAGAAGCCAGAGTTTTACCCTGACTTACTTCAAATTTTGCACAAGCGGTACTTTTAACGATACTATTGTATGTGCCAAATATGGTCAAAATCGATTCAGATTTAGATATAGCTCCCATATATATCTTTCGTCCGATTTGAATTTATATGGCCTCAAAATCCAGGGTTTTGCCGTGATTTGCTTCAAATTTCGCCCAAGTATCGGTTTGGTAGTATCGGTAATTGTGCCAAATTTGGTTGAAATCGGTTCAGATTTAGTTATGGCTCCCATATATATCTTCCGTCCGATTTGCACTCATATGACCAGGGGGCCAAAGTTATACTGTCATTTACGTGAAATTTCGCATAGATAGCAGAATTATTATTCTAACTATACATGTCAAATTCAGTCAAAATCGGTTCAGATTATACACGGATGAAAAAGACTGTTTTCCATATGTTTGGCTATAAACATTATATGTTTGGAACACAAATTTTTAAACACAATATTTTTGAGAGCAAGCATGTTTGGGACATATATGTTAATATGTTAGAACATATTATGTTTGGGACATAAAATGTTTTTAAATATAATATGCTTGGATGCAAACATATATTAATTTAGAAATAGTCTATAAACATATATGTGTTTAGTAGCTTGGAGCGCTATTTAACAGGGAGCGATATTGAATTAAGTTGGTGGTTGTTGCTTGTTATTACAAAATTAACATTTTATTTTTCCTTGGGCAATTGATCAGCTACTTCTTTGATCCTTACAAACTGTGTGGTCCGCTGTTCGAATCCCCGTCCGGCAAAAGGTGAAATTAAAATAAAAAAATCATACAATTGAACAATGTTTGTATTACAGAAAAAGGTGCTAAGAACTAAAAAATCTCGTGGAAGTGAGAAAGATGTGGGGGAATATACAATTGGGCAGAAACAAAATTTTGAGCATTCAGGTCGAAAACCTATGTTGTTAGCACCTATATTACCTGTTTATTTTCATAATTCATTATGATTGTAAATATATAAATAAATAAATAAAATTTTGAGCACAATATTGTTTGGGAGAATTTTTTTAAGCATATAATATTTTTGGGTGCAAAATGCTTCCAAACATATTATATGTTCACAAAATAACATATTGTTTTTTGGAAGACAACATTATTGAATTTGGATGCAAAAATACAAAATGTTTGGAACTTAGACTACCCAAACATATATTGTTTAGACCAATATGCTTTCAAACATATTATATATTGGTAGAGATCAAACATATAAATGTTTGGGCAATACCCAAAAATGTATATGCTTGAAGCAAAATATGTTTGGGAGTATATGTTACAGAAGCGATTTTTTATGAGGGTGTATATAGCTCCCATATATACGTACACCAGAGTTGGGGAAATATGGTAGACTGTTACACATTTTAGACCCATTTTCAATGGAAGTGTCCTCCAATTAACTGGATAGCGTTAGCCGATTTAAATTTTAATTCTAGAGATTTTGTAGAAGTAAAAAAAATTGTCTCCTTTATGTTATATAGCTTCCAGCAAATGTGAAATAGTTGAGATGGTAACACAAATGTTGGCCTACATAGGGGTGAAGGGTATAATATAGTCGGCACCGTCCGACTTTAGACTTTACTTACTTGTTTTTTATGTGGAGGGCCTCTAAGCCTTTTCAATTTTTCTTTTTCCAGTATACGACTGCCACAATTGTAGTAAACCTAATGTGATGTAACCCCACTTTGAGTTTAGTTGTCGGTTTCTCCTATACTACAAGCAAAGAGATCATTATTTTTAGCATCATTTGATATGACTTGCTCTCTCTCTCTCTCTAATTAACAGGATCATTTCTTTTGTGTTTGCTTTCAATATATATACCAAAAATCTACCTAAATAAAGAAGACCATAAAGAAGTCAGATACAAAATGTAATTTAAATCAAAACCGCATTCACACATTCGTTCTCTTTCGGTGAACTTTATTAAACTCTTTGAGGCAAAGGCGACAACATAATGAAATGTGAAGGTTCTACCAAAATGAAAAATCCAGCAATTTTCAACATTGTAGCATCTGCTATGCATGACCGAAATGCGACACTGACAAAGATACTCATAGAGATATTCACACCTCCACATACACATACACGAACGCATACATTTCATTGATGGTGGATACCAATATGTTACACTGACACTACACATTCGGGTACACAAGAGTTTAAGCACCATGACACCATGTTATCAAACGCACTCCCATTTTCTCTCGCTCTCACATGCATACGCACCAGGGATGGAAAATACAATTTTTAAAAAAGTACAAAAAAGGTATTTTTTGAGCGGAAAGGTACTTTTTACTAAATTTCAACAAAAATTTCACTGGAAGATTATTGTCAAGAGACTGAATTTTTAAAAAAATAACATTTTTAAAAAATTTTCTATATAAATAAAATTTTGCAAAAATTTTCTATAGCCGGCTATCATACAAAAACCTTTTTTTTCGGAAGGTTCAAGTGTGGTTTATTGTTGGGTTTAATAAACTGCCTGAATTTATTCTTATAATTGGTTGATAGTTTTGCTGCAAGTAGGGGATGCTGATGAGGAATGTGGTAATTCCGAAACGTGCGTCCATCCAACCATCTTGCAGTCTATAGGGCTTTGCCCAAATAAATTTGACAAACATTCTTTTCCTCTGTTGGTTACGCTACACTTGTAGTTTAGTCAATGTATGGGTTTAAGCTGCAATAAAAAAACAACAACAATGCTTAAAGAACAAAACCAACAATAACAAAACAAAACGAAGGGAAATAAAATTTTGCAAAAAAATTCTAAAAAAAAAAATTGCAAAATTTTTTCTATAGAAATAAAGTTTTGCAAAAACTTCCTATAGAAATAACATTTTTACAAAATTTTCAATTGAAATAAAATTTTGACAAAATTATCTATAAAAATAAAATTTTGCAAAAATTCTCTATAGAAATAAAATTTAGACGACATTTTCTACCGAAATAAAAAATTGAGAATATAGAATCGCATTCTTTTTTCGACTAAAACATTCTTGAAGTTCAATAAAATCCTGTTTTTGACTATATCTTTTACAAAATCGAGATTTTCTTCTCACATGAACATGTCTGTTTTGCCATATTTGTAAAAGACTATTAGCAAATAAGGTTGATAAAGACTTTCTCAAAATATTAAAATATTTTGTCAAAGCTATTGTACCATAAATCTCATATCGACTCAAAAATGTCTACAAAAAAGGTACTAAATCATTCGCGGGGGTACTACGGTACTGACCGGGGTGAAAAAGTATTGAAAAAAGTACTTTAGTACTGCACTTTCCATCCCTGATACGCACACATTCTCCAGCGCATTCACACAAAAAAACACACACACACACTTTTATAACGTACACAAATCTCCATTACTATCAATGTAGAAGACCAAATAAAGCTGTTGCATTCAACTCTTATGACACTTTGTTGATTTTGTTGTTGTCGCTGTTTTGTTGTTTTTGTTTTTACGACATGACGCCGAGATATAAAAAGGATGGTAAACATTGAAAAACATTTTGTATGGGCCAAACTGCAACATATTAATGTCATACTAAAAAACAAATACAACAATATGTATGAAAAAAGGCAATGTTGAAGCAATATCAAGTCACTCACATTCATATTTGTTGGCAAATACAAACGTACAGAAATGTACAGTGCCCGGCATACGAATTCGTTGACCTTAAAGGCTTTGATAAATCCTTGAAAGTGAGCCAATATTGAAGGTAAGTGAAATGCAAACAGGAAAGCAAGTCAAGATAAAGCGAATGAAAAGAAAGCAACCAAAATTCGAATGACAAAAATGCATATCCAGTACATATTTTCTTTTCACTTTCCACCAATTTGGACTTTTTACAGCAGAGTATTTTAGAGAAAGCGCGAGTGTCAAGTTACAAACTTACGGCATCTAATATGTACACCTCTTGAAGTAGGATTTGAGAGACAAAAATCCAAAAAATCGCTAAAAGCCAGGATAATTGGAATAAGAATAACTCTAAGAGCCATTCACTTAGTTTTTCCCCATAGAGTGGGCCCATTCCCAAACTTTCATCAGCAACAAAATATTTCAATACACTGAAAAAAATATTGTCGTGAGGTCAAAGATTTCATGTCTTTAAATTACGAATGCAAATTTTGCTTAGCATAGAAGACCCATTTCTCTAATATAAAAGTGTTTTCCTTGTCCAAAAGTCCATAAACTTTTCAATGAAGTCGTATTGCCCTTATAATTATGTGATTGCACTTAAAAATGGGTATCATAACATGAAAGGAATAATGTTTGGGCTACGGTCAACTTGATTTTAATAATTTAGAAAAATTCTTTAAATTTAATGAAATTGTTTTTAAATTTGTTGTCCTTTTGCACCTTGACTACAAATCAAAAAATCGTTCAAATATAGGACATGTTTTTCAAAACTTTATTTTAAAGACGTTTTTACTTGAAACATAGCATAATTTCTATTGGAAGTCGAGTCTTAATTTGGAAAATAAATTTGTTGTTAAGTCGTTTTTAAAGGACTTTGATAACATATGAAGACAAAAAGCTGAAAAATCGAAAAATTAAAATTTGCTTCCTAGAAGCAAGTATACAAAACCCAAATTTAAAAGAGAATTGTGTCCTAAAAATATCCTTACTTGTATTCTCCTTCTTTCTTTGGCTCGAAATCAATACCAAAATTTTTAAAGTAAAGACAAAATCTTTGGAACTGGGCATGCTTTTTTTCAGTGTACACACAAAAAAATAATTCTTTCCTCCTAAACGAAATTTTACACAAACAAATATCGTTTCCCGTTTTCTTTTCTATGTTTTTATTTAACATGTTTCACAGGGCCAACGCCTGTTGATTGTTGAATATCTTTGCTCATCACTGTTATCGATATCTGCAATGCAACTTACACGCACCCAAAAATACTGAATATAAATTTGCATTTGTTTACACAGATATTTACGCACCCACATTAAAACAACCAAAGGACTGGGCTCACACCGATAAAAAGGAGTAGTGTGAAAAACGGGGGTTTTAATTATCCTCCAAAATGAATTCCATGTTTGAGTATGTGTTTTTCTACTTTACATCAAGTGGTCGTCATGTACACATTTTTACAATATCACAAATGCTCACATTAATACATGTGAGGTTGTCTATGTGTGTGTGTGTGTGAGCATTTTTTTCAAGATAATATGCACAAATATCCATCGTATAAAAATAAAATAAATATAAAAACCAAATAAACAAAAAATGGGTACATGAGGCTCTTACCCAAAGGATAATCATACAAGAACAATAACAAATAGCATTGCTTCAATGTGAGAATAATAAACCTCGACTGGCAAATGTATTTGGTTCTTATCCAAATGCAGTGTAAATTAATACAGTTCGTATTTCATGCTTCAAATATTTAGTTGGGTTATTATATTTTAATGGTTTGATAATTTCTTCAACAAGTGAAAAAAATTATTTAAGTCTAAATTTTTTTCTTGAATTTGTCGCAAAATAATTTCCTTATTTTTGTGATATCGGCGTGATGTCAGCGTTTACTGTTTAGTTTAAAATTTCTAAAAATATTAAAAAATTTTTAAAATTAACCCAAAGTTTTCTTCCGGTTTTTTCAGTGTAAGAAGAAATCATAAGTAGTCTGCCGACTATGACTAACACTTTCGGTTTATTATAACTGTGCATCTTAAATTACGAATCACACCCCCTCATTGCCACTCACCTTAAAAATATATTAAAAAATATATTAATTATTAATAAGTATCTTATTTCGCCAATAACTAGAGTTTTCCCAACCTCCTCAATGAATCAAATAAAATGACAATTTAGTTTGAGTTAAGTTGTAAATTGGATTCAGGTTGTCCTAACTCACCTTGTCCAACTCGACTTTATGTATAAATTATGCCAATTGCCAAGAAAAATAAATGTTTGAACGACGTCCCATATTTTTTAAAACTTTTTATGTTTATAGACAAGATTTAAAAGTCAATGATTTTTTTATTTCATTCAATTTTGTAATAAAAAAGCTACCTAATGACGATTTAACTATTTTGAAGATTTTTTCAGAATTATTAAAGCCATCCCAGCAAAAAAATTGGAAGTTGTTCCACAAACATTTCTTTTAAAGCCCATCCCAGAATCCCCCATCGAGTTTTTCCAACTTCCGATGCAGGCCCTTTGGACAAGTACACAAACATTTCTTCTAAAACGCATCTTGGGATCCCCCAATGATTTTTTTTTACTTCCGATGCAGTTCTTGTGGACAAGTATTAGAAAGACCCAGCAAAAAAAGCGTCGCCAAAAAAGTAATGAAAATGTTCTTTTTGGATCCGGAAGTGGTGCAAAATTGACGCAGAAGCGATTCATTTATCATGGGCTTGTCATAGGACAGAACTCCTCCATTTCAACAGCCGTTGCATTGAATTTACATCACTTCTTTAGCTGTGATCCGAATTCAATGTTTTGTATGTAAATTAAAAAATTCTGTAATATTTTGTCAAGTAAATAATTTTTATAATTTTTAATGGATTCTAACGATTGTCGGAAAAATTTGACCTCAAATATTTCCAAAAATTCACAATTTTTTCAGATTGGATTGAGCATTTTTTTCGACAACATTTAAATGATTTGTACCATTTTATTAATTCTTTCTCTGTTTTTAACCTATTTGAAATCAAAAAATTTTAAATTACCATTAAAATTATGAAAAACCAAAGTTATAAAAAATTGAATTAGAGGAACTTCCTGGGTACTTAAAGTAAAGAACATCATTGGGAATACATCTTCTAGAAGTGCTTTTAAAATTGTGCCTTTGGAAGAATTTCCAAATTTTTTTGCTGGGAACGCAATCAGGCTTTTTTAAGCGCAAATTTTGGACAATTAAATTTTACTAAATAATAGAAAACTAATAAACAAATAGAAAATTAATAAAAAAAAGTAAAAAAAAAATAATAATAAAAAATAAATGTTATCCCCGCTGGGATTTGAACCTGTGCCTTTTGACTTTTTCGATTCCATGAAAGGTCTTTTGAGAAGGTTTTGCAAATTACGAGATTTTTTTTTTTTTTTTTTTGATTTTTAATGGAAAAAATGTATTTATACGAAAATATATGCCGAAAATAAAAAATAAAAACGCCGGTGAGATTTGAACCTGCGTTTCTTATTTTTTCGTTCATACTAATAAAAAGCATCTCGAGAAGCAATTAGAATGTTATTCCTTGGTGTCGTGTTACGATCCTATCACAAACATTTGAATTGACCTTTCGACGCTTTATGTTCAATGGCGTTTGTGGCTGAGTGTGCTAAGGCGTTCTGTTATGGTGCCAGCAAACCCAGGTTCAATCCCTGGTCGGAGCGAAAGTTTTTCAAATTGTAAAAATTAGATAACAGGAAAATAATAGTGTAATAAAACATATGGATAAAAAAAGTGAAATTGGTTGAAAAAAATTTGTTTTCGCGTTTTAAATTTCTTCATTCAAATTAACTTCCAGGGCACAACTTCTAAACCAATGCAAAGGATCCAAAAAGGGAGTACTTCCGTCCTATGATAAGCCCTTGTAAAATTCATTGGAGATGATTCAAGTTTGCACTACTTCCGGGGATCCAAACTACTTTTTTGGAAGCTCTTGTTTTGCTGGGATATTGACATTAGTCACACAAAATTTTTTAATATAAAGATACCCATGTGTAAGTCGAATCACCTAACTATAAAGGAAAAACAAATTCAATGAACAAATTATCAAGTTTTAACCGAGTCCAAATCATTGTATTGCAGAAAACCATCTTTTATGCTACCTCAAATTTGCACTCGTATGTGAAGGACATGAAATCGTTGTGCTTACTACAATATTTCCGTTCCGATTAATGACGAAAAGCACACCAGAGATGGTTTTACATATATTTACAATGTACTTTATAAATTTCTTTTAAATTTGAGTTTTGCGTACTTGTTCTGTTAATTTATTTGGTTTTTAAACTTTTTTTCTTCATGCGCTATTAAAGTCCTTTAAAAACTTACTACCGACAACTTAATATTCCAAATTCAAACTCGACTTCAAGTAGAAGTTATGCATGTTTCAAGTAAAAACGTCTTTAAAATAAAGTGTTGACAAAATTACCTATTTTTGAATGGTTTTTTGCTTTGTAGTGAAGAATCAAAAAGTCAACAAATTTAAACACGATTTCATTAATTTCAAATAATTGTTCAGAATGATTAAAGTCAAGTTGACCTTAGTCGAATGGAATTTCCTTTCATGTTATGATACCCATTTTCAAGTCGAATCAATTAACTGTAAGGACAAAGCGACGTCAAGGAAGTTTATCGAGTTTTGGACAGGGAAAAATTATATTAGAGGAATGCGTCTTCTATGCTCAGGACATGAAATCTTTGGTCTCACGACAACATTTTTTTCAGTATATATAAGTCATCTGCTATGATGACTTATCCTACCAAAAAACATTTTCTGTCAGTTTTCTACGAGCGTCAGTCAAAAATGGGCACTTGTAAAGAATACATACTCTTTATTTTACAATTTTTCTTTCAAAAAGGACAAAAATCACTAAATTTCTGTTTCGTCTCAGCTTTTTTTAGTGATCTTTCATTTGGATTTTTCCATATTTTAAATGCTTTTTACCTTTATAGTCAAGAAGAAACCAGCCACCACATTTAAATACTATTTCACTAGGTTTAAGAAAAATAATTTCAAATTTATTAAAGCCATGAACTCAGTTTAATTCTTCATTGGAGAGATTATAGATTTTTGGTCAAGAAGTAATTCTTTGCGTCAAAGCAGTGGGTCTTTATTGCTACGAACAAATCGTATTCGTAGTTTAATGGCGAGAAATCTGTTTATCTACAAGAACATGTTTTATTTTAATGGATAACAAAATAAAATTTATTTATAAAAATAAATCTCTGCGTTTGTCCAGAATAAGATTAAATTTTCCTTAGCATATATCCTGCTACAATACGACACTCGTAACACATTCGTATAATTCAACGATTATTTTCTTCGTTTAATTAGATATCGTATAATTAAGTCCGATGTATATTATGCCATGGAATGGCCACAATAAATTAACTATGATTTTTGACCTTTGTATGCTTTGCTCCTTCCTCTGGCGCAATAATAATTTAATGCACCAATGCATTTGCATGCAATGCTATTTTTACATAGACGATGTTCGTTTGAATCATGAGTGCCCTTTAAGTAAATGTCTTTATATATGTATTGTAGACTTGTGTTTGTGTGTGTGTGTATTGGCATGTGTGTTTGGTCATGTATGAGCCCTGGCATATGGTTGTCAATGTAAACAGTGTTCAGTACGTGATTATTACCATAAATGAATGTGGCTTTGGTTGTGTGTGAGAGAATGGGTGCGCGTGTGTGTGCGAATTGCCCTTCCCTGGCCATCATAAAGCTTTTACTGATGAAATCTACCACACATACCTATGTGTGTGTGTGTGTGTGGTAGGTTTCATACTCTGTGGATTTGTGTATTTGTAGTGTAGTGTGTTGTGTAAGCGTTGTTGCTGCCACACACAGTAAACATTTTTTAATTACCACTTTGCCATGAGATTTTGGTATTTTGTCAAGATTTTAGCCAACATAAAAATTACATTTCTTTAAAAGTGCTTTGCGTCTGTGTCTGTCCTACCCCCGCCAAAAACCGTTGACGCCTTTGGGGATAGATAAAACCTTCTTCAAAACAAAAAGGGCGCGCAGCAACAGTTCCAAGTAAGTTTTCATGAAAATGGGCTAAATCCGGGTATTACAAAAGTATCAAAAAGTATGCGGTCACCGAAAGGTTCTCTAAGCCAATCTGTGAAAAGTTTAAACTCTAGTATGGAACTTTTAATCGTTCTCGCACTCTATCTATCATCATAGTTGTTCGCACAGGATATATCTTTCATATTTGGTTGTGTGCGTGCTTGGGTGCACTATCACACTAGGGAGAAGAGTTAAGTTGGCGATATTTATCTTTACAAGTAATAAAAAATTAATCGCAGATCATTCGAAGGCATATAAAAGGGAATAAAAAGTAATAAAACTTGTATCAAAGGTTGTCAGTGCAAGAAAAGAAGAAGCAGAAGAAAGGGAGGATGTGTGGCAGATGCAGGATATGGGCTTTGGAAGTTTCTAGAAAATGTAAATGTGTTTGGGTAATCATTAAGCTATTTTAAGATTCTTAAACTATGATGATTTTTATAACCAAAAGTGTTGGGGATAAAGAGTTTAGCATTCCATTCAGAGCATACAAAGTAAATCCTGTGGATTTATGATAAAACCCCATAAGTCGAGTTAGGGCAATTTACAAAAATTTTATGGTGTGTGTAGTTTTTGAAGGCGCATCTTTCTGTATTTATAGATTTTCGATATCTGCCCTAGATCGGGAGACATATAATCGTGTAAAACAACGTAATTCTCGTATTATACCCTCCACCATAGGATGGGGGGTATATTAACTTTGTCATTCCGTTTGTAACACATCGAAATATTGCTCTAAGACCGCATAAAGTATAAATATTCTGGGTCGTGGTGAAATTCTGAGTCGATCTAAGCATGTCCGTCCGTCCGTCCGTCTGTTGAAATCAAGCTAACTTCCGAACGAAACAAGCTATCGACTTGAAACTTGGCACAAGTAGTTGTTATTGATGTAGGTCGGATGGTATTGCAAATGGGCCATATCGGTCCACTTTTACGTATAGCCCCCATATAAACGGACCCCCAAATTTGGCTTGCGAGGCCATTAAGAGAAGCAAATTTCATCCGATCCGGCTGAAATTTGGTACATGGTGTTAGTACATGGTCTCTAATAACCATGCAAAAATTGGTCCACATCGGTCCATAATTATATATAGCCCCATATATAACCCGATCCCCCGATTTGGCTTGCGAGGCCTCTAAGAGAAGCAAATTTCATCCGATCCGGCTGAAATTTGGTACATGGTGTTAGTATATGGTTTCTAACAACCACGCAAAAATTGGTCCACATTGGTCCATAATTATAGACAGCCCCCATATAAACCGATCCCCCGATTTGGCTTGCAATGCCTCTAAGAGAAGCAAATTTCATCCGATTCGGCTGAAATTTGGTACATAATGTTATTATATGGTCACTAACAACTATGCAAAAATTGATCCACATCGGTCCATAATTATATATAGCCCCCATATAAACCGATCACCAGATTTGACCTCCGGAGCCTCTTGGAAGACCAAAATTCATCTGATTCAGTTGAAATTTGGTACGTGGTGTTAATATATGGCCTCAAACACCCATGCAAAAATTGGTCGAAATCGGTCCATAATTATATATAGCCCCCATATAAACCGACCCCCAGATTTCAACTCCGGAGCCCCTTGAAAGAGCTAAATTCATCCGATTCGGTTGAAATTTGGTACGTGGTGTTAGTATATGGTATCCAACAACCATGCAGGAATTGGTTTATAGCAGTCCATAATTATATATAGCACCCATATAAACCGATCCCCAGATTTGACCTCCGGTGCCTTTTGGAGAAGCAGAATTCATCCGATCTGGTTGAAATTATGTACGTGGTGGTAGTATAGGATATTTAACAACCATGCCAAAAGTGGTCCATATCAGTGCATAATCATATATAGCCCCCATATAAACCGATCCAGAGATTTGGTTTTGGAACCTCTTGGAGGAGCAAATTTCATCCGTTAACAACCATGCCTAACTAGGTCCATATCGGTCTATAGTTATATATAGCCCTCAGATAAATCGATCCCCAATCACACAAAAATTTGTCTATATCAATAATTGAATATAGCCCCCATATAAGCGACCCCCATATTTCAATTCTGGCTCCCTACGTACCGTGCAAAAGTCCATATCGATTCGTAATTATTTGTAGACTTACCACACATACTTTTTTTGTCTAATGTATACCACGTATGGACTAACTCACAATTTAGAAAACGATTTAAGATACCACAACCCAAGTAATTCGATTGTGGATGACAGTCTTTCGTAGAAGTTTCTACGCAATCCATGGTGGAGGGTACATAAGATTCGGCCTGGCCGTACTTACGGCCGTTTATACTTGTTTTTTAATTTAATTTTGCCAAAACAACATATCTCACCATATGTTGTAAAATAAAATCGAACTAATTGTACACTGAAAAAAAAATATTGTCGTGAGGCCAAAGATTTCATGTCCCAGCAAAAAAAGAGCTTCCAAAAAAGTAATTTGGATCCCCAATCTGTGATCCGGAAGTAGTGCAAACTTGGATCATCTCCCATGAATTTTACATGGGTTTGTCATAGGACGGAAGTAAGCCCTTTTTGGATCCTTTGCATTGCTCTAGAAGTTGTGCCCTTGAAGTTAATTTGAATGAAGAAATTTAAAAAGCGAACAAACATTTTTTTCATCCAATTTCACTTTTTGTTCATCCATACGTTTTATTATTTTATGTTTTCCTATTATATAATTTTTACAATTTGGAAAACTTTTTCGCTCCGACCAGGGGTTGAACCTGGATTTGCTGGCACCATAACAAAACGCCTTAGCACACTCAGCCACGAACGTCATAACATAAAGCGTCGAAAGGTCAATTCAAATGTTTGTGATATGATCGTAATACGACACCAAGGAATAACATTCTAATTGCTTCTCGAGATGTTCTTTATAAGTATGAACGAAAAAATAAGAAACGCAGGTTCAAATATCACCAGCGGCATTTTTTTCATCAAATATTTTTCTAAAAAAATATTTTTCTATGTCATGCATCGGTTTTATTTTATATTTTCGGCAAATATTTTCGTATAAATATATTTTTTCCATTAAAAATCAACAAAACAATTAAAAATTCTCGTAATTTACAAAATCTTCTCAAAAGAACTTCCATGGAAGCGAAAAAGTCAAATGACACAGTTTATTTTTTTACTTTTTTATTAATTTTATATTTTTTGTAAATTTTCTTCTCGAGATGTTCTTTATAAGTATGAACGAAAAAATAAGAAACGCAGGTTCAAATATCACCAGCGGCATTTTTTTCATCAAATATTTTTCTAAAAAAATATTTTTCTATGTCATGCATCGGTTTTATTTTATATTTTCGGCAAATATTTTCGTATAAATATATTTTTTCCATTAAAAATCAACAAAACAATTAAAAATTCTCGTAATTTACAAAATCTTCTCAAAAGAACTTCCATGGAAGCGAAAAAGTCAAATGACACAGTTTATTTTTTTACTTTTTTATTAATTTTATATTTTTTGTAAATTTTAATTGTCCAAAATTTTAATTGTCAAGCTAGTTTAAGCTTGATTGCGTTCTTTCTACTACTTGTCCACAAGGACTGCATCGGAAATAGAAACAAAAAATCATTGGGGGATCCCAAGATGCGCTTTAGAAGAAATGTTTGTGGACTTGTCCAAAAGGACTGCATCGGAAGTTGAAAAAACTCGATGGGGGATTCTGGGATGGGCTTTAAAAGAAATGTTTGTGGAACAACTTCCAATTTTTTTTGCTGGGGTCTTTAAAATACGAATGGAAATTTTGCTTCGCTTAGAAGACGCATTTCTCTAATATAAAGTTTTTTTCCTTGTCCAAAAGCCGATAAACTTTTCAATGAAGTCGTTTTGTCCTTATAATTAAGTGATATGATTAAAAAATGGGTATCATAACATAAAAGAAAATTTTTTGGGCTAAGGTCAACTTGACTTTAATAGTTCAGAAAAATTCTTTAAAATTAATGAAATTGTCTTTAAACTTGTTGCCTTTTTTGCATCTTGAATACAAAACAAAAAATCGTTTAAAAATAGGACATGTTCTTCAACACTTTATTTTAAAGACTTTTTTACTGGAAACATAGCATAATTTCTACTGGAAGTCGAGACTGAATTCGGAAAATGAAGTTATCGTTAACTCGTTATTAAAGTACTTTGATAGCATATGAAGAAAAAAAGCTCAAAAAAAAAAATTGCTTCCCAGAAGCAAGTACACAAAACCCAAATTTAAAAGACTGTCTTGTCTTAAAGGACAAACATCTTTGGAACCGGACATGCTTTTTTCAATGTATGATACTTTTGGTAAAACAACATAAGTCCATATATGGTTTATGTATTTGGCAAATTTCATTTTACAAAACAACGTAAGTCAGTAATTGCTAATTTTCTCTGGATCGGGGAGTGCTAGATGGATTGTGTAAAGTAGAGAAATAAGCTTTTGAAAAGATCTATCACATAAATATTAAACATTTCCCAGATGTTTTCTACAGAACTCTTTCTCACTACCTAAAAATGTATTTTTGCTCTCCTGTAAAATTGAGAATGTATTTTTGATCAGTGTGAAATTCCAAGACGGTACAACGCTGGTTGTATTTTCTTACATCCGATTGTTATAACATGTTAAAGCAATGTGCTTTAACTGGCAAAAAGGTAATATTCTAAAATATGCTTTTTCATGTTCTGCAAAGATTCGGTTTTTACACCAATAATTTTGGCATTGACTTGGAGACAAAGAAGAGGAGAATTGAGGTAAGGATATTTTTGAGGACACAATTTACTTTTAAATTTGAGTTTTGCGTTTTTGAGTTTGAATTAATTAATTACTCTGCTTTTTTCTTCACGTGCTTTAAAATCGTGTCGAGGACAGCTTAGACTTTCAAATTACATCTCAACTTCCTGTAGAAGCATAAGCGTAGGAAGGCCTCTGGGGAGGGGGCTTAGACCCCCCAGAAAAATTTTAGCCCCCCCCCCCCCAGAATTTGAAAACCTATTTACGATTTTACATTTTTATAAAAATTAAACAAGTATATACTCGTACAACGCACAAAGTTTCACTAAAGACGTTCATGCACAATCGAATTACTTGGATTGTGGTAGAAGTCTGATATTTATGAAATAAAGCTGTGGTTGAACTTATGATTTAGTTGAATAAAAAATAGTAATTGATATTAAAACTATTCTTTCATAAATTAATATCTTAATAATGCTGCAAAAAAGCGTCGCCAAAAAAGAAATGAAAGTGTTCTTTTTGGGTCTGGAAGTGGAACAAAATTGGCGGAGAAGCGATGAATGTAATATGAACTTGTCATAGAACGAATGTCCACCGTTTCAACAATCGTTGCAATGAATTTGCATCACTTCTGAAGGTGTGATCTGAATTCAATATTTTGAATGTGAATTAAAAATTTTGTGATATTTTCCCAAATAAATAATTTTTATACTTTTTTTATGATTTTTCTATGATGCATTCTAACGCCTGTTTGAAACGTTTTTTCAAATATTATCGATTTTTCTATAATGGATTTAGCATTTTTGTGGCAAAATTTGAATAATTTGTACCATTTTATTCATTCTTACTCTTTTTTTAAACTATTTGAAAAAAGAAAACAAAAAATTACGCATTAAAATATAAACAAATGAAGTAAAATACGTCCTGGGACAATTTAGCAGGAGCAACCCATAAACAGGTCCTCAGGAACCAGTCTCGGACAAACTCTTAGAAATCTCTTTCAATTTGGGCTCCTAATCGAACCCGAAATGAAAAAAAACTTTTGAAATATATCGAACAAAAGGTTATTCTGATAATTTTATTTCACTAACGGCCATTTTCATGTAGCTCCGTTGGGCTTTAACTGCCAGTTAACAGAAAGTAAATTGCAAATGTCTTCTCTCCGGTTAACTTTAACTGAAAAATTTTCAGCAGTTAAGTTTCTAACTGACGTATGGAATATATAGGCAAAATGACAGATATGTTCATAGTGCGGTTTAGCTAACGAACCACTAACGGAGCTTCATGAAAATGCGGGTAAATGTGAAAATTGTGGAGCACAGGTACCAGTTCTGTGATAGGTCCGTCAGTGCACAATTTGCACCAATTTCCCGTAGGGTACTTTTAGTTGCTTTATTATAAATTGATTGTCGAGTTATTTAGATGTCTATTTTTTATTCAATTTTATAAGATAAAACATTAGTTGAACCTATAAGTTCAGTCTATAAAGTTTTAGCTGGGGGGGCTATAGCCCCCCCTAGGAAAATTGTCTAGCTACGCTAATGTGTAGAAGTTGTGCAATGTTTCGAGAAAAATGTTCAAGTAGAATGTTGAAAAAATCGTCATATTTAAACACTCTTGTAGTCATAATACAAATTGCCAACAAATTTTATAAACGATTTCATTAATTTTGAAGAATTTTTCAGAATTATTAAAGCCAAGTGATCTTAATTGTTGTGCAGTTAACCTATTCATAATGATTTTCAAACAATACTGAGTATAGACTTTAAACTGTGAAAACAGCTTTCAGACGACAGAGCGATTTATATTAAAAACTTATAAAAAAACATCCTTATATTATAACTTTTTAACAATTTTTTGGGAACTAAAATTATCATAATACTCCGAAAAAACCGTGAACCCACCAGGCAGAAAACTTTTGGTTATAATTAGAAAATTGAAATTATTTTTAGAAAATTTTAACTAAACAGTATTACAAACGCTGACATCACTCCGTTATCATAAACAAAAGTAAATATTTTTCCACAAGTTCAAGAAATTTTATTAGACATAATTATTATTTTTCACTTGTTAAAGAAAATTTGTAGTTTGAAGGAAAAAAATTGGAGTTGAGAATAATGTCTTTAGTACCATACGAAGTTCCAGATGGGCGCATTTGTAGTAAAATTTACACATTTACGGACATTTTCTTGTAGCTCCGTTTAGCTTTAACTGTCAGTTAACAGAAAGTAAATTGCAAATATATTCTCTCCGGTTAACTTTAATTGAAAATTTTTCAGCAGTTAAATTTCAAACTGGCATATGGAATATACCAGTTATGTCCACAGTACAGTTTAAAAGTTCGTTAGCTAACGGAGCTTCATGAAGATGGGGGTTAATGAAATAATGAACTATTGTGTGCAAAATTATTAGAGTAAATAAAACTTTCTCCAAACCTAATAATTACATGAACTAAAATAAAATATTTCTTTAGAAAAATATCGATCTTAATGTATCTTCGTTTTTTTTTATGATTTGAAGAGTTTCTAGACAGGCTTTCAAGGTCATGACTCTAGAAATCATAAAAAATAATATAAAGTTAAATTGTCTTTAGTGAAATAGAGGGTTCACTTTTTTTAGTGTATAGAGTGTGATTAATATCATAATTAATATTGTGGAAAAAAAAAGGTAAGTTGAAATCTAATTTCTTAATATTGAGTTAGAGAAATATTCCGCATTAAGATGAAATTGGGGTTTTCCAACTAAATATTTCTTTTTTCGCAGGCCGAAAACCTATGTTGTTAGCACCTATTTATATTTCATGTTTATTTTCATTATGATTGTAAATAAATATAAATAAATAAAATTTGTGTTTTTAAATTGGACTGATTATAATATACAACACTTTTAGGGGCTTGTCGTATAAACGTTTTCTTCTTTTTAGTGGTGACATTATTTCCACCCCAAACGAATTATAAATTGCAAACCTCTAATGGAAAAGCTGGGCTAATACTTTCACTGCAATTGCATAAATCACATTAACAACATATCCTTCCATTTAAAATCGGTGCAAAGAAACTGACAGTTGCCTGATGCAGAAACAAGATGTTTATGTGTGTGTGTAAGTATTTGATATACAAAAACATATGATATTATTGTGAGCGAATGTGCTGTTAAATATCGACTTTGGACTTTTACGCCAGACGTCATTGCAAGCAACATCACTGTTTGTTGTTACTGCAAATACCTCTACAGAAATATTACTAGAGAAAGAAATCAACAACAACAGCATCACTCAACATGTTAAGAATGTTAAGCAGTTAACAGCTCTTCCCTTCTTCTCTTAGGTCATGCATGAATGAATGGGTATGGGAGAGTAATTCTCACAGTAACAGAAATGCTGACAATAAGAGAGAACATTTCAGCGAATGATGTAGTTCTCTCATAGATTCTCTTTCATTTTAATGATTTCAGCCACAAATAACCGGGCTCACAATGTACATCAAGCTCTCCTGTGTTGTGCCGTATTTGCTAGTTGACTAGGCTACATCCGAAGTGGAGTGGTGGAGTGAAGTGTGCTGCAAAAAGGTGTGTGTATGTTTACTTAGTTCTCTGAGCCGTTGTCGTCTTTGGTATTCCTCCTCCTGTTGTTGTAACATGATAATTCAGCACACACACACGGCCAGAGCAGCTAAAAGTTTTGTGTCACTGTGTCAATTGTTAAACACAAAACGAAACCCACTACGACTGCTGACTGCTGCCTGCCTTCCACAGCCGCCTTTTGTTGGTGTTCGTGGTGGTGATGATGATGATTATGGTAGTGATGGACATGAATGTTTCTACCGGCAGCAATGATGGTAGCCGTGGTGGAGATAATGATGATGTTGTTTTTCCTAAGAGGGATTGTACTACAGAGCCGGGTGGGGGTTTCTCTTTTCGTTTCCCATTGTGGCTCGATGATGATATTGTTGACGTTAAGCACGACAAGAATGGATAGAGCTCTGGCATAGCAAAAACCCGAAGATGATTGAAAACAACACTCACAGGACTAAAAAGATGTATAACAATATATACAGGGGACGAGGCAAACATCTTGATGAGATGTATGCGAGGGGATTTACTGTGTGTGTCGGTATGGAGCATTGAGGGTGGTTGTGGCGATGATGGTGGGGTAGAGTGTAGCGGTGGTAGTAGAATATGGAAACATAAAAACATCATGAAATGTCTCCACAAAGAGGAATGGAAAATTTTTATTGCTCAACAGTTGCGTTGCGTTGAGTGTCACATAACAAAGATGAAAAATAAAAAAGCAACAACAACTACGCCAGCAACAAACTGAACATACATTTGCAAATACGTACGCACAAAGACACACTCTCACCTACATAAATACATACACCTTCATCTTAGAGACAATATTGACGCATACCACTTATGACATGGAGTTCAGGGCGCATATTTCAGGGACGCTTTATTTTGAAACACCTTGCACATTAAAAGCACAATTATCTAGACCGATAAATAGACAAATAATCCATTGACTAGACATATGGAGGGACCTATACACCCTCTAGCAAGGAAGAAGGAATTAAAGAAGACTTTATGATAGCGACCCGCGACATGTGTAAGGCCTCACATTTCTATAAATCAGCGAAATAACTTCAGTGCTGGGTTATTTCCAATTTCGACACTGCTTGTCTCTAGATCTTAGGGATTTCCCCAAGATAGTCCAAGGTTTCTAAATCTTTACAAGTTAATACGATTTAATAAATGTAAATGTATTGTGTGCGTGTGTGTGCATGGAAGTACTCATACAATAACACAACCTCTTATCACAGACATTCATTTTCATCCAAAATACTTTTTTATGTGTCGGATTTTTGTGTATACAGACAGTTTGGGCGCGACACGTGCATACAAAAGGAGATGATGATAACAATTGATAGCAAACTCTTCAACTCCCCCAATAGTCTCTTACATGGCTCTCTTAAATGTTGCTGAATATGCGAAGCTATTCCCACTTCCATTGTTTGCTATGCTCGCAGAGTTTCAGCTTCGTTTGCCAAATGGACCAATTTGCTCCAGCATCCATGAAAAGTTGCGATAGCATGTCAGACGTGTGGTAGATGTTCTGTAAAGCCTTTCTAACCGTAAAGACAGAGCGCGTAAAGTGAAAATAATTTTCCCCATTTTGTGGTGTTTTGTGTGAAGCAAATAAGATTTTAGTCCAAGAATATGGAAGGAATTTGTTGTTGAGCTATACCACCTGCAAACAAATGCAAAATACGGGAAAAAAGTGAACGAAAAAAAGTATTTTTTTGATACCGACAAACGCGTTAAAAACACCTAGCCCTCGAGAGAAAATATTAATTGGTAAAGAGTTTATTAAAAACTACTTTTTGTGTAATCACTACAAAAGCAACATTTGGGTGTGTAATTGTCAAAAAAATGAAAGCAAAGGAGAAATCCAAATCAAAAAGAAATACAACAAAGCAAACATGTTTAGAAAAGTCTTAAGAAAAGAAAACTAAATATTTTTTCCTTAACTTCCATTTGAAAATTAAAACTAATGAATATCCTAAAGGAGAGTTTTCCCAGAGATCGAACGAAATTAAAGGGAAATATATCAAAAAAAAAATTTGGAAAAACAAATAGAAAAAATGTCCGTGTGTTTGTGTTGATAACCTTTTTTCTGATTTTTCTTTTTTGATTCCTAATTATTACCTATTCTTGCATTTTACATTCTGCCTCCAAAAAAAAAAAATCAGTGCGCATCTACTGTCAATTTTTAAAGACCTATATATTCTTGTGCAATTGGCTTGTAACAAGAAACCCCATAAATTGTGATATAAAAGTTTTATGGGTAGTTAATGTGTCAAATGTAGAGATGAACAGACAGACGGACGGACATATGGACTCACTAACTGCCTCTTAAATAAAAGAAACTTATGTGGATTTGATATGTGACCATAGCTATTTGTTGTTGTTGTTGTTGTCGTTTTGTGTTTGCCGTTTTATGTGTATATATGTGCGAGTGTGTGTGTTTGTGCTTATCCAAAAATATTTTAATCCTTCACATTTGTATGTATTTTTTTGACATTCCATTTGGCATAGTTTCTTAACACACATTCCGGATAGTGTTTTTTTTTTTTGTGTTGTTGCAAAGAAGGTGGATGTAAAATAATGACATAAATGAAAGTCTCCAATGTCATTTGCCCAAGAAAAGTGATGCCAAGTTATGTCAAAACAAGAAAATACGAATATGCGAGAGTGGAAAATCTCTCTCTATATATCTTTCATTTACCAATTTTGGTCTATTTGTGTTCAGTGCTAAAGGCAATGTAAACAACTAGGATATATAAGTTAAAAGAATTTGTATTATATATTATTATAGTCCTGGGAATTTATTTTAATTCTTATAAGACTTTTACAATTTACATTCTTCTTCTGTTCCCTTTTTGTTTGCCTATTCTCTACTTTACTCTTCTTCCCTAAACTCTACACTCTCCCATAAAGCATTAAGCATCTGTCAAATCTGGTAAGAATGAAGAAGAAGAAGATAGACATTTGCCTTATGTTTAAAAATGAGAACATGCGTAGACATTTATTTATGTAGCAAAAGCAGATGCTGACAGAGCAAGAAGGATGCTTAGTAAGTCAAATCTTAGCATAGAAGCTTCTGCCTTCGCCATCATCATCATCATCATCATCATCGCCATCAACATCATTGCTGTTTTGAATGTTAGTGATGCTGTTAAATGAGCATTTATGCTCAACATTTACTCTATAGAGATTAAAAATCTCTTCAGACTGCTAATGGCCAACTCAGTTGGATAGGTTGGCTCCCTTTTGTGTCAAATACAAGTATCCCTTTTTGCAGAGGTTATTCTCTGAATATTCCTGATTTGTGTGAGTGTGTGTTTGTGTATATGAGTGTATGTTTAACACAATTCCATGTTATCATTACTCGCAAAGCAAAGCTTACACAGCAACACACAAACATTGTTACTCATTCACTCACTCATTCACATAGAGCTGTAGCAATAGTAGCAAGCCAGCAAGGCAGGCAGGAAGGCAGCAGTCATAGCTCTTTGCCATCCATAACACAAAAACAGACACAACAGTAGCCAAACAGCAGTGAAAATCGAGGTGGTGCGTCTGTCAGTATAGGTTCGCTGATGTATTCCGTTTTTGTCCTTTCTAAATCACACGTAGATAATTTTTATAACTCAAAACATGCCAACGGTGTACAACTATCCAAAGATATATAATAATAACAAAATTAGCAACAATAACAACAGTGTCAAATGGAAATTGGAAAAAAGGCAAATTTTTGAGAAAAACAAAATTAAATGCTAACGATTTTAAAGGCAAAAATTATTTGAAAAAAAAAAAATACCCATACATAAATTCGGGTTAAAGTGAAAATTGTGTTTCGTTTTAGTTACTAAACAAAACGGTCAGTTTAATGGAAAACTATTTGTAATTCATTTTCCAAAATAAAAATATATATATATATATATATATATATCTATATATATATATATATATATATATATATATATATATATATATATATATATATATAAAAAACCGTGCCAATAATTTTCCATAGATGTTGACAAAAATTTATAAAAAATATTCACTAAACATTGCCAGAAAACAAAAACCATCAGTTATTATTAACTAAATAGGCCTTGGCAAGTAACAAATAGCAAAGTTATTCACAATTAAATCCCCTCAATCGGGAGGAAAAGCAAAAGTGTTGACTAAGCAACAAAAGTTAAGTTCTCACAAACAAAAAAAAAAAATAAAAAATACCAAATATCGAGAGCAACATCATCCTCAATATATACCTTAGGTGGATGTTGCTGATTTTGCCATTGCTATGGGAAATGATGACGACTAACATATTTATGATGGTAAAGAGGGCAAGCCAGTTGCTGATACTCATTGTCATAAAAGTATAAAGCTAGAGCAACAAAATAACAAAAATATGCTGACTTGGAACTATTCAATGGCTTGGGAAGCACTGAGAAGTAAAGTCAAATAGAAAGTTCTTAAGAAAAACGAAAAAGTGTAATATTCCCATTCCTATAAAACTAAATCCATATTATGAAGAATACCTTAGACCAATCAGTGGATAGTTAGAAAACAGAAATTCTTCATCAGTTCACATACAAACACACACACATACACCCATACACATAAATATATACATATACACAGGTCTACAAATTAAGAAAGAAATTATAACGAATTGTGTTCATTAGTGCTTAATAAACAAATAATTGTAATAACACAAAATACAAATAATTAAGAAGTCAGCAAGAGCTAAGATTTGTGTGCCGTGTCCTAATGAAAGAGAAACAAAATCGAAAAATTCCAGGATCTAAATGGCTTATATAATGATGACCTCAAGTCAAAATATCTTCCAAGTGTAAGTGTTATTCGGACCTACCTATCTACACCCTCATCATCTCCTTCCAACTCTACCCTTAGCCAATTAAAAATGTGAAAAGAGCTGGTCTAAGCAAAACAAAAAGTCTAAACAACCGATAACTAAGACTATTAAGTCAGACAAACAAACTCAACAACAACCACAACTAACACACACAAGTCCTCATAATCATTGCTATCATCCTTAAAGCCAATAAATATATATTTTTTTTTTAACAAAAAAGATAAACACAAGAAAATATTAAAAAAAGGAATTACTAAGCTCACAATCATCCGGATCTTCATCAGCACAACCACTAGCAGCAACAACATTGTGTGTCGTCTTCATAATTCACGTATCATCATCATTACTAAACAAGGATAAAGCCTTACAAAAAAAAAAAGAAAAAAACTGAAACATAGTTTTGAATTCACGTGTGTCGTCATCAGTTCTACTACTGCCTGTCGTCATATCAAGAATACAGCTGAAGACAAAACAAGTTCTTAATTCAAGTGTAAGTCGCTTTTATTTTTTTGCTATACAAAAACATACATTTAAGTAAAAGTTCTCTTGTACCATAAACCCATACAAATCAAGAAAGCAAAGTCTACTTAGTTAGGGAATACTTATAACAGTAAATGTTCATACTCTCGCTCTCTATCGGAGAGTGGGTGTTTGTGTGTGGGAATGAATGCCTTCTTTATACACCTCATTCTAAGCGCGCAAAGTTATTGTACCCATATTATAATAGAGTAATTTGTTAAATAATTAGGATTATGTGCCATAGAAGAAGGTTAAGCTGTTGTCTTATTCTTCATTGAGATTCTTTGTTCCATTCTCTAGTCTTGGCTGGGAAATTTGTTGGGTTTTGAATTTTACGTGTGTTTTTTTTTTTTGCTTCATCTTTTGTTTCATATCGTCTCACTTGGTCTACGTTGCTCTCCTCCAAATACACCACACAACGCTGTAGTGTAATGAAACGAAACGTGTGCGTGTCAGAGTAGGGGTTTTGCCTCACTCAACAATCTTGCACACACACCCACACCCACCTATATACATATACCTACTCTAACTTGTAGACACTCTCTGATCCGACAGCAGGGATTCTTACTCAAAATCATGTCATCTCGTAGTGGTGTCATTTTTGTTTTAAGACACGTAGCACAAATTTGTTTGGCTTTTTATTTTTTGGTAATCATTGAAGTTACGATTCCGGGCTTTTTTTTTTTTTAAGCCACGATAAAAAGACGACCATAAAAAGGGTGATTTGTTAAAACTTTACTAATCCACTTCCAAAATAAAAAAAAGAACATGTAAAAGGGAGCACGAACATAATCCTAGCATGATAGAGTTATTAAGGCAAAACAAGAGCTCAATGTTTTATTTATTCTTGAGTATTATTCACAATTTTTCCCCTACTTTTGGAACAAAATAGTGCATGAGCATAAGTTTCCAACAAACAGAAGTTAGGCAAATAAGGCAAAATTAGCTACCACCTAGTAGGTTAAGGTAGATATAGTGGCAGCTCGATATTTCAGGCTCACATTGACTATTCCGTGCATTGTGATACCTAGTAGCTAATAACAGAGAATTGTTTACACTCGAACTAATGACATTTTGGTCGAAAAACGTTTGCTGCAGTTGGTAGAATATATAGGATAGGTTACAGTTATTTACCAAGAGTGGAGACAAAGAACCCAAATCGACACATTTAGAGTTTTGTTAAAATGTCCCTAAAATATAGCAGATAACTTTTACTTTAATTGATTTTAAATTTGAAATGTACACCCATTTATTTAGATTTGGAGTATATTATTCTGTATTAAGTTAATGGATATAAAAAGCCCTACATTTTTGTTTTGTTTTTATAGTAATAAAAAAAGTTTGTCTTTGAAGTATCTCTTACAATTTGATTTTTCAACAGGCATTTGTTTGTACGTGAACAGCGTTATTAGTATATTACAGTACAATGTAAATTCTATCAATTAGATCTGTATCCTAATCAGGGCTGTGGAGTCGAGTCAATTTTGCTCGACTCCAGCTCCGACACCAGCATTTCTTATTAGCCTCGACTCCGACTACGGAGTCGACTCCAGATGGTGTACCTAAGTATTTCAATTGTAATTTTAAGGTACTACACCAAAATAGACCGATATAAGTAATCTATTTTGCCATATGTGTTTATATGTCCAAAAGTACTCTAATTTTAATTTTTGATACGACTTTACGACAAATCTCAGCATTTTAGGTTAGGTTAGATTAAGTGGCAGCCCGATGTATCAGACTCACTTAGACTATTCAGTCCATTGTGATATCACATTGGTGAACTTCTCATTTTAAGGATGTACATTTTAATTTCAGGCCAATAAATTAAAATACGACACAAGACCACATATAAATATGGGTAGATAACAACAATCTCCAGAATATGAATTCATAGAAACACAAAATGTTAAAAAATAATTAGGATTCCGGAAGTTTATGAACTTAAAATTGGTCTATATAGGCATTTTATAAAAAAAATCTATATAAAAAATAAAAATACACAAAAATCAAAATGTCGGGCTAATCAGATAGAAAGTTTAAATGTTAAAAAATGTAATGTGTTGGATATATAAAACAAACATATTTAAACTGCCATAAATTAGGACGGGCGGAATTTTAAATAACCACTACCATACAACAGATGACAGGAATAGCTGGACACTTACGAATATTGTTTCTATAGAAGTAAAATGGTGAAACGATTTAAAAATGGTCTATCAGTTATGGACATTACAGGCCATTAATTTAATGTCGAGTGGCTGTGATAATACAAACGTTCTCCCAAAAGACCGCCTCAGATGGTACGTTGGCAGAGGTTTAATTTAAAATTACAGCTTCCAAGGACATCGGGTGTATATGGAGATTTCTCAAATAATAATCTCCATATACAAAATCTGGGCCGACGGGAAATTTCCGCATTTATTAATGGATCTCAAATAACTCAAAATTTATGACAAATCTTATGAAAATTTTAGACTGGGACAAATTTCTTAAAACAAATCAGAGGTGGGTTTATATGTAGGTGCTATATCACAAAATTGTTCGCTATGACCCATCTTCGAACTCGACATGCTTGCTAAAAATTCAGAATGTTAGATTCTACTGCTATATTCTTAAAATTTTACCTTTGTCAAGAGCATATATAGTGATAAAAATTAATAGTTTAGGTATGGACAATACAATTGATCAATTCATCCCATATTCTAGTAAAACCTACTCTTTAACAGGTTGGCTGATAAGTCCCCGGTCTAACAAAGAAAAACACATTTTTTGTCAAAATTCGTTTTGATTATTCAACATAGTTCCCTTCAAGAGCGATACAACGATTATAAACACCTTCCAATTTTTTGATACCATTTTGGTAGTACTCCTTCGGTTTTGCCTCAAAATAGGCCTCAGTCTCGGCGATCACCACTTCACTGCAGCCAAATTTTTTCCCTGTGAGCATTCTTTTGAGGTTGTAACGTGGTTTTTTAGTCTGGAGGGCTGAGGTATGTTCAGTCGTTTCCAAGGTCGATCTAAGGACCAACAAACCTTAAATAATAACACAAGCTGGTTTCCCTGACTAGGTTAAATAATTAAGCAATGTTTATTGATGGTAAATTTGTTATATTACAACTTGTACTTGTGTTGGAGGGAAACGTAAGACAAAGGCAGAGCGGTTGGGCGGTAAGTTATGCGCTGGTGTATGTAGTTGGGTTGAACGATTTCGAGTTAATCGTGAACTGTTGTTGTGACGATTTGCAGATGATCGTGAACTTTGCAATGGGAATGGCGGCCTGTGAACGGTGTATGTTGATAAAGAGGTTGCGTAGAGTTGATCGGGGATGATTGATTCGGTTGATATGTTTCGGTAATACGGTTCGGTGATTGCGATTTCGTCGGTGTGTTGCTCAGCTGGTCGGTAATACGGTTACTGCGCTGGCCTGAGTCGGTGAGTGAGGTTCATTACCTATGGAATATAATAAAAAGACGTACCCTCAGCTGGTGAGGACGGTTTTACCCTCAACCTGTGAGGACGGTGTTACCCTCAACTTGTGAGGACGGTTTTACCCTCAACTTGTGAGGACGGTTTTACCCTCAACTTGTGAGGACAGTTTTACCCTCAACCTGTGAGGACGGTGTTACCCTCAACTTGTGAGGACGGTTTTACCCTCAACTTGTGAGGACGATTTTACCCTCAACCAGTGAGGAAGGATTTACCCTCAGCCTGTGAGGAAAGATTTACCCTCAACCTGTGAGGAAAGATTTACCCTCAACTTGTGAGGAAAGATTTACCCTCAACTTGTGAGGAATGATTTTACCCTCAACCTGACTGTGAGGAAGTTTGAAACAAGATTGTTCTGAAAAGAACAATGTATGGCTTCCCTTATGTGACTCCTAGGAGATTCACTACGGTGAAAAGCCTCATTTGAATTTTTAAAAACCCAAGCTTAAAACTATATTCATCCTTTGCCTGAGTATGAATTCCACGCGAATGTTTAAAATATTCATAAAATATTTTGAGTGCTTGAAAGTAACAACCACACGCTAGTTACTTGACTGCACGCGTTGAAATTCATATGCCCGTATGTTAGCTATGGGCTTGCCTATGCTTACGCTTGACCATCATAGTACATGTTTGTTGTTGTTGTACACCCCACTGCCTAATGCATTTGGGCATTGCAATAGGCGAATGTATTGGCGTTGGATGGATGGTATGACTACGCCGTTATAGATATTAGGGTGGTACGTGAATATTATTTATTAGGGTGGTGCGAATAATATTCGGATTATTATTATTATTTGTATTATTCCTATTAGTATATATTCTTATTATTATAAATATCAAAGGAAAATGTACGTGATGGATAATTGCGTCACGTTACATCTCCCCCCTGCTTAGAGAAGCCTTTCTCGAAGGCGTTGAATTTTGTTACCTTCCGAGGAAGGCTTTGATAGTGATAAGTCCTTTCCCTTTAAAGTAAGTTAGTTGGTTTTTTCTCCATATATTTTCGACGAACACAGTTTTTTTTGTAAGTATTTTTTTAAAATTTTTTTTTTTTGTAATTTTTTTTGTATTTTTTTTTTGTAATTTTTTTTTTTTGTAATTTTGTTCATATTTTTTTTATTTTTATTTTCTATTTATTTTTTTTTTCCCTTCGTTTATATTTGTTCCCATCTATTTTATTTTTTTTCCCCTATTATTGTATTTTTTTCCAATTTCCATTTTCCTTTTTTTTTATTATTTTTTTTTTCCTGCTAACTTCTGGGTAAATTTGTTTTCTGCGGATGAGGGATGACGTTTTTTTTCCCCGATCTCGGGAGCCGATTGCCAGTGACGATTCCCTCCGCCTGAGTGTACAATATGTCTCTAGTTTTTCTGTGGTCAGTTGAGTCTTATTATTGATATTTTTCCGAATATGATGGAGCCTCATTTTCCCCACCCGGCATGTAATGACAGGGTAATCTAGCTTGTTAGTGGTGACGTTAGGGGGATTCAGACCGGTTAATGCTTCGACTGAAGACAATTCTGAGGGTTCATTATTCCGCTCTGAACTCTGGTTAAAAGTGGCCTCTTGACTCTCCAGTGGTTCTCTTATTACGTTTTTCTCTTCTCGAGAATTAATTGTGTACAGCCTATTGTAGGCTACCTCGTGCCCAGGTCTTGTGACAATCCGTCCATCCAGAACTAATTCACAATGTCGTGTCGCCAAGAAGTCCATTCCTAAGATTATAGGTTCGGCGAGGGAGGGCATGAAGGATACTTCTAAGGCAGTTACTTTGTTACTGTAATTGACATCTATATGATAAATGTCGGGGCACGTAGCCATCGATTGGTCAGCTAATTCGACAATCCGGTTAGTGGGAATCCGTTGGATCCCTTGCTCCCTCAAGAAATCTCGTACAGTCTGGCCAATGTAGCTTAAAGATGCCCCGGTGTCTATGAGAGCGCTAAATATTTCGCCGTAGATTTTTATGTCTATATAATAGCGCTGATGCGCGGTCCCAGAATAGTTGTTTTCTGATTGACATGTACAGTCCTTGGACATAACATTATCCTGCCCGCATCTTGAACAGAATAGCCGGCGAGGATTTCTGCACCGGAACCGCAGGTGACCAAGTTGCTTACACCTCCAACACATGATCTTTTTGGTCGGCCCATTTGATACCTGGGTGACCATATGTGAAGTATGCGGACGTTCCTGGCGGCTTTCATCTCGTTTGAGAATCTCAAAATCTTCAGTAAGACTTATTAAATCATCTAGTGTTTTTATATCGCCCCTTCGTATGTAATGCGATTTCGTCGGTGTGTTGCTCAGCTGGTCGGTAATACGGTTACTGCGCTGGCCTGAGTCGGTGAGTGAGGTTCATTACCTATGGAATATAATAAAAAGACGTACCCTCAGCTGGTGAGGACGGTTTTACCCTCAACCTGTGAGGACGGTGTTACCCTCAACTTGTGAGGACGGTTTTACCCTCAACTTGTGAGGACGGTTTTACCCTCAACTTGTGAGGACAGTTTTACCCTCAACCTGTGAGGACGGTGTTACCCTCAACTTGTGAGGACGGTTTTACCCTCAACTTGTGAGGACGATTTTACCCTCAACCAGTGAGGAAGGATTTACCCTCAGCCTGTGAGGAAAGATTTACCCTCAACCTGTGAGGAAAGATTTACCCTCAACTTGTGAGGAAAGATTTACCCTCAACTTGTGAGGAATGATTTTACCCTCAACCTGACTGTGAGGAAGTTTGAAACAAGATTGTTCTGAAAAGAACAATGTATGGCTTCCCTTATGTGACTCCTAGGAGATTCACTACGGTGAAAAGCCTCATTTGAATTTTTAAAAACCCAAGCTTAAAACTATATTCATCCTTTGCCTGAGTATGAATTCCACGCGAATGTTTAAAATATTCATAAAATATTTTGAGTGCTTGAAAGTAACAACCACACGCTAGTTACTTGACTGCACGCGTTGAAATTCATATGCCCGTATGTTAGCTATGGGCTTGCCTATGCTTACGCTTGACCATCATAGTACATGTTTGTTGTTGTTGTACACCCCACTGCCTAATGCATTTGGGCATTGCAATAGGCGAATGTATTGGCGTTGGATGGATGGTATGACTACGCCGTTATAGATATTAGGGTGGTACGTGAATATTATTTATTAGGGTGGTGCGAATAATATTCGGATTATTATTATTATTTGTATTATTCCTATTAGTATATATTCTTATTATTATAAATATCAAAGGAAAATGTACGTGATGGATAATTGCGTCACGTTACATCTCCCCCCTGCTTAGAGAAGCCTTTCTCGAAGGCGTTGAATTTTGTTACCTTCCGAGGAAGGCTTTGATAGTGATAAGTCCTTTCCCTTTAAAGTAAGTTAGTTGGTTTTTTCTCCATATATTTTCGACGAACACAGTTTTTTTTGTAAGTATTTTTTTAAAATTTTTTTTTTTTGTAATTTTTTTTTGTATTTTTTTTTTGTAATTTTTTTTTTTTGTAATTTTGTTCATATTTTTTTTATTTTTATTTTCTATTTATTTTTTTTTTCCCCTTCGTTTATATTTGTTCCCATCTATTTTATTTTTTTTCCCCTATTATTGTATTTTTTTCCAATTTCCATTTTCCTTTTTTTTTATTATTTTTTTTTTCCTGCTAACTTCTGGGTAAATTTGTTTTCTGCGGATGAGGGATGACGTTTTTTTTCCCCGATCTCGGGAGCCGATTGCCAGTGACGATTCCCTCCGCCTGAGTGTACAATATGTCTCTAGTTTTTCTGTGGTCAGTTGAGTCTTATTATTGATATTTTTCCGAATATGATGGAGCCTCATTTTCCCCACCCGGCATGTAATGACAGGGTAATCTAGCTTGTTAGTGGTGACGTTAGGGGGATTCAGACCGGTTAATGCTTCGACTGAAGACAATTCTGAGGGTTCATTATTCCGCTCTGAACTCTGGTTAAAAGTGGCCTCTTGACTCTCCAGTGGTTCTCTTATTACGTTTTTCTCTTCTCGAGAATTAATTGTGTACAGCCTATTGTAGGCTACCTCGTGCCCAGGTCTTGTGACAATCCGTCCATCCAGAACTAATTCACAATGTCGTGTCGCCAAGAAGTCCATTCCTAAGATTATAGGTTCGGCGAGGGAGGGCATGAAGGATACTTCTAAGGCAGTTACTTTGTTACTGTAATTGACATCTATATGATAAATGTCGGGGCACGTAGCCATCGATTGGTCAGCTAATTCGACAATCCGGTTAGTGGGAATCCGTTGGATCCCTTGCTCCCTCAAGAAATCTCGTACAGTCTGGCCAATGTAGCTTAAAGATGCCCCGGTGTCTATGAGAGCGCTAAATATTTCGCCGTAGATTTTTATGTCTATATAATAGCGCTGATGCGCGGTCCCAGAATAGTTGTTTTCTGATTGACATGTACAGTCCTTGGACATAACATTATCCTGCCCGCATCTTGAACAGAATAGCCGGCGAGGATTTCTGCACCGGAACCGCAGGTGACCAAGTTGCTTACACCTCCAACACATGATCTTTTTGGTCGGCCCATTTGATACCTGGGTGACCATATGTGAAGTATGCGGACGTTCCTGGCGGCTTTCATCTCGTTTGAGAATCTCAAAATCTTCAGTAAGACTTATTAAATCATCTAGTGTTTTTATATCGCCCCTTCGTATGTAATGACGGTATTCTACACGTAGGCCTTCATATATGCGATCCAGATGGTCCATTGTTCGTAGATTGGGGTGTTGTCGTGCGAGAGTGAGCATCGACAGAATAAAGTCTTTCGCCTTTTCCCTAGCCTGCTGGCGTCGGTTGTAAAAGGTGTTTTCCAAACGACACAGATGTCTTTTCGGCAGGAAGAATTTTTCTGCTTCTGCCCGGAAATGTGCCCATGATGTTATTTCTGAGCGTTTTACCCTATACCATTTGAGAGCATTCTCCCTTAGTACTCCCAACAGCGTTGGTAGCAGACGTTCCAGCTGAATGTGATAACACTCAGCCAGCTCCTCGAAACGTTCCAGGAATTCAGGTAGATCATCGCCACCAGAGTATGTTAGCTCCCAACGTGCGACTATATTCATGACTTCGTAATCTGATAATTCATTTGGTCTTCTCTGTACCAGGTGGTTAGCGTTCTGCTCCTGCTGCTGATATCGGGAGTTCTGTTCTTGCCGTTCAGGATATTCATTTGGCGTTGGTACTATGAGGCGTATGCCTTGTTGATACTTTGGGGGTTTCTTTGGCTGCTGAATATCTTCTTGTATAAGGTTGTTGGTGATTACCTTCTGCTCCATTGCTTTTACTTCTGTTTCTAAATCCATTAGGAGGTTCTCTGATGAGGCGCGCAACCGCTTCTTCCGTATGTGGTCACTTAATTGCTTCCGCAGGTAATCCACAGTATAACCAACAGCTGTGATTCCTGCCTTCTCACATTCGGCAACTAATTGCTCTTTCCTTAGGAGGTAAATCCAGTTGAGCGACTCCACTTCCAGTGTTCGCTGTGTCATTTGTCTTTGGTTGTCTACGTTTCCTGAACTCGTTTCATCCTCGCTGGCGGTCGGTACTGTTTTTCCGCATTCCGATTCAGAATCGAGTCCCTGCTCGGGCGCCATTTGTAACGTGGTTTTTTAGTCTGGAGGGCTGAGGTATGTTCAGTCGTTTCCAAGGTCGATCTAAGGACCAACAAACCTTAAATAATAACACAAGCTGGTTTCCCTGACTAGGGTAAATAATTAAGCAATGTTTATTGATGGTAAATTTGTTATATTACAACTTGTACTTGTGTTGGAGGGAAACGTAAGACAAAGGCAGAGCGGTTGGGCGGTAAGTTATGCGCTGGTGTATGTAGTTGGGTTGAACGATTTCGAGTTAATCGTGAACTGTTGTTGTGACGATTTGCAGATGATCGTGAACTTTGCAATGGGAATGGCGGCCTGTGAACGGTGTATGTTGATAAAGAGGTTGCGTAGAGTTGATCGGGGATGATTGATTCGGTTGATATGTTTCGGTAATACGGTTCGGTGATTGCGATTTCGTCGGTGTGTTGCTCAGCTGGTCGGTAATACGGTTACTGCGCTGGCCTGAGTCGGTGAGTGAGGTTCATTACCTATGGAATATAATAAAAAGACGTACCCTCAGCTGGTGAGGACGGTTTTACCCTCAACCTGTGAGGACGGTGTTACCCTCAACTTGTGAGGACGGTTTTACCCTCAACTTGTGAGGACGGTTTTACCCTCAACTTGTGAGGACAGTTTTACCCTCAACCTGTGAGGACGGTGTTACCCTCAACTTGTGAGGACGGTTTTACCCTCAACTTGTGAGGACGATTTTACCCTCAACCAGTGAGGAAGGATTTACCCTCAGCCTGTGAGGAAAGATTTACCCTCAACCTGTGAGGAAAGATTTACCCTCAACTTGTGAGGAAAGATTTACCCTCAACTTGTGAGGAATGATTTTACCCTCAACCTGACTGTGAGGAAGTTTGAAACAAGATTGTTCTGAAAAGAACAATGTATGGCTTCCCTTATGTGACTCCTAGGAGATTCACTACGGTGAAAAGCCTCATTTGAATTTTTAAAAACCCAAGCTTAAAACTATATTCATCCTTTGCCTGAGTATGAATTCCACGCGAATGTTTAAAATATTCATAAAATATTTTGAGTGCTTGAAAGTAACAACCACACGCTAGTTACTTGACTGCACGCGTTGAAATTCATATGCCCGTATGTTAGCTATGGGCTTGCCTATGCTTACGCTTGACCATCATAGTACATGTTTGTTGTTGTTGTACACCCCACTGCCTAATGCATTTGGGCATTGCAATAGGCGAATGTATTGGCGTTGGATGGATGGTATGACTACGCCGTTATAGATATTAGGGTGGTACGTGAATATTATTTATTAGGGTGGTGCGAATAATATTCGGATTATTATTATTATTTGTATTATTCCTATTAGTATATATTCTTATTATTATAAATATCAAAGGAAAATGTACGTGATGGATAATTGCGTCACGTTACAAGGTCTGCAAACAACAAAAAGTCGCTGGGGGCCAAATCTGGAGAATATGGTGGGTGGGGAAGCAATTCGAAGCCCAATTCATGAATTTTTGCCATCGTTCTCAATGACTTGTGGCACGGTGCGTTGTCTTGGTAGAACAAAACTTTTTTCTTCTTCATATGGGGCCGTTTTGCCCCGATTTCGACCTTCAAACGCTCCAATAACGCCATATAATAGTCACTGTTGATGGTTTTTCCCTTCTCAAGATAATCTATAAAAATTATTCCATGCGCATCCCAAAAAACAGAGGCCATTACTTTGCCAGCGGACTTTTGAGTCTTTCCACGCTTCGGAGACGGTTCACCGGTCGCTGTCCACTTAGCCGAGTGTCGATTGGACTCTGGAGTGTAGTGATGTTGCCATGGTTCATCCATTGTCACATATCGACGGAAAAACTCGGGTGTATTATGAGTTAACAGCTGCAACCACCGCTCAGAATCATCAAGACGTTGTTGTTTTTGGTCAAATGTGAGCTCGCGCGGCAACCATTTTGCACAGAGCTTACGCATATCAAATTATTGTTGATTTCCCTGGGGCAGAGTCCGGAAACTCATTATCAAGCCAAGTTTTTGCTTCCACCGTATTTTTTCCCTTCAGAAAACAGCATTTTATCAAAACACGAAATTCCTTTTTTTTTCAAATTTTTTCACAATAACAAAAGTTTCTTCGCAAAAGACGCTCTATCTCACAAACTAATTGACTTACAGACGTCAAATTTTGACACGAATCATTTGAAGGTTTGCACTATATAAAAATAATATGTATTTAATACTAGCGACGCCATCTATGTGTCAGACCGGGGACTTATCAGCCAACCTGTTATGAAATTTTTTATATTGTTTACTTATTTTAAATAGTCAATATTCTGTTACTCCACCATTGGCATCAATGACGTCATCTAGCTTTCTATCGATTGTTGGGTTTTGTTTCATGAAGCTCCAAACATTTGCAATGATGTTTGTGTCTAGGCTTTGAGGGGGCCATGCAAGAACAGCTTGATCTACCACCGTAAAAACTTTGTTAGCAACCACACTTAATGGCAAGCAGTATTATCCTGTTGTAGAATCCAGTCGTTACTTGGAAATAGGCTATTTGCTGAAGGAAATACATGATCATTCAACACATCGATATACCCAGATTGATTCAACGTTCCTTTTATTGGTACGAGCTTTCTCACTCCATAGAATTCCATGCATCCCCAAAACATTATAGATCCTCCACCAAATCTGTTCAAGGGTTGTGGTTCATTGTTTTGAGAGTTGAATGTAGGTTTATATACCTTCTTCGTAGAGACAACTGGAACTCAATAGAAGACTCGTCAGTCCACAGAATGGTGTGCCAAAACTCTATGGGCATATTAAAATGATCTCGAGCAAAAGCAAGACGTTTGACTTCCTTGGTTGGCTATACGTCAATCACTTTGCGTACTACATAGGTTTTGATTCCCATTTTCTTCACCATGCGACGCAATGTAGCTTTCCCAATTACTTTTTCCGAATTTTCTGCAATATGAATAGGGCTTATTGTTGGATTTACACTAAGGACTTTCATTAATCTTATTTTTCCCTTAAGAGATTTTCGTCCACTTTTCTTCGTATCTTCTAAATTCTCAAAAGTGTCCTTCTTTTTTACTAAATTGTACAACGTTTTGCGTAAAATTCCATAAATTTTCACAAGATCTGAAGCCGAAGTTTCCATTTTAAATTTAGTCATAATGTCAGATCGTGTTTCAATATTTAAATTTTGACCATTTTCGTGGATGAAATTAACAATATTAATATTACACACCTGCTTAACTCACAAGATAGATATTTCGTATTTTGTAACTAATTTTGACTCGAATAAATAGTGTGTAATAACTTTTGATGCCAAAAAGCACCAGAAAAATGTGCTGTTCTTGCCCGTTATTTTCTCTCTCTCAACTCTTCAACTCATTTCATTCTATCAAAACACAACAAACTTGCATTATATTGGAAACAATAACAATCGAATCAGTACTACGAAAACAAGAAAAAATCAGCAATGTGTAATAACATTTGACCAGGGCTGTATAAATATGTTTTTTTACCATTAAAATTATTTGGTATTTTAGTTAGTGTAGCAAAAAAAAAAAATATTCCGTTAATGAAGAATGTTTATTTAATGCAGCAATACTTTTATGCATACCAACTTTATTTTATATTTACCATATAGACGTTTGGGACATGTTTTAAAAATTAAATAAATATTTCCAAAAATAGTCAAATATTATTGATTGAAAATTTAATTTCATTTCAATGAAATGTCATTACAAAATACTATTTAATAGTTCACTGCAATAAATAATATACAAAGAAATTGACAAAGTAAGTGTTTCAAATAGAAGTTCAATTTGACTGTGGATGAAAATTAAACAAAATTTTGATTTGTTGGTGAATTTTATTTATGGTTGCCATGAACATTGGTATTGGATGCTCTTGAACGAATTGAATTGAAGTAGATAAACGAATTGGTCGTTTATGTTGAAACTAAGAATGGTCACGTTTGAATCTATTTATGAATGACCATTGATCTGAATATATATTGGCACTCAGTCTGGTTTGTGTGAAACATTCAATCCATGGGCTTTCAACTTCCTTTCGGCAGAAAACACTTTTGCACATTTGTTTGATTGTATGGCAATAGTTTATCATAAGACCAAAAAACGATGAGGAAACATTTGATAAAGCCCCGTAAAACCCCTGAGGACATGTCCAGAATGGAAATAACTTCAAATCTCCAAACATCATTGTCAGCATTACACCAAACATATGATGATTGTTTCTATCGATGTGTATGTATATGTGTTTAACCATGGTTTGAGTCTCGTTTTTTGGAATGAGGAATGTTTTTTCTTTTGCCACAAGCCATGGGAATTATATTCCATCATTTATCCAACTTGTTGCTAAGTGTAGAGTTTATTTATGACCCCACTAATTTCCTCGGATTTTACGTTATTTCATTTTTTATTATGCAACTCTTATTAATTGATGTAAATTAAAGTGGCCATAAGCTAAATTACCCATATCCATATATCCATGGGGACATACTCACCATCCACCCCCCACCCCCTCCCCCCAACACTTATGCTCTTATTCACCGTGAGTATGAAAAGTCAAGAATATTGTGTTGAAATAAACAACAAAACCAAAAACAACTAAAACTATTATGCAGGACGAAGCGATGCTAATGTCAATCACATGCAAAAGGCAAAAAGCATGTCGTCAATGAATCTACAACTAACGGAACACAATCCTACACTCCAATACATGCTCAATCTAAAATGGCTGAGAGAAAACAAATGGCAGATAGTCATTGCACTGGACCAATGTGGACGAAGGATGAAAATCAATTTTTATGTATGTCAATTTCACTTTATAATGTCACCATCAATGTGGTAGTAGCCACCATGCAACTCAGTCCAATGCAAAGACAAACGAAACCGTCTCATCTCAGTTCAATTCCCTTTAGCTCAGTTTAGTTTCATCATTGTCGTCGTCGCGTCATGTGGCTGGTCGATTCAATGCATCAAAGTAGCAGCATCAGATATAGCCAACATGGTATCACCATCAACTTGAACATCATCAATGTTCACAATACCAAAAGCCACACCGAGTACATTGCCGCTGCCTCGCGATTTTCTGGTATCTCTTAACTGATTAGGGGGTGGGAGGGCCGCAGTAAAAGGGGTTCAATACTAAAAGCCCCCGTAGTAAGAATAATGGCAGGCACGAAATACATAGAAGAATATTGCTGTAAAGGCATTTTTTATATTGGCCACAATCTGAATGGTGGGGCAGGATGGGGCACAATAAAATGTTTATATTTCTAAACAATTCAAGATAGAGAAATCTCTAGAAAATAATAATCATAAAAATATTAAGTTTCACCATTTTTCCCACCACAGCAAACATACGTTTTATAGGCCATCCCCAGGAGTGATATTTAAAAGCCCGCACCGCCCCCCACTCCTAGCATTTGCTGGCAGATAGACATAACCAAAGTTTACCACCTAAGGAAATCGTAACTTGGCTGTGAAGTTTTAAATTTGAAATGTTTGTAAAGGAAATTTCTTTACATGCTCATCTCAGAGGGCATCGCCTCTTTTCTTTATCCGGGAGGAAGAAAAAGAGCATATTTATTTCCTCTTCTGGCTTCCATAGGAATTTCGGTGGATCTGCATTTCTTCGGTTTTTTTATTGATATGAAATGACAATTTTGATGGATCAACCAGAAAACCAACCATCATCATCATTACATAAAACCTCAATCATTATAATCATAGTCATGCCAAAACCTAAGAGGGAGGCTCTTGCCATTATGGCTTCAGTATTAAGCCTACGGCTACCACCGGGCCAATGAATTGACGGAAAAAAGAGATAGCGCTTGGACTATTGCCGTTAAAGTTTGCTTTCCACTTTATTTTCGTCTCTTCATTTTATACGAAATGTTCACCGTCAATGATTACACCGTAAATTGGAAATATGCCAATGCTATGAAAAATGCAAAGATGAGTGGTTGTGAAAGCCACCTTCATCGCCTGCTACTCACTCAAGTGGAAATGACATAAAACCAAAGGTTGATGATATTTTCACAATGGCAAAATAATAAAAAAACAGGAAAATAGGAAAAACAATTCCACTGCACGAGTTTCACAACAAAGGACAATTTTAGCAGAGCATTGGACATTCCTATTGTTCCGAAATTTGGCTATGGTTTAATGAGAATTTTAATGAAATTATGCTAATTTGTATTTTTTTCTCGTTTCTCTTTCCCTTCCTTTTCTTCTGTTGGCATTGGGAATTTGATGAATTTCACGATTGCATAGCTTCGTTGAGGGGAATTAGTGTGAGTTTTAAGTTTTAATTTTCTCGCATACTTGTGTACATGACCAACAACTTTTAGAGCAATTACTAGGACAAAAGTAAAATCAACAAGTTGTAATGAATAATAAGTACTTGGATTGTTATGCGAAATTATTCTTCTTTGGAAATAAACACAGTTGAGAGAATGCCAAAAGAATGTTTTTTTTTTTTATAAAAATATGTATAATATTGTGAACGGAAGAATATATAGTTCTTAATTTATAACAAGTTTAGATCATAACATTAAGAACTGAAGAATAGAATAACTTTCTAGAAATTGATGCAAAATGTCGTAAGAATTTCTATGTTTTGAGAATCATAAGAGTACTGAACATATGTTAACCAGTATGAGACCCATCGTTTGGTATACATAACAGGTTGGCTGATAAGTCCCCGGTCTGGCACATAGATGTCATCGCTAGTATTAAATGCATATTATTTTTATATAGTATCAACCTTCAAATGATTCGTGTCAAAATTTGACGTCTGTAAGTCAATTAGTTTGTGAGAAGAGCGTCTTTTGTGAAGCAACTTTTGTTATTGTGAAAAAAATTGAAAAAAAGGAATTTCGTGTTTTGATAAAATACTGTTTTCTGAAGGGAAAAAATACGGTGGAAGCAAAAACTTGGCTTGATAATGAGTTTCTGGACTCTGCCCCAGGGAAATCAACAATAATGGATTGGTCTGCAAAATTCAAGCGTGGTGAAATGAGCACGGAGGACGGCGAACGCCCAAAAGAGGTGGTTACCGACGAAAACATCAAAAAAAATACACAAAATGATTTTGAATGACCGTAAAATGAAGTTGATCGAGATAGCAGAGGCCTTAAAGATATCAAAGGAACGTGTTGGTCATAGCATTCATCAATAATTGGATATGCAGAAGCTCTGTGCAAAATGGGTGCCGCGCGAGCTTACATTTGACCAAAAACAACAGCTGTTAACTCGTAATACATCCGAGTTTTTCCGTCGATATGTGACAATGGATAAAACGTGGAACCATCACTACACTCCTGAGTCCAATCGACAGTTGGCTGAGTAGACATCGACCGGTTAACCGTCTCCGAAGCGTGGAAAGGCTCAAAAGTCCGCAGGCTAAGTAATGGCTTCTGTTTTTGGGATGAGCATGGAATAATTTTTATCCATTATCTTGAGAAGGGAAAACCCATCAACAGTGACTATCATATGGCGTTATTGGAGCGTTTGAAGGTCGAACTCGCGGCAAAACGGCCCCATATGAAGAAGAAAAAAGTGTTGTTCCACCAAGACAACGCACTGTGCCACAAGTCATTGAGACCTATGGCAAAAATTCATGAATTGGGCTTCGAATTGCTTCCCCACCCACCGTATTCTCCAGATCTGGCCCACAGCGACTTTTTCTTGTTCTCAGACCTCAAAAGGATGCTCGCAGGGAAAAAATTTGGCTGCAATGAAGAGGTGATCGCCGAAACTGAGGCCTATTTTGAGGCAAAACCGAAGGAGTACTACCAAAATGGTATCAAAAAATTGGAAGGTCGTTATAATCGTTGTATCGCTCTTGAAGGGAACTATGTTGAATAATAAAAACGAATTTTGACAAAAAAATGTGTTTTTCTTTGTTAGACCGGGGACTTCTCAGCCAACCTGTTATAATCTTAGAATTTAATTCTAAGTCGATGTAGCTATATCCGTCCGTCCGTCTGTCTGTCTGTCTATTCTTTTTTTTTTTTGCAAATTACATCTCACAGTTTATGTCCAATCGTCCTCAATTTTAGCACAAGGTCTTAGTTTGGCTCAACAAAATCGCCTTTGATTCCGGAAATTAATTTGACGCTTATCAACCGATCGGCCAGAGATCAGATTTTCATGTTGGCTCCAGAGGTCAGCTTTTCATTTTCAGCTTGCTTAAAATTTTAAACAGAGAGTGCAATTATTACTATCGTTAAGTGTCCACATAATAATTTTTTGCGTACACTGAAAAAACATTGAACCCACCCAGGAAAGAAAATTTTAGTTAATATTGGAAAAAAACTGTTTTAGAAACGCAGATGTCATGCCGATTTCAAAAAATTAAGTAAATCATTTTCAAAAAATTCTAGAAAATTTATTACACAAAATTATTTTCGTTCACTTGATAAAGAAAACTTAGTAGTTTGAAGCAAAAATTGGAATTCAAAATTGCAAAAATGTATTTAGAGCCATGCGAAGTTCAAGATGGGCGCATTATTGGGAAAATTTACAAAAAATCTGAACTATGTTGTGGGAGACCAGAGCTTAGTTAATCTTTATGCTTCATTTGTATATAATTTTTTCCTCGGTTTTTGGTAATATAACTAGCGTACGCCAAAAATTATTAAAGTCAGGGAAACTTTCTTAAAACGTAATTATTCCATGAATTATAGGGTTCACCTTTTTTGAGTGTAGTTTAGTTAAAAAATTATAAAGATTTACGAAATTCGCATTTCCCACAAAATAGTTGAAAATTTCATAAAATTGCATTCCATCAAAGTATATCTGCAAGTACTAAGAACTAATGATTGTGAAACAACTTACCATGCATTATGAATAAATAATGGTGTGTTCCTTGTTGATATTATTTATATCATATTTATAGTTGTCTACTAATATGAACTTTTTGATTTTATATGCAACCTACACTGAAAAAAACAGCATGTCCGGTTCTAAAGATTTTGGCTTTACTTTAACAATTTTGGTATTGATTCCAAGCCAAAGAAGCGGGGAATACAAGTAAGGATACTTTTAAGACGCAATTCTCTTTTAAATTTGGGTTTTGTGTACTTGCTTTTAGGAAGAAAATTTTAATTTTTCGTTTTTTCAGTTTTTTTTCTTCATATGCTATAAAAGTCCTTCAAAAATGGGTTAACGTCAACTTAATTTTCCAAATTCAGACTCGAGTAGAAATTATGCTATGTTTCTAGTAAAAAAGTCTTTAAAATAAAGTTTTGAAAAACATGTCCTATATTTGAACGATTTTTTGCTTTGTAGTCAAGATAACATACAAAAAGAAAACAAATTTAAAGACAATTTCATAAAATTTAAAGAATTTTTCTGAATTATTAAAGTCAAGTTGACCTTAGCCCAAACATTTTTTTCTTTCATGTTATGATACCCATTTTTAAGTCAAATCACTTAATTATAAAGACAATACGACTTCATTGAAAAGTTTATCGACTTTTGGACAAGGAAAAAAACTTTATATTAGAGAAATGCGTCTTCTATGCTAAGCAAACTTTTCATTCGTATTTTGAAGACATGAAATCTTTGACCTCACGACAATATTTTTTTCTGTGTAGATACAATAATTCACGAAATAAAAAATAATCGAAAATACATACTATAGGAATTGGAAACTTTGTCCTCCTTCAAGAGTGTGTTGTGCAAACTACACACGAGAAGGCAACATTGTAAATATTAAAAAAGGGATTCTCTTTTTATTTTTTACTGTGAATGTATAAAAACCCAAAACCTTATGCATATTATGCTGTCTTAAATAGCATAGATAAAATAAAAGTATAATTCTCTATATAAAAGTTCAATATTGGGTAGCCCAAAAAGTGTTTTCATATTTCTTATGATTTCATTAAACAAAACATGATTCATTACGCTACCTTTTACCATAAAAATTACTCCATCGAGAGAAGTCTTCATTTACGGAAACTGATGGTAGTCCCATGGTGCAAATTTCGAGCTATATGGTGAATGTATTAATATTACCAGCCAAGCTCTAAAATGTTTGCAAATAAATCAAAGATGCTTTTGGTCCAACTTTGTCCTGTTGGAATCGTGTTTGATCCAGTTTTCGTCTCTGTTACAATTCGCTACTTGAATGGTTCGGATTCACACGACCACAGATTTTATTCGGTGCAGTAATTTTTCAACATTTTTCATGCAATTGTTAACATTCCCGTCATTCATACAAAGCTTCATGGTTTCACTTCGAATTTCAACCAAACACCAAAAAGTTTTTCAGCGCTGAATTATGTCCACTCACTAATGATGCAAGCTTTCTGAGTTTCTCTAAGTGGATTCACTGTGGAATGCCGTTCGCACTCGGCAAATAAAAGCGAGATCATTTCATCACAATGGACTGAATAGTCCAAGTGAGCTTGAAATATTGGGCTGCAAACACTAAGCCAATGTCGATTTTTTTTGTAGGTAGCCTTTAAAAGCCTGTTTATTTGATGTTTCTGGTCATTCATATCCAGCAATTGTTTGATCAGAGAGGGGTATATATTTCACATTTGTAAAAAGAAAGCGAGCAAACTATTCTTTATGGATGAGGATACATAATATTCGACTTGGCTGTATATATTTGTTCGTATCTAAGACCTTTAAATCGTTATCTCCATTTATCCTTCATGTTTTTCTCTTATATAGCAGTTTCCCCTCTCTCTGTAAATTGCTTACGATTAGATTCTCGTTTTTTACCCCCTTCCTCATCGAAATATTGAAAAATTAAGATATATTGAGATATTTTAATTTTGCTGTAACTGCAAAAGATACCTGTTCTGTCGAGTATAATTGAGATTTATTGACAAGAGGGCTTTTCTTTCCTCATAGAATGGAATCTTGGATCAATTATGCAGCACTTAAAATGCATACTAAGTAAAATGCCACGTTCCATGAGGATGTCTTACAAGGTATTAGTAAGGCATGAACGACAAAAGAAATGAATAGAAAGGAAATAAATGTGAATAAATTTGTTTGAGAACTCAGATGAATGTGAAAAAACGCAACGTAACAAATATCCAGATGGAGTAACTTTGGAAAGGGGTTGGGGGGGAAATGTAAGAAAAATTTGTAATGTCATCTAATGATACTAGTTTGTCACAATTAAAGTTAAGTTGATTCCAGGAAGTTTTGCATCGTCAAAACTAGTATAACTTTCATTAAAGTGAATAATGTATAAAACAAAAAAATCAATTTTTATACCTTGCGCCACACTGTGGAACAGGGTATTATAAGTTAGTGCATATGTTTGCACACCCAGAAGGAGACGAGATAGACACATGGTATCTTTGGCAAAAATGCTCAGGGTGGGCACCTGAGACGATATACCCATGTCCGTGAACACATTTTTGCAATCAAAGTCTAGGTCGCAGTTTTAGACCAATCGACTTCAAAGTATGTTTTAGTTAATATTGAAAAAAAAAAGATTATTTTAGATAATTTTAACTAAACTGTATTAGAAACGCAGATGTCATGACGATTTAAAATGTAAGTAAATCATATTCAACAAATTCTAGAAAATTTATTAGACAAAATTATTTTCTTTTAAAGAAAACTTAGTAGTTTGAAGCAAAGTATGTGTTTTGGCTCAGAATAGAACTCTATTGATTTTGTAAGAAATCGGTTCAGATTAAGATATAGCTCCCATACATATATATAGCCCGATATGGACTTATATGGCCCCAGAAGCCAGAGTTTTACCCTAGCTTGCTTAAAAGAACAATTAGTACTATAGTCAAGTGTGCCAAATTTTATTGAATTCGGTTCAGATTTAGATATAGCTCCCTTATATATCTTTCGCCCGATATGGACTAATACGGTCCCAGAAGCCATAGTTGTACCCCAATTTGGTTGAAATTTTACACTTGGAGTACAATTAGTAGCATAGTCAAGTGTGCCAAATTTTATTGAAATCGGTTCAGATTTAGATATAGCTCCCAAATATATCATTCGCCCGATTTACACTTATATGACCACAGTGGCCAATTTTTTGCTCCGATTTAGTTGAAGTTTTGCACAGGGAGTAGAATTAGCACTGTAGTTATGCTTGCCAAATTTGGTTGAAATCGGTTTAGATTTAGATATACCTCCCATATATAGCTTTCGCCCGATTTACACTCATATGACCACAGAGGACAATTTTGTACTCCGATTTAGTTGAAATTTTGCACAGGCAGTATAATTAGCATTGTAGCTATGCGTGCCAAATTTGATTGAAATCGATTCAGATTTAGATATAGCTTCCATATATATGGTTTTCTGATTTCGACAAAAATTGTCAAAATACCAAAATTTTCCTTGTAAAATCGCCACTGCTTAGTCGAAAAGTTGTAAAAATGACTCTAATTTTCCTAAATTTCTAATACATATATATCGAGCGATAAATCATAAATAAACTTTTGCGAAGTTTCCTTAAAATTGCTTCAGATTTAAATGTTTCCCATATTTTTTTTTTACTAACCTTATGTTCCACCCCAGTGCATTAGCCGACTTAAATTTTGAGTCTATAGATTTTGTAGAAGTCTATCAAATTCTGTCCAGATCGAGTGATATTTAAATGTATGTATTTGGGACAAACCTTTATATATAGCCCCCAAAACATTTGACGGATGTGTTATGGTATCGAAAATTTAGATCTATAAAGTGGCGCAGGGTATAATATAGTCGGCCCCGCCCTACTTTAGACTTTCCTTACTTGTTTATAATATTTAAAATACGTTATAATATCCAACAACATTTTACTACTAACAAATGTTGTATGTTATGGGAGCTGATAATATCCAGAGATTCATTCATACACTTGTGACAATTTTATTCTGTAGATTTTTTTTTTAATTATCAACTATTTCATAAAAACCTTTAAAATAAAAACTTTTAAAAGATTTTCATAGATTTATGAATACTCGCTTTAATTGTTAAATAAAAATGCAATCTACATTTATTACAGAAAACATTTTTCCAGTGTTCATCTTATCCAAAGTGTAAAATACTAATTGCCAGTTTTATTCATTACTTTTCAATAAAACCAAAGATACCACGATGATTATAACACTGTCATTGTTCAAAAATATAAAGGGGGCCACTAATCCTTATATCACTCCAGCTCACATAAATGATTTTGCATAAGCAATGCAATCGCATTTCATAAAAGTCCGAGCTTAGCATGATTTGTATGTCGCAACAAAACAGAATCTGTCAGCAATACCGAGATAATGTCGCATGAGTTCCTAGACTCATGCGATTATGGGTCATTCAGGCAACCAGCTATCCGACACTGAGATATTTTCAATGCAAATGTGGTTTTGACCTTTACTTGAAATCTTATCGTTAAGCGATCATAAGTAGGCAAGTCATTGCTTAACGTCTTTTGTCTACAATCTCTAGGTGAATAGGGCGTTACGAGAATTAATGTGAATGTCAGAGATTACTGTCATCCTTAATGTTAAATAGATTGATTTTCTATTTTGTGGTTGTTTACATAGAACCTTAGGAACTTACGAAGAAAATAATTATGCTAAAATGAGGATAATGATTTAATCCAATATCTTGAAAGAAAAAAAAACCTGCAATTTAAGCATTGGCTCCCAAACAATTGAAAATTAATTGAAGGAGTGTGATATGTGATGGAGAAATAGTGTGACAATTGGTTTCTATATTTATGTAATTTACATTGTATTATTAAATTTATTTAGTTGAAAGAAGATTCAAACCAATAATTTAAATTTTTGATATTTGCTTCCATTTGCCGTAATAGCAAATGGAAACACAGGGAACTAAAGCCAAGTTAACTTTGTTTTAGTTCATGGAATTTATTATATTCTGAGAAAGTTTCTTTGACTTTTGAAATTTGTACACGGTTCCACAGATTTTATCTTTACAAAATGATTTTGGAATTAATTCCGAGCCTAAGAAGATGATAATTGAAATAAGGATAAATTTAGGACACAATGCTCTTTGAATTTGAGTTTTGCGTACTTGATTATAAGAAAAAAAAAATAATTTATTAGTTCTTTAGCTTTTATCTTAACGTCCTATCAAAGTTCTTTAAAAACCTGTTAACGAAAACTTAAATTACAAATTCAGACAAGACTTCAAGTACCCATTTTTAAGCTCAGCCACTTAACTATAAAGACAAAATGACTTCATTGAGAAGTTTATCGAGTTTCAACAAAGAAAAAAAAAATTACATCAGAGAAATGCGTCTTCTATGCTAAGCAAAATTCGCATTCGTATTTTAAGGATACAAAATCGTTGGCCTCACGACAATATTTTTTTTCATTGCAGTGTACGTTAGTTAAATTAAGGTCAAAATTTAAGCACAAATAAAGAACTAAATTTGTTCAGAATTTATGAAAAATTTACCACAAATGCAGCCATCTGTAATACGGTGTTCTCACCAAGCATGTTTTGGGGTTTGAAATGTTTTCCCTTAATAAGCTTTTCAAAACGAGTCGTTTTCGCCATACTAAAAAACAAGTTCAAAACATAAGTTTTCCTCCAAAACACGTCAATTTTAGAATGTGAACCCACCTAATTTGGAATATACCCCGAATAACATACCCTATTCAAAATATATGTCAAAATATTGAAATAAGAACAAAAAAGAATAAACTTTATTTTATCGCTTACTATATATTGCTTTCGGAATCGGTTGTGCAGCTCAAATAGGGCACAAGTTATAGCCAAAAGGAATTGAAATCAAATGATAATAGTGGTATTTATCAGAGATAGTCTGTAGTAAATTGTAAGGTATTTGACATACATTTACGACATATTTGCCATACGTCGAAAATGTCGTAAACCATCTGAAAATAGAAAGTTTTTTACAATATAAGAAATTATACAGTACACTTGTTTCAGAACCGTTTATTTCGTACTTTTTATACCCTTCACCACTACTGTGGTACAGGGTATAAGTTTGTGCATTTGTATGTAACGCCAAGAAGGAGTACTCATAGACCAACCTTTTAGTATACGGATCGGCTTAGAATTAAATTCTGAGTCGATTCAGCGATGTCCGTCTGTCTGTCTGTCTGTCCGTCTGTCTGTTGATGTATTTTTGTGTGCAAAGTACAGCTCGCAGTTTTAGTCCGATTGTCCTAAAATTTGGTATAGTGTCCTGTTTCGGTTCAAAGACGATCCCTATTGATTTTGGAAAAAATCGGTTCAGATTTAGATATAGCTGCCATATATATTTTTCACCGATCTGGTCATAATTGGCGTGTATATCAACCGATCTTCCTCAAATTCCGTACATCCGAATATTTTATGGGTCTCGAAAAACTTGCAAAATATCAGCCAAATCGGTTCAGAGTTGGATATATCTCCCATATATAGCTTTCGCCCGATTTACACTCATATGACCACAGAGGCCAATTTTTAACTCCGATTTAGTTGAAATTTTGCACAGGGAGTAGAATTAGCATTGTAACTATGCGTGCCAAATTTGGTTGAAATCGGTTCAGATTTGGATATATCTCCCATATATAGCTTTCGCCCGATTTACACTCATATGACCACAGAGGCCAATTTTTAACTCCGATTTAGTTCAAATTTTGCACAGGGAGTAGAATTAGCATTGTTGCTATGCGTGCCAAATTTGGTTGAAATCGGTTCAGATGTAGATATAGCTCCCTTATATATGTTTTTCTGATTTCGACAAAATTGGTAAAAATACCAACATTTTCCTTGTAAAATCGCCACTGCTTAGTCCAAAAGTTGTAAAAATTACTCTAATTTTCCTAAACTTCTAATACATATGTATCGAGCGATAAATCATAAATAAACTTTTGCGAAGTTTCCTTAAAATTGCTTCAGATTTAAATGTTTCCCATATTTTTTTACTAATATTGTGTTCCACCCTAGTACATTTAAATTTTGAGTCTATAGATTTGTAGAAGTCTATCAAATTCTGTCCAGATCGAGTGATATTTAAATGTATGTATTTGGGACAAACCTTTATATATAGCCCCCCCAACCCATTTGACGCATGTGATATGGTATCGAAAATTTAGATCTACAAAGTGGTGCAGGGTATAATATAGTCGGCCCCGCCCGACTTTAGACTTTCCTTACTTGTTATTAAAATTTTTGTATTCACGAAAGGCATTCGTTTCATTAAAAGAAAATGCTACACTGAAAAAAAGCATGCCCGTTCCCAAAGATTTTGTCTAGAAAGCACATTTTAATTTTTCGCTTTCTTAGCTATTTTTCTTCATTTGCTCTCAAAGTTCTTTAAAAACGTGTTAACGGCAACTTTATTTTCCAAATTAGGACTCGACTTCCAGTAGAAATTATGCTATGTTTGAAGTAAAAACTTCTTTAAAATAAAGTGTTGAAAGACATGTCCTATATATTAAACGATTTTTTGCTTTATAGTCAAAATGCAGAAAGACAACAAATTTAAAGACAATTTCATTAAATTTAAAGAATTTTTCTGAATTATTAAGGTCAAGTTGACCACAACCCAAACATTTTTTCTTTCATGTTATGATATTAATTTTTAAGTGAAATCGCTTAATTATAAGGACAATACGACTTCATTGAAAAGTTTATCGACTTTTGGACAAGGAAAAAAACTTTATATTAGAGAAATGCGTCTTCTATGCTAAACAAAATTTGCATCCGTATTTTAAAGACATGAAATCTTTGACCCCTCGACAATATTTTTTCAGTGTAACCTTCGTAAAATACTTTATTTTTTGCAATATAAGTATTTTTTGTACAGTATACGTTTTTTAGAACCATTTATGTTTTACTTGATTTGAAAATACCTTTTTCCTTATTAAAAAAAATAAAATAGGCGTACTTCTTTGGATTTCACATAGCCGTATTAAATTCGGAGTAATTAATAAATGCGTGGTTGATATTTTGCATACCCACAGTTTCAGCAATTTGAAAACGCTTTGCATTCAAACGTTTATGGCTGCAAATTGCATTTGGGTAAAAATTTAAAAATATTATTATAAAATAATTCTAAAATACTTCAATATGAGGTTTCTATGACTTAGGATATTTAACATAGTTTATGAAATCAAATCTAAGGATGCTGTAGGTGTTTTTGACATTTACTACGTTTTTTACGTTTTATACAGGTATATGCCGTTTTCGACTTTTACAACTTTTTGACAGTAGAAAACTCAAAACTAACTTTGTCATTGCATATGCAACTTATCGAAATGTCGGTCATGGTGAAATAATGAGCCGATCTACTAATGTGCGTACATTTTGGGTATAGCCTACATATAGACCAATCCCCAGCTTTGACTTCGCCTCTTGGAAAAGCAAATTTCATCGGATATGGTTGAAATTTGGTACGCGATGTTAATGTATGCTCTCTAGTAACCACGCAAAACTTATTCTCTATCCGTCTATAATTATATATTGCACCCCCAAATAAACAGATCCCTAGATTTGATGTCTAGAGCTTCTTGGAGGTACAAATTTTAAACCATCCGGTTGAAATTTAGTACGTGGTCTGAATATGTGGTCTCTCTGAACCACCCAAAACTTGGTCGATATCGGCCGTTTTATTTACCATAGACTCCGTACGCAACTTTTACCACAACCCAAGTAATTGGACTGTGGAGTACAGTTCAATTTAGTAGGATTCGGCTTGCACGAATTTTCTGCTGTATATACCTGTTTTCTTTAGAAGTTTAATTCAGCATATAATTATATCATGTATTTTAATAACGCTAAAAAAATATTATCGTGAGTCCAAAGATCGCATGTCCTTAAAATACGAATGCGAATTTTGCTTATCATACACTGTAAAAAATATTTACGTGATATTAAAGATTACGCAACCTAAATTTTAGGATGCGAAATTTACAAAATATTAAGAACAAATTTCTTTAAAATAATGAAATTTTTATTAAAATAAAGTTTATATAATTTATTTGCGTAACTCCGTTAAAGTCTCATGCCTTTGAACTAAGGCTCATTTTCCTCAAAGTAAAGAAACACATTTTTGATTTAAAGAAATTGTCCTTAAATTAACTAAAATATTGAAACTTTAGATTTAAGATAAAAACGCTTCAAATATAGGCTAAGACTTATTTTGAGGATTTAGCGTCTTTAGGTTAAAGTGGCAGCCCGATTAAGATTCAGGCTCACTTAGACTATTCAGTCCATTGTGGTTTAAAGCGTTTTTGGAATTAAGAATTTTTTTTTTTAATATGAAGTATCCGTTATAATTTGGATTTTCAAACTGGCATTTATCAATAAATCGCGAAAAAAATAATGAAAATTTGATAAATGAGATCTGTATCCCAATTTTAATTTTATTGATCCTAGATTTAAAGCCAGATAAGTAGCTAATTTTTTTTTTTATTTTAAAGAAGCCGCATCTTTGGCTCGGAATCAATACCAAAATTCTTAAGGGAAGGTCAAAATCTTTGGATCCAAGTAAACTTTTTTTTTTGTGTGTAGAAGACCAAAAGTCGATATATTTTGAATGAAGTCGGTTTGTCCTTTTAGTTAGGTAATTCGAATTTAAATTTGGTGTCCTAACATGAAAGAAGAATTCCTTTTACTAAGGTCAACTTTGCTGTAATAAAAAATTTTCAAAATTAATGAAATCGTCAAAGCTAAAAATCGTTTAAAACTAAGAGATGTTTTTAACGCATTATTTTAAATAAGTTTTTTTATATGAAATATAGCATCATTTTTACTTGCTAACGAGTCGAACTGGAAAATTTAAGTTGTTGTTAACAAGTTTTTAATGGATTTTGATAGCAATTAATTTTAAATTAGTTTCTTAGAATCAAGTACATAAAACTCAAATGAAAAATATAATTGTATCTTAAGTGTACCCTTACTTCAATTCTCCGCTTCTTTAGCTCGGAATCAATGCCAAAATCATTAGACTAAAAACTAAACCTTTGGAATCGGACATGCTTTTCTAAGTGAAACTTCGCAATTTTTTTCCAGTATATGACTAATCAGTTTACAATATTCTTCCATCTCATCAAAGCAAAAGTAAAAGTAAAGTATCATTGGCGCCATATTAGACACACAGCAGTTCATCCTACTATTTTGAAGAAGTCTACGAAAATTGTCTTCTGTTTTAGTTAGCATTGAAGTTATCCGAACGCTCATTAAAATTTACACCCACTGTTAGTTCAGAAAATTTTAGTGAGACTGGGGAAAATTTCTTAAGAAAATTTAAAAATTAAATAAAAAAAAAAAAATATTGCAACTGCTTTTTTTGTCTGTGAAGACGGGGAATATTTTACGTTTGATTCCCTATGTGGGTTGATTTATTTTCTTCAACACTGCTTTCACTGCTATCCATATTATATATTTTGACTAGATGTAATGCAATATTCCATTATCATTGGAATGCTATATGGAAACTTTGTAGCTCCTATTATAACTAACATGCAACCTGTACATCCACCCCTTATTTATTATTTCTACTTTATTTTTGAAATAACAAAATTTAATATTATTTATGAAATTATTTCAGTATCCACCAATTGTTTTTCATTATTTTAGGTGTAATGTAAATATCCTACGGGTCTACTCTGGTCAAATTGATTTGGATTTAAATTGGATTTGAATTAAATTTGGAAGCACAATCTGTATAGCCTCTCACACATCAAGCACACAAAAGAATTTCGAATAAGGTCCTTCAGGATAAAAAATTAAAAACTTTATAACATTGTCGTCGTTTTCAAAACAATTCGCATGAATCCATGCAATCACAATAAAAGACTTCTGCGAAGTTGTTCTCTCCAACTGCAACATGATGGTTACCTGGTTTAATGCACGCGAATAAAATGCCAGATCAAAAGGACGAAAGATACTTTAGCCAGAATAGCTATCCGGGAGGGTACTTGGAAAAGCAGAGAAAAAAACTGAAACTCACATCCATAGGTATTTTGTGGCTTCGTATTGTTCTGTGTGGTTGTGGTGTGCGTGTGGCCATTGAGAAATGTAGTCTTTATGGCTACTTGAGTCTGTTGTCCTTCGTCCTCCCTCTCGCCTCACGCTCTTTTTAAATGTAATTCACTTTTTCCAAGGCTGCGTGTTTTTTTCTTATATCATCATCATTATTATTTGCTTTGTCCGTTTCCATTTTTGTTCTGGCTGGCTGGCTGAATGGCTGCTTGAAGAGCTTAGTTGATGGTGGCTATGTTGTAAGTATATCGCTCCGTATTGCATAGTATCGACCCCACCACCATTCTATCCCCCCCTACATCACTTATTCCAGGTGAAAATCTTATTGTGGGATGTATTTTTCCACTTTGTTAGTTGATGAAAAAGTGGGCTTTTATTTCTGTGTGAGTGTGGGCTCCTGTTAACGTGCTTTTCATTTCAGTTTCAAAATAAATTGTCTTTTCAGGTGAATTATAACAAGGGCACTTGTTTAAGTGAAGGAGTTTTGCTTCGCTTTCTTTCTGTGAAGCCGAAGAAGCTTCTGCTTCTGATGAGAATTAAGAAGAGGACAAGAACAAAAGATATTACTTGTGTCTGTGTGCGTGTGTAACTAACGGACTTCTTCGTCAGATATGTTTTCATGCCCATGCCCATGCCCATTCCCAATGTTCTCATCCCATTCCTGACCTCTATGGTCTGTTGAAGGCTTCCGCGAATGTATTCATGTTTTGGCCACCTTAATGATTTTCGTGTGGGTATAGTTTTACTTATTTTTCTTTGCCCCCTCTAACCTACCCTTCAGTGGAATAAACTCCTAGTGGAAGCTAAGAGTTCTTCGGGTCTTAGGCAGGAGTCGAGAGTATAAATATTTGGCTTAAGTTGTTACCCGCTTCTCTTTTTCGGCCTTCATTTATTTATCCCATTTTCTTTTGGCTGCTGGTGGACCACTAAAAATAATTGAAATTTTAATGGTTTTGTGAAAAATGTTCAGAGAAATTAATTTTCTTCCATTTTGTGTTAAGTCGCACCCAGCCATGGTATAGTAGTCCACCTCTTTATGAATTTATTGCTTTTTAGTGAAATACAAAAGCTGTAAACAGTCTATAGCTTTTTTTCGCCAAAAAAAGAATCCATTCTTATTTTATGTAGGCCGCCTTTCGTATGAATTGACCATGCCGCGCCATCCATAATGGAAATGTTAACGCCGTCCTTGTGGTTGTCGATGTCGTTGCCATTAAAGTTTTTGCTGATTAACACTACTCGTCGATATAAATATTTTCGCAGGACATTTTGGTGGTCCTGTGGCGAAACATTCAATTGAATTGAAGGTTCATGCAAGAGGGCCAAGGGCCACCGAGTAGAGGGTAGGGTGAGGTGGGTTTAAGAAGCCTGAATATTGCTCAATTATGGGGATTTCTCCGATATAATTTCATTGTTGTCATTTAATAAATTTTTAAATACATTTACGTTGTTGCTAGTGTTGTTGTGGTATAATCCTCCTCTTCGGCCCCATTTTCACTACAAACAGTTAGCTGCCCATGTAGCACACTTGCAGCCACACAGAAAATAATAATCACTTTAATTCCTATTGATGACTTGCCACAACCAAACCAAATAACTCGCTGAGTAAATTGAGTGGTGAGAGACAGAGACAGAGAGAGAGTGTGGGCCTATTGGTGATGATGATGAAAGCAACCCCCTTTTGGGGTTTTGGGGTCTCTTGCATATGTCTATGCATGACTGAGTATTTGCATATTATCCATAATGCCATGTATGTATGTACGTGCAATCTTATATGCATGTGTGAGTGTGGATCTCCTCCTGCAAAATCATTGACCATAATAAATGACTTATTTGTAGTCATGTGTGTGCATCTGTGTGTGTGTGTGTGGATCATAACTGATTATGTCCACAAAGTCCATGTTCGTTGCATGTTGCATGCTCATTTTCATTGTGCCTTTGTTTTGTTGAGGACAACAACATTGGAACCTTAATAAATATTCATAGAGACAATGGACGAGGTCAGTTTACAGTGGAAAATAAATTAACAACCCCATAAGATTACTTTTATTTGAATTTTGAATTGTGATTCCTATTTGAAACCAAAAAAAAATATATATTTTGCATAAATATTTAGATTCATAGTTAAACATATCTCGAGTATCTGAGAACTGCTTGATTTACTATTAAAAATCAGGTTCGCCAGTTCAAAAAAAAAAAAAAAAATGGTGGGGTTGTTTCTCAAAATCCCTGCCTACAACATACTATGAACTTTTCTAACTTCTCACAATTACAATGACTTTCATTTAGAATCAATTGGGATGTAACTCTGAGTCGTTCGGTTTATACAAAAACAACAAAATTTACTGGACATAATTTTTTCACTTTTTCAGAAAATTTTGTAGTTTGAAGGAAAAACTTGGAGTTCAAAAGTGTTTATAGTTAATTACAGTTTCTGAGAATTTCAGCAATCCACCCGTCGCCGTGTGGGCTGAAAATATTTTTTTAAGACCACATTATTTTTTAATTACTAAATTATTTACGAAGAAAAGTAAAATAAATATGATATTTCTCTAATCCTTTTATTTATAATATTTCTCTCTCTCTCTCTCTGACATTTCTAAATTTTTAAATTAATATATGTTTCCATCCAGAGATATTATATTTAAGAAAATATAATGTCCATACATATTTCACAGGAAACAAGTTCAAAGTTTTTTTTTTTTTTAATTTCTTAAAAACCGTATTTCTTACTCTGTGTTTTGGATGTGAATTAAAAAATATTGTCATATTTTGACAAATAAATAATTTTTATAATTTTTTAAGATTTTTAGTGCATTCTAAAGCTTGTCCCAAAACGTTTGAATTAAAATATTTAAAAATTTGCAATATTTGTGCCATTTTATTAAAGCTTACTCTGTATTTAACCTTTTTGAAAAAAAAAAAAAAAAATACCCATTAAAAATAAGATAAAAGCAAGTTATGAATAATTGGATTAAAAGAACTTCCTGTGCAGTTGAAATAAAGAACATCTTTGGGAGTACATCTTTTCTTTCGGAAGTGTTTTTAAAGTTGTGCCTTTGGAAAAACTTCCAAATTTTTTTTTTTTTGTTGGGTACGTACAATATTAACCATAACTTTTCATAGAAATGTCCAATAAATTCGAACTTTTGACAGAATGCAATTCACATCAATTCCATCAAAAAATGCTAAGTCGACTTAACGTACTCTGGAATGAGGACATCGATATCATCCATTCAACGTAACCGAAGAGAGGAAATACGATCTCCTCCTAGAACAAAATGTTATTTTTGATCTTAATTTTTGAGGCAAAAATTTTGTTTTCTCCCATAACATCAAATGGTTGTCGAAATCAGTTAACATGGTTGCGACAAATATGTTATATGTTCACCTTCCGAAAATAGTATTTTGTCTAAGAAGTGACCATATTCCTATTCTGGGTGTACCTCGTAGTACTATACATCATTATACGACCCCCACAAAAAATGTCATTTAATTATACATGAATTTTAATGCCATTTATTGAATATAGTATTGATCAGCCACATATCCATATACGAGTATGTTTATGGTTTAAAATACCATTCCCACTTTTTTAATTTTTTGTATTTGATGGAGAGGCAAGAAATAAAAATTAATTCGAAAATTATACAAAGTACTGCCACAACAAATTTTGCTCACCCCATATGATATCAAGGAAAAATATTCATAACAGGACCAAAAATCAATATGTACTTCTGACCATGTTTACCCCATCTTAATTTATGGGGATTGTTTTTCGGTTTAAACATAATCGAATTTACCATTAATTAAGTTGGTATGGTCAAATACAATAACGAAAATATAAATTGTGATTGCATACAAATACCAGGCCCATACCAAAGGTTGCCAACTCAATTAAAAATGGGGTGGTGGTAATTTACGAAATGTTTAAATTTATATCGAGTTACAATTAATTGAGTCCATAAGCGGCTATTACGAGACCCGAAAAAAAAAACCTATTGAGCCATATAGAAGAAGGCAATCAAAGGTTTTCTATGTTGTTGGAGACCTTACAAAATGCACATGTATAGCCAATATGAATGAATTCGTTCTCGGTTTGAGACAGCGAATCAAATATTTTAATATGCAGCATATCCAGCTTTGATAATTTTCAAAAATTCTTCTTTTGCCATTTAGACAGTTACAAGGGTGTACACAACTCTTCGTATTTTATAATAGAGACAAAAACAGGTTGACTTATTTATTTTGTTTTAGTATATTTTTAAAATTTGTTTATGCCTTGCATACAAAGGATCAAGGATTCAATCCCAGTGTGGGTCAAACAACAAAAATCACAAGTCTAAGTGAGCCTGTAACTAAATTGGGCTGCCACTTTAACCTAAACACCAAAAATATATGATAATGGACCTCCAGTTTATAGCCAAATCCGAAGTGCGATTTATTCAGTTGACAACAGACGTCAGAAAACGGCAAAGTGTTTGATCGCAATAAAATTTCCTTATCGGCGAAAACAAAAAGTCTATTACTAATTTTTAGTCAATTTTCAAAAACCGATTAGTTGACATTCGAAAGATTGTACTTTCTGTAATTTTGTATTTCTCATGCTAATATTATAAAGACGAGTCATATGAATGAAATTAACGCACAATTATTCAGTCTTCGGTCTGAAGGAACGGAAAATTAGGAAGTTGTTTGAAAGGCACAAAAGCACTTCCAAAAATGACCTCCCAAAAACGATCTTTATTCTTTGTTGATATTTTTAATAAGTAATTCAGTGTTGTTGATATTTTTAATAAGTAAGTCAGTGTTGGGGGTTTTCCCCCCAAATTTAGTAGCTTTTTTCACGTTTGGGGGATTTTTAGGGGTAAGAGTTATTTGGGTTTTTTTTTTGGGGTGAAAATACCTAACACCTTACAAAGTAAAACCATACTTCGAAAAAATTTCGGCATGAATTTGCGGAAAAAAGATGGGTGAGATCAATCCAAGTTCCTAATTATACCCACCACCATAGAATGGTGACGGGGGTATAAAAAGTTTGTCATTCCGTTTGTACCACATGGAAATATCGATTTCCGGCTATATAAAGTATATATATTCTTGATCAGGGAGAAATTCTAAGACGATATAACGATGTCCGTCTGTCTGTCTGTTGTAATCAAGCAACAGTCTTCAATAATGAAGCAATCGTGCTGAAATTTTGCACAAACTCGTCTTTTGTCTGCAGGCAGGCCAAGTTCGAAGATGGGCTATATCGGTCCAGGTTTTGATATAGTCCCCATATAAACCGACCTCCCGATTTGGGGTCTTGGGCTTATAGAAATCGTAGTTTTTATCCAAATTGCCTGAAATTTGAAATCTAGAGGTATTTTATGACCATAAAGGGGTGTGCCAAAAATGGTGAGTATCGGTCCATATTTTAGTATAGACCCCTATAAGAATGATCTCCCGATTTAACTCCTTGGGTTTCTAGAAACCGTAGTTTTTATCTGATTTGCCTGAAATTGTAAATATTCTGGTACTTTGGGCTCACAAAAACGTGTATCGGATTAAGTTTTTATCGGTCCATTTGGTAATGCCTCCATATAGACCGACTTCACTTCTTGATGGTGTAGAAGGCGCACTCATCATGAAAATTGCTTGAAACTCAATGTAAAATTTCCAGATTTTACTTCTACAGATTTAAGATTTCAAATCAAGGCGTTATTTTATAATTTTCTTGCACACTTACATGAGATGTTAATGATTTCTCTAAAACTCAAACAAAAATGGTTCTTATAAATCCAGAATCTGATATAATAATATTTAGTTCATGGTGGTGGGTATTTAGGATTCGGCCCGGCCGAACTTTGTGCTGTTTATACTTGTTTTAATTATGTATTAGCAATACTTTCGCTACAGTTTTCAAATGCTTCTGTTGAAAGGACATTTCCAATGTTCGACATAGTTAAAAACAAATTAAGAAATCTTATGTTAACTTCAACAGCTGAAAACACACAACTTTATACCTACAAGTGAAATTCTATAAAATTATTTATTTCTAACCATTTATACACTGCAACTGCAGAAGATTCAGCAATTTTGGTCTATTTTTGGCGATAGTGTACATATATTTACTGAATTGTATTTCTGTTTATTCACTTATACATTTTTAATTAATTTGAGTTTTATATGGAATTATACAGAATTTTTTCTCAAAATTTAGAAAACAATTTTTTATATTCCAATTTTTTGAGGGGTTTTTGAAATAATTCACTTATACATTTTTAATTAATTTGAGTTTTATATGGAATTATACAGATTTTTTTTTCTCAAAATTTAGAAAACCATTTTTTTTATATAGTCCAAATTTTTTAGTGGTTTTTGAAATAATTCTAGAAAAATTTATGGTTTTTTTTTTCTTAATGTTTCATCATCACCTGGTAACACTGGTGTAATTTTAACTTTTTTGAAATACGTTAAAAAGAGAGTAAGCATTAATAAAATGGTATAAATTCTTTAAATTTCGTAGATATAAATACTAAATCCATTCTAGAAAAATTGGGAATATTTGAAATAAAACGTATCAGGCAAGCATTAGAATGCATTAAAAACCATAAAAACTAATTATTTGGCAAAATACACAAGATTTTTTTAATTCACTTGCAAAAGACTGGATTTGGATCACACCTTAAGAAGAGATGCAAACTCAGCGCAACGGCTGTAGAAATGTGCGACATATCCATGATCATTTCTATTCCAATTTTGCACCACTTCTTGATCCAAAAAGAACATTTTCACTAACTTTATAACTATGCTTTTTGTTTTTTTTAGGGGGATCCTTAGAATCGTTAAAGATTAAAATAAACCTCAGATTTGATTGAAATTACACTAAAATTCCAAGTTCAAATGGAAAAGTTCTTTGCCAAATATTCTCTTTCCTATATTTTTTAATTGTACACCCTCACATCCCGACTTAAAAGACTTGCCCTTAAATTGAGTTATCAGTACATTGGGGAATTGCAAAACGTGTCAAAGTAACAAATCCCTTTTATGCAAGATATATATGCTTTTTTTACTATGTGCAAAAACTCATTGCCTAAGCTTTACATTTTTTCAATGAAATATGCAATTTGGCCATCAGGGTTTTATGAAGTGTTTGGTACTAAATTGTTCGCAAGTGTTTTTTTTTTTTTTGACTTTGCAAACAAACGCACACACACATAGGATATATATTTGGTACTTTACTAGGGAAATATAATCCAACAGAATATTTAAGGAATTGCTTTCCTTTCTATGACTGGCAATATTAACTTCCTATTTGTAATGGTCCAGGAATAGGGGTGGCCAATAAAGTGATTCTTTATTTGCATTTTAATGGGTCATAGAATGTCAGCCCAGTTAGTAGTCATATTCGATTCATCAGCCCGCTTTTTCTCTGACTCTCCTATCGGAATTTGCCTTTGGTCAAAAAACTCGAATACACCACTGTGTCAGTCAGGGGAAAATGCCATGTGATGGCAGTGGTAATGGCGGTGGCAGTACTAATGTTGACTTGGTTTTCTGTTTCAATTGTCTTGCTGTTGGTGTTGGTGTTGCTGTCTCTACTTCTTCTTCTCTTTATATCATTCCATATTTTATAACTGCTGAGCTTAGGGTCGTTAGACTTGTCACAAACTCACACAGAGATGGATACACTCGCTTATGCATAACCTCTCACATGCAGATAAGACTATGTGTCCGTGTGTGTGAGTGTAGGTTTATTGCTCACTCATGCCCATTCGTTGGGTCTATTCATTCTATACCACCGCACACACACTCACACTGGGACAGGAGGGTAACGAACAGCCATGTGTGAGAATGTGAATGCAAGTGTTGAATGCCTGCATGTGGCATTCAAATGTCGCCATCCTGCTTCGAATTGCAAAACAAAGTGTCATTTTAGGTTTACTCAAAACACTCAAATACTCGTTGTTGAGTGTGGCCATGTAGCCGTGTATGTGCGAGAGTTTATGATTGTCCTTGCATGGGCTATGCCATAAACAGAAATCTCCCAGTTCTATCATTTCGACTACGTATTCATGCTCTCATTTGCATGAGCGTTCATTGTGTGTGGTGCATGGACGATATTGGACTTTAGAGTTATGCCAGGCATAAGCTGAAGTAGTTAACAATCTATGCTACACCCTGCGGTGGTTCCCTGGCATTCTTCTTAGCCTGCTTCTATTCGATTCCTAGTTCGCTGTCATTGCATTTCCTGCTCGCACTATTCGCACTTAAATTTAATGTCACTTCCATGCAGCACCACTAATTTTATTCGGTTTCCCCTGATGCATGGGGGGGGGGGGATATTCCAATTTACATGTGAAAACCTGCCATGGCCATCGGCTTTCTCAAACAACTTGGTAATAGTGGCTTAAATGTCTAATGCTTAGTTTTCAGATCTGTTTTGATGTCTGAATTGGACATGGAGGGAGTGGGGAAATGCAATTTAGATTGGTCACGTGCAAATTTATGGTACCCTACATCAAGAATGGTAGAAATAGAAAATAGTTAGAGGTGGTTCAAGGAGTAATTTGAAGGATATGTATACACACCGTGGTCCGATAAGTATTTAATCTACAAAATCACGAAAATGTGAATTCGATCTGGTTGAAATATCGCAAGAGGCCTTTTACGAAAAGAGAAATTTATCTTTTACATAAGGCTTCAAGTAATTGTCTTAATTATTCACCAACCACACAGATCGACAAGTTTAAAAGTTGTAGACATTAAATTAAAAAAAAAAAAAATTAAAAACTATTCAAGATTTTATAGACTTATTATACAAAACCATCGTTTGATATCCCTCACAATCTCACAATTCTAATCATCTCAAATAAGCTCTGTTCGAAGTTCTTCTCTTTTTTTCTCAAAGTGCAAATAGGTTTTGTGAAGAAGCCAAATCTTTTGTAGAAGTTTCCAATATCAATAACAGAAAAAAAACAACTTTAACAATTATCGTTATGCTAACGATGAGTTGACTTTTATCGCCAGTAACACTCCATGATTTCCTGTTGTTCTCGCTTTAGTGGTCTTTCATTGTTCTGGTCAAGTGTGGAGTTTCTTAGAGTTGTATGCGTAAATGTTGATCTTTGTGGTAATTGTTTTGTCCTCAATGCTTTTTGGATTGGACTATGCACGGTTATGTCTCAGATGACAATGTTGCTCATTTGCGAAGCTAACGGAAGCCGGATGGAATAAAATTGAAACTAACACCACTTCCGCATTGGCCATTGTCATATGCCTTAGTTTTACATTTTTGTCTTTGCTGGCAATAGCAGATACTCCATCCGGGGTTGCACCACAAAAATTGAAAATTATTGTTTTCCTACCGCAAAGGGTAAAGTTTTTTAGTTCTCTTTTTTGTTGTTGCATAAAATCTAAATATGCAAAACATTTTGTTTTTATATAAGAACTCCAGCATTTTGGAATGAATGCAAAATTCCCATTTGAATTTAAATGTTTATGAGGTGTATACTTACACAGCCCTATTACTCGATTATAGAAATAGACTTCAATGTATTCTTATTGTTGTTGTAGTTGTTGTTTAATTTAAAGTTGAAACTTCCGCATATTTATTTTGGTACTTTGCTCTTGTCCAATGTCTTTATATTATTATGAGGATAATATTTTTTGGTGACACCTAATTATCTCACAAGCTCTGTGTAAGTTTTTCAATAAAATAAAAGACAAAATAAATTAAAAGACAAAAAATAGTTTTTTTTCTTTTTTTTAACTTGTGGCATTAAAGGGAACATATGCTGTGTTAATATTTACAAAAAGATTAATTTTGACGAGTTTTTACAATTTACGAAAGACATTTTTACTGTTAAAATAATTCTTGGTTATTGATTTTTCGAACAAAAAAGTCGTCATAAAAATTGAGATTTACACATTTTGAAGATTTTTTCAGAATTATTGAAGCCAAGTTGACGTCAGTTAAACTAATTTTTCTATCATGCAACAAATACTAATTTCTAAATCGATTCACTAGCTATAAGGACAAAACGATTTCTATGGAATGTTTATCGACGTCATCTTCTATGCAAATCAAAATTCGCAAGGACAAGGAATCTTTGGCTTCACGAAAATATGTTTTCAGTGCAAATAACTTTGTTCACACAAAATAATATTATAATTTTTGAGCTAACAATAAATTGATGTTACAGAAATTTTTGAAGTTCAACAAAATTTTTGTTGATATAACAAAATTAGTTGCTAAAGTGACTAAAATCGTAATTGTATTTACAAAATACGTTGTTAGCTCAAATTTAAACATATTTTTAATTGTATTGACAATCAAATTAATTGATATTGTTTTTTGTGTTATTAGATAGCAAAAAAGAAATCGATGGAATTTACAGACTAATTTTATGTAGCCGAGATAACTCCCCAAAAACTGTTTTATTTTAATGAAACGGATCTTTGACCCGGAATGAATACAAATATCCTTAAGGGTAAACATCTTTGGATCCAAGTAAAATATTTCTAAGTGTATGGGGGGAATATGGAAAGATACACATCATATTTGGCGTAGCTCTATACGGATCTAAAATAAATCTATACTATACTTACCATACCAACTAAGATCTCCATTCATAAAATTTTTGAGAATTGTACGACAATTTTTGAGAATTGTACGACAATTTTTGAGAATTGTACACTCAAAAAACATCGGCCATAGAATTCATATCCTTACTAGAGATCTGCACAATTCCATTTATATATGCAGAGTACACGTGTACTTGCCACATGAGTACATCTATTTGAGAGACTCGCAAAATAATTGGTACACATTTTGATGAACACCAAAAGCTAAGAGTCTGATCCAGCTCATGAAGAAAAGTGTTCTCTTCACTTCACTGCTTGCGCTCTTAGAGAAAGAGAGTGTATGTACTATATTCGACAACGAATTGCATACATGTAGTGAAAAGTTTTTCCATGCAGACCTCTAGTCCCTACCAGGGCTGTGGAGTCGAGCCAATTTTGCTCGACTCCGACTCCAGCATTTTTCATCTGCTCGACTCCTACTCCGACTCCGGAGTCGACTCCGGGTAATATAACTAAATCTCATTTTAATACCACAAACTTGTAGTTCTATTGTGGGGGTACCGTAAGTGGATCGATATAAAGTATCGTATTTATTTATGTGTGCAAAAAAAAGGTCTTAATTTCACATGAGATGCCAATTGAACTCTCTTGTGTCTTTTCATAAACGAAAATTTAATTTAATTAAGGTCAACTTGGCTTTAATATTTCAAAAAAAAAAAATCTTCAAAACCAATCGTAAATTTGTTGACTGTTTTGTTGCGCTATTAAAATAGACAGACAACTTTAAATTGTTTCGAAATTTCACCTTTCTCAAGACTATGTGTACTCTATATGGCCGAAGATCGCTATTGCAATGTGTCACAAATGCAATGGCCAACTTATTATAAAATAACCTCAACCTCTAGTGGCGGGTATCACAACTGCCATAATATTTAGAGTTTATTCGCTCCATTGGCGCAAATGAAATATAAAAGATTGTCTTTTAATTCCAAAAGTTTTTTTCCCCCGTCCTCTAGTCCTTAACCAAAAGTGTGCATTTTTGTTATTAAGAGTAGAGATTTGTTTTCTCATTTTTGTTATTTTTTTTTTCTTTTCGTTTCTTGGAAATTTGAGTTATTTTTCGTTTCCAAGGGGGCCACAGCAGCGTCTGCAGTCTTTTGTGAACGGCTGTAGTGCTTTTAGATGTAAACTTGTTGTCACCGTTGTTGCTGTAACTGTGGTTGCAAATAAGTTTTAATCTAACCAAGAACATGTATTTTGTCTCTGGCCCTTGGATGTACTTTAGTTTTTAGTTCCCTATATTTGTTTTTCTTTCGTTGTTCGTTTTTTGTCTTTTTTGTGATTTTTATTCCACTAAAGATCTTCAGTAGTTTATTGCTTTTACCGTTGTTTCTTTTTTTTAATAGCAGCAAAGAAGATGTTTTCAAGGAACTTGACTTGAATCTTGGCTCAAGTTTTGTGTTTTTTTTTGCATTCGTTTTTCCCACTTTTTAGTTCTTCTTCCTTGGTTAAATGTTGTGGTAGCCACAGCCCAAAACTCAAAGGCTCTGAGCATCAGCTAGGATCTGTTGCAACGCACCCTGACACAAAATGCAGCAAACAATGAAATTTAAAGTCTTTTCCAAACTTATTACAAAGTGCTTGCAGTTTGTGTGAGTTGAGTTGAGATGAGATGAGAATTTGCCTGACATTAAGGGAATTGTTTTTTGGTCCAAACCCACCCCCTCTCAGCCAAATCATTTGCTATTGACGTTAAGTGTATATGACCGTGGGTGGTGGTGGGTGTTGTGGTGGGTTACTCGGTTTGACTTTGTGTAGAGAGACTGGATACTGTAAAAAGAAAAAGAAGAAGAATAAGAAACAAGTTGCCAAAGCTTTTAACAATTAACTTGGCTTAACGCACAATAGTGTTGTATCTCCACATCATAAATAAAACAATGATCCCAGTGACTCCTTCCGGGGATTCAAGTGAATTTTATTTACTTAAGTTAACGAAGCGAACGTTTGTGACCGGCTGCATACCCCTGACAAGAAAGTCGTAAAACTCCAATACCCTGAAAGCTGAGCAGAGCAAGGCAAGTGAAAGCAAATTGAAAAAGAGTTTGTTTCATTGTAATTGATATTGAAGTAAGATTGTTTTTCGAAAGTTTAATTTCAAATGTATCTGTCAAGGTGATACTGGGTGCCATAGTTCATACGTAGGTGCTAAAAATAAGAAACTGAATCACAAGGTGGATAATTTGGATAATGCATACACTCAAAACAATTTTACTGGGATCCAAAGATTTTGACCTTCCTTTAAAGATTTTGGTATTGATTGCGAACCATGGATGTGGTTTCTTTAAAATAAAGAAATTTTTAGCGACCTATCTGGCTTTCCATCTAGGATCAATAAATTTAAAATAAATTTAAATTTAAAATACAGATCTCATTTATAGAATTTTAATTCTCTTTTTCCGGTATATTAATAAAGCTATTCACGTACAAATAAATGCCAGTTTAAAAAGCTATAATCGATATTTCAAAGCAATAAATATGTTCTTTATTCCAAAAAAAAAAATTAAACTAAAGATGCAAAATCCTCAAAATAAGTCTTAGCCAATATTTGAAGCTTGTGCATCCTAAAATTTTGGTTGCGTAATCTTTAATACCGCTCGTCTTACAGCTGACTTATTTATTACAGTAAAAGTTAAATGTAATATTTACTTGCTTAGAAAAGCATTTTGGTATATTTTATTCAGAAATGAAATTATTCATATTTAATGGATAGCTACGAATGGCTATCGTTACAGCCCTCCATCATTAAAATGCGAATAAATCGTTTAAATGTCATAATATTGACAGGGTTTCTTCGCGTCCAAAAAGTGCCTGGAAAGAGCCATCGAGTAGCTTCGCTTATACGATAGTGAAAAAAAACATATTGTCCTAAGGCCAAAGATTTCATCTCCTTTAAATTTTGCACAGAAGACGGATTTCTTTTTAACTGTTTTCCACTTTCAGTTATTGTGTCCTTGTAATTAAATCATTTGACTTAAAAGTGGGTATCTTTACATAAAAGAAAATTTTGTTGAACTATGGTCAACTTGGCTTTAATAATTCTGAAAAAATCTTCAAAATTAATGAAATCATCTTTAAATTTGGTGATTTAAAATTTTTGACTTTTTGCATATTGATTAACGGTTGGCTGATAAGTCCCCGGTCTGACATATAGATGGCGTCGCTAGTATTAAATGCATATTATTTTTATATAGTACCAACCTTCAAATGACTCGTGTCAAAATTTGACGTCTGTAAGTCAATTAGTTTGTGAGATAGAGTGTCTTTTGTGAAGCAACTTTTTTTATTGTGAAAAAAATGGAAAAAAAGGAATTTCGTGTTTTGATAAAATACTGTTTTCTGAAGGGAAAAAATACGGTGGAAGCAAGAACTTGGCTTGATAATGAGTTTCCGGACTCTGCCCCAGTGAAATCAACAATAATTGATTGGTATGCAAGCGTGGTGAATTGAGCACGGAGGACGGTGAACGCAGTAGACGCCCGAAAGAGGTGGTTACCGACGAAAACATCAAATAAATCCACAAAATGATTTTGAATGACCGCAAAATGAAAATGATCGAGATAGCGGAGGCCTTAAAGATATCAAAAGAACGTGTTGGTCATATCATTCATCAATATTTGGATATGCGGAAGCTCTGTGCAAAATGGGTGCCGCGCCAGCTCCCATTTGACCAAAAACAACAACGTGTTTTTGAGCGGTGTTTGCAGCTGTTAACTCGTAATACACCCGTTTTTTTCCGTCGATATGTGACAATGGATGAAACATGGCCCCATCACTACACTCCTGAGTCCAATCGACAGTCGGCTGAGTGGACAGCGACCGGTGAACCGTCTCCGAAGCGTGGAATGACTCAAAAGTCCGCTGGCAAAGTAATGGCCTCTGTTTTTTGGGATGCACATGGAATAATTTTTATCGATTATCTTGAGAAGGAAAAAACCATCAACAGTGACTATTATATGACGTTATTGGAGCGTTGAAGGTCGAAATCGCGGCAAAACGGCCCCATATGAAGAAGAAAAAAGTGTTGCTCCAGCAAGACAACGCACCGTGCCACAAGTCATTGAGAACGATGGCAAAAATTCATGAATTGGGCTTCGAAATCCAGATCTGGAGAATACGATGTGTGGGGAAGCAATACAGCGACTTTTTCTTGTTCTCAGACCTCAAAATGATGCTCGCAGGGAAAAATTTTGCCTGCAATGAAGAGGTGATCGCCGTAACTGAGGCCTATTTTGAGGCAAAACCGAAGGAGTACTACCAAAATGATATCAAAAAATTGGAAGGTCGTTATAATCGTTGTACCGCTCTTGAAGGGAACTATGTTGAATAATAAAACCGAATTTTGACAAAGAAAAAAAATGTGTGTTTTCTTTGTTAGACCGGGGACTTATCAGCCAACCTGTTACGAGACCTTTTAAAATAGTACACTTTGTCCAAAAGTCATTTTTTACTAGAATAAATTCAAAAGTACGCAAAACAAAAATTTAATAGAGAATTGTCTCTTGAATTTATATTCGCATCAATTGTCCGATTTTTGACTTGGAAACAATACAAAAACAAATTTTTTTGAATCGGGTATGTTGTGTTTCAATGTGGTTAGAATTCGGGTTTCTCCGATGAGAAGTCATTACAAATTGAGCCTTTTTTGGAAAAACAAAATAATTGGGATTTAAAGAGGTCAGCTGAAAATTTGCACCTTCGATTGGTAACGGTGTTGGCAGCTGTAACTGTCGATGTATGCTCGTCGCTCGTATTCATCGACCATTTGCAGAAAAAAAATTACGAAAATTTATCCAATTAAAATTTTAATTGATAAAATATTAAATTAAAAAATTAATCGATTCAACGCATTTTTTATTGAAACAAAAATCAATTACAAACATTAATAGTATTGATGCTAGTTAATTGATGCTATCATTTCTGTGATTGAAGACATTTCAATTAAAAAATTAATTGGATCAATTAATTTCGTGATTGAATCAGAAAAATATTTTTTTTGTGTGTGGGGTCAAAATAAATGCAATATTATCAGGAAAATATTCTAAAGGCAGTGGGTAGGCATACATTTCTGCCACAGACTATGAACATTCCAATACGACTCAGCATCATCGCTCCCAGCATGCGTGACCAAGAATGTCGTAAATACGAGGTTCGTTCAGTGGCCACTAAAATCAGCGGATCTTACTGGATTCGACTTTGCGCCTGCGGCAAAAACACCTATTTTCGTGCAGCATGTGATGGCTTTATCGGTCATAATTCGTGGCGAAGGTAGACAATTCGAACAAATACAAACAGATTCAAAATTTTTATTCCGATATTTTTAATTTTACTCACAAAAAAATTATAAAAAAAGAATATAATGCTTTACTTTTTTGCCTTACATAACAGCCACTCTGTACATGCTCCATCATTTTTTCCACAATCATAATGTTCGATTTCTTCCACTTTATCGCCTGCGTTTCTCGTAATCTTTGAAATATGTCGTTGTATGAATGCTTAACACATACATGCTTGCTTTCGACATTTGCATGTAAATGTGAAACACTTTTTATGTTCCAAAGTCTTGAATGGTAAAGGAAATCCAAAGCATTTTAAGAGAGGTGTAAGTATCACGACCATGATGGAATCTTTTCATTGTAAACGCATGCTGCTAGAGTTCATGTTCGAAATTCAAATGATAAATGTTCGCTACGTTGTGTGTATCAACAGAAGACAGCAGCTATACACATTGCGCATCGAAAAAAGAAACGCGATGGGTGTTAGCCAAGTTATTCATAGTTTCTTCGAAGGACTCCACCATATCTCTTTCCCGACTTACCGCAGCGAAGTATTTGTGATGCAAAGTTTATGCAGTTCATAAATCACAATCACTAAAGCAAGAACTCTTGTCTGATTCTTGTTCGAAGGTGTAGCAGCAGACTTCGTTTTCGTTGTTAGAACAACATCAGAAATGAGTTCTGAGAGAGGGAGACATGCAAACTAATGCACCCATAAGTATTAAGCTTTCATGTCTCTTCAGAAGTACTTAAAGCTCACTATTCATTCATCTTCACTTACTTTAGCGTTTTCTTTTTTTTTTGCGTACAAATAAATTTTCAAAGACTATATTATGAACATTGAAAATATTGAAGAAGCGAAACTACAAAATTTTGGGAATCTTCTTTAAGAACTTGAAGAAAACTATGTAGAATTCTCAAAATACCCAAGAGGACTGGAAAAGCGTTCACAAGTTAATGACATGTAAATATAAGCTTTAAAGAAGAACTTGATTGCCTGTTTATGATGTATGGTTTTCCGCTTAATATTGACGAAATGAGAGCAGAAATAAAATCTAAAACGAGTATCAGACTTTATGACGTCATATTTGTTTATTTTGTTTTTATTTTATACCCTGCTATTCTAACAGTTTGGCTGATAAGTCCCCGGTCTAACAAAGAAAACACACATTTTTTTTCTTTGTCAAAATTCGTTTTTATTATTCAACATAGTTCCCTTCAAGAGCGATACAACGATTATAACGACCTTCCAATTTTTTGATATCATTTTGGTAGTACTCCTTCGGTTTTGCCTCAAAATAGGCCTCAGTTACGGCGATCACCTCTTCATTGCAGCCAAATTTTTTCCCTGCGAGCATCATTTTGAGGTCTGAGAACAAGAAAAAGTCGCTGTATTGCTTCCCCACACATCGTATTCTCCAGATCTGGATTTCGAAGCCCAATTCATGAATTTTTGCCATCGTTCTCAATGACTTGTGGCACGGTGCGTTGTCTTGCTGGAGCAACACTTTTTTCTTCTTCATATGGGGCCGTTTTGCCGCGATTTCGACCTTCAACGCTCCAATAACGTCATATAATAGTCACTGTTGATGGTTTTTTCCTTCTCAAGATAATCGATAAAAATTATTCCATGTGCATCCCAAAAAACAGAGGCCATTACTTTGCCAGCGGACTTTTGAGTCATTCCACGCTTCGGAGACGGTTCACCGGTCGCTGTCCACTCAGCCGACTGTCGATTGGACTCAGGAGTGTAGTGATGGGGCCATGTTTCATCCATTGTCACATATCGACGGAAAAAAACGGGTGTATTACGAGTTAACAGCTGCAAACACCGCTCAAAAACACGTTGTTGTTTTTGGTCAAATGGGAGCTGGCGCGGCACCCATTTTGCACAGAGCTTCCGCATATCCAAATATTGATGAATGCTATGACCAACACGTTCCTTTGATATCTTTAAGGCCTCTGCTATCTCGATCAACTTCATTTTACGGTCATTCAAAATCATTTTGTGGATTTTTTTGATGTTTTCGTCGGTAACCACCTCTTTCGGGCGTCCACTGCGTTCACCGTCCTCCGTGCTCATTTCACCACTCTTGCATACCAATCAATTATTGTTGATTTCACTGGGGCAGAGTCCGGAAACTCATTATCAAGCCAAGTTCTTGCTTCCACCGTATTTTTTCCCTTCAGAAAACAGTATTTTATCAAAACACGAAATTCCTTTTTTTCCATTTTTTTTCACAATAACAAAAGTTGCTTCACAAAAGACGCTCTATCTCACAAACTAATTGACTTACAAACGTCAAATTTTGACATGAATCATTTCAAGGTTGGTATTATATAAAAAAAATATGCATTTAATACTAGCGACGCCATCTATGTGTCAGACTGGGGACTTATCAGCCAACCTGTTATTAGTAACGCATTGGTTTTTTGAGACCCTATAAAGTACATACATACACGCAAAAAAAAATTCTTTCCTCCCAAACGAAATTTTAGACAAACAAAGTTCGTTTCTCATTTGCTTTTCGCTGTAAGGAAGTGTATTTGGAAGAAAAGTATATACTTTTTGTGATAAACGTTTATTCTTTTCCAGGATGTAAAAACAATTTCATAAAGACTAGCTCAAAAAAAAAAAAAAACATTATTTTCTTGCTAATTGCATTGTCCCTCACATCTTTCTCACATCCACGAGGATTTTTAGTTCTTAACGCCTTTTCCTGTAATACCAACAATGTAGAAGAAATTATACGATTTTATAAATTTTTAAAATTTTTTTACCTTTGGCCTGGACGGAGAATCGAACCGCGGACCATGCAATTTGTAAGCCAACACACTAGCCGTTATTGTCATCAATAGACAATTACCCATATAACTAAGTTATATTTATATAGCATAGCTTGCGGCGCCCACGAGCCGATTAAACAAAGTTTATTTAACAGAAAAATACATTTAGTTGGGCACCGTGGAGCAGTGGTTGCTACGTCTGACTTGCATGCCAAGGGTCGTGGGTTCGATCCCTGCTTCGACCAAAGTTTTTTTTTTTTTTTACATATATTCCAGATATAATCGGAAGATTCCGAAAAAATTTTCAACATTACATTCTACTATATTAAATTTTTACTATGAACTGTAAAATGTGTCTTATTAAAGACCTAAATTTAGAAAAGAACAGTGTTTGATATAAACGAAATGGACTGTGTTGTTGGTTCAAAAATAATTTTTTTTATTGAAAAAATAAAAATTTTGTAACAAACGAATTTTTTTGGTGATAAAAGTTTAAAATTTTCGAAGCAATTCAAAAAACTCTAACAAAAGAAAAACGTTTTCGGTACACGTTTTCCAAACGTTTTTTTTTCTTTGCGTGTATATTCTTGAACAAGTTACAATTACATGGCCATCCGTCCGTCTATAAAAACACCTGTATAGTTCTGTAAATAATTGTGCACCTACATGAACCAAGTTTCGCATGATAATTTAGTGGCCAAATTTCACACCCCGATTTTATACGCTTTAATAGGACTGAACTTTTTTTGGTGAGAATGTACATCAAAAAACATATTCCATGTCTTCCGTGCTCTTGAAACATAAAGGATGATACGGTCAAATTTGGTCAAGGGAAAACGCGTGTAAATCGGTGAAATCGTTTATTTAAAAAATCAAATTAAATTTCTTTTTCAAGTTCAATTAGTATAAAATTCAGGAAAAATATTCAGTTAGGCTTTCGCTTTTCCAAATCCGAATTGCCGGGCCTCACGCTTGACACCAGTATTTCTCAATTGGGCGGAGCTCTGGCGTGTTGGGAGGGTTCTTGTCCTTGGGAACCACCTGCACGTTGTTGGCGGCGTACCACTCCATGGCCTTTTTACCGTAATGGCAAGATGCCAAATCCGGCCAAAACAGTACGGAACAACCGTGTTTCTTCAGACGTTTATTCAAACACTCTTTCACGTAAATTTCTAGGTTGACAGTCCCGGAAGCTATGAAAATGCTGCTTTTCAAGCCACAGGTACAGATGGCTTTCCAAACCAGGTATTTCTTTGCGAACTTTGACAGTTTTATGTGCTTGAAAATATCTGCTACCTTTCCCCTTCCTTTTGCCGTATAAAACTCCTGTCCCGGAAACTGCTTGTAGTCGGCTTTGACGTAGGTTTCGTCGTCCATTACCACGCAGTCAAACTTCGTCAGCATCGTCGTGTACAGCCTCCGGGATCACGCTTTGGCCGTCGTTTATTTATTTATTTATTTATTTATCAATTAATTACATTTACAATAAAATTATAAATATAATTGTAAGCTATGACTGCTAGGGTCTTAAGCTTTTGGTCGTCGTATTTTGTTTATCATCGCGATTTGGAGTCACTACCTTTTTGTAAGTCGATAGTCCGACTCGTTTTTTGGCTCGATGCACAGTTGTAGACGATACACCCAGCTTATTTGCGGCATCCCGGAGAGAGAGGTTAGGGTTTCGCTTGAAACTACCGGCAACTCTCTTTGTCGTCTCAGCGGCTTCCGGTTTTCGATTTCCCCCCGATCCAGACTTCCTGGCTGTCGACAACGTTCCCCAAACACTTTAATTACATTTGTAACGGTTGCTTTGGCAACTTTTAGTGATTTTGCCAGATTTGCGTGCGAGTAGGTCGGATTTTCGCGATGCGCGAGCAAAATTTTGATACGCTGCTCTTCTTGCTTGAACGGCATTTTGACAACTGAAGAGTGAATTCCAAAATCAAAATAGGAGCAACATTCTACACACACACGCCTTCAAAATGAGGGGTGTTCAGGTTTTTTAAATGCAAAATTGAAAGAAATACGACAAGTTTATATTGACCAAATTTGGCCGTATCACCCTTTATGTGGGGTTATCATATTCCTTCTCCGCGTGTGGCAAAACCGAAAGTATATAATTGGATTCATTAAGGACATTGCAAAATTTTCGCAAATGATAAATGGGTGCTAAACAATATATATTATTTATTTATTTATTTTTTTACTTGGAAATTATATTCAATATCCATAATTTATATTTTACACTGCAACATGGAGTGCAGGTGTGAACATGAATGTTCCATTGGACTTTTGGACGATAAATTAATTTCAAAATTAGAACATATAATTAACATCGCATACTCTCACGTAGGTGGTGACATTGTTATTGCATCCAAAAACCCCAACAAAAAGGACTCTTACAAAGCTGTAGCGAGTTCATATACAGAAAAGTAATGTACTGATGTCGATGTGTGTGTGTGGTTAGCAAATCCTTTTTGCAATACAATACAATGGTATACTCAAGCGTTCACTCACTCATTTTGTGGCCTTTAGAAGCCATTGTTGACAGATTTCATTTCATTGAATTGTGTTTTTTTTTCCTCTTTCATTCACTTCATTTATATATAAATCACATATTTGCTTTGATATTGTTTTATAAAGTGACCTTATTTATAAATTGAAGCTTTTCTGGTTCGGTTTATATCAAGTTGCCAGGGGCCATGTTGGTTTCCAATTGGTATTATTTCACAAAGACCTGCTAAAACACAATCGAACTAAATTTAATTCTTCTGTTTGTCCACATATTGGATAATAAAGGCGTGAAAGCATTTATGTGTATGCGATATAACGAATTAAAATCCAGAGAGAATGAAAGAGGGAGAGAGAGATCACAATAACACCACAGGACATTAATTGAAAACAAATATTAATTTTGATTTAGTGTCGCTTGGATGTATATTAGATTCAGACTTAATATTGAAAAAAAAAATTTAATATTTTCAGTGCTTTTTTTTTTTTTTTTTGATTGCTCAAGAGACATAAATTCATAAAACATCATTTTGTGCTTCAATCAATATACTTAAATAAGTTCTATTCTAAAGAAAATAAAATATACATTATAAAATTACATATATGTGGAAAAATTGGATTAAGGAAAATTTACGAAATATTTTTCTTTTCTTACAATTCGAATAAAAAACTATCTTAAATATAAAAAAAAATATCATGAATTGTCAGCTGGTGCCAAAATATCCGAAATCTCAAAATTAAGATAATATCGGAGCAAATTATTCGAATTTGTTGCAGAAGCATTTCTTTTTGGAGCGTATACCAGCATTTTATATAAAGTCCTTTGGACAAGACTTAGAAAATACGATATTTGACCGTTTTAATTGAAATATTAAATTTGGACAATTCAATGCCGAAAAGAAGAAACGAAATTTAAGAAAAAAAACTAAAGGAACACTGAAAATGAAGTAAAAATTGGCATCCCCGCGGGTATTTGAACGGGGACCGCTTTGACTTTTCACTTCCATGGAAGTTCTTTTGAGACGGTTTTGCGAATTACGAGAATGACCAATTTTTTCTAAATAGAAGTTAAATTGATCTCCAATAGCTCACCGATACGCAAAAAGGAAGAGCCAACGAACTGCTTCGCTTGCACGAAAGTGACCAGTTACCGAATTTGGTTATCTCCGATGGAGCCATTCCCAATTGAGCAGAGCCATTTTCGTGCAGCGTGCGATGTTTTTACGCCCATTTGAAGGCCATTCGCTCGCACCTGAGGTAGCCACATTGACCAAATCTATACCGACTCCATAATTTAATGATATTTCCGAAATTGTTTGCTTTTGAAAAATGCAATAAAAAAATAAATAAAAATACGCCATATGCCGAAAATAATAAAATAACAAGTATATACGGTCGTAAGTTCAGCCATGTCTAATCTTATGTACCCTCCACCATGGATTGCGAGAAACTTCTACTAAAGACTCTCAACCACAATCGAATTATTTGGGTTGCGGTAACACTTACCGATGGCAAGGTATCTTAAAAGTTTTAACACCGTATTCTAAACTGTAAGTTAGTACACACGGGGTGTATATTGAACAAATAAGGCTGATTAAATACGTATATAATTCAGTTTGACAAAATTTTCTATAGAAATACAATTTTGACAAAATTTTCTATAGTAATAAAATTGTGACAAAATTTTCTATAGTAATAAAATTTTGACAAAATTTTCTATAGAAATAAAATTTTGACAAAATTTTCCATAGAAATAAAATTTTGACAAAATTTTCTACAGAAATAAAATTTTGTTAGATTATTTTTGGCGATATGGACCAATTTTTGTGTGATTGGCGATCGGCAATATATAACTATAGACCGATATGAACCAATTTTTGCATGATTGTTAGCGGCCATATGCTAGCGCAATGTACCAAATTTCAACCGAATGGGATGAATTTTGCTCCTCCACAAGGTTTCGGAGGTCAAATCTAGCGATCGATTTTTATGAGGACTATATACAATTATGGACCGATATGGACCAATTTGTGCATGGTTGTTAGAGACCATAACTAACACCACGTAACAAATTTCATTCGGATCGGATGAATTTTGCTCCTCTAAGAGGCTCCGGGGGTCAAATCTGGGGATCTGTTTATATGGGGTCTACATATAATTATGGACCGATATGAACCAATTTTTGCATGGTTGTTAGATACCATATACTAACCAAATTTCAACCGGATCGGATGAAATTTGCTCCTCCAAGAGTTTCCGGAGGTCAATTCTGGGGATCGGTTTATATGGGGGCTATACATAAACATCCCATCAAAAAAAGAGCTTCCAAAAAAGTAGTTTGGATCCCCAATCAGTGATCCGGAAGTAGTGCAAACTTGGTTCATCCCCAATGAATTTTACACGGGCTTGTCATAGGACGGAAGTACTCCCTTTTTGGAGGCTTTTGCATTGCTTTAGAAGTTGTGCCCTGGAAGTTAATTTGAATGAAGAAATTTAAAAAACGAAAGAAAAAAAATTATTTTCAACCAATTTCACTTTTTTCATCCATATGTTTTATTACACTATTATTTTCCTATTATCTAATTTTTACAATTTGAAAAACTTTCGCTCCGACCAGGGATTGAACCTGGGTTTGCTGGCACCATAACAGAACGCCTTAGCAGACTCAGCCACAAACGTCATTGAATATAAAGCGTCGAAAGGTCAATTCAAATGTTTGTAATATGATCGTAATACGACACCAAGGAATAACGTTCTAATTGCTTCTCGAGATGTTCTTTATTAGTATGAACGAAAAAATTTTCTAAAAAACAAAATATTGTTTTATGTTATGCATCGTTTTTATTTTTTATTTTCGTCATATATTTTCGTATAAATATATTTTTTCCATTACAAATCAACAAAAAAAAATTAAAAATTCTTGTAATTTGTAAAACCTTCTCAAAAGAACTTCCATGGAAGCGAAAAGCCAAACGGCACAGGTTCAAATGCTCGCGGGGATGAAATTTATGTTTTTTTTTTGTTATTATTTTTTTACTTTTTTTATTCATTTTTTATTTGTTATTAGTTTTCTATTTTTTTGTAAAATTTAATTGTCCAAAATTTGCACTTAAAACAGACAGACGGACGGACATAGCGAGATCGACTCAAAATTTCACCTTGGACCAATATTTCGATGTGTTACAAACGGAATGACAAAGTTAATGTACCCCCCATCCTATGGTGGAGGGTATAAAAAATATGTATATGTGTTTACATCAAAAACAGTTTTTTTTTTTTGAGTCATTATCTCATTCTGTCATTATATTAATACAACGATCTCAAACCAGTCTATTATACAATATAAAATATTTGGTTTTTTTATTCAATGACAACAGCTAAATAATTCCATTCGATTGAAGATCATAAGAAGATAATTGCAATGTCTCTGCCCCATGAAAATTTAATCTATTCATTCATTTGAGAGCAAAATTCAACATTGTATTGTTTTCGTTTTCCTTTTTTTGTGAATGAATTCCATTTAATTTTGAATATTTGCGAAATATTTAATACAAATTCGTTCGTCCATATCTTTTGCATACATGTTCATTTTCTGAGTTCTTTTGTATTTTTATGCATCATCTAATTGAAATAAATATATGTGAATTTTATTTTTTATTTTAATTAAGGTTTTGTGTTGGTGTTTGTAGTGATGTGATTCTGCCGATAAATCTCATCACATTTTTTCAATTCGTTTCATTTTATTTCGTTGTAGGCTTCGCAAGGGGTTAGATGCTAAGGAGTGTGATTTTAAATGTTTTCATTTCTCTGGTAATTCCATCCCTGGGACTTCTGTTGTTGTTTGTTTTTTTATTGTTGTATTTTTTTTCATGTGTGTTATGATATCAATAAAATTGTTGTTGTTTTTTGGTTAACTGATCCTTTTTACAGGGAGTAGCAAATACACATGCAAACATTTTGCTAATTCTTCGCTTATATCTCTCTTTTGGCCAAAATCGACATCGTAAATTTTCATTTAAATGCCATAAAAAATGCCAACAAATACAATTTTATATTAATTTACTAAATTCCATTTTATGATTTATCGTTGCGATTACTCCACAACGGCAAAAGTTCAGGCGAGTAAATGCCCCAGCGACGTGCATGAAAAAACAACCGTTGAGGTTATACCGATGATGGCGACAACGATGCCAATGGTGATGTCGACAACAAAGTAGGGGGGAGGAGGTAGCGAAAATTTTAGCGACATCAGCAGTAACGGGCGACAAATGGAAAAACAAAATACCCAGCAAACAAACCACAATAACAGACTACAGGGTTACAACAGCAAACCGCAGTTCTACTAATGTCAGTCTCTGGTAGAAAGATACACACTAGCGCATATGGGATATTCTAATGGAAATTGTACGATTGGGGTATATGTAGGTGTGTTAGTGGGTGATGAAGTGTTAAACCAGGGAGCATGATATTTGGGGCTAAATAGGCACGTTTATAAAATGCCGTATTCGCTTACTGTACAAAATGGGTAGGAGTATGTACCTTTGGTACCTTAAAGTGTCGATAAAAAAGTGCACATTAACCTATTGTTTTATCGATAGTTTAGTTTCGGATTTTCAGATCTTCCTCAGTGTCCTTCATTTGACAAAATAGTGATATCTATTATTAGACTTGTTGGTAGATTATATCTTCAATTTTAAATATTATTTTCCAAGCTTTAATGTGTCCACTGAAGATCTAGACCCTGCTGCATCATAAATAGTTAATTACTTTAACTCTCCATGTTAACCTGATTTCGAAACAAATTCATAGGTTAGGTAGCCCGATATTTCAGGCTCATTTAAACTATTCAGTCCATTGTGATACCACAGTGGTGAACTTCTCTCTTATTACTAAGTGCTGACCGATTCTATGTTAAGCTCAATGACAAAGGGACCTGCTTTTTATAGCCGAGTCCGAATGGCGTTTCACATTGCAGTGAAACCACTTAGAGAAGCTTTGAAACACTCAAAAATGTCACCACGATTACTGAGGTGGGATAATCCACCGCTGAAAAACTTTTTGTGTTTGGTCGAAATTGGGATCGAAACCACGACCCTGTGTATGCAAGGCGGGCATGTGAACCTTTGCGCCAAAGTGGCTCATGGTTTTATTTTATACACTTTTTCAGTTTCATTTTTACTGACTCCGTAAAGCTTAACATTAGCTAAAAATTTGTCTCATATGATCGATTATATTACGACTGAAGAAAATTCAGTTTGGCTATCATTCCACTAAATTTTTTTCTAGTAAGCAAATTTTTGGAATCCGAGAACTTTAACTTATTTTATTGTGGATTTTTGTGTTTAATTAGAGATTTAAATATTCGCTTAATAAAACTAAAAACTACTTAATAATATTGTAATTGTCCAAGCAGAAATATAATGTATTTAGAAACAAATGCTTGTTCAGGTTTGAATGCTAAAGGGTGGTTAAATTGTAAGGGCCGATGTAGAGTGTGAACCACACCTAAACGTCAAGTTTTTTCCGAATTTTATTTGACATTTCTCTATTTGAGACTTATTCAATTTGAACCATGGAGAGATACACAATCCAACAACGTATTAAATGATTCCAACAAATGGCAACAGTGGATGATCAATTTCACTAGGCAACAAATAACAAACTTTTCTCTGTGAATTGTTTCTAGCATATTTTTTCTTATTGATTATGACCTACTAAACACGAAAATGATTTTTAAAAAATTTTCTGTCGATTGGTTTTCGAGACACAATTTTTTTTTTAAGTTTTTGGAGGTACACTTCCAATTTTGAGCATATCTTTCGTTTTCTTTAACCTTTTTGATCTTAATACTACTCAAATTAAAGAAAATTGAGCTGTCTACAACTCATTCTCAGAAAATTTTCAAATCGGGTAAGTAGTTTGGATGTTGGCGGCTTAAAAAGGTTAAAAAACGGCGTTTTTTTTGTAAAAATGTGGCAGAAAAAACCATATAAAGATTCATATAAAATATAAAAAAATTGCTAACAGCAATTTTGGGTTTTTTACGTATAGCTGAAGTTTTTACAAAGAAAATAAGCCCTTACTTAACAAAATCGAACAACAAATAGCGGACTTATAATCTTTTTGGTAAAAGACCGAAAAGACCAAATCAACGCATCAACGCTGTTTTCCACATGGCATAAAATGTATGAGTTTTTTTGGGCGTTGATTTGGCCTTTTCGGTCTTTTACCAAAATTATAACTCCGCTATTTGTTGTTCGATTTTGTTAAGTAACGGCTTATTTTCTTTGTAAAAATTTCAGCTATACGTAAAAAACCAAATTGCTGTTAGCAATTTTTTTATATTTTATATGAATCTTTATATGGTTTTTTCTGCCACATTTTTACTAAAAAAACGCCGTTTTTTAACCTTTTTAAGCCGCCAACACCCAAACTACTTACCCGATTTGAAAATTTTCTGAGAATGAGTTGTAGACGGCTCAATTTTCTTTAATTTGAGTAGTATTAGGATCAAAAAGGTTAAAGAAAACGAAAGATATGCTCAAACTTGGAAGTGTACCTCCAAAAATTAAAAAAAAAAATTGTATCTCGAAAACCAATCGACAGAAAATTTTTTAAAAATCATTTTCGTGTTTAGTAGGTCATAATCAATAAGAAAAAATATGCTAGAAACAATTCACAAAATGGCTGTTGGCTAGTGTTTTCAAAGAAAATCATCTTCAGTGATGAGGAACATTTTCACCTCAGTGAATTCGTCAATAAACAGAATTGCCGCATTTGGGCGAATGAGAATCCAAGAGTGATTGTCGAAAAACCAATGCACCCACAAAGAGTGACTGTTTGGTGCGGTTTATGGGCTGGTGGCATCACCGGACCGTATTTTTTTCCAAAATGAGGCCGGTCGGGCAGTTACTGTGAATGGTGTTCGCTATCGTGAGATGATAACGAACTTGGGCCATATCGGTCCACTTTTACGTATAGCCCCCATATAAACGGACCCCCAAAGTTGGCTTGCAGACCCTCTAATAGAAGCAAATTTCATCCGATCAAGCTGAAATTTGGTACATAGTGTTAGTACATGGTATCTAACAACCATGCAAAAATTGTTCCATATCGGTCCACTTTTACCTACAGCCCCCATAAAACGGACCCCCAAATTTGGCTTGCGATTGCTCTAAGAGAAGCAAATTTCATCCGATCCGGCTGAAATTTGGTACATGGTATATGGTCTCTAACAACCATGCAGAAATTGGTCCATATCGGTCCATAATTACATATATCCCCCATATAAACCGATCCCCCGATTTGGTTTGCGGAGCCTCTAAGAAAACCAAATTTCATCCGATCCGGCTGAAATTTGGTACATGGTGTTGGTATATGTACTCTAATGACCGTGCAAAAATTGGTCCACATCGGTCCTTAATTATATATAGCCTCCATATAAACCGATCCCCAGATTTGATCTCCGGAGCCTCTTGGAGGAACAAAATTTATCCGATCCGGTTGAAATTTGGAACATGGTGTTAGAATGTGGTCTCTAACAAACACGCAAGAATTGGTCCATATCGGTCCATAATTATATATAGCCCCCATATAAACCGTTCCCCAGATTTGATCTCCGTAGCCTCTTGGAGGAGCAAAATTCATCCGATTCGGTTGAAATTTGCAATGTGGTGTTAGTACAAGGCCGCTAATAACCATGCCAAAATTGGTCCATATCGGTCTATAGTTATATATAGCCGATCCCCAATCACACAAAAATTGGTCCATATCGGTTCATAATCATGGTTGCCACTCGAGCCAAAAATAATCTACCAAAATTTTTGTTTTATAGAAACATTGTCAAAATGTTATTTCTATAGAAAATTTTGTCAAAATGTTATTTCTATAGAAAATTTTGTCAAAATTTTATTTCTATAGAAAATTTTGTCAAAATTTTATTTCTATAGAAAATTTTGTTAAAATTTTATTTCTATAGAAAATTTTGTCAAAATTTTATTTCTATAGATTTTTTTTTTCCAAATTTTACTTCTATAGAAAATGTCAAAATTTTATTTTGACAAAATTTTATTTCTATAGAAACTTTAAACTTAATTATATACGTATTTAATCGGCCTTATTTAGTTTAATATATACCACGTATGGACTATGTGGTATATATTACGGTGTTAGGAAGTTTCAAGATACATTGCCATCGGCAAGTGTTACCGCAACCCAAGTAATTCGATTGTGGACGACAGTCTTCAGTAGAAGTTTCTACGCAATCCATGGTTGAGGGTACATAAGCTTCGGCCTGGCCGAACTTACGGCCGTTTATACTTGTTTTTTTGGTGATATTATAGTAGAAAACAGATTTATAAATAAATTATATTAATATAATCGTTTATATAAAAAAAATAATAATAACTTTAATTTCGTTTTAGGTAAGTCTTTTTCACAACACTGTAGTACTATGGTTTGGTATGTATACTAGAAACATTTTACAAAAGTAAAGATATCTGATATTTCGGTATGAAAATAGGTCCCAGGAATATGAGCCCCAGAACTCAAATGAAATACGTCCACAAAAAAGTAACTGAGGTATCAAAACCTCAAAATAAAAAAAAAATCATTTTCACTTTTGACGTGGGAATATTAATGCTATGTGATGCAAAAGAATATTACATTTTAATGGAAAGATTACTGTGTTACTGGGTACGAATTTCTTCGCATTAGCCCCCTTTGGAACCAATTCATAGGAGAACTTTTTAAGCCCTGACCAAAGGCTGACCACGCAAAAAATTCTATTCTGAATAAACAAACTGTGTATAGTTGTTTTCATTGACAAATCCCAGAACGCGAAAATAAACCCCACTTGAAAACGAAATGCAGTTCCAAAAAGAAAATTGGGATTCTTTTTAATTTTAGACATTTGAATTTGCTACAAAAAAATGAAGTTACTCCCCAAAAAATATGACAAATGGGTGTTGGTTTTTTTTGAATTTAATTGTGGGTTTCTACTTCATTCCTTTTAATTCGCTTTACAATGTAAGATATTAGCCACTGAATTGCATTTTAGTTCTCTTTAAATTTCAAAATTTCTATTTTTCGTGCACTGGGTCATACTGGGTTTGCCAGCCAATTAACCTTTTAGTTCTTTATTCAAATGTATTTACTCTTTTTTGTTGTTGTATTTTCGACTTTTCACCTTTGCTGTGTATTGTCTCATACATCATCCATTTACCTAGAGTTATTCGAATGTTACTGGTCGTCTATTGTCCTCGGTGTGAACAACCCAGAAAAGGAAAAATGTTACAAAGACGAAAGGGCAAAAACAATAAAAATCTGAAAAATGTCGATGTATGTGTGTGTGTATGTGTATTCAGGCATGTAGATGTTTGTTACGGTCTATGGTATTGGGAAGTTGGATGATGATGGGGTCATGGCTTTTTGTGAATGGGGGAAGCTCCTTGCTGTTTTTCATCCATTCAATGGCATTCATTCTACTCTGTGCATAGATTTTAGCCGACTTATTTTTATATCCGGCGTTAAATGATTTGATTAACATTTATTACGATGGATAGGGCGACAACAACGACAAAAGGTGAAAAACAACTTTGAAATATGGTTAAGGGTAGAGAAAGACCTAAAACGTTTTAGAGTTTTAGGGCTATAGTGGAACGACATAATAACCTTTTCCTTGAGGAACATAAGTCTTGATACTTGGTACACCAGTTCCCTTGAAAGCCACAATTTGATTTATGTTAACAATTTTCCGAAAAAAGCCTGTCGATGCTAGAAGTTATTCCTAAGCATGTCTTTGTCTTTCGCGGTGTTACGTCTGGGCTTTAAAGAAGTGTCTGCCCTCAGCATGTGAGATAAACAAATCCACAAATATTCTCTGATATTTTTTTTTTTCAAATCTTTTTATAGCTTATTTTATCTTATGTCATAAATTGTCTTAATTACAATTACTCTATACATAAAACAAGCAATGGAAATTCCACAAAGCTAAAGACAACAATTCTTTATCTTGTCCCAATGGCATTATATCTGGCTCAAGGAAGCGGAAGCAAAATAATTTTGGGTGGTGATTTAATGTGGTTTACATGGGTAACTTAATTTTGCAGAATTAAAAAAAAAAATCATATAAAAGAATTAAATTGTTGTAATTTGTATATGATTTAATACTACAGCTTAATAAGTTGTTAAAAATAGTCAGAAAGACAGGATGTTGGCTAAAGCACATCTTTTTACAGATGCTTAGAGCAATCCTTAATATTGCTATAAATGTTGAAGCTCTCTCCCCACCAACCTGCTCACCAAATAACAAAAAGAAGTTAAAAAATGACGATATGAAAATGGGCCAAAACCAAATTAAAACAGTCTCAAATATGAGGTGACCCTGTATAACCCAGCAAAAACTGGGTAAGCACTAGTGATTCTTTCTTACCGGTAATCAAAAATTTACTATTTGCACCATTGTGTGAAAATGAACCCTATCGGATGCAAAATGGAATATGTATGTGTTACTCATTATGCAAATAATATAAATTTTTGGTACGTCAGTAAATGAGTATTAAAATCGCATAAGTCAGCCCAGCAGACTAATTGGAATTTGTTCTACAAACATTTATTTTAAAGTGCATCCCAGGATCCCCCATCGATTTTTTCCACGTCCATTGCAGCCCTTTTGGACAGGTATTAGAATGTACGCAATTAGGCTATTTTAAGTGAACATTTAAATTTTGGACAATTAAATTTCACAAACAATAGAAAATCAATAAAAAAAGTATAAAAAATAATAAGATTTAAAAAAAAATAAATTTCAAACCCACAGGGACATGAACCAGTGTCGATAAAAATGATGTGTAACAACGCAAAAAATTTTAGAAAAATATTTGGTAAACAAATTGCCGCTGGTAGGAGTTGAACCAGCGTGAACATCTCACAAAGTAGTTGGAATCTTATGCCATGGTGCCATATTAGGTTCATATCATAAACATTTTAATAGAAGTTTTGATGCATCGTGCTCAATGGCGTTTGTGGCTGAGTGTGCTAAAGCGTTCTGTTAGGGAGCCAACAGACCCAGGTTCAACCCCTGGTGGAAGCGAAGAAGTCTTTCAATTTGTAAAAATAAAAGTCAATAAAAGTCAATAGTTTTTCAAGCTTAAGATCTTCGTTTCCTTTATTTTTTATTTTTAATCCATTATTCCTGATATTTCGCAATTTTCACTGAATTGCTTCTTCAGAGGGTTATTTGATCTATATATTATTATTATTATTAATTAGTTTAGTTAACATTTAGCATTTTATAAATACATACATTATAATAAACTTCTTAATTTTAAACTACAAACACCAAGAAACAAAAATTTGTAAAAATTATATAATAAGAAAAAAAGTGTAACAAAAAATACTGATAAAAGTAAGAAGTGAAATTGGAGAACAATTTTTGGTTTTTAGTTTTATTTTCTTCATCCAAATGAACATCCAAGGCACAACTTCTAAATCAATGCAAAGAATCCAAAACTGGTACTTCCGTCCTAACTATGACAAGCCCATGTAAAATTCATTGGTGATAATCGAAGTTTGCACTGTTTCCGGATCACAAATTAGGTATCCAAATTACTTTTTTGGAAGATTTTTTTTGCTGGCATGTTATATTTGCGTCAGTCCACGTTTTAATTTACACATAGAAGAAAGTCGTAAACGTCAGCCAAAGGCCACTTTGGAATCGCGTCAGCCCAACTTTTAATTTACCCATAGAAGAAAGCCGTATACCCTGGCCGAAGGCCCTCAACTTTTATTAGTTTGGAATTGCTTCATGCCGCTTATACCACTTTGCAATCGCGTTAGCCCACCTAGAACCCCGTCCATGTAGAAAGCGAAAGCACAGTCGAAAAAACGAATTTGGGGTTCATCTTCATTTGAAATACTCGTATTGGGGTTTATTTTCACAAATGGGCCAAAAAAAAAACAAGGATAGACTCCAAACTGCACACAAATTTTGTGTTGTTGTTTTCAATATAATTTAGTCTGGTCCTACTCCATTTAGGGTTTGAAGATCATTTTCATGCGGCCCATATTCATAGCGCATGTTTTAAAAAAGGCCACTTTTTATTGGCATCATGTATTTAAATGATGATTTTTTTATCTGAAAAAAAAACTATAAAAAATATTATAACAAAAACAAAATCAGGATTCCTCAAAAAATCCTTTTAAACACAGATCAAACGCATCAGAACACTAACTTGGGTTTAGGATGTGTTTCGTATTCAGTCACTGGTACCCTATATTTATTGTTATAGTTAACCCATTATTCTTAAACCTCTGGTAATGTAGCGAGAATAATGACTACTTGCTTTATATTATAATATAGCCCCAAGAAAAATTATCATCTGACTTGATTTCTTGAGCATCAATAAGCCGTAGTTCTAATTCCCTATGACCTAAAATTATAAAGTGAAGATTCCAATATTATTTCATGAGAATCTAACAGACGATATTTTGTTGGACTCCCTTTTTTATTGCCTACACGCGGACGATCACCTCCTAGAGCAAAATAATATTTTTGGATGCGGAACGTTGAACAATTTTACGGAAAAAATTTGTTTTCGCGTCAAACATAGTCAAATAACATCCTTCTCTGGATGTACCATGGACAATTGACTTTAAAAGAAGACTATTTTGATTGACATGAAGAACATTTCTTTCCATAGGTAATTTCACCATAAACGCTCGTAGCCTTAAACCTTTAATGCTGTCTAGAAAAACCTCAATATCAATACCATTTTAAAGTTTGCAACAACAAACTTTTTTGCCATTCATTTCATTGTTTTCCTCGGGGTATTAAATGCTAAAGAGGAGTTTTTTTTTTGTATGACAAAACACAGTAGGCTTGCCATGAATGAAACTAACTGACAGAAATGTATCCGCATTCATTTAGAGACTCTTGTCCTCAATCACATAGTTGCTACCATATATAACTCACACGGTGTCACACATAGAAAATGTATTCTGGCATGCTTCTAAAACAAAAATGCCTAATTGCATTGGTGCATAAATCAATTAACGCGTCCAACATCATAAAAAGAACTCCTCCCGGGAAAAACAACAAGCATTTGATTTATAGGTCATAGAATACAGCATAAAATGGGAAATCCATTGTATGCTGTCAGACACAGCAAGGGGGCATACGCATTTCCCCTCCACATTCCCCATGGCATTTGGCACTAGAATATGAGCGAGCAAGCGAATGACTATAGTATTAGTTGTGGTAGATGTATTAGTGATGTATAAGCCATGAATACAAGTACATGAATGCAAATCCCCATACTCACACATTATCATTCACACACACACCCATCTTCCAATACTAAACATTACAAATCCTGTTGCCTGTTGAGCAGTGTCACCAACGAAAATAACACCAAAATACCCAAATATGTTCTTTCATTATTCATAATTCACTCTGGCAGCTGACCATGCCAACCTGCTGGCTTGCTGCCTCGGTGCCTACTCCGACTCTAATGAGGACAAATAATGCTTGAGGGGAGGCGTGACGTATAAATTACTCGCTAATCGCAAAGTATGGCCTGTCAATGCGATTAGTTTTCAAGAGATGATGGACGCACATGCCTTGTATAATTTCCCATATTTAATGTCATCGAAACCAAAAATGGTCACATAGAGAAACTAGCACGTCCCAGCAATTTTTCGCCTATCTTTAGACAGCCAAAAAAATTTTGTTTTATTGAATTGAATTTTGCATGATTGTCAGTAGTCTCGTGACACTAATACGTACGCTATGGCAATTGGAAACGAATTGGACATTTCAAATAATTTTTGCTCTTCAACTGCTAACACCATAGAGTCTTCCTGGCAATGACGATTGAAGAGCAGTCCAATGTAAAGATACAGCCAAAGAAAAATTTAATTGAGAAATTTTCTTTTTTTTTTTGGTGTTGGGTATTCTGAATATTCTATAGTAGTCGAAGTTTGGAAGGTTCGGCAACTTTAAAATTGATTTGTAATTGACGGGGTAATTTTAAAATTTGGGACATGACTTGGGGTCATTCAAAATTACAACTTCTGGAGCACTTTTTATACCCACCACCATAGAATGGCGACGGGGGTATAATAAGTTTGTCATTCCGTTTGTAACACATCGAAATACCGATTTCCGACTATATAAAGTATATATATTCTTGATCAGGGAGAAATTCTAAGACGATATAACGATGTCCGCCTGTCTGTCTGTCTGTCTGTTGTAATCACGCTACAGTCTTCAATAATGAAGCAATCGTGCTGAAATTTTGCACAAACTCGTCTTTTGTCTGCAGGCAGGTCAAGTTCGGAGATGGGCTATATCGGTCCAGGTTTTGATATAGTCCCCATATAAACGGACCTCCTGATTTGGGGTCTTGGGCTTATAGAAATCGTAGTTTTTATCCAATTTGCCTGAAATTTGAAATCTAGAGGTATTTTATGACCATAAAGAGGTGTGCCAAAAATGGTGAGTATTGGTTTATGTTTTGGTATAGCCCCCATATAGACAGATCTCCCGATTTTACTTCTTGGTCTTATAGAAACCGCCGTTTTTATTCAATTTCCCTGAAATTGGAAATCTAGAGGTATTGTAGGACCACAAATACGTGTGTTAAAAATTGTGAGTATTGGTCCAAGGTTTGGTATGGTCCCCATATAAAACGACCTCCCGATTTGGGGTCTTGGGCTTATAGAAACCGTAGTTTTTATCCAATTTGTCTGAAATTGAAAATCTAGAGGGATTTTATGACCATAAAGAGGTGTGCCGAAAACGGTGAGTATCGGTCCATATTTTTGTATAGCCCCCATAAGAACGATCTCCCGATTTAACTCCTTTGGTTTCTAGAAACCGCAGTTTTTATCTGATTTGTCTGAAATTGTAAATATTCTGATATTATAGGCTCATAAAAACGTGTATCGGTTTCTATTGGTCCATTTGGTAATGCCTCCATATAGACCGACTTCACTTCTTGAGGGTGTAGAAGGCGCACTGATCATCAAAATTGAAACTTGAAACTCAATGTAAAATTTCCAGATTTTACTTCTACAGATTTAAGATTTCAAATCAAGGCGTTATTTTATAATTTACTTGCACACTTACAAGAGATGTTAATGATTCCTCTAAAACAAAAATGGTTCTTATAAATCCAGAATCTTATATAGTCCTCATAGGTGAAACCTTTAAATTAATCTTCGGGAAGTGTCGTCAAGTCCTCAAGCCCTCCTGAAATTTCAAAGGAAACCCTAATATTTGGTTCATGTATTTAAGATTCGGCCCGGTCTAACTTAGTGCTGTATGTACTTGTTTTAATTTAGATTTTTTCTACTTGACACAATTTTCTATAGAAACAAATTTTAGTAATTTTTTCTAAAAAAATTAAATTTTCACTAAATTATCTACGGAAATAAAGTTTTGACAACATTGTATATAAAAATAAAAGTTTGACAAAATTTTCTATAGAAATAAAATTTTGACAATATCTTCTATAAAAATACAATTTTGGCAAAATTATCTATAAAAATATAATTTTGATAAAGTTTTCTATAAAAATAAAATTTTGACAAAATTTTCCACAGGAATAAACTTTCTTTTCTTATGAAAATTTTCTATGGAAACAAAAGCTTAGCAAATTTTTCTATATAAACAAAATTTTGACTAAATTTTCGATAGAAATAAAATTTTGACAAAATCGTCAATAGAAATAAAATTTTAACCAAAATTTTCTGTAGAAATAAATTTTTTATGAAATTTGTAATAGAAACAAATTTTCTTTTCTAAAGAAAATTTTCTATAGAAACAAAATTTTAGCAAATTTTGCCATAAAAATAAAATGTTAACTAAATTTTCTGTAGTCAATATCTTAAAAAAAATTGATCTATACTGAAGACTGTGGAAAGGTTCATTCGCCCGAACCGAAACATGTACAGTATAGGCGTGTGTAGATTTGTATCTGGCGTTTTCTATTCAATGAGTCATTAATAAAAAGTTCCTTAATCTAAAATTGTCCATTAAGCTCGATTAATAATTGTAAAATTAAAGAAACAATTTTTAATTAAAGTGAACCGGAGAGAGGATATATGCAACTTACGTTCTGTTAACTGGCAGCTAAAGACTAACGGAGCTACTGCTATTTAAAACCGAGAAACTTCGACTTAAAAACACGGATTTTGATCACACTAGTTGTACATGTAGATGGTCCACATTGGCTCCAAATCAACATCCTACCACATAATAGCGGAGTACTTTACTTGCATTAACAGCAAGAAACCACATGCAATTTCCCATGCTGCTAATCGAACATTTTTTTTCCTTAGGTGTATGGAAATGATAGTCGATGGCGGTAGTGGGAGAAATTAACGGATAACCAGCTGGTTGGATTCAATTATAAATGTTGCTAATTTTTGATTCAATAAAGCACAACATCACATCCAACATTGACAACAGAAGCAATCACGAAAATATAATTAAAAATTTGTTCAGTAGCGCATCACAACCTTAACCGTTCAAACAGTTGCAAAGCAGTTTGTGTATGTATGCACACATACATACACACTCACCCATGATAGCGAAAAGAGTTGGTTGCCATTGTTCACCAGGGGTTTGCGTGAATTGTCAGTAAACCAAAACAAATACTCGTTCATTGCCACTGCACCGGGCAGAGGACAGGGCATTGTCGATTTTATATTTGGTTTTGAGGGAATGTCAATGAGTTGCCGTGTGTATGTCAGTTCATTTATTCATATACCGTGGTTCGCTTTGAGCTACAATCAAGACTCGACTGTCCATGTCATTATAATCCCACATGACAGAGGCGCTAATTGACAGCTAAAAACAAATTCGTTTCATTCATGTGCCCTACCCTACACACTGTTCGATATAGTACTTACATTAAGTAGGAGCGAAATTTAAGGACAACAACATGTAGCGACTTGAAATATGTAAAAAAAAAATAAGATGAAAGAAAATAGAATAGAAGCTCTAAAATAAATAAATTACGAAATAAGTTCGTAAATAAAATTTTGTGGATAAATTTGTATATTGTTTTTCCTGTTTTCACTCGTTCCACCCTAAGATATGAGCCCCCATTCACATCAAATAGTTACATTGTGCAGTTGGTGGCTATAGCAGCAATAATAGTTGGTGTTTGTATATTTGTGTTTGTGTGTGGTTGTGGGAGTATGTCAAAACGATTGTGTGTGTGTGAGTGTATGTGGGGGAATGTTTTGTATTGGTGCGCTTGACAATCTGAAAGTTATAAACAATGAGTTTGCGTCATTTTACGCGATTAATTGGAATGACTCCTGTTGCTGGCAAATTGAAAAATTTACTTAAATGACATTTCCCCCCATTGGTTTTCCACCTCGTCTACTCACAAATTGCAGCCCAATTGTTTTTATCCATGTCCAGAGTTTCAACTTCCATCAGTGAGCTCTTTTATGTGCCATTTGAATGGTGATTTTTCACAATAGAAACCAAACAAAGGAATGCATTTTATGTTGATTTAAAAAAACATATTCGACTTTTTTGAATCTGCCATACGAGCATTGTTTTGATTTGGTTCGACATTATTTGCAGTAAAATATATTTTTAGAATACGTGAGAATTAACCCACGATATGTCGTCAACGCCATTTCTAATAGAAGATTTAAAATTGTATGCTTTAGCGATTTTAAACATTTTCCTAATTTTTATTATTTGTCGGGATTTTCTAGCAGATAATAACAATATTTTTTTATTGTATATTTTTTTCATAAAAAATGTATTGGGTGAGATTATTTCAACCGATGTGAAATCTATTTAAAAGAACAAACACATTTTCATTTTTTTTTGAATCTTTTATCCTCTAATACATCATCAAAATCAGTCTGTTTATGTGTTGCCAGTTAATTTCGTTTGGGTGTCCTTGAGTGTCATACTGAGGCGAACATTAAGTCTATTATAGTCCACTTTTACAAATCCAGACGAGCAAGTCATTAAACGAGAATTTAAGCAATTTACTTTTACGAAGACGATATAGAACGAAGGAAGCTAAGTTAAGCTGACAATCCACAAAAAAAAACATTGGGTAAATCGTTAGCCACCTCATATTTGAACTTCAAGACTTTGTGGAAACGCACCATCATTTTTTGTGTACTACGAAAAACATAGCACACCGATGAAGTCAATTTCCACCAAAGCAAAAAACAAAAATTGATCATTTACCACAGTTGGCAATGAAGTTCATAAGAAACCCAAATTCACTCGATAATTTGCCAATCACTCTATTACTGACAAGCTGTTGTAGAAACAAGTATATACAGCAGTAAGTTCGGCCGGGCCGAATCTTAAATACCCACCACCATGAACCAAATATTAGGATTTCCTTTGAAATTTCAGGAGGGCTTGAGGACTTGAGGACACTTCCCGAAGATACATTTAAAGATTTCACCTATGAGGACTATATCAGATTCTGGATTTATAAGAACCATTTTTGTTTGAGTTTTAGAGGAATCATTAAAATCTCTTGTAAGTGTGCAAGAAAATTATAAAATAACGTCTTGATTTGAAATTTTAAATCTGTAGATTTTCACCCGAAAAATAAAATCTGGAAATTTTACATTGAGTTTCAAGCAATTTTCATGATCGGTGCGCCTTCTATACTCACAAGAAGTGAAATTGGTCTATATGGAGGCATTACCAAATGGACCGATAAAAACTTAATCCGATACACGTTTTTGTGAGCCTTAAATACGAGAATATTTACAATTTCAGGCAAATCGGATAAAAACTACGGTTTCTAGAAACCTAAGGAGTTAAATCGGGAAATCGTTCTTATGGGGGCTATACTAAAATACCGACCGATACTAACCGTTTTCGGCACACCTCTTTATGGCCCAAAAATACCTCTAGATTTTCAATTTCAGGCAAATTGGATAAAAACTACGGTTTCTATAAGCCCAAGAAATAAAATCGGGAGGTCGGTTTATATTGGGGCTATACCAAAACATGGACCGACACTCACCATTTTTGGCACACCTCTTCAAGGTCCCAAAATACCTCTAGATTTTCAATTTCGCGCAAATTGGATGAAAACTACGGTTTCTATAAGCGAAAGACCCCAAATCGGGAGGTCGGTTTATATGGGGGCTATACCAAACCATGGCCCGATATAGCCCATCTTCGAACTTGACCTGCGCGCAGACAAAAGACGATTCTGTGCCAAATTTCAGGACGATAGCTCCATTATTGAATGCTGTAGCGTGATTACAACAGACAGCCAGACAGACAGACAGACGGACATGCTTATATCGTCTTAGAATTTCTCCCTGATCAAGAATATATATACTTTATATAGTCGGAAATCGATATTTCGATGCGTTACAAACGGAATGACAAACTTATTATACCCCGTCACCATTCTATGGTGGTGGGTATAAAAAAGGACGATTTGAATAAGCTTTGCATTAGGACGAAATTTCCAACTCCAACTGTAAAGAGCTGTCAAAATAGTTGACATTAAATACAGATCTCAAGTATATTGAATTTGTTCCACTTTTTTGATAATTTTGAAATCGTCTACAGCTTTTTGTTTCGGGTTTCGTTTAATTTGAATACGGACAAAGCTACGTAGTCTTCAATGGGCTGACATAAAATAATGAAATCTCTTTCAAGTCTTCTTTTGATTTCTTTTTCTAAGCCTTTGAGTAGTTTAGTGCGTGTATCTGAATGAGTGCACATGGATGTGTGTGTGGGTGTGTGTTTGAGTCTGACAATTGAAGTTTAGTAACACTGAACTCGGCCACTCAGTCCTTTAGGGCTTTACGTAAAGGCTATGTCAGTTTTTTTTGCTCACTCTCTCTCTCTCCTCTTTTGTGTATATATGCATGGACCAGTGTATATGTGTGTGTGTGTGTGCGTATAAACAGAATTGTGTCGTAGTTCTTTTGCAGTACGATGCCTGTAATTGCGAGGTCGTTTATCATTTGTGTTAACGACTGCTTGCTGCCTTTGCCAAGTAGCCGTAGCAATTATTGTTGTTCTTGTTTTTGTTTTTGTTGTTGTTGTTGTTGTGAATAGTGTATGTTTTCTCTTTGTGCTAGAATTCTGTTCCCTTTATATTTTGTAGTGTCCTAATAGAATTTGCCTTTTATATACACTGCCATTTTTCATAAATCAAAATTTTATTTGCTGCCTTTCATCGCTTTTGTTTTATTTTTCAGTTTTGCTTGCTTTCGAAGTCATTTTGTTTTTGCTTTAGTTCTCTTCTCACAAATGCCTGACGGCCATTCACTTCACAAGATTGTATTTCTTGGCAAATGTGCCACATCATGATGAAATGTCATTTCAAGCGATGTGTATATTTTCTCAAAAGAGAGAATATTTTAAACTAAGAGCTTTACCGATTTTCTGCTATATAAGTTTTATTGTAAATTAATAGTGCAAAATATTTATATTGGCCATACAGAAAAGTACGAAGCATTGAAATAAGTTTTAATCACTTCTGAGATCTTTGTTTTTTTTTTATTTTACAAAGAGAATATATGAGATTTAATTAAAAAAATTAAATAAATAAAAAATTATCAAGGCACATTGTGTCCTTTCCGTATTTTATAAATAGTAAAAATGATTTTTAAAATAACAATATAATTATCTATTTCAAGAAGAACAATATTGGAAGTACATGCAAAATAATGCATTTGATGCATTTGACCATTATAGTTGTCAATAAATTTCAAATGCATACTTTTGCAATAAGACTAAAGGGATTTGAAGTTATATGAAGATATAATACAAAATCCTTCTGTCAATTCTCATATGCGTTACCCAGTCGAAATTAGAATTCATGAAACAGATCATCCATCTTCCCTCGCTAGATCTATACTAAAGGCTATGGAAATCCACTTTCGACAGATTTGAAACATGTATAGATTTGTATCTGGTATTTTCTTTTTGGTAACATAATCAATCATTTCTTCATATTTTTTGTCCAGGAAAGCTCGTATATAATTGTAATAATATCCCAGCAAAACAAAACAATATATAACATATATCGCAAGTAAATATATCACTATGGAATACATAAAATAATTTTCATTAAAAACATCTTCTCGTAATATCATGAATTTGCCTGCGAATAAAAATGGTGCAAATTCGGCTATCGGTGTGTAGTAAATTGTAGGTACATACACAAAAAAAAATTAAACTGTTCCATAGCAGGAATGAAATGATCTAAATTATATTCCACAAAATGAGCTAAATTATACTTCAAATGAACTAATTCATATTCCACAAACGTTGTTGAAAGCGGGAAAATTTTGCCACATAATGATGATACGGTTTCCAAAGTTCAATGTGGAATTTGTAACATAAGATTTTTGATTTGAAGGAATGTTTTTAGTTTAATTTTTAAAAGGAGTCTTAAATTTCTATCTAAGCGTTCAAGATAATAGAATGCAAATATCACCTTTCATACAATCTCAGACCTACATTCTGTAGATTTAAGCATTTAAATATTTCTCGAAGTGGATAATTTTAACCAGTCGATATGGAAGCTATATCAAAATGACAATCAAAACAGTAACCATATTTACGGCCATTTTCATGTAGCTCCGTTAGGCTTTAACTGCCAGTTAACAGAAAATAAATAATTCTCTCCGGTTAAATTTAATTGAAAAATTTTCGTCAGTTAAGTTCCTAACTGGCATATGGAATATAAAGGCAAGATGACAGTTTTGTCCATAATACGGTCTAAAAGTTGGTTAGTTAATGGAACACTAACGGAGCTTTATGAAAATGGGGGTTAATGTCATTTAAATGCCCAATCAGGTTCTAGAAGTCGAACGAGTCTATAAATGAGTTATACCGGAAGATTGATCGATATAAACTATATTTGGCATAGCTTACACCGAAAAAAAGGGAACTGTTTTATAGGAAGAATGAACTACCTCGCACGAAAATTGAAATAAATTTTACTCCACATTTTGAGATTTCCACAAAGCGTTGATAAAACCAGGACATTTTAATGCACTGTTGTACATTTTAACTGCTGTTCACGAAATTACGTCATCTCATAGAAGAAAAAATTAACTAAAAGTAAAGACGAAATTCATTGGCGCCAAATCATAACCATTTTAACCATACAGAAGTTCATTCTTACTATTATTGGGAATCGTACGAAAATTTTCTTTTGCGTTAGTTCATATTGAACTTATGTGTACGGTCATTGAACTTTATACTCACGTTTAGTTCATAAAATTTTTGAGACATACTTAAAAAAAGTAAGATTTCATTAAGCTGTGGAAAATTTCCATAAAAATAATAAAATTTAACTACAAACAAATATTTTTTTTCCAATCAGTTAAATTTAGCGTTAGTTTAGCTACGGAAATTTTTTTCTGTGTATGTTGCATCTTAAACACCTCCAGATTTTAAACAAAATTACGGCTTCCATACACTCAAGTTGGGATATCGGTCTATGTGGGAGCAATATTAAAACACGATCCAATATATACTAAATTTGTTATACTCTGTGCGACTGTAAGTTAGGTTAAAGTGCCAGCCCGATTTAGTTTCAGGCTCACGTAGACTATACAGTCCATTGTGATACCGCATTAACTAAAAGTACCTATTACATATGGGCACTTCTAGCTTTAACCTCGATTATTTTCTTTTGTTGAACTAACCAGATTGTTCCCAAAACATTAGCAGACTGCTTAAGTTGACGTTTCCTTGGTCCGCCAGTAATCCAAAGCTATATGCCCCTAAAATTCGCTTACGCCTTATAAAAAAATGCAAGACACTTACACAAGAGGTGTTTAATTGATTCCTTTACCTCTGCATCATGACAGCTTATACAGTAGTCATTATACTTTGCGCCAATAGTTTTTGCAAAATCGCCTAGCAGGCAGCGACCCGTTAAAGCAGATATCAGGAGTGATATCTGACGTCTTGGGAACAATGGGCAGCTATATGCTAAATTTACCACAGAGCCTTTATGAACCTAAAACACTTCTAGATTTCAAATTTGACTAACATCGGAGTAAAATTGCGTCTTTAATGCCCCCAAGTAGCAGGGCTATATCAAAACTTGGACCAATATATACCAAATTAAACACAGTTCCCTACAAGCATGAAAACTTTTAATTTTAAATTTTCCAGCAAATCAGATGAAAATTGCGGCGTCCAAGCTCCCAAGAATTTAAATAGGGAGATCAGTTTATATGGGGTCTATATCAAACCATGGATGGATATATACCAAACTTAGCACAGATTCATAAGAGCCTAAATACTTCTATATTTCCAATTTAAAGTAAAACTGATGAAAATTGCGGCTTCAATACCCTCAAGAATTCAAATCGGGAGATCGATCTATATGGGAGCTATATCAAAACATGGACCGATATATAACAAATTGAACACAGCTCCACCTAAAATGAACCTAAAATAATTGTGCATTTCAAATTTTATGCAAATCGCATAAAAGTGCGGCTTCCCTATGTATAATTTAGCACAGTTCTTTGTGGACCTAAAATACTTCTGGATTTCCAATTTCAGGAAAATCCTATAAAAATTGCGGCTTCCATCTCTCCAATAAGTCAATTTGGGAGATCGATCTTTATGGGAGCAATATCGAAGAAGAACTTAATATCAGTACAATGGCTTCATTATTGAAGGACGTAGCGTGATTACAGCAGACAGACGGCCAGACAAATTGATACCTATGTTTCCTGTTAGAATTTCCCCCTGATCAATAACGTATTTTATATAGTCGGAAATACATATTTCGATGTGTTACAAACGGTATGACGAACTTATTGTAGCTCCATTACCATCCTATGGTGATGTGTATAAAAATTGCAGTTTAATGTAAACTAAAGCAGTAGAAAATTTTCATACAATTCTGAAAAGTAGTACATACGGATAATAAATCCAATAATTTTTATACCCTGCTCCACACTGTGGAACAGGGTATTATAAGTTAGTGCATATGTTTGCAACACCCAGAAAGAGACGAGATAGACACATGGTGTCTTTGGCAAAAATGCTCAGGGTGGGCTCCTGAGTCGATATAGCGATGTCCGTCTGTCCGTCTGCCCGTCTGTCCGTGAACACATTTTTGTAATCAAAGTCTAGGTCGCAATTTTAGTCCAATCGAATTCAAATTTGGCACAAGTATGTGTTTTGACTCAGAAAAGATCCCTATTGTTTTTGGAAGAAATCGGTTCAGATTTAGATATAGCTCCCATATATATATTTCGCCCGATATGGACTTATGTGGCCCCAGAAGCCAGAGTTTTACCCTAATTTGCTTAAAATTTTGCATGAGAAGAACAATAAGTACTGTCGTCAAGTGTGCCAAATTTTATTGAAATCGGTTCAGATTTAGATATAGCTCCCATATATATCTTTCGCCCGATTTACACTCATATGACCACAGAGGTCAATTTTTTGCTCCGATTTAGTTGAAATTTTGCACAGGGAGTAGAATTAGCATTGTAGCTATGCGTGCCAAATTTGGTTGAAATCGGTTCAGATTTAGATATATCTCCCATATATAGCTTTCGCCCGATTGACACTCATATGACCACAGAGGCCAATTTTTAACTCCGATTTAGTTGAAATTTTGCACAGGGAGTAGAATTAGCATTGTTGCTATTTGTTGAAATCGGTTCAGATTTAGATATAGCTCCCACATATATGTTTTTCTGATTTCGACAAAAATGGTCAAAATACCAAAATTTTCCTTGTAAAATCGCCACTGCTTAGTCGAAAATTTGTAAACATGACTCTAATTTTCCTAAACTTCTAATACACATATATCGAGCGATAAATCATAAATAAACTTTTTCGAAGTTTCCTTAAAATTGCTTCAGATTTAAACGTTTCCCATATTTTTTTACTAACATTGTGTTCCACCCTAGTGCATTAGCCGACTTAAATGTTGAGTCTATAGATTTTGTAGAAGTCTCTCAAATTCTGTCCAGATCGAGTGATATTTAAATGTATATATTTGGGACAAACCTTTATATATAGCACCCAACACATTTGACGGATGTGATATGGTATCGAAAATTTAGACCTACAAAGTGGTGCAGGGTATAATATAGTCGGCCCCGCCCGACTTTAGACCTTCCTTATTTGTTTTTCCTTAATTTTAGTTATTTTTTCTTTTATGAAAAGTTGAAAGTTCCTAAATGGTAGTTAAAACGATTCCAGGTTATTACAAATTCTTTGTTTTAAAAACACATTGTGGAGATCTCATAGAATGAATGGCAACGTAACTCAATTTTTGTACAAAGGACTTAATTTTTTCCCATAAAACAGTTTACTTTCATTTTGTGTGTGTGTTACTTGAAAATGCCATAAATTTCTTATATTTATCTGTTATATCTATCGGATACTATGCCAACTATCCACAAGGAATGCAAAATCCTTCTTTGTGGAATAACGACACTGACAATGAGATTAGCATCGAACAGAAGTGCAACATAACCATCAAGCATATTCGGAATGAGTAATCTGCGTTCAAAATGTTTGACATTAAAAATGCAAATAATCATTAGCATAGAAAAAAATTTATGAAATATTATCTGAATAGTTGTGGTAAAGTAGCAAAAAGGAGTGTCTGCAAAACACCCTTTAATCTCCATGCAGGCTAAAGGAATACTTTTAGCCAAGTAAACGAGAAAAACTTTGTATCATAGAAAAGTGTGTTCTACACAAAAATCACTTTCATATTTTATGAAAAACAAATCTTCGTGTCAACGGCAATATGGGGAAAAATATCTTAACCTTCACCAATATTGCAGAAACAGTGAATGCTAGACTTGTTATAGAAATTTATTTTAGTTTGAATTCGAACAAAACTAGTAGAGTAATATGATCAGATTGGTAAAAATCTAACGATACGTATGTTGTATTATATTTTGTATTAAATTTTGACCTGCTATTCATTGACATAACGAAAATGATTCATTGAAACAATACAATTGCTCATTAATATTATGAAACGTTTCGTTATGTAATGCAAATATCATAACAAATAACGAAGAGTTCCATTGTATTTATGCAATTGTTTCGTTGGCCCAATTTTAATATCAAATTTTAATAACAAACTTTAATAACAATTTTAATAACAAATTTCGTAAATATTGGAAATTTTTTGTATCAATGTAGACAAAAGAAAATCGAATAGTTCCTAACTGGAACTACTCGAGCAAATTTTTTCCTTTTACATGGAAGGTTGTATAGTGCATACTTAATGTCAATAATGAATTTGTAAATTTACATATGTTGCGATTAAGACATATACAGAGAACTTTGGAAAAAAGAAGAAGAAACTAATTAGAAAAAAATTTGTTTCACTGTATCAAATACGAAAAATGCAAATTTAAAAGAGAATTATACATTAAATGCATTCTTAATACATTTTCACGTTTCTTGGCTCGGAATAACTGTCATATTCATTAGGATAAATAAAACATTTTTGAAAGTGGACAATTTTCCTTAGTATGTAACAGGTTGGCTGATAAGTCCCCGGTCTGACACATATATGGCGTCGCTAGTATTAAATGCATGTTATTTTTATATAGTACCAACCTTCAAATGATTCGTGTCAAAATTTGACGTCTGTAAGTCAATTAGTTTGTGAGATAGAGCGTCTTTTGTGAAGCAACTTTTGTTATTGTGAAAAAAAAATGGAAAAAAAGGAATTTCGTGTTTTGGTAAAATACTGTTTTCTGAAGGGAAAAAATACGGTGGAAGCAAAAACTTGGCTTGATAATGAGTTTCCGGACTCTGCCATAGGGAAATCAACAATAATTGATGGGCACGCAAAATTCAGGCGTGGTGAAATGAGCACGGAGAGCGGTGAACGCAGTGGACGCCCGAAAGAGGTGGTTACCGATGAAAACATCAAAAAATCCACAAAATGGTTTTGAATGACCGTAAAATGAAGTTGATCGAAATAGCAGAGGCCTTAAAAATATCAAAGGAACGTGTTGGTCATTTCATTCATCAATATTTGGATATGCGGAAGCTCTGTACAAAATGGGTGCTGCATTTGACCAAAAACAACAACGTGTTGATGATTCTGAGCGGTGTTTGCAGCTGTTAACTCGTAATACATCCGAGTTTTTCCGTCGATATGTGACAATGGATGAAACATGGCTCCATCACTATACTCCTGAGTCCAATCGACAGTCGGCTAAGTGGACAGCGACCGGTGAACCGTCTCCGAAGCGTGGAAAGACTCAAAAGTCCTCTGGCAAAGTAATGGCCTCTGTTTTTTTTTGGGATGCGCATGGAATAATTTTTATCGATTATCTTAAGAAGGAAAAACCATCAACAGTGAATATTGTATGGCGTTATTGGAGCTTTTGAAGGTCGAAATTGCGGCAAAAGGGCCCCATATGAAGAAGACAAAAGTGTTGTTCCACCAAGACAACGCACCGTGCCACAAGTCATTGAGAACGATGAAGTGATCGCCGAAACTGAGGCAAAACCGAAGGAGTACTACCAAAATGGTATCAAAAAATTGGAAGGTCGTTATAATCGTTGTATCGCTCTTGAAGGGGAACTATGTTGAATAATAAAAACGAATTTTGAAAAAAAAAATATTTGTTAGACCGGGGACTTATCAGTAACTTTATGTTGTGGCTCTCTCACGCTAATAGAAAGTATTTACGAAAACAATATATTATGTAAGTGTACATCTTTTTTATGAAAAAGTGCATAAATTTATAAAAATTTTCAAATTTATGATCATTTATGATAAATTTTTCAAAATTATCATATGATAATTTTTTGTGTGAACATCTTACAAATTGAAAAAATAAAATAAAATTTTTCGTATACCAGCTTTCGAAACGCAACAACAGGACACCGGTGATCTTTTCCAAATAGGGGTTCTGTCACCCCAAATAGGGGTTCGGAGACCATATACTAACACCATGTACAAAATATCAGCCGGATCTGATGAAATTTGTTTTTCTTAGAGGATCCGAAAGCCAAATTTGGGAGTCCGTTTATATGGGGGCTATCGTAAAAGTGGGCCCATATTGCCCATTTGCAATACCATATGAGCTACGTCAATAACAACTACTTGTGCCAAGTTTCAAGTCGATAGCTTGTTTCGTTCGGAAGTTAGCGTGATTTCAACAGACGGACGGGCGGACGGACATGCTCAGATCGACTCAGAATTTCACCACGACCCAGAATATATATACTTTATGGCGTCTTAGAGCAATATTTCGATGTATTACAAACGGAATGGCAATGTTAATATACCCCCCATCCTATGGTGGAGGGTGGTTTACAGTTAAGATCCTAACACTAGATGGTATCTATGTCCATAATACGGTTGAAAAATTCGTTAGTTAACGGAGCACTAACGGAGCTTCATGAAAATGGGCGTAAGTGGTTTTACTTCAATGTGGAACGTTGTTTGGACTCGGCTATAAAAATAAGATCCCTTGTCATTGAGCTTAACATGGCAGCACTCAGTGATAAGAGAGAAGTTCACCACTGCGGTATCACAATGGTCTGAAAAGTCTACGTGAGTCTGATACATCGGGCTGCCATTTAACCTAACCTAAGACATCACTTATATTTGTAACAAAATTTCGTTTATTAAGTTGGAAGTTCATTAAATGTCAATTGATCTCCTCAAAAATAAAATCCTCATATGAATTAGATTGCTCAAAATGTTTAGTACCTACAGAAACACTCCAGTAATTAGTATATCATTCAGCGCCCGTTAAATAAAAGACATCGTTTGAAGAAAAATTCAAATTCATGATGCAGTTTGATATGATTGATGTTCCCTTTTGCGCATTCAGAAGATATGGAGCGATGGAGCGATAAATGCGTATGAAACTATATTTAATTATAATTTGTCTCCACCGAAACATTAATATTGCATTCGTAGCTAGTTCATGGTGATTGAACTACCGACCAGTTTGCTTTCCCGTCCATAGTTTCAACCTCAAACATTTTCAATGATTTGTCCTAGAAGACATTTTGCCTTATGTCAGTTTGCAATTTCATTACTTAAAGCTCATACTCATCTCATTCGTTTTGGTTTTGAGAACTATTTGTGAAAACTTTGCTTTATTTCTTGGCGTTGTGGTAATGCTACTGCTCCATTTTGCGGCGACTTGGCTTGATAACCCCTTTCGAAATGGTTTGCTGGCCGTAGTTGGTCTCGTTCTTGGCTATAACTTTGGCAATTTCTTTTACACTTCCATTACGGCTAACATCAACAAGAAGTGGCAAGGCGAGGGAAAAGTTTTCTACGACTGTGAATGGTTGTTGGTATTGGTGTCAGCTTCATGTTGCCTTCTTTTTTTTGTTGTTGGCTTTTCAACATTTTTGTGAAAATCATGACAGCTCAAGCCAAGGAGCATCGACGTCAAATCGCTGCTTAAAATAAGACTTATCATTACAATTTACTCGGTCCACATATCCCCAATCAAGACAGCTGCAGCAAGTGAGCGACCAAAAAGAGATGAAAAATTAACAAAAGGAGAAACTTTTGCAAAAGTTTTGTAGAGTTTCTTTTTCTTTGGTCACATGATGTAAAGTTTGTGCACTTTTGTTAAAAAATACCAAACGACCAAGTGAACGATAGCCTACTACAGAATCTTAACGAATGTGTGAATTGATATTTCAAATATCTTTAAACCTTTGGATATCTAGGTGCAATGGTTAGACCGACCCATACAGAAGTTTTCAAGAGGGACGTCTCAGCTTCGATATTTCACTTAGAGCAATTGAATTTTCCCTTTGGTTTTAATAAAAGTAATGGATTTCTCTTTATACCCACACTGTCGAACACGGTATTATAAGTTAGTGCATATGTTTGCAACACCCAGAAGGAGACGAGATAGGCACATGGTGTCCTTGGCAAAAATGCTCAGAGTGGGCTCTTGAGTCGATATAGCGATGTCCGTCTGTCCGTGAACACATTTTTGTAATCAAAGTCTAGGTCGCAGTTTTAGTCCAATCGACTTCAAATTTGGCACAAGTATGTGTTTTGGCTCAGAATAGATCCCTATTGATTTTGGGAGAAATCGGTTCAGATTTAGATATAGCTCTCATATATATATATATATATATATATATATATATATATATATATATATATATATATATATATATATATTCGCCCGATATGGACTTATATGGCCCCAGAAGACAGAGTTTTACCCTAATTTACTTAAAATTTTGCACAAGAAGAACAATTAGTACTATAGTCAAGTTTGCCAAATTTTATTGAAATCGGTTCATATTTAGATATAGCTCCCATATATATCTTTTGCCCGATATGGACTAATACGGTCCCAGAAGCCAGAGTTTTACCCCAATTTGGTTGAAATTTTGCACAGGGAGTAGAATTAGCATTGTAGCTATGCGTGGTTAAAATCGGTTCAGATTTAGATATATCTCCCTTATATAGCTTTCGCCCGATTTACACTCATATGGCCACAGAGACCAATTTTTAACTCCGATTTAGTTGAAATTTTGCACAGGGAGTAGAATTAGCATTGTTGCTATGCGTGCCAAATTTGGTTGAAATCGGTTCAGATTTAGATATAGCTCCCATATATATGTTTTTCTAATTTCGACAAAAATGGTCAAAATACCAACATTTTCCTTTTAAAATCGCCACTGCTTAGTCGAAAAGTAGTAAAAATGAATCTGATTTTCCCAAACCTTTAATACATATATATCGAGCGATAAATCATAAATAAACTTTTGCGAAGTTTCCTTAAAATTGCTTCAGATTTCCCATATTTTTTTACTAACATTGTGTTCCACCCTAGTGCATTAGCCGACTTAAATTTTGAGTTTATAGATCTATCAAATTCTGTCCATAAGAGTGATAATTAAATGTATGTATTTGGGACAAACCTTTATATATAGACTGTCCATTACATCTCTTTTAAAGAGAACATGTTCTCTTTTTGGTGCCGTATTTTTATGTCCAACAGTGCTCTTTATGTACTCTATTAAAAAAAAAATCCTAGATTGATGGAATTTTATTTATTTAGTAGAAATTCGCCACAAGTGTGCGCCACTAATTGTTTACTGGGTTAAATCTGTTGACAAATCAAAGGCCGGAACACAATTGCGACGTTTCGACGTACGGCGTTAAAATTAGAAATATATGTAATTGAACGTACGACGTAAATACGCCAATACGTTGTCGTCGTCAATTGTGGGCGAGATCATAGGAACATGTCTGTTTTATTTTTGTCAGCGTATTTTTGAATTTATTTTGTTTATTTTTTAAGAAAATGTGATTCTTTTTTTTTATTATATATTTATTTCGTTTTTTCTATCATTAGAAACTATGATTATTTTAATTTTAACATCAATAAAATTATTCATTATTTAATAAAGATTTTTTTTTATTGTAAACTCTTTTTTAGTTAAAATGTTCTCTTTTTTTAAAGCGAAAGTTCTCTTTTGAAAATTATCCACATGTAAACCCTATTTATATATATAGCCCCCAACACAATTGACGAATGTGATATGGTATCGAAAATTTAGATCTACAAAGTGGTGCAGGGTATAATATAGTCGGCTCCGCCCGACTTTAGACTTCCTCACTTGTTTCTGTTTACATTAAACACAAGGTAAGTTGCAAATATTTAGTTGCATAATAAATAAGACTTAAATTTAAAAAATCGACAGCTCAATTAACCTTAAAGCATTTGGTTAGATAGTGTACAAAGTTTAGAAACTCTAAACAAGGAAACGATAAAAGATTGTGAACTAGGTGGCGTGCCAATGGGGGATAAAAATATAGATATTCGCGACCAGGGAATTAGGGTGTCGAATTACGACGCCTATTTTGGCTTCCGTTGACTATTTTGATCTGAATTTTATTGCCTGCTCAAATTTTTTTATGCACCCAAACTAATTCAAGACTACATTTTTATATGCATTTACCCTGTACAGTATACCGAAAGAATTCTCTTCGTAAAAAGAACGAAATTTTTCGTTTAAAGCACGACATTTTTCATTGGTTAACAACCAAAGAAAATTTTCATTAAAAAAAAAAAAAAAAACGAAATGTTTCGTTCTTTTAACGAAATTTATTTTTCATACTTGTATGTACATTTATTGTACTTTCTATGGAAATGTTTAGTACTTTTTATGAAACAGATTTCGTACTTTTTTGTAGTGTTTGATAGAAAGATATGTATTGCCCAAACTGCAGTTGGTTGTAGTAAAAAGTTTGGAAAATATCATCACTACACACAAAGACAGTTTTTCGTTGATACAACAAAAATGTTTCATTAATGCAGTGAACATTTTTGGTAATAGTACGAAACTTTTCATTGCTAAACAAAAATTTAATTATTTTAATGAAAAATTAGCAATTTCAAAGACACATTTCGTTGATATAAGGAAACTTTTCTGTATTTTAAACCTTCAGTTTTTTTTTAATAATTTTCAATTTGGTTGTCTCATTCTGGTTCATAAGATCATATCACCCAAATGAGAAGAAGCCTAGACATACATTAAAAATTAAAAAAAAAACAGGTATGAACTCAACAGCTCATTATTAGATACAATTTTATTTCTCTTCGAAATTTCAACGAAATTGTTTCGCACTTTTTATGAAGAAATTTTAACGCAGAATGTGTAACGAACCCACCATCTTGAAGTTTCCGTCTTTGTTCAGTGATAGTGGAGGGGCCTTTCGATGCCCAATCACATAACTTTAAAAGAAGGATAGCTTGAGAAAGGAAATCATGAGATTTGAGAGCAAGCGACAAGGAGGACTAGCGAAAATATTCGCACGGTTTAAGGACCCATAGTACAAAATAATGTATTAATTTAGTAATTCATAATTAGCTCAATAATTTTTTTTAGGGTCAAGAATTTTTATAACGCCCTAGGAATGCTCTTGGAATCCCAAATTTTTTCTCCAGTGCTGGAAATTGCAGTGTATACGATATCCGCTACAATCGGACTGTGTTTATTTCAACAATATATTCACGACCTTCAAATCAATTCGGCGATTAAAATTCTTGTTTCACAATGTCTCTTTTTCAGTTTTTCCAAATTGAATTCAATTTAATTCCTTTTATTTTTTTCAAAAATGTTTCTCGTTTTTTTTTCCAATTTAATTCAATTTTTTCCTTTTTTTTTCAATCGTAAACTCTCTCCAGGCTACCTCTGTTTCTCTTCCTTTTTTCTTTCAAAGGTTATAATTTCTTTAGGAAAAGCAAGTATTTCCTACTAGCCGCCCAGTGGTAAAAAACGTCATTACCAAATCGATTACATCCTACCGATTTTATCGAGACAACTACTCCACATTTCCGATCAATTTTCCGTATTACTTTTACGTTGACGTGTCATAGGCAGTCAAGTACTTCCCAATCCACATGACAAAGTAAACGAAAACATAATGATATCCCATTACAACGTCATTACCGATGCGTAAGGGTTATGGATGCCGAGTATTGAATATTGTGTTTTACTCAGTAATAGGAACGATGGAACAGAACAGTTTTACTTTGTATTTGTAACAGTAATCTAGAGCTAAACACCCCCCATTTACCACCCGATTCGTTGGTAAACTATAAAAGGATGATGATATTTTATAGTTTTTCCTAAAAATATGCCACAAATAATTTTTGAAATAACTATTTTTCATTGGTTTCATATATTACATCAATATATATTTTGTAAAAAGATTTATAAATAACATTTAAGAATAAGGCTATTATGTAATACTATTGTAATAATTAATATCTATATACTTATTTATGACATTTTTGTTATTTTACGCAATCTTTCTGAAAATGGGGACCCTTTAAATGTTTGAAAGACTTCCGATGTCCTTCACCCTACAGTCGTCCGTCTTGACAGCATCTGAAATAAAAGATTAAATTACTCAATAAGTATAAAAACTATAAGCAATGTAACAAATATTACCAAAGATGGCACTATCCAATGCTTTAAATTCCTTAAAAGGTCTTTCGTCATTGATGACATTGTAATTGTGGACCAGTATTACTGTCGTTGAAAACATACGGCCGAAGTTCTGTTAAAAGCCACCGACATGACATTTTATTATAGCCACCTATCGAGTCGATCATACATTATAAGAAAAATAAAATTTAAGAAGTTGCTGAAATAAATTTGTCGTTAGAATGCGATGAAGACTACAGAGTAGAGGTCTGCGCTGGGGCGAAACTTCACGCACACTTACGAGTTAAACTTTTTGCTCACACGTGCACTCATGTTTGCCAGATAAATAAATATTGTTTTTTTCAAATAATAGTGATTTTGCAGAACGGATTTAATTTTTCACTCACGACATATATTTTTATTCCCATTCACAAGAGGTGCTTTCAATTTTGTTCACTATCTCGTGAGTCATGCTTTCCACGCGCACTCCTCTACTGCAGTCTTCTCTAACACTGGCAGTTGAAAAGGACCCGTTAAAGAACAGCAGGAAATGGATTATTTTTTTACTTTTGATACTTACCTTGATCGATGCAAATATATGCAGCATTTGGTGCAAAAATTATCTTAAAGTCTATAAATGTAAACAATAAACTGATATAAAACTGAAAAAAAACAACGAAAATCAAAATAAAAATTCGTTGCCTAACAACGTTACACCTTTCAGTTTTCCTTCCTAATTACCTACATCTTACGCAGTAAGTGGGAGTCGTAAGCACTAGGTACACTACAATGCAACAGCTAGATGACTAAGTAGTAGCTTTCATTTGCTCAAAATTTATAGGCATTACTTTCTGCGCGACTTTTCAATGCTAAGGTATAAGTAGTACCAATTTCAACTTAATTTTCATTTACATAGAACGTACTTACTTAATCTTCCAAGTTTCGCAAGAACATAATCGATTGTTTGGTAATTGGTTTGAATTTTTTACCACTGGGCGTCCACAAATATTTCGTATAACATTCATGAGTTCGTAACAATTTCTTTAAAAAACAAAAAAAGTATGAAGTTTTTACGAAGAATAGTTAATGTAGAATATTTCGTATATTCGTAAAAAGTTCTTCGTAAATTGCATAAAAAAATGTCGTAAAGTTTACGAAAATCAATGCTAATTTCGTTATTTTGATGAAGAATTTACTAATAATAGTTATTGCAGAATGTTTCTAAAAATTAAAGAAGAGAATTCTTCGTTGTAGGGATTAATAATCTGAGATTTTTTTTTTAAGATTTATTGTACTACTAATATCATAGCGTTTTGGATAATTTTTAATTTGATTTTTAGTGGATAATTGGTCGGCGCCTAATAGACAAATTGGTATAGGCTCTGACGTCAGTGGTCGCCTCCGACGCCAATAATTGAGTATCAGCCGCCGCCGACAAAATTGGCTCGACTTCATTCTCTGTCCACGACTTTATAGAGAAATTTCAAAAAAATTCCGTACCGAAATGAAATTGCGCTGAAAATCAGGTTAGATTCGATTTAAATGATAGCTTCTAACTCTGGACTCACTTAACCATTAAACTTATTTTACTATCACAGATGATGGCTCATTTATATATAAAATATCTAATTTATACAACCGAGTTCGATAGACATGTCACACTATGTGGGAAAACATTTAGAGAAGTCTTGAAATCCTCAGAAGTGTTTTCAGCAAATGTATAACAACATTTAGATGTTTTCAGTATGACGTAATTACTTTTCCTAGTGTTCAAATATTCATTAACACATTCGCTGCCACATGCGATAGTAGCCGTATTCGAGAATTTTCTACAAGACAGTAAATTGTTCTTGTTATGATTTTACAACCACTAGTTTGCGGGTTAGTGGCGAAATTCAAAACAAAAAATTGCAATATTATAAATGGCGGGGAAATAAGTAATGCGGGATTGACAACAGATAGCGTAGTTCGGAATACACGCATCAGACAATACTGGATTTCAAGTTATGTTATAACCTTATTCCATAGCTTTCATTTTGCTCATGAGTATCTGTAACCCCAAAAATGTATTTATTAATTAGTCAGTCAGCTCTGCCTTACTTATTGAGCCAATCAAAACTCTATGTAAAGCAGAATGTAGTCACCTCCGGGCGAATTTAATTTCATCGCACTTTTTTTTCGGAATTTAAAATTTTTTCTTACTCCTCCTTTTATATAGAACTTCAAAAATCAATGTTCCGCAGTGCTCCGCGGAAACTCTATAATACACCAACACTTTGGAATAATGAAATAAAGAGAATCATGATAATGTAATGAAAAATAACATAATGTAATCAATGTTTATGATGACATTAGGAAGAAGAAAGAGAGAGAGAAAAACACACAACAAAGAAACAAAAAAAAAAAGACGGTAAAAAATCATCAGCAACATTGGCACAACGAAAAAAAAATTATCCCATAAATTATCTAAAGCCCCACGAAAAGACTTTGTGAAAAATTCCGCTCAGTTTGCAGCATTCCTAATGCCCTATTTGACTGTAGCTCTAAAGGAACATCACATCACATCGCAGCAACATGGACATGGAACACAATTTAGCGTTTTGTAAAATTTAAAAGTCACTACGTTAAATGAGACGTTCTGCCATCAAGATTATGCAGCATCGTCCATACAATTAATGGTCTCCTGCTCTGCTGGCAAAATAACACCGAGACAGCATGAATTGGACAGCTTCAACGGACGAAGCAACCGACCGGATATAATTCAACTTTTGCTTAATGTACCCTTGAGTTTTGTCGTCTTGAATATGTCTGGGGCGTCTTGAATAGCTTGTGTGCCTGACTGACACAGCCTTTGTTCTAATGTCGTGTTAAGTGGATGGTAGACCTGTTCGCGTGTGACATCAAACAATTGAGCACACATTCACTCACAAATGTTCACTTTACGTGGCAGTGCCACGCATATCGATAGTTGACATTTTGTTGTCAGCCATATACCTTGGCCTAAAAGGAAAACTGACTCAGTTGTCGTGTGTACGAGTATGTGTGCACACCTATTAGTGATGGCTTGACATTAAGTTCTTCTTGCTAAATCTCTGCATAGTGGTGCATGTAGGCTTTTTAAAAATAGTTTTTAAAGCATGATGAGATCAGAAATAATGATTTTGTTGCGAGAAATGAAGAACATGGAAGACCACCAAAAAAGTTTGAAGACGCCGATATTGGATAGGGAGCCAAAAGCAATCGGCAGCAATGTTAAATGTTGCACAACAAACAATTTCTCACCGTGGACACCGTGGGGTGTCACATGGAAATACGCTCATTTCATACCGGTATACCTGGTATATTAGTTTCCGCTTGATAAACTGTATTTTTTCAGAAGGAATGGGTACATAGACTATCCTGCTGTTATTGGGTTAGGTTCGGTATAATGATAGACCGTTATTTTAGGCTTACTTGGACTATTCATCCCAGTGTGGTACCACAGGTGGTAAAATTATTCTATGTTATCAGTGAGTGATGATCGATTCCATTTTTAGCTCTATGATAAAGGAGCTCCTTTTTATAGTCAAGTTCGAACGGCATTTCACTTTGCGGTGGAACCAATTAGAGAAGCTTTGAAACACTCAGCGATGTCACCAGCATTACTGGGAGGCCGAAGAATTTTGGGTGTTTGGTCGAAGATGCTATTGAACCCATGGGCCTTTGTATGCAATGCGGGTATGCTAAACACTGCACCGCGTTGGCTCTGATTATTACGTTATATTGAAGCTGCCAATATATGGCAATACCTGCGTCCTAATTTTAATGTTTATCGAGCCTACATTTTAAAAAATTCTTTATTTTACAGAAACTGAATATTTGCCCCGAAACCAATATCTAAATTTTTAATGGATGACAATCATTGGACCCAAGTAAATTTTTTTTTCTTGAGTTTAGGAATTTCAAAAATTTCGTGAATCATATCCCCCAGGAGCCACACACGCAGCCGAGAAATAGTTTCAGCAACTTTTTGACACTCTTTTAGTGACATTCCCGTGAGTCTAATCGTCGCCAAGTCAATGATGCCTCAAGGATTATTGTGAGAATTAAAAAGTCAAAAGCCAAAGAGGCGATGAATTGAAGTAATGATACATTTAAGACACAATTTATGTTTTGCCTACTTGATTCTAGGAAACAAATTTTAATTTATTAGATTTTTCAGCTTTTTTCTTCAAAATCCTTTAAAACGTCTTAATCACAATTTCAATTCCAATTTCAGGATCGACTTAAAGTAGAAATTATGCTATGTTTCAAGTAAAAACATCTTTGGATTAAATGTCTCTTATTTTTGAACGATTTTTTGCTTTGTAGTTAAGATACAAAAAGTCAACAAACTTAAACACGATTTCATTAATTTTGAAATATTTGTCTGGATAACTAAAGCCAAGTTGATCTTAGTCACACTTCAAGAAAAGATACCTAGCTTTAAGTACAATCATTTAAACAAACAAAATGTACTAAGGAAATGCGTCTTCTATGCAAAATTTTCTTTCGTATTTTAAGGCCATGAAATCTTTGACCTCACGACAATATTTTTTCAGTCTACTTGTCAAGTTTTCCGAAGAAATTTGATAGCCTTTTTTCTCGTCACTCAAAAAAGGCGACTATTCGATTTGATATCCTACACTCAAAAAAAAGTTTACTTGGATCCAAAGATTTTGACATTCCCTTAAGAATTTTGGTATTGATTCCGAGCCAAAGATGCAGCTTCTTTAAACTAAAGAAATTTTGTAGCAACCAATCTGGCTTAAAATCTATGACCAATAAAATTAAAATTAGGATACAGATCTCATTTATCAAATTTTCATTCTCTTTTCGAGGTTTATTAATAAAGGTACTCACATACAAACAAATTCCAGTTTAAAAATCTAAACGGATACTTCAAAGTAAAAAATGTTTTCTTAATTCCAAATAAAACCTTTAAATCAAAGACACAAAATCCTCAAAATAAGACTTAGCCTATATTTTAAGCTTTTTTTGAAGTTTATATCTTTAATCTAAAGTTTCAATATTTCAGTTAATTTAAGGGCAATTTCTTTAAATCAAAAAGGAGTTTCTTTTCTTTAAGGAAAATTAGCCTTAGTTCAAAGACATGCGACTTTAACGGAGGGTCGCAAATTTGCAAAATGTGTGTCCTAAATTTAATGAAAAAAATTTTTGAAGCAAAGATTATAAACTTTATTTTAATTAAAATTTAATTGTTTTAAAGAAATTTGTCCTTAATATTTTGTAAATTTCGCACCCGTAATCTTTTTTCATGCGTAATCTTTAATATCACGTAAATATTTTTTTTTTGTTCATAGTAAGTTGACTTGGTAGACTGTTGTATTTGAGACAATCTTATTTTGCATTTGATTTTATGCGCCCGCTTTTCGAAACAGTAAAACAGAAAGTTTTGTCACACTGTCATTAAAACTGGCTGGCGGCATTCTGCTTGTGTACAAAAATTTTTGGTCGAAAAAAAAATGCTAATAGCAACAAATTACACCAACATTTGTTGGTGCACTAACAACAGCAATAAGAACATTGATAATAATAGTAATAATAATAACAAGACCAAGAGCAATGACAGCAAAGTGAATGGTGTGGTGGTGTTAGTATAAGAATTTGTGACATTATTAGTTCATGGGTATATATGTGTGTGTGTGTGCCATTGTACGATCTTGTGTTATGTGAATGTGAGCTTTGAGCCTTTATTGCATTGCGTGAGGCAACTAAAAGCCTTTCTTCTTTATTGATATTATTGTTGTTGTTTTTGTGTTTATGTTTGGAATATGGCTATCTTTGCAAACATGTGTGTATGTGTGTACATATGCCCTTGTGTTGGTTATTCGCCATTCATGGCTTTGTAATGAATTTTGTATCGGTGTGCGAGGAAACGAGGAATGCGTTTCTGTGTAGGTTTGTGTGTCCACTGACTGAATGACTGACACCATAATGTGTCACCTGCACTCTGTGATATGCGTTGTGCATAAAAACCAAAATCAAACCAAAGCAAAAGCGAATCCAAGCAGTCACCCACTCAAACAAACACTAACCACACTACCACATCTCCCCACTTGAAACACATTTCATGTATGCCAACAACAAAGAGAGACTAAAAAACACCCGCAACCACATTTGACCGGGTTTATGTATTGTCGTGTGTTTCTCTTCCCGCCATTGACAATATAACCGAATCACCCAATACATCCCTCGTACCATGAATCGACTGACTGAGCGACTAACTGACTATCTCTGCGTGCCTGGCACACTAAGCTGGTCGATTGGAGACATTTATATGTGTTGTAATGACATACATTGTTAAAAAAAAGACTCTCACACACACACAAACAAACATACAAAAAAACACTTGCAGTCATACCTGCATGCAGCTGGTTTTGGTGTGATCATGCGATATCAGCGAGAGGAGTATTTTTATGCGGATAGGTGGCTCTGTGTGTTAGCGTGTTTGGATATGTGAGTGTGCATATGACAGCTTATACACCCTGTATTGGTTTGTTTTTATTGTTGCTGTTCTGATTTATGTTGATTTTCCATGTTATCATTGTCATTGTTGTCTTTCCAGTCGTTCACTTTCCTGTACCTGCACTCAAAAAAAAAGTATACTTGGATCCAAAGATTTTGACCTTCCCTTAAGAATTTTGGTATTGATTCCGAGCCAAAGATGCGGCTTCTTTAATATAATGAAATTTTTAGCGACCAGATAGGCCAAATAAAATTAAAATTGGAATACAGATCTCATTTATCAAATTTTCATTCTCTTTTCTCGGTTTATTAATAAAGGTACTCACGTACAAACAAATGCCAATTTAAAAATCCAAATTATAACGGATACTTCAAAGTAAACAAGTATATACGGCCGTAAGTTCGGCCAGGCCGAATCTTATGTACCCTCCACCATGGATTGCGTAGAAACTTCTACGAAAGACTGTCATCCACAATCGAATTACTTGGGTTATGGTATCTTAAAACTTCTTAACATCGTTTTCTAAATTGTGAGTTAGTCCATACGTGTTATATATTAGACAAAAAAAGTTATGTATAGGTAACCCTACAAATAATTACGAATCGATATGGACTTTTGCACGGTATGTAGAGAGCCAGAATTGAAATATGGGGGTCGCTTATATGGGGGCTATATACAATTATGAACTTTATATGAACCAATTTTTTGTGATTGGGGATCGATTTATCTGGGGCCTATATATAACTATATACCGATATGGACTTACTTAGGCAAGGTTGCTAACGGCCATATACTAGCACAATGTACCAAATTTCAACTCACTCGGATGAAATTTGCTCCTCCAAGAGGCTCGAAAACCAAATCTCGGGATCGGTTTATATGGGGCTATATATGATTATGGACTGATATGGACCACTTTTGGCATGGTTGCTAGATATCACATACGATCACCACGTACCAAATTTCAAGCAGATCGGATGAATTTTGCTTCTCTTAAAGTCACCAGAGGTCAAATCTGGGGAACGGTTTATATGGGAGTCATATATAATTATGGGCTGATAGGAACCAATTCCTGCATGGTTGTGGGATACCATATATTAACACCACGTACCAAATTTCAAATGAATCAGATGAATTTTGGTCTTCCAAGAGGCTCCGGAGGTCAAATGTGGTGATCGGTTTATATGGGGGCTATATATAATTATGGACCGATGTGGACCACTTTTGGCATGGTTGTTAAACATCATATACCAAGACCATGTACCAAATTTCTGCCAGATCGGATGAAATTTGCTTCTCTTAGAGGCCTCGCAAACCAAATCGGGGGATCGGTCTATATGGGGGCTATACGTAAAAGTGGACCGATATGGCCCATTTGCAATACCAACCGACCTACATCAATAGCAACTACTTGTGCCAAGTTTCAAGTCGATTGCTTGTTTCGTTCGGAAGTTAGCGTGATTTCAACAGACGGACGGACGGACATATTCAGATCGATCCAGAATTTCACCACGACCCAGAATATAAATATATATACTTTATGGGGTCTTAGAACAATATTTCGATGTTTTACAAATGGAATGACAAAGTTAATATACCCCCATCCTATGGTGGGTATAGGGTATAAAAATGTTTTCTTAATTCCAAAAAAGCTTTGAACCAAAGACGCTAAATCCTCAAAATAAGCCTTAGCCTATATTTGAAGCGTTTTTATCTTAAATCTAAAGTTTCAATGTTTCAGTTAATTTAAGGACAATTTCTTTAAATCAAAAATGTGTTTTTTTTAATTTAAGGAAAATTAGCCTTAGTTCAAAGACAATGGACTTTAATAGAGGGACGAACAATTTAATAAAAAAAACAAGTATATACAGCACTAAGTTCGGCCGGGCCGAATCTTAAATACCCACCACCATGAACCAAATGTAAGGGTTTCCTTTGAAATTTCAGGAGGGCGTGACGACACTTCCCGAAGATTCTGGATTTATAAGAACCATTTTTGTTTGAGTTTTAGAGGAATCATTAACATCTCTTGTAAGTGTGCAAGAAAATTATAAAACAACGTCTTGATTTGAAATCTTAAATCTGTAGAAGTAAAATCTGGAAATTTTACATTGAGTTTCAAGCAATTTTCATGATCAGTGCGCCTTCTACACCCTCCAGAAGTGAAGTCGGTCTATATGGAGGCACTACTAAATGGACCGATAAAAACTTAATCCAATACAGGTTTTTGTGAGCCTAAAATACCAGAATATTTACAATTTCAGGCGAATCAGATAAAAACTACGGTTTCTAGAAACCCAATGAGTTAAATCTGGAGATTGTTCTTATGGGGGCTATACTAAAATATGGACCGATACTCACCGTTTTCGGCACACCTCTTTATGACCCGAAAATACCTCTAGATTTCCAATTTCAGACAAATTGGACAAAAACTACGGTTTCTATAAGCCCAAGACCCCAAATCGGGAGGTCGGTTTATATGGGGACCATACCAAAACATTGACCGATGCTCACCATTTTTGGCACACCTCTTTATGGTTCTAAAGTACCTCTTGATTTCCAATTTCAGGTAAATTGGATAAAAACTGCGGTTTCTATAAGCCCAAGAAGTAAAATCGGGAGATCGGTCTATATGGGGGCTATACCAAAATAGGGACCGAAACTCACAATTTGTGGCACACGTATTTATGGTCTTACAACACCTCTAGATTTCCAATTTCAGGTAAATTGAATAAAAACTGGTCTTTCTACAAGCCCAAGAAGTAAAATCGGGTGATCGGTCTATATGGGGGCTATACCAAAATATGGACCGATACTCACAATTTTTAGCACACGTATTTATGGTCCTACAATACCTCTAGATTCTATATGGGGGCTATACCAAAATATGGACCGATACTCACCATTTTTGGCACACCTCTTTATAGTCATAAAATACCTCTAGATTTCAAATTTCAGGCAAATTGAATAAAAACTACGATTTCTATAAGCCCAAGATCCCAAATCGGGAGGTCGGTTTATATGGGGAATATATCAAAACCTGGACCGATATAGCCCATCTTCGAACTTGACCTGCTTGCAGACAAAAGACGAGTTTGTGCAAAATTTCAGCACGATTGCTTCATTATTGAAGACTGTAGCGTGATTACAACAGACAGACAGACAGACGGACAGACGGACATCGTTATATCGTCTTAGAATTTCTCCCTGGTCAAGAATATATATACTTTGTATAGTCCGAAATCGATATTTCGATGTGTTACAAACGGAATGACAAACTTATTATACCCCCGTCACCATTCTATGGTGGTGGGTATAAACATTAGAAGCAAAGATTATAAATATTATTTTAATTTAAATTTCATTATTTTAAAGAAATTTGTCCTTAATATTTTGTAATTTTCACATCCTAAAATGTAGGTTGCGTAATATTTAATATCACGTAAATATTTTTTCAGTGTGTGCCTGTGTAGGTGTTTGATTTGAATCCATGAAGAGGACATCGTTCAAACCAAGAATATTCAATGTCGTTGTCCTCTTTGTAGTGTCGTGTCGTGCAATGTGTTTGCCGCGATTAGGGGCGATGGTTAGACATTTGAAGTTTTCGATGGGATCGAAAAATGGCTCGTTTGATATGCTGTATGCAACGAGCCACACATTCATACCAGCCTATACACCAACTCACAAAAGCCTATTTCCTTGTGTATCTTGGTGTGTGTGTGCGTGTGTGTGTTTATGTGCGTGCATATCGCAACCATCAATCTTCGTGCTAACAACCAGTTGCAATTACAAACATTTTGCTCTTGTCTGTGCGCCTCTCCTCCCTCCAACCACTTTTAAAGAGCAACCAGAATTTCCATTCAGCCAATATCCTTCCTTTTCATTGTACTTGCTCGTTGTATTTCACCAATCAAACCAAATTCGATGAATGTAAAATTCTTCAATAGTTCCACTTTACAACTGCTGGCTGCTGACCTATCTCGTTGGCCACAACAATAAGCCGCTCATTTTGTGGTACCTTTGCACAGTGGTTTATATCGTTACGATGAATATGCTAATCTGTTTACGATAACACATTCATTCAGAAATTTCGTTAAGTCATTTCTATGAAAAGTTGAGTAAGAAGTTTGGAACCACTGTGGTGTAATGGTTAGTATGTCTGTCTTGCATACAAAGGGTCATGGGTGCAGTATGTGTTTCGACCAAACATCAAAAAAATTTTCAGTAATCAGTTGGTGACATTTCATTTAAGTTCACCGCAATAACGCCGTGTTGGACGCGGAGGAACCTTGTCATTGAACTTAACATGGAATCGGGCAGCACTCATTGATATGAGAGAAGCCCACCACTGTGGGATCACAATCGACAGTGTAGTCTAAGTGAGTCTGAAATAACGGGCTATCACTATACCTAACATAACCTAACACGATTTTTAATGAAAATTCTGTATAGAACTGTATCCAGTTGGTGAGTTGAATGGGTCTGGTGGAAAAATTCGAATAGAAATTTTTATAAATATAGTAGAGCATTCATACGATAATGTAGAGGATACATACGACGATGACTTGTGATGGAAAATATGTTTATCTTCAAAAAATATGGAACGGAACTGATCGATCAATTTATCAAATAGTTTCTTTATCAATAGTTTCGTGTACAGTGAAACCTCTGAAAGGTGGATACCCACGGTCGCCTAAATTTTGTCCACATTTGGGAAGTGTCCAGTTATAAGAGGTTAATTTTAATGTCTTAATATAGCAAACGTCCCCAGACAACTGTCCACTTTTGGGAGGTGTCCGGTTTTGAGAGTGTCCAAGTTTGACAGGTTTCACTGTATATGAATAATGAACAGGGCATCCCTCATTATAAATGTGCGTATGCTACTTTAGAGGCCAAATAATCAATAAGAGTCACTCTATTACAGATCCAATAATATTTGTGGTTTCATCTAACCGAACTTCCGTTATTAGAGGCAGAAGTAACATTGGTCCCATTGGACTTGAACCACATAAAATATCCCAAAAGAACATAACGGACTATAATAGCATTCGATCCGTAGTTATATTTTTTTGCCAAATTTGAAGGAAGCATCTTGAAATAAAGCATTTGTAGTAAATAAGGTACAAAGATCGAAAACGATTAAGGTTTTCCATTGAAAAAGTCTCAGTACCAAAATTTTCATATTGTCACCATAAAAATGTTCCCCAAAGTTGCCCTGCACTAAACCCAGATATTTTTGTTCTTTAGACCACTGTACTGCAATGATATGGCCTCAACTACTTACATAGATCAGCATCGCAATACCTATCAGACATTCATATGTTGCGCGTCCGACCACAAAGCGGCGAACCATTAGAGAATTATTTACATGACTAAAGTGATTTCGATGGTGCAATTTTGTATGTATAGCTAAACCTCAGATTGCACGAACATTTACCACCTTTCAGACCATTCGTAGCTCTAAGGTGGCAACAGTTGTGGGCTATGACGGTAATGAAAAACAAAATAAAGGCCTACAAAATAAAATTCATACAGCTTGAATGGGGGGAGGGGGACTAATCAGTTATACAAATTGCTATGAATGAATGAAAACTTTAAAGCCATTATTATTCATTCACATAAGCACCATTCTGTTCGCATTTCATTGCTTGGAGAAGAAAATTGCTTGGCAAATAATAAACATTTTGGTATTTACCTATTTGGCTTTTATGCCTGGATTTGATTTTAATATTCCCCCTTTTACGGTCTATGTCATACTATACTCCCTTAATGCACAAATAAGGCCCACAATCTGGTGTCCTATCTGGCCATGGATGGTGCAATTGACAGTTTATTTTTCAAGCAAACACTTAAAGTGAAATGGAAACATTAACAGCACACGTTACACTTACTGGATTTCCAGTTTCTGTAGCCAGTTATCGTGGACCATTTGGGTAATTAAAGACGGCTTCAATGAGTTGATAAAACTGCTGTTTGCGCTACCCGGTACCAGATGCCAATGTAAATGTTATTGCTAATTATTAGGATATTAAATACAGACTTTCGTTCTGTCTAGGCAAACCAAGTGTTAGTCGAGGAAATTTTAATGCGTCCTTGGAATGGGAAGCTTTCATCATGGGACTGTATTTGATTGAGCCAATGAGAATACCAGTAAATGAAATCATTTCGATTGTTATCGATATATGGCAATTTCAGCAATGTACTTAATTGAAGGTAATCCGATTTCTACTAAAATTGCTGCTATTTCAAAATAATTAAAGTGGTTTATTTGATATGGGAACTTCAATTGAAGTTTAATTTGGACGAGTATGTGTGCGTATATGTATGTGTGGGAGAAAGGTATTTTATAGGTATTTAGAAGATAGCCTTCATACCCATCAAGGTCATTTAACACCTTCAGTTACAAAATTTTGAATCAATATTCAGACATCATCACGTAGCTTTAGGTTAGGTTAGGTTAGGTTAGGTGGCAGCCCGATGTATCCGGCTCACTTAGACTATTCAGTCCATTGTGATACCACATTGGTGAACTTCTCTCTTATGTTATCACTGAGTGCTGCCCGATTCCATGTTAAGCTCAATGACAAGGGACCTCCTTTTTATAGCCGAGTCCGAACGGCGTTCCACATTGCAGTGAAACCACTTAGAGAAGCTTTGAAACCCTCAGAAATGCCACCAGTAATATTGAGGTGGGATAATGCACCGCTGAAAAACTTTTTGGTGTTCGGTCGAAGCAGGAATCGAACCCACGCCTTTGTGTATGCAAGGCGGGCATGCTAACCATTGCACCACGGTGGCTCCATCATGTAGCTTTACAATCTGAAAATTATTGCGTTATTAAAAAAGCGAAGAGAAAAGTTTATTATTTTTGCAAGGAAACACAAGTAAGTAAAACCCACATTCCACCGGCTGAAATCTGAAATATCACATACACTGAAAAAAACATGCGCTGTTACAAAGATTTTGTCTTTACTTTAACAATGCTGGTATTGATTCCGAGTCACAGAAGCGCAGAATACAAGTAAGGATACTTTTAATACACAATTCTCTTTTAAATTTGGGGTTTGTGGACTTGCTTCTAGGAAACAAATTTTAACTTTTCTTTTTAAGCTTTTTTTCTTCATATGCTATCAAAGTCATTTAAGAACGAGTTAACGACAACTTTATTTTTCAAATTCAGACTCGACTTCCAGTACAAATTACGCTATATATCAAGTAAAAAACGTCTTTAAAATAAAGTGTTGAACAAGATGTCCTATTTTTCAACGATTTTTTGCTTTGCAGTCAAGATGCAAAAAGATAACAAATTTAAAGACAATTTCATTAATTTTTAAAATTTTTTCTGAATTATTGAAGCCAAGTTGACCTTTCCCCAAGACAAATCTCTTAATTATAAGGACAGTACAACTTCATTGAAAAGTTTATCGACTTTTGGACAAGGAAAAAAACTTTATATTAGAAAAATGCGTCCTCTATGCTAAGCAAAATTTGCATTCGTATTTTAAGGAAATGAAATCTTTGGCCTCACGACAATATTTTTTTCAGTGTACAAAAATATACAAAAATGTTCACTTGAACACCTCCTCCAAAAGGACTACATGAACTCCTATAGGTAAGTACTAAACTAATAGAAAAAATTACGTTCCATAGTCGTGAACGGACGGTGACAAAATGAAACAGAAACGTTCACAAAAAATCAAAACGGAATGTTCACAATTTCGTCCACGGGCGTTCACGATTTCATGAACGGCATTCGTTTTTCTTTGGCCATGAAAAGTCTTAAAATAATCGTTAGACGTCATTATGGCAACTCCCTCGGTGGTGCAATGTGCTAAGGCGACTTTTAACGCGTATGGTGCAGGAAACACAGGTTCGAGTCACGCTAGCGGAAGTTTTTTTTTTTTAATTTTGTTTATAAAGCGTAACCATAACGTTGTCAGATCAGGAATGCTGGTTGTTGTTTTGACAATGCATGGTGTAATTTTATCGTTGTCAGATTGACACCGCCTGTTCACAGTTTGACACCACATGTGTGTTTATTCACTTTCATGAACGAATCGTTTGAAATGAGCACGCCGTGCATGATTTTTTCTATGAGTGTATGTTCGGTTTTTTTCACCAAAACACCAAATTAAAAGTACAAATATATTTATTAAGACGATTATATTTTGATCGAGTCTTGCCAAATAATGGATGGAAAAGATCCAAGGAATTGATTGCAAATAATTTTATATTTCTAAATTAGTTAATTAAAAAAAGTAACCGTGGAAACAAGCTGGTTTTAAGCTTGAAAACTGAACATGGTACTCAGCTTATGTGATGATTTTTGTTACGGATCTAAAATTCTATAAAATTGGTGTATAGTAAATTATATATATTTATCATCCCAGCTATGGAGATTTAAGGCCATGAATTTAACATAAAGAATTTCGGGTGCCCTTGACTAAACATAGTCTTTAAGACAGATGATATCGAATACAATATTGATGTTATCTGTCTATTATATCTTGAACACCATTCAACAACAAATTCTTGAGATAAAGGGGAAAAACGAAATATTAACCACGTAGGTGGGAATGTGACGGCATACGAAAGGTGTTGGAAACCTCATATTTCTTGAAGAAAGTATACATAAAATAGATAATTTACATATTCTGAAGAGTAATTTGGCCTAATCTATCAAAAACAAAATGGGTCTGGAAGACGGATTTGTGTTTGTCCAAGATAATGAGCCCAAGCATTCGTCCCATATTGTTAAGAAATACTTGCAATACAACACCAAAAAAGTATTACCTCACCATCCGCTGTGCCCGGATAATGTAATTGAACACTTGTGGATATATATGGAAACAAAGCTAAATAACTTTAAAATCTTTAGCAAAGAAAGGCATTTGACGCATTTTTATTGAAAATAATTGAACGTTCACATTGAGAAACATTCTCAATGTAATTTCAAGCCCAATAAACACAAATGTTTGAAAAATGCTAAATTTCAACAATTTTGACGAAAACCCTAACAAATAGACTCCAGGCACTAGAAACTACTAAGGGCTACCAAAAAAAAAAAAATTAAAAATTTGTAATACTTACCCCCATTTTCATAAAGCTCCGTTAGTGTTCCGTTAACTAACCAACTTTTAAACCGTATTATGGACGAAGCTGTCATCTCTCATATATATTCCATATGCCAGTTAGGAACTTAACTGACGAAAATTTTTCAGTTAAAGTTAACTGGAGAGAAGATATTTGCAATTTACTTTCTGTTAACTGACAGTTAAAGCCTAACGGAGCTACATGAAAATGGCCGTTAGTGTTTAAAGCTGAGTACTATGTTCAGTTTTAAAGCTGAAAACCAGCTTTTTTCACGGTTACTTTTCTTAATTAATTAGTTTAGAAATATAAAATGATTATCAATCAAATTATTGGATCTTTTCCATCCATTATTTGATAAGAGTTGATAAAAATATAATAGTCTTCATAAATATTTTTGTACTTTCAATTTAGTGTTTTTGTAAAAAAATCGAACATTGTACTCACCTTAAACCAATAATTTTTATTAATTTTTAGTGTACATTTTTTTTTGGCCAATTTCACTTGGTTTTTGTTATTTTTTTCCACCTATCTGAATTAATTTTCTTTCTATTTTGTAGCCCGGATCTCAAGCTTTAATTTAATGCATAATACATATATATTTAATTCATATTTTTCATGTCGTTTCACAACTTATTTCAAATTGATTGGTATACAACTTTTTTTTTTTTTTGCTGACTGTATATACATTTCTACTACTAACTCCAAAGAAGCATAAACTGAATTATATTTATTTCTAAAATTCCAAATTCAATTATGTTGTTATACAAGCACAACAGTATCTTCCATTTTAGAATGCATTCTTTTATCACTGAACAAACATTCTGCCAAGTTTATAGCTCAGTCACAAACTATTTGCAATTTTTTGGGAACTTTTTCAAAGTCTTCACTGTCTTCCAATTAAAGTTGTTCACCATCCGACCTCAGCATCCCAACAAATATCCATACTTTTACTACTTGTCCGTCTAAGCATTAATTAATGACAATTTTGCGTTTGCAATGTCCATTGGGTGGAATATTGGGGGAAGGGCGGTAAAGGAAAACAAGAAATGACAACAAAAATGACGATGAAAACGTTTACAGAACTGTAACGATTATTGTTGTCGTACAAACATAAACATTTATTTTTTACATTTATTAGTCTACGTAATGATGACAAACAACAAATGTTTACTGAGAACGATTGAAGAACAGGGCCATAGGATGAAGGGGAAGAGCATGTAAGCATATAAGAACGAAGAAATCGACACAGAAAAATCGTCATCATCGACCTCTCATCGGAACCATCATCGTGCCAGGCATGCAAAATATGTGTAAAGTTTTCTTTCACTTTGATAATGTCGCAAATTTGTTAATACTCTCTCTATCTCTCTCTCTCCTCTCTCGCACAGTCTCCCATCATCATCGTCATTCACAGAAAGAGCTATTCACATGTCATGTTGGTTTATTTTTTTTTTTTTCTCTCGTTTACTTGATGAGTTCGTATGCATGTGCGGGTGTGTGTGCGTGTGTATGAGGCATGTGCCACGTATATAAATGTTCCTATTTGGAATTTAATAGTTGCACACAATTAACATAATTGATTAGATTGTTTGCCAAGAGCACCATTATCATCAACAACATCAACAACAACCGAATGTCGGAGTATTCTTCTCTTACATAACAACACTAGCTTACAAATAGAAAAACAAAAACTTGAAGTATGGCAATACTGAAAAGTATATCTAAATTAAGAAATATACAAAATACAAGTTAGATTTAAAGATTTTATAACAAATTATAATATTGCGAATACATAATTTAATCAATTTATGTCTTCGGCAAAAAAAAAAAAAAAAAAAAAAAAAACTAAGAGGTAATATTGTCATTTTTCAGTTGTTTGAGGATTGCAGAAGATTGCGTTGTGCTAATTTGGTTGGCGATTGGTTGGCGGGATAATGGGGTCTAAGGTCATATATAACTGTTTATGGTTTATTATAAGCTAAAACGATTGCATAGTTATATAGGCAGCAGATATGGTCTGTATCAAACATTTTAAGGTTTGCGACTGTCGCAAAGTTGTAAACGGCGTAAACGTCACGTACACGTCGTAAATGTAGAAAAAGTAGCAAACGTCGCAAACTCCAAATACGTCAGACCCTTCAGATAGGCAGCGAATGATATCCAAGATGATGATATATGCGAAGAAGTTTAAATTCTCAGGAATGTTCATAAAACTATTAACGAGTTTAAAAAACTTGAGAATATAGTTATTTCAATTGGAAACTCCAAGCCAAAATTACTATAAACTACTCGATGTTGCAGTAAACGTGACGGTCGGTACTCGCTCATAGTTAACCTTTCACAAGTTACTGCAGAAACTGGAAGGACGGAAAACTACTTAAGTCTTATATAAGTGAATTGCTGTTTAGAGAAAACTTTATAAAATCACTTTTTGGCTTATTAGAGCCAATTTCCATACTAATTAAACATTTTCAATATTGTAGCTAGTCATTCGTTGATGCAGCTAAAGCTTGGACCACGAAAACCAAGAATAGTTTGAAGTTGTGAATGAGAGAGTTTTGAATAAATACAATATAAAACATTTTTTGCATACCTTTTATAGGGGAGCTTAACTAAATTAAATTAAAAAATATTCACAATTTCTTTAATTCCAAATTAGGTTTTCTACACTAGGTTTACGACTTTTGCGACATACCTATTATACCGTCGTAAACGTATGTCGCAAAAGTCACAGTTTGCGACAGGCCAACCCTGATAGGCAGTGTAGGCTAGGTTAGTTATAGTGGCAGTCTCTTATTTTAGGTTCACCTAGACTATTCAGTTCACTATGATACCACGAGTGATGAATTTCTATTGTAGCACTTGAGTGCAGCCCGGTAAAAAAAGTCTCTAAATGGCATTCCTCGCCCTTAGATAAACAATTGTCGAAGCTTCAACCGCTTATTTCAATGCCGAAAAACGTTGACTTGTCATTTTATTTGTTAGGTACGGGAATCAATGTTTTTGGTCCTAAAAAATGCAGATCTTCTGTCCACGAGAGAGAGAGAGATAGAGATAGGTAACATTATCGTGGTGATAATGCTAGCTCTCAAAATATGCCATCGACGTATTTTGAAGCACCGCTCTGTTTGTAGGTATCTTTTTTCGACCAATCGACATGAGCCTGAAAGATCCAACGCGAACAATTTTTTACGCTTAAATTCTTATGTTATTGATTGTATGCTGGTCGCTCTAATGGCTGAGGTTGTCTCAATCTCACGATAGATCACATGACGATCTTGCAATATTACAATCTAGCAATATTATATTGGGGTACAGCGTTCGTATGTCAAAATGTTCTGAGTAGGTTCTTCCAAATGTAAAGCTTTAAATGGAGTTTTCAATTGGCATATTACCATACTAGGATTGCCCAATCCGGGGAAAAGACAATCTTCGTAATCAAAACTTTATAAAAACCAAAACCAATATTGTTAAATTTTCCGTTTTTCATGTTTATGTTGATATGAACTTCTCAGGCATAACAATGTGAAGACAAAGAATCCATATGTTGACTACTTCCGCCTTATGTCAAGCCCCTGTGAAATTCTTTGGAAATGAACCAAATTTGTACTGCTTCCAGTTGGTCCAGTCAACACTACATTTTTGAAAGCTCTTTTTTACTGCAGTGGAAAATTATTTGGAAACGTTTTAAACCTCAAATTAAAATAGCCACTTCTCACATTGCCTCTAAAAAAACCTGTTGAATATAATAAAACCCCGAGTAAAAGTCACTAAAAAATATAATGGGCTGATCTATGCAATTTACTATGACGGATCCAAAAGCCAGCAGAGATTACAGCCAGGTGTCCAATACTCATCTAGGAAAAATCACTACATCTCTTTCCTACCGTATGGCAATGAATTTTATTGTAAGGGTTATAGCAACACAAAACAACAATTTATTGGAATCTATGTAGATTCCATTGGCAACATTGACGTATCTGTTTGTCTATAAGCCATTCAGATGATGGTCCCGAATGAAATCAATTTGACTTTGTAAACTGGTGCTATTATGGTAAAAACAATATTGAAATTTGCAGCTGTTATAGTCTCTGCCTTATCACTCATGGAAGCAGAACCACCCACCACAGAAACTTCGGCATTCCTAAGATAGTAATTATGTCAACATTTTTTGAGCTCTACATCCGGGTGAGCCACGGTAACTGAATGTCTATTTTTTGCAAATCATTTTGATATCTAAAAAAAAAAAACATATTTACTCATATACATATAAGTAATTGTTTGTATTCATTCATGTAGGCACGTGTGTGTATGTATTGGTGCTCGTTTGCATCCATATAGATTGGCAATGTTTGATAATATTGTCATTATCACCATCATTGTCATGAAGTGCTAGTCAGAGCTAACATCGCCATTGAGATTACAGCCAACACTGCCAACAATGATTATGAATGGAATGGCAAACATCTGCAGCTGTTGTTTTTAGATGCTGCAAATTTATCATTATTACTGCATACCCACATTCACAGAATGACAATGCTTGCAATTCACACACAAACACACATACCTAAAAATTCCATTCATAGTCCAACTTAATACAAACAGAGAAACGTACACACACACACTCAAACATACAAACTTTCATAATGATAACCTTATATTTATACTAAACATCAACAAAGGAAGTAAACCAGGCAAACCAGACGGACAAAACATACAGATGGACGCTCTGTCTGGCATGGCACATAGGTAACATTTTTGTAAGTTATGGGCCATCGTTAACATCGGTCCATCAGTATTATCATTAGACTTGACAGTGATTTTTCAACATTAAACACAAGCAAACGTTGCCTCACAACCATAAATCGAGTCATCAATTTTGTGAAATTCCAGTTCTTGTTGCTAATTTAAAATTTAAATATTTTTAAAATTGGTGAAATTGTGTTCGTACTGTCGGTTTCCTGTTTTCTAGGCATTTATAATTCAAGAAAGCAAATTGGTCGCAGAAGATTATTACAACAAATATACCAATAAGAGATTGTTAAATTTTAAATATACGTCCACAATTTAAATTTGTTTGCCAAAGTGTATAAAATCAAACAAAAACCTCTCCAAGTAAGTAAGAGATCGAGCTAAGCGGAGTCGAGTACATGATACTCAAATGTAATAATAATCGAATTAATATCCCATTTTTTTTTTATTGATGTGGTTGATGAACTTTTTGTATAGCTACTTTGGATAATAGACCAAAGAAATTTTACCCGATTTTAAAAAATCTTTTCTACAAAGTTGTAGCAACTCTAAAAAATAAATGCTATAGCATCGCAATATGATTGTTGACTTGTGCGGCAGTATATTTGATTGTGATTTTCAATATCAAACAAATTTCGAACATATGTAAAATTCGTCAGTATTACGATACCCATGGCGTATGAGTTATACATTGGAATAACAATAATACGCTCCCATGTAAATTTAAGGCTATAGCAAAAAAGGGGAACCTTTTGACTTCGAAGGTGGTGCAAATTCGTTCAGTAGCAATAAATTCGACACAGGCCTGTAATTGGGAGTATGTAATATTTTTCAAGCATCCACTGCATTGATTTCGCATACATTCTTCAGATGCAATCATATTTCTGTATTCCGGATTTCCTTTAAAAATTAAAAAAAAAAACTTTTCGATTTGCCCTCTGAAGACGTCTTTAATAAAATTTGCAACTATTTTATCACAAATTCATCGACTGCCGAGAAATAGATCGTATACTCTTCAAGTATTTTTATTTTATTTGAAAATTTCCATTATTTTTTATTTGTTCGTACTGAATTTTGTATACAGTAAACAAAGCGTGAAACAAACAATTTTTTTAAAGCATCTAAATTTATTTCTTGGATGAATAATAATAACCTGTGAAGAACTTCCAAATTTGGTTTACTGTCCATTTAATTATGCGTTGTAACATTATCTAACAAATCCTCAGCATCTAGAGAATGATTTCTTGAAATGAAAGTCGAATCGCAGTTTCTGTCTAAGTAATTAAAAATGCTGCACAATTTATATTTTGATTCGTATCAGAACTATGTACTATAATAAATATACCCTGCAAAAAAATTTGGAAGTTCTTCTAACGACACGACTTTAAAAGCACTTCCAAAAATGTCCAACCAGAGACGTTCTTTATTTTAACTGCACAGGAAGTTCATTTGAGTCAATTTTTTTATAACTCGCATTTTTCATATTTTTAATGGGAAATTTAAAATTTTATTGTTTCAAACAGGTTAAAAACAGATTAAGAATTAATAAAGTACTGAAAATTATTTAAATTTTGCCGAAAAAATGTTAAATCCTTTCTAGAAAAATTGAGAATTTTTAAAAATATTTGATGTCGAACGTTCCGGACAAGTGTTATAATGCATTAAAAATCATATAAAATTTTAAAAATTATTTATTTGACAAAATATCAAAAAATTTCTTTATTCACATCCAAAACACTGGAATCGCATCACACCTTAAGAAGTGATGCAAATTCAGTGCAACGGCTGTTGCAATGGTGGACATCCGTTATATGGCAAGCCCATGTCAAATTTATCGCTTCTGCGTCAATTTTGCACCACTTCTGGATTCAAAAAGAACATTTTCACTACTTTTTTGGCGACGCTTTTTTGCTGGGTATTTAATATAGTTTTGCTCTTTGTCAATACTTTTTCACTCATTTATAAAATAGTTTAAATTGTAGTCCATATTCCAACGGGAAATATAAAAGTAAAATGTCAAGCATATTCTCACCCTGCTCATCATGGGTTGTACCATGGTATTGGCCCAACAGCTGCAACTACGCTCTTATATAACAAAAACAAGTTTATACAGCAGAAAGTTCGGCCAGGCAGAGTCTTAAATACCCACCACCATGAATCAAATATAATAGTTACCTTTGAAAACTCTTCGTCGTAGCGGGTTACTTGATTATATATATTGAATGATAATATATAGAAATGGTTAACTAATGCCTAGATTTGAAATCTAAAATCTATAGATTTTTACTCCCCATTATTCAAGTGATTAGAAGAAGTAAAATCTCGAAATTTTATTTTCAGTTTCAAGCAACTTTTATGATCAGTACGACTTCTATACCATCAAGAAGTGAAATCTGTCTATATGGAGGCCTTACCAAATGGAGCGATAAAAACTAAATACTTTCCAATTTCAGGCAAATCGGATAAAAACTATGGTTTATATAAGCCCAAGGTGTTAAATCGTGAAATCAGTCTATGTGGCCAATACACAAAATACCGTATGGCCAATACACAAAATACCGTCAGTCTTTATGACCGATACACAAAATTTAGCACTCCTAATTGTGGTGAAACCCCTCCCCAAATCGGAGGATGGGTTTATAAGGGGATATATCAATATCGGAACACCTACATGTGGTCTTCACCCTCCAGATTTCAAATTTCAAGCAAATTGGATAAAAACTACGGTTCCTAAAGGGTGATACGGTCAAAATTTGGTCAAGGGAAAACGCGTTTAAATCGGTGAAATCGTTTATTTAAAAAATCAAATTAAATTTCTTTTTCAAGTTCAATTAGTATAAAATTCAGGAAAAATATTCAGTTAGGCTTTCGCTTTTCCAAATCCGAATTTCCGGGCCTCACGCTTGACACCTGCCATCAGATTTTGTACAGCCACCTTGTCCACCTTCTTCGCCGCAGAAAGCCAGTTTGCCTTGAACTGCTGCTCGTCCTTAGCAGTTTTTTTTTGGTCTTCTTTAGGTTCCGCTTGACAATAGCCCAGTATTTCTCAATTGGGCGGAGCTCTGGCGTGTTGGGAGGGTTCTTGTCCTTGGGAACCACCTGCACGTTGTTGGCGGCGTACCACTCCATGGCCTTTTTACCGTAATGGCAAGATGCCAAATCTGGGCAAAACAGTACGGAACAACCGTGTTTCTTCAGGAAAGGCACCAGACGTTTATTCGAACACTCTTTCACGTAAATTTCTTGGTTGACAGTCCCGGAAGCTTTGAAAATGCTGCTTTTCAAGCCACAGGTACAGATGGCTTGCCAAACCAGATATTTCTTTGCGAACTTTGACAGTTTTATGTGCTTGAAAATATCTGCTACCTTTCCCCTTCCTTTTGCCGTATAAAACTCCTGTCCCGGAAGCTGCTTGTAGTCGGCTTTGACGTAGGTTTCGTCGTCCATTACCACGCAGTCGAACTTCGTCAGCATCGTCGTGTACAGCCTCCGGGATCGCGATTTGGCCGTCGTATTTTGTTTATCATCGCGATTTGGAGTCACTACCTTCTTGTAAGTCGATAGTCCGGCTCGTTTTTTTTGCTCGATGAACGGTTGTAGACGATACACCCAGCTTATTTGCGGCATCACGGAGAGAGAGGTTAGGGTTTCGCTTGAAACTACCGGCAACTCTCTTTGTCGTCTCAGCGGCTTCCGGTTTTCGATTTCCCCCCGATCCAGACTTCCTGGCTGTCGACAAACGTTCCCCAAACACTTTAATTACATTTGTAACGGTTGATTTGGCAACTTTTAGCGATTTTGACATCTTTGCGTGCGAGTAGCTCGGATTTTCGCGATGGGCGAGCAAAATTTTGATACACTGCTCTTTTTGCTTGGACGGCATTTTGACAACTGAAGAGTGAATTCCAAAATCAAAATAGGAGCAACATTCTACACACACACACCTTCAAAATGAGGGGTGTTCACGTTTTTTAAATGCAAAATTGAAAGAAATACGTCAAGTTTATATTGACCAAATTATGACCGTATCACCCTTTAAAATAGGGAGATCGGCCTATATGAGGCTATACCAAAACATGGACCGATAATCTTCATTTTCGTCACATCAATTTGTGGTCCCAAAATACCTCTAGATTTCAAATTGCAGGTAAATCGGACAGAAAATAAGGTTGGGCTGATTTTCGCCATTTTCGCCACACCTATTTATGGTCCTTTAGATTTCAAATTTCAGGAAAATAGGATTGAAAATAAGGTTTCTAGAAACCCAAGAAGTAAAATCAGGAAATCGGTCTATATAGGTGATATACCAAAACATGGATCGATATAGCTCATCTTCGAACTTGGCCTGCCTGCCAACAAAAAAAGACAAACAGACGGACATGGTTACATCGTCGTAGAATTTCTACCTGATCAAGAATATATATTCTTTATATAGTCGGAAATCGATATTTCGATGTGTTATAAACGGAATGACAAACTTATTATACCCCCATCTACAAAGTTGATTCATTTATTTCCATAATCAAAAATCACACACCGCAAATAATTTGATAATTTTTCCGTAATTCGTGATTAAAATTAAAAAATATATTTTTATATACAATGTCCATCGCCCTATCGGTAAATTGCTCTTTATTGCCTGAAATTCTCTAAGAATTTAACAAAAATTTCATTAAAACTTTAATATAATTTGTAACAAAATTTGTTATTTTCTTTTTTAGCCTAATTAAGATTTAATTGATAATGTTAATTAAACAACCTTATGATTATAATAAGTGGAAGTGCTTTTTAAGTTGTGTCTTTAGACGAACTTCCAGTTTTTTTGCTGAGTTCCTTCCAGATGACTTTTTTGTTCTTTGAACACCAAAATATTTCAATTTATTCTACTCTAAAGTTTTCTTTGTTATGAATTAGCAAAGATTTTAACATAATAATCTGACTTAATTTGAAACTGAAACCTTGCTTCAATCATTGATATAAGACAAGTTTCGAATTATCCTCTGATCGAAGTTATAAGGATTCGTTTTTATTTCGTTTAAATCTTTGTAATGTACCAGCTCCAAGGTGAATGCTCCGGACCAATATATCTGTGTCATTTATCGCAGGAAGTTACAAAGTAAAAGTTCATGTTTGAAGATTTAATGAATGTGAAATTGACATGTAAAAAACTGCAAAAGTTTTGGCCTCTGTAACGCACGGAGTAATTGTAATCGTTTTTGGATCCTGCAGTGTGTGTTGGGGGTGAATTCTTTACAAAGCAGTTGAGTTTGAACAGAACTGCCAATTCAATTAATTTCCTCTGTATTTTATGTTCGTTTAGTAGATGAAGTCATGGCAGGTATACACACACACACACAGAGGTGGGGCTGTGCATGAGTGATTTACCCTATATACGAGTATGAGGGGAGAATGTATGTAGAACAGGAGGCAACTTTACTATTCTTAGTAGAAAAATATTTTTGAACTTATGTTACTCTTGCCATCCTACCCACTCTCTAATAAAATCTTGTTCCCTTTACTCTCTCTCTCTCTTTACAGATTTATTGTAAAATGTTGACAATGATGTGGATGATGCCGCACGTAGCAATGAAACAAAGTACAAAAGTTTCCACTCACTTTTAAAAGAACGAAAACAAAAAACCAAAAAAAAAATACGAAAAACAAAGACAAACGTATCCAGCAGCTTCAAATTTTCTCCATTCGCAAAACTCGCCTGTCGTTCGTTATAGCTCATTCACAGCATCATAGTAAAGGCAGTAAACGTACATGTCGAATTTTCTACAGCCACAAAGAAAAAGGAAAGAAACACTACGAAAAAATCCAAGCGACTGCTGCTACCTTTAATAACAACCAAGCCAACTACTACTACTGCAACAACAACAACAACAACAACAACAACTCTCTTACGAGGTCTATTACTACTACTACTACAAGAACGGTTGTAGCGAAGTTCGTCATATTCACCCTAATAGCCTTACGTAGAAAACCAAGCTCATAACAAGACTTGCTCGGTGGTAAAGACAGAGAGATAGAGAAAGTGAGAAGCAGGGAGTGCAAATAATTGAGCGAATGTATGTACGCGTGGTTGTCTTTGAGAATGTGCTGTTGAAAACTTATGGCGCCAATAAACGCATAAAATGCACAACTACCGCCACCACCACCAATATTAGAAATACAAGGCTCATTTGAAATTTTAGCCAGACTTGTGCTCCTCGAAGGCGATGTTGTTGTTGGCAAAGTAAAATTCGACTTGCAGGTCTTGGTAATAAACGTGTGAAACTTTTAGTTATTGCTTCCTCCCAACCTGCCACAACATCGTAAATGTGAAGTACCTTAGCTTAGACATATTCGCAAGTACAACAAATCGAAGCTGTTAGCCAAAACGACCTGTGTGCCACTTATGGCGTATCCATCAAACTTATGGCAGCATATCCTAAAATGCCTGTGGATTGGATCATTCTGATGACCATGCTCCACTCGTTCGCATTTCTTGCTGCAGCTGCTATTCCTCGTACTGGTACGTACTCAAGATAAGGAACGGAAAACACGATCTCTGCCAAGGCAGACAAAGGAAAGGAGACCACAACCAACCAACTAAGAACAAATCATTCATATATACACTCTCATAGGAAAACGTGAAAGCATCTAAAATAAGCGACTCTCTTTTCTGAAGTGTCTTCACCTCAGTATAGGAAAATCCCACCTGGTTTATTTCTCTTTCGAATATCACCCAGAACAGCCATCACTATCATTCACTGAATTCCGTGTGTCAACTCTAACCCAATTTGGCCAACGAAATATTATTCATCAGTCCAAATACTTCCAAGTACGTCACCCGCACTACTCACTACCAAAAAGTGTTCAGAATTTGTCCAGCATCCAGAGCAAAACGAACTGCTACAACAAAAATTGTGGCTATAACCGTAGCTCCACCACCGCCAACTAAAGCCATCGCCTTAACAAGTGTCACCAGTGGAGACCTTACAGCCAACCGACATTCCAAAACATCGAGCGGCAAACAGCGACAACAGCAGTCGATACCAGTAACCTTCATTGCTGTTTGATTCGTCGCAAGAACTTGCCGTCGCAATGCAAATAACTGTCCCCTTCAGGGCTCTGGTGATTGCCCATTTATTCTATTGTGTGGCACCAGCTGGAGGTAAGTACATTTAAACAAATTTTTTTACTCACTTTAATTTATTGATAATGGTCCTGCCGCAAACGAATCACCCTCTGGAAATGGGAGAAACACTAGGCAAACATGGCCATATTTCACCATGGAAAAAGTCCAAACAAGCAAATGATAAGTGAAACGATATTGGGAAAGTCAGGGTTGATGGTGGGAAGCCCATACTTTCGTATGGTTATTACCCAAATGAATTTGTTGCTATTGATTTATGCTTACGTATATAAATAAATATTTTATTTAAAATATTTCCACATATATTTGCCACGTTTCTAGAATCCTTGAGGGTAGACAAAATGAGTTGCTGCCAATTGGATGTTGTATAGCATAACGCATTTTGAATTTCACTTTGTTTACTTAAATGGAAATGTCGAAAAGGAAAAATACACAGTTTGTTTTTATTTTTTTTTTAACATTTTGGCTCCTTAGGGTATAGACACAAAGACCAACTTCAAAAAACTGTCCTTGATTTTCGTATTGTGTTTTTACTAAGCTTAGTAGGTTAAGGACACTTTTTAGTTAGTTGATGTGATCATTGTTTTTGTTCTTTGTAAATATAAACAGAATAATATTTAGTACATACGAGAGAGAAAAAGAATCTCTTCTAAATTTTCAATAAAAAGTGTAAATAAAATTTTAGATATTACATTTTACGCCATTTACAGAAACTTTACAAAAGTGCATTTACCGGCGTTATATATTAGAGGTATTGAAAAATTTGAAACATTTTTATAATTTTTTCCACTTAGCAGTGACGAAAAACCATTTCCTTGTAAAATCGAACCAATGTAGGTGGAGAATTGTGGGGTTTGGGAGCATATTATGTCGAATCAGCCGATAATATTTACCCAAGTCGGAGACATATCTAAATCTTTACCGATTCTGTAAATAGTCTACCACTACAATGTGCGGATGTCGTCATTAAATGTTAAATGTGGGTATTCTGCTCATATTTGCCTTAACCCTTAAATAGGCACTGTATTTTTAAGATAAAAAAATTCATATATCTTAAAATTTTGATCGAATTCTTTTAAATAAAGTTTATTGCATTTTAAAACATCATAGCAATATTTCTAAATATATGCGTTTTTTTGCATATATTTAGTATTTAAATAAAAACAAAGATTATAAACTTTCTTCTTATTTAAATATCATTAATTTACAGAAACTTGCCCTTAATGTTATTATTAATTTTATTATTAATATTATTGTTAATATTAGTTGTATGTCCTATATGTGAAATCTAATTTTTTTGGGACACACAATGTACGAGGGCGGTTCGGAAACTTCTTAGCTTATCAATGAAAGAGAATAGCTAGTTTTTCAAAAATATTTTTATTTTTCAATATAATCTCCCAAAACTTCAAAACACTTAGTCCAACGCTTTTCTAGCAATTCCATGCCTTGATTAAAATAGTTTTCCTCAAGGTCTTCAAAATAGTGGTTTACAACTATAATTGCATCTTAATTTGTCTTAATGAAAAATTATTTTTTTGTGTTGTAAGCCACAGGACGTTTTTCTCGAATTTGTACATTTAATTGATCCAAAAGGTTGCAATAGTAATCTGAATTTATTGTTTTACCCTTTTGCAGATAGTCAATCAATAAAATACCTTTGAAGTCCCAAAAAACCGTTGCCATAACCTTACCAGCCGATTGTTTTTGCCTTCTTTGGGGCACTTCCTCCAGCTTCAGTCCATTGTTTGGATTGTTCTTTTGTTTCTGGAGTATAGTAGAATAGCAGTTTTGAAACGACGCTTCATCTTCAAATTCAGCAACCCAATTTTTTTAATGTTGCATATGAAGGAGCACTTTCACCTAACACATTCACCATATCATTATGGATTTATTGTCCCGATAAACCTGTTTTATGTAAATATTTAGGGATAGCTCGCATTTCTAATTTTTTCCATTGTAAAAAAATTGCGGATGCTTTTTTTTTTGAACACCTGTTTCTGTATGAAGGAGTTGCCAGATCGAAACAAAATTTAACATATCTTCATAACGGAGATGGAAGTTTCCAAAACATTTAAGTTTTTTTCTGTTTATGTCGCGCTTTTTGTGCTAGGCTAAGAAGTTTCCGAACTGCCCTCGTACAAAATATTCTATATCTCATATAAGTAATTTCCAAACCGATTTCTTTCAAAACTAATAGAGTTCTGTTCTAACCAAAACCATATATTTGTTCCAAATTCAAAGCCTATTGGACAAAAGCTACGACATAAGCTTTGATTACAAATATGTGTTTACAGACAGACGGACATCGCTAAATCGCCAAAGACTCCATGAGTCTATTTTGTCTTCTTCTGGGCGTTGCAAACATATCCATTACAAACATAGCCCATGTTAAGTTCATCGCTTCTGCGCCAATTTTGTTTGCACCATTTGCGGATCCAAAAAGAAAATGTTCACTATTTTTTTGGCGACGCTTTTTTGCGACGCTTTTCAAATTGAAATTTTTTAATTCTTAGAAGATGTCAAATTTAACAAATTCAATCTTCAGTATGTTCGAAATTGTTATCGAAATTTCAATACAATTTTTGCTTAACGAGTTTATTGATACTTATTTCTTCTTTTGCAAATTGAGTCTTTGTGTGTTTGGATTGCCGAAATAATTTGATTTATTTTGTTTCTTATTCGATCTTTTTCTGTTTTAATAAAAATGCTTTAAATAATTTCCTTACCCCAAAACGCATTCACATCCGGCTTTTTTCAATTAAACATTAGTACTGATAGCATGAAACTACCTTCTTAAATATGCCTTGACTTATAACTCTTTTTTTTTTTTGCTTTTTAAAATGTCTACAAAATCTGTTTTGAAATAAATGTCTTAATTTATTTAAATTTATATACAGAAAAAACTTCAAGTCAATAAAAATATACAATTGTTTAAAGTTCATATAGCAAAATTTTAGTGAAATTCCCATAGCTATGCTTGTGACGACATATCAAAATGATTTTATACGTCCAAATATTGAACGCTATGAATTTGTTAAGGATGTAACACAAGGCGATGGCGAGAAACCCATATGCCAGTGTATTGAGGGACAGCCCACAGAAAATCCCAAGGATCAAAAGGTAGCTGAATGGACTGGTATTGCTCCAATGGGTCGTCTTATTGACCCGCGTATTATTCCAACGAAATTTTCACCCCAACAAATTGAAGCTTTGAAAGCTGGGGAACAAAGCGATTGCTATAGAGAACAGCCAAACCGATTTCTTAAAATTTTACGTACAGCCTATCCGGATCTTTATGAGCGTCTCAAACAAATGCCCAAGGATGAACTTAATCGACGTATGGAACGACAACGAATGTATACCACTTATCAAATAGATTTTTGCAATATCAACGAATATCCAGAAGGAATTTATGAGTCTCTTAAAGATGAAGATGAAACAAATAAATTAAATGCCAGTAAACTTTTACAAAAGCAAGCTCCTTGTTCAGAATTCAGAGCTAGCGTTATGCAAGAATTGGATAAAGGATCTCCCGAGAGCGGAGATCCTTGCGTTAAGGTCTACAAACCATTTAAAAAATCTTTTGTGGACTCGAGTCGTTTCATTAATTCTGGCAATAATTCACATTGGCAAAGCAATGAGATATTTACGAAAAAAGCAAATTTCACCGAGTACATGGATACCATCAACAAAACGGGCTGTGTAATCACCAAAAATAAGATTCACGATCATCGTAAATGTAGTAGTAAGCATTGTAAGCATTTGTTAACTCATACATGTGCAAACTTGAAATGAGATTTTAAAGTTGAAAATAAGTTGAACTCTGTCAGGATTGGAAATTGTTGAAAGATCAAATCTAAATTTTTTCATGTACATTTTTTGGATACTAAAATTTTGTTTTGCTTTTCAAAATTAAATTTAGTTTTTTATTATTAGCAGTAGCTACGTTATCAAATTGATATTGAAAACTAAAATGTCATCAAATTAATATTGAAAAATAAAACATTTAGTGAAGTGACTTCTAACAAAAAATATTTAACTAAAAAATTTAAAGAATTTTTCGCATATAAACGAAGGATAGGTCGGCTGATATACACCTAAGCCAGGCTTGTTGTGCGTCTAACTTCTTCTTTCAATGAATTCTGTGTCTCTAATGAATTCCCTAATTTGTTTCCAGTCCCCGTTTACCACACCCTCAAAAAAATCGCTTCTGTAACATATACCCCAAACATATTTTGCTTCAAGCATATATATTTTCAGGATTGGTCCAATAAAAAAAATATTGTTTGTATTGTTCAAACATATTATTTTATGCTAGCTTATAAATATTCACCCTTATTCCTGAAGTCGCCCTCGCCGTCGCTTTTCGTCAGTCGCCATTAATTGGTATTCCGTTCGTCGATATATTCTGCTATCGAAGAAAATCGGTATTCCTGGTATCGCTTTTTGTCGCCAACATCGTCGCTTTTTGTTGCCATTAAAGTTACCAGCGACGAGTTTAGTGTTTAATTTTTGAAGAAGTTTTTTAGACTTTATTAATCGAGCAATTGAAAAATAAATGGAAATTGGTAAGAGGTAAAGTGACTAATCTTCAACAATTACAAAAAAAATGGGAAAAATAAGTTTATATAGCAATTATGGTCATCACATTCAAATCATAGAAAAGAACACTGTACAATTAAAGTAAACGTGTTGATTTTCAATTCCATTTATTTTTGATAGAAATCCTTCAAGTCCAATGTATTTTATTTAGCAGCAAACTTAAGTAACAATGGTTCGAACTTTGAATGATCCTTGGACACATAATGTCAACGTTCCAATTGTATATGCCGGATGTTGTTATTACCCTAATGTAGATTTCTAAATCATTTCATTTTAAACGCAAACAATTAAAATTCAGTTTTGCACATCGGCTGATTGCTTTCTTTCACGATGATACTTGTGTCATTGATCTCAGCGTCGTCGCCATTTTTGTAGTTTTGGAAGCTTTAACTGTCCTCGAATATATATCCACATTTTTTCCGCGTCAAATTAAATATTTTTTCTTGATTTTCCGACTTAGAATTGAGTCTGAAATAAAAATATTTTAAACCGAAAAAATTAAAATTCTTTTTTGCACATCAGCTGATTGTTTTCTAGTGATATCGGCCTTTTATTACCGAGTATTGTAATTGGTACAAAAAGTAATCGTCGTCGTCGCCGTCGCCACTTCGTAGGAATACCAAATGAATGACGAGACGACTTAAAAGCGACAGACGACAAAAAGCGACGGCGAGAGCGAGAGCGAGGGCGAGAGCGAGGGCGAGAGCGAGGGCGAGAGCGAGGGCGACTTCAGGAATAAGGGTGATTATACGCTTGCGCCTAAAAATATTGTGTCAAAAAATTTGAGTTCCAAACATATAATTTTTACACCCAAACATATGAAAAACAGTTGTTGTTGTTGTTGTAAAAGTTTTTAATGAAATTTCATCCAATTTGTTCAAAGCTTTGGTACTTCAGTGAGTGTCGAGATCTAAGAATTCTGCGGCAAGTGTGGAGTGCGTCCAGAGTGATCTGGTGGTGAGTCTGGTAGGTTTAGCCGGGCAAGCGAAAAGGGTACGAGTGTCATGTGACCCTTGGTTACAGATGGGACACATGTCAGCTACGTAGGCAGTAATTGAGGAGGCGGCTGCACTTGCCTGATCTTAATTGGGCTAAAACCACCCTAGTCTGCCTTGGGAGGTATCTTTCCTCCGGTGCTTTGCACGGGCGGTCTTTTTCACCCGTGCAGGTCCCGAATCAGCTCTTCACCGATATACTTATGTTTTGGTCTAGTAAAAACAGACCGGTAAGAAAGGTAGTGTCCCAAAATCTTATCATCTTCAAAACACGTCTGTGCATGTAGCACCATTCTTTGCTTTGCTGCTTCTATTTGTCACAGATGTCCTCTCAATTATAGGTGACCGGTCATTATCCCTACGACCCTTCTGACTGTCGTCCTACACACAAAAAAAAAATTTTCTGATTCAATCACGAAATTAATTGATCCAATTAATTTTTAATTGAAATGTCTTCAATCACAGAAATGATAGTATCAATTAAAAAATTAATTGAAGGTCAATTAAAAAGTTAATTGATCCAATTAAAATATTAATTGATACTATTATTTTTGTGATTGATTTTTATTTCAATTAAAAAATTTGTTGAATCAATTAAATTTTTAATTGAATATTTTTTAAAATTCAATTAAAATTTTAATTGGAAAAATTTTCGTGAAATTTTTTTGTGTGTACCCTCCATTCTCAAATGTTTCTTTTTTACCTGGGTCACCCCACAGTATTTTCGTCGCCCTTTCGACCATTGCATTACTCCTCGGCGTGCGTTGCCTCTATTGGCTTTATGTTCTGTGAGGTCACTTCCCGATGTGTCCAAGCTCTTATCGCCGGTATATCCCGGCACCCATGCCGTATGCGAGAACTCAATCATCTAACATGGTTCGCGATCGAAGCGTAATGTCTGCTATTAATTTCCTTTTGAGGTAATCTGTCAAAATTATCACGTTTTGTGGCCTATATTCAAGACAACTAATTTCGTTGTGGTACGCACTTCTGACTGCGGTATTGTGCTGTGGTCGGTATATATGCCCAGTCCCGTTTTCTCCATCTGTTCGTTCGATCCATCTGTGTAGCAGGGGAACTGCTAGTATCTTGTTCTTGGGTCTCATTCTCTCAAGATCATGTTACTGGGGTCAGAATATCATACTCGGCAGCTATGGCCACCTCAGGTATACGAGAATGGATTTTTGCGGCATCCGCCATTTCACAAAAAGCTTGAAATTTTTTTCTCTAAAAGAGAACAAGAACTCTCAATTGGCAACCATGTTTTCTTTTAGTGGTGTATACTCAAGTTGGGATGGACTAGAAGAAAACTGAGGGCTCATTTATCCTGGACTTGATTAGAAATGTAAAACACTGTCATCTGCTGCTTATAAACAATCACAGACACAAATTAAAATTTATATTTTTCATGTATAAAATTCTCAAATAGTAATAAATACATATTTAGTGCTGTGATTATTATTGACATTGTACAGTGCCATATGGAATTAATCCAATCCAAATAATTGACCCATCGTTCTTATATCGTAATTCAAAAAATGTCTAATATTACGGATATGATTTGTATACGCATAACATTATTAAAATCTTTCAATTTCCGAAACTTATATAATAGAAATCCTATATTATTGCTCCCCCCGTTTAGGGTATGTCAGTATCGTTGGTCTTCTTTCAAAAAATATCCCTTTAAGCATATGCGCTCGCTTGTTTGAACATTGACATACATTCCTATATTTATGACTTTCCTCATAAGTAGCAGAAAGCCATATTTAAGATTTTTATGCAAACAACCCCAAATGCCGCACACACGCACACACTCATATCGCACATCTCACATGTATTCTTATATATAATTGAGGGTGACACTCTCAACTCCATACTGCCTGCGGTAAAAATTGCTATATTTTCACTATCAGCTGTATTTAACGTTGTCCTTTAAAAAAAAAGGACTTTTTCAAAATTTATGTTCGCCTTTAGTATCCTGGTAAAGGTGGAGATGATATCAATTGTGGGAGGGGGAGGGGGTACAATTTATCATTACATAAATTACACTTTATTGAATTTTAAATCAATACACGTACGTTTACTGGGGCCACAGCAGCAAACAAACCAAAGTGGATTGGAATGTGAGCAAAGAATGTTGTAAAGATGACTAGCACCAGTGTGTGCCACATGTATTGATATTCCTTCCATACATGAGAATGCCCAAGCAATGTGGAATCACTATCATGGGAATCTAATTTATGGCAAATTAATGGAAGAGTGAAATGTACAAGTGGGAGATATGTAGCCTATAATTTAGAAGAATCTCACGATACCTATGGGATATGTGAAATAATTTTAAAACAGAAATGGAATAAGAGTGAAATGAAATGATGGGAATGCAAATAGACTTTGGCTATGTATATTATTAGTAACTGGAACTTGATTATAATGGCCAACTCAATTATATTAACTATCGTTCGTATAATTTTGACCAAGACAAGAATTACGCAAGTTATTGAGAGGATATGAGCCAATAGATTTGTTGGTAGATGCAATAGATATGACAATTGCTTTGTTTCTTGCTTTATTTTATTGGTGCAACAATTTTACCAAAATTTGGTTATCGAAATATAAGGTTCCATAACTTATACGTTTTGCATAAAATTAATCTAAATTTTTTAGCCACTTACAAACTTTTGTACGATAGGAAATGAGTGTTTACATATGCATTAATTTCCTAAAGCTTGTACTACCTTATATTGTGTAGTGTGAATTTGAATTGAAAACAAACACAGTTGCTAAGCGTTCACCAGTCGCTCGAGGTCAAATAGAACTAATTTGGAGTCTGCATCAATATTCCTCTAATTCAGGATCGACAATTCTGAAATTGATAATAATAGATAGAATAGATAGAATCTTTGGATAATGGGCAATTATGGTAAAATACAAGCGCTAGTTGTCGGCATTTAAACTCGCCACCTCTCTTCGAATCGCTCACAGTTCCTGGCTTAAAGTTAATTTTGCGTAGACATATTTCTATGAAAGTTCTTTTACTTGAGCACCAATCAATAATCTTTTCATTGAAGACATTTTGTCCTTATACTAATCACGCTTCCGCAGTCCACTTTAACTAGGTTGCAACTGGCATTAAAGGGTGATACGGTCAAAATTTGGTCAAGGGAAAACGCGTGTAAATCGGTGAAATCGTTTATTTAAAAAATCAAATTAAATTTCTTTTTCAAGTTCAATTAGTATAAAATTCTGGAAAATATTCAGTTAGGCTTTCGCTTTTCCAAATCCGGGCCTCACGCTTGACACCTGCCATCAGATTTTGTACAGCCACCTTGTCCACCTTCTTCGCCGCAGAAAGCTAGTTTGCCTTGAACTGCTGCTCGTCCTTAGCAGTTTTTTTGGTCTTCTTTAGGTTCCGCTTGCCAATAGCCCAGTATTTCTCAACTGGGCAGAGCTCTGGCGTGTTGGGAGGGTTCTTGTCCTTGGGAACCACCTGCACGTTGTTGGCGGCGTACCACTACATGGCCTTTTTACCGTAATGGCAAGATGCCAAATCCGGCCAAAACAGTACGGAACAACCGTGTTTCTTCAGGAAAGGCAGCAGACGTTTATTGAAGCACTCTTTCACGTAAATTTCTTGGTTGACAGTCCCGGAAGCTATGAAAATGCTGCTTTTCAAGCCACAGGTACAGATGGCTTGCTAAACCAGATATTTCTTTGCGAACTTTGACAGTTTTATGTGCTTGAAAATATCTGCTACCTTTCCCCGTATAAAACTCCTGTCCCGGAAGCTGCTTGTAGTCGGCTTTGACGTAGGTTTCGTCGTCCATTACCACGCAGTCAAACTTCGCCAGCATCGTCGTGTACAGCCTCCGGGATCGCGCTTTGGCCGTCGTATTTTGTTTATCATCGCGATTTGGAGTCACTACCTTCTTGTAAGTCGATAGTCCGGCTAGTTTTTTGGGTCGATGCACGGTTGTAGACGATACACCCAGCTTATTTGCGGTATCTCGGAGAGAGAGGTTAGGGTTTCGCTTGAAACTACCGGCAACTCTCTTTGTCGTCTCAGCGGCTTCCGGTTGTCGATTTCGCCCCGATCCAGACTTCTTGGCTGTCGACAAACGTTCCCCAAACACTTTAATTACATTTGTAACGGTTGATTTGGCAACTTTTAGCGATTTTGCCAGCTTTGCGTGCGAGTAGCTCGGATTTTCGTGATGCGCGAGCAAAATTTTGATACACTGGGGAATATCAATAAATTTTAGGGATTTTTTTCAAAGTTGGTTCAGTATAATAAATCACGTTTACAATAATGGTTTACATAAAATTCTATTTATTTCTACATTATTAAAAAAGAAGCACAAAGAAATTTAAAAAAGAAAACTTTATTCCACGGCATACAATAGGATGCAAATGAAACAGTCGAGCTAGAAAAGGACACCAGCTTTTATTTTGGGCGCCCACGCGCTAAATTATGAATTTTCTCAGCTAGACATTTTTTATCAATTGTGAAATGATTTCGGTAGGACCCGGATCTAAATCTTGCCCCCACATTAGTGTTAATCAGTGATTTGGACAATATATCCCATATAAATTATTTTATTACTTCAGTATTTAGAAGTAAATGATGACAGAACTACCATTTTCATTTCTAGAACATTTGAAAGACGATCACCACTATTCTAGGTTTGTGTTTCGAAATCTTGATCTTATTGCAGCCCGAAAAATAGTATGGCAAACATATTACATATCTTTAAGTTTTATAATTAATATTGAGTTTATACAGCAGAACCTATTTATTTATGTTTTTTTATAAGGACGTGTTAAAAATTTGTATAAATTTTTGTGAGGAATTTTAAATTAATATGCGGAATGTTGGGGACGAAAGCCTCCCAATTTAGGGACAAGATGCATAAAAATACTGGCAACATTGTTTGCCTTATAAAATTAGAAGTTTTAAGATGATTCTTTCTTGAAGCATGACATAATTTCTACTTCATATAAAGTTTGAATTTGGAATTTTAAGTTGTGGGTAATAGTTTTGTGAAGAGCATGCACGTAATTCCTACATATAAAAAAGTGTTGCGTCTTAAATGTATCCTTATTATAATTCTCCGCTTCATTGGAATCAATACCATGATATATAAAGTACAGATACAATTTTTAGAACTGAATAAGCGTTTTTAGGGTAGATTAGGTATAGCGGCATTTCGTTAGGCTATTCAGTCTCTTGTAATTTAACCAAAGTGGGTAAACTTCTTTCTAACCAATGAGTTCTCACTATATCTCACACTGAGAAAAATATTCTTTTAAGCACAAAGATTTCTTGTCCCTCAAATACAAGTGTCATTTGTCCCTAGCAGATAAGAAGCATTTCTCTGAAGTTTTAAGTGACCAAACCAAGATTAATTTTCCCTTGAAAGCTTTTTGTTCTTAGAATTAGTTGTATAGACTTTAGAATGGTTATGTTTTTACATAAAGAAAAATTTTATTGAACCGAGGTGAATTAGTTTTTAACAGTTCTTCAATATAATTGAAATCGCTCTTGTTTATTTACCTTGTTACCTTTTATAAAACATCCACAGATTTAAGAAAATCGCACAATTTCTCTTTGTTTGGATTGTTTTCAAAGTTTTGTAAAAAAATGATATTGTATGAAATTTGTTATAACATCCACTCCTGCAACATGTGTAGCAAATATTAAATAAATATTAAATCGTAAATTTTATTTAAAGCACATTCTGCTTCTGTAAACTCGTCTAAGCGCTAGAAAAAATCTTTTGTAAAGACTTTTATGATTCAAATTGATATAAAATATAATCAGAGCATAACTGATAAGAGTGTGATAAAATAGACTTTGCATGTATATCAGCCCTCTTTTAAGTTACTGGTTTTTAAAGGATGAAAATTACAGATAATACCATTTATAAATATTCCGACAAGCTGATCATATCATATTGTCCGGCACTGTATGTAAACATGAATATCTACCATATATATTCGTTTAAGCCTTTCTAGAGAGGGATATCTTAAAAAACTAAGGAAGACAGTCATATCATACCCATTGACTGCAATAAGCTTTCTTGCCAAAGTCTGAGTATGTCATGCACAATGGCCATAATTTAAATCCTATTTAAGCTGGATGGTTGGGAAGTAACTTTTTTTTCTTATTTTAAAAGTAGTTTATATTTATTTACTTGAGGTTTTATTGCATATGCTTTTTTCGTTTTTGTTTCTGTTTTTTGTGTGTTTAACTTTTTTCTTGCACCTGGTTAGTGAGGTTTTTGCTGGCAAAACAATTCTTGAAATAGGGAGAACAAAAAAGATCTGAGGCTCCTTAGCAGACAGGCATGAATGAATTATGAAAAGATAGCCGGGCTGAGAGTTGAAAACACCTTAATTTATATTAAATATGCTCTATGATGTTCCTGGTTTTGGGCCAAGGATGTGTCTCAAGAAATGTGAATATGACAACCAGAGAGAACGAAAAAAAATTAATGCTGCTATGGAGACAATCGAATTTGCATTGTGCTGCATAATAAAGCCATAACTTCAGTAGAACATCACAATGCCTCAGGCATTGTCCATATATATTCTAAAAGTTTGACAAACACACTTACAAAAACATCTGAGGAGACTACTCGCACCCATTCAGAGGATGCAATAGCTTGAGAGATGGAAATATACAGAGATGAGTTAGTGAATGAAATGGTTTTCGATCTTGAGATGCAATATTTGAACCAAACCATGTTCCGCCTTGCCTATAAAACGTCGTGGGTTCAATCCTGAATAAACATTCATAGACTATGTATGAATGAAAATTTCAAAAATACTACCTTAGTCTATAATCTAGAATTTTGAAATATATTAAAGATGGAAACAACCTAGCAAAAATGGAGTACACCCATAGAAAAAATCATGAACGGCGTGGTCATTTTGAAACGATCCGTTCATGAAAGTGAATCAACACACATGTGTTGTCAAACTGAGAACAGATGGGGACAATCTGACAACGTAAAAATGACACCATAAATTTTCAAAACAACAACCAGCGTTCATGATCTGAAAACGTAATGGTTACGAATTTATAAACAAAATTAAAAAAAGATTTCCCCTACCGTGACTCGAACCTGCGTTGCCTGCACGATACACGTTAACAGTCGCCTTAGCACATTGCACCAACGGCGGAGTTGACATAACAACGTCTAACGATTATTTTAAGACATTTCATGACCAAAGAAAAACGAATGCCGTTCATGCAATCGTGAACGCCCGTGGACGAAATCGTGAACATTCCGTTTTGATTTTTTGTGAACGTTTCCGTTTCATTTTGACAACGTCCGTTCACGATTGTGAAACGCAATTTTTTCTATTAGTGTACTATTTCAGCAGGATTGTAAGGGAGAGAAGCAATACCAACTGCTTACAAAACAACCGAATCAGCGCTAATTTTTGTGGGCAATGTCCCTATTTATAGCAACTTCCACATAGCGCTGATATAATTGCTCATTTTAATGGAAATATTGCTCAGAAGTGATAATAATCTTGAATATAGCATTGTTGGCGTGAAGAAAAACAGCACTACCTTATATGCATCCCATACTGCATGAATTGGTTGCAATAACGTAAACGAATGATTATAAAGTAGTTTGATTACTCGTTTACGTTATTGCTACCGATTCATGCAGTGCAGATACACTGCCTACTTTATTGTATAACAAAAAGCACAACTAAAGTTTTACTGCTGATGTATTTTTTGCTGGGAATTTGCCCATGCTCGCATCTTTCAGGTATACCGGTGTGAAATGAGCGTTTTTTTTCATGTGGCAGCCATTTTCCGAACTATTGGACCTTTTCCATAGCTTTTAAACGGCCAGAAATAGATTGTTTCCCAACATTTAACATTGCTGCTATTTGTTTCAGACTCAAAGTGTTATCTCCATCCAATTCGGCGTATTTTGTGGTCTTCTACGCTCTTCATTTCTCACATCAAAGTCATTATTTCCGAATCGTTGAAACCATCTTTTGTATGTTGCTTCTGATAGAGCAAGATCACCTATGCCTCGACAACCATTCGATGCGACACTTCACTTTTCTTTCTTTTCTTCAAATGAGAACAAAATATTAATGCTTTCCGCAAATCATCACTTTCTGGTACAAAATTCGACATTTCAAACACGATTTAAAAAGTGTGGTTGTCTATTCAATGACTTGATGTATACTAAATATATTTCAGCAAACAAACAAAAAACAAGTATATACGGCCGTAAGTTCGGCCAGGCCGAATCTTATGTACCCTCCACCATGGATTGCGTAGAAACTTCTACGAAAGACTGTCATCCACAATCGAATTAATTGGGTTGTGGTATCTTAAAACTTCGTTTTCTAAATTCTGAGTTAGTCCATACGTGGTATATATTAGACAAAAAGGTATGTATAGGTAAGTCTACAAATAGTTAGGAATCGATATGGACTTTTGCACGGTACGTAGAGAGCCAGAATTAAAATAGGGGGTCGCTTATATGTGGGCTATATACAATTATGAACTTGATATGTACCAATTTTTGTGTGATTGGGGCTCTATTTATCTGAGAGCTATATATAACTATAGACCGATATGGACCTAGCTAGGCATGGTTCTTAACGGCCATATACTAGCACAATGTACCAAATTTCAACTGACTCGGATGAAATTTGCTCCTCCAAGTGGCTCCAAAACCAAATCTCGGGATCGGTTTATATGGGGGCTATATATGATTATGGACTGATATGGACCACTTTTGGCATGGTTATTAAATATCATGTACTAACATCACGTACCAAATTTCAACCGAATCGGATGAATTTTGCTCTTCCAAGAGGCTCCGGAGGTCAAATCTAGGGATCGGTTTATATGGGGGCTATATACAATTATTTTGCATGATTGTTAGAGACCATATACCAACACCATGTACCAAATTTCAACCGGATCGGATGAAATTTGCTTCTCTTAGAGGCTCCGCAAGCCAAATCTGGGGATCGGTTTATATGGGGGCTATATACAATTATTTTGCATGGTTGTTAGAGACCATATACTAACATCATGTACCAAATTTCAGCCGGATCGGATGAAATTTGCTTCTCTTAGAGGATATGCAAGCTAAATTTGGGGGTCCGTTTATATGGGGGTTACACGTAAAAGTGGACCGATATGGCCCATTTGCAATACCGGCCGACCTACATCAATAACAACTACTTGTGCCAAGTTTCAAGTCGATAGCTTGTTTTATTCGGCAGTTAGCGTGATTTCAACAGACGGACGGACAGACGGACATGCTCAGATCGACTCAGAATTTCACCACGACCCAGAATATATATACTATATGGGGTCTTAGAGCACTATTTCGATGTGTTACAAACGGAATGACAAAGTTAATATACCCCCATCCTACACGCAAAAAAATAATTCTTTCCTCCCAAACGAAATTTTAGACAAACAAAGTTCGTTTCTCATTTGCTTTTCGCTGTAAGGAAGTGTATTTGGAAGAAAAGTATATACTTTTTGTGATAAACGTTTATTCTTTTCCAGGATGTAAAAACAATTTCATAAAGACTAACTCAAAAAAAATTTTTGTTTGATATAAACAAAATGGACTCTGTTGTTGTTTCAGAAATAACTTTTTTTATTGAAAAAATAAAAACTTTGTAACAAACGAATTTTTTTGCTGATAAAAGTTTAAAATTTTCGAAGCAATTCAAAAAACTCTAACAAAAGAAAAACGTTTTCGGTACACGTTTTCCAAACGTTTTTTTTTTCTTTGCGTGTATGGTGGAGGGTTTAAAAAATAGGGGCTCGTTCAAAACAAAGGTTCCCTATCGAAACATTTGTATCTTGACACTGGCTTCATACCGGTATACCTGGTACTAGCAGGGGAATGTGAATCAATTGCACAATCTCGATTTTCTATGTTCAATATTCACCGAACTTTTTTTTTTTGGTATTTGTGCATCTCATCTATGTATTGATGTCTTCAAAAAAGGTGTAGAATTCAGAAAACCAAATTCGTGAATTTGTCCTTAATTGTAGTGAATATTCAACATGGGTGTATACCTTAATTATAACATAATTAAAATTAAATAAGTGGAAGAAAAGTTTTCATAACGCTTAAAACTTTAATGCACAAGATCACCGATTCCTCCAAAGGAAAAATATATACTTTTTTTTTAATAGTGGTTGTATGTTAAAAAATAGTTATTTACAAATAAACAATTTAATTTGGTGGAGAATGCAGAATAGAGATATGTTTACAATACGCAGTTTTTTTTACCAACATTACTTTCATCTCTGGTAAATAATATTTAACTTTGTCGAAATTTGATTTTCAATTTTGACTGGAGATTACTCAAAAGTAGTACAAATTTACAAAAAATATTTAGAAATAGCGCTATGATGTTTTAAATGCAACAGAAGTAATTTCATAGAACTCGGTCAAAATTTTAAGACGTAAGAATTTTTTATGGTTATATCTTAACCCTCTATCACTCATGAACTCCGATTTGTATGATTTTTTGTATTGGAGATGATATAAAAAAAAATGAAATACACGTATTTTTTAATTTTCATTTATTTATATTATTTGAAGAGAAACTCCCACAAATTGGGTGTGTTGCCAAACATTAAAAACTGTTCAAAAGGAACATTCTACAATAAAGCTCAAACACCTAACTCTCCAATTTATCAAGATTACATACAAAACACAAGCACAAAATTTTGTTATTATTTTTTGAAGTCGCAGCAAACCGGCACTTTTTCGTAAATGCCAATAGTCAATAAAGAAATGTCTATTTCCAGCAAGTAGTGCCACCTAATTGTTCTATTTTTACAAGTTTATTAGCTCAGTATGTAAACCACGGGATACAGTGCGTGATTGAGCTAAAGAAGTTATTCTTATTAATTTTGATACAGAGGGTTAAATGATAGTGCGCATTTTAGGGTTAATTTGTTTATAAGCTTAGAAGCTTAGACATGTGGACGACCGTGTTTTTCTGTGAAAAAAAATTTTAAAAAAGTTTGATTTAATATAGCATTGTATACTAAGAAACACCTAATTTACATTTAACATTAGTCTTACATTTCTCGTGAGTCATAATAAATTCATATCACGCTCACATCTCTAGTTTACAAACTCACCGCTTTGACAGGTGATGGTTGGAAAATAAAATTCATGTTTGCTCGTTTAAAATTGTTTACCTCCCCACCATTTTCTATGTCATTTTCCGGTACGTGAAGAGAGAGAGAGAGAGAGGGCAGTGTGGCAGAGAGTTTTGATCCACTAGAGAACACCATATATACCACAGATGAAAATTTTTATTTCGCTTCCAGTTTTATTTTTATGCGTTCTTTTTTATGCTCACTCCTTCACTCACAAAAGGCCTTCGCTTAAATGTCTGTTCTAGTTTTTCCATAATTCGCAACAAAATGTAAATTTCATTTAACGGCCTTCATGGGGTGCAACCACACCCTCTGTATTAGAGCTCATTCAACGCCTTAGCATGTGTGTAGTGTGTGCTTTTTTTGAAAATATGAGTTTATATGAGAAATTGTTGGCTGTGAGTGCAGCTGCATGTGTGTGTGTGTGAACATAGGCAAAATGACAAACTCATACATGTAACCATGGGCAAGTACATTCTACTAACCAGTCATCTAAACATCCATCCATTCATTCATTCACTCATATGACTCTGCATTGAGCTGCCTCTTGCACTAGTTAATCTTTCGCTGTACTAGGTTGTCCCTTGAAGGCAGAAAGTGACCTGTAAAGAGAGAACCAAATGTCCTAGAATACAAACAAAAATAATTTGTTTCAATGGGAAAAAGGAAGCCAAAAACTGTGATATATATATATATACAAATATACGAGTATTTCAAATTTAATCATTTTCTGGCATCTAAATATTTATAATTTTATTATGTTTGTACATTTTATTATTTGGTTTGTGTAAAATTGGAATTTGAAATTTTTAATCCAAAATAATTGAAATGTCAAATATACGGAGCCATCGTGGTACTTTTCAGAGGGTTTCAAAGCTTCTCTCAGAGATGTTACCGGAAAATGAAATGCCGTTCGCACTCGTCTATAAAAAGGACGTCCGTTGTCATAGAGGTAAACATAAAATCGTCAGCACATTTGTATAAGTGAAACTTTTGTTCGACCTTATTTCTAAAACTTATGCTCCGATTTTTGAGTAAAACATTTAATTTTGAGTAAAACATTTAATTGAAGGTGGTGAGAGGAGGTAATTGCAGTAATGGTCATTGTTTCAGTAGGTTGACCATCATCTTCATTCAGAAGAACCTTCTGATGGTCTTCGTCGAATTTTGGAGTTCATCAAATGTGGGGAGTATTTCCACGGCCTAAGCTGCAATTTTTCGTATTCTTGCAGCAGTCACGGCTGAAACGGCTTCAGCTCTTTTTGGACCTCAATGAAAAAGCAAATGCCGAATAGTCCATTTCTGAGTCTAAAAAATGACGAAAATATTTAATTATCTAAAGTGTCCGTAGTTTAATATTTACTTTTTTAAACTTCACATGATGTCCTATTAAACTCATTATTGCTTTTCTTAGACTACAACTGAAATCAAACAACTTTTTTATTCAAACCACTCTAATGCACATACATTTTTCTATATTTGCGATCTTATGCACGTTTGCAAGCTTTAACTTTTGTTCGATGTATCCTGCATATGGCTGATATATTCTTTTCTACTTTGGATTCACTGGAATTGATGAAATAGCAAGTGTTTGTTGCATATGTGTGATGGTCTGCTGTCATCATGGCCGAGAAAAAAAATGTCCAGAAGCAATTTTCCCATAAGCCAAAAAAGCAACAGTGAAGAGTCACCCACAATGGAAAGCCCCCAAAACGAAGGCAAGACTAACAATGAGTAAAGCCAGTAAAATACAGCCAGTCAGCCAACCAGCCAGTCAGCATGAATGTTTGAATGCATCAAATGTGACAACTGGAAGGATGCCATCGCATCTCATCTTCATGTTCTCTACATTCACTTGTGATGAAATGCTATTGCTTGTATGGGGGAACGGAGGGCATATGTGAGTGTGTGTAAATTTTGCGTATGAGAGCGTGTATTGGAATGCGAACAAGTGTTGTCTTAAACAAAAGTTTGTGGGTGAGGACCAAGAAAATGAATACACAGACAAGCAGATGTGAAAAGTCAGTTGGCAAGTCATTTGCAGGCATTTGGATTGTCAGACACAGTTGTGGCCAATAGTGCTGCACTGTCCGCATTCATATCAGCATTTCCATTCACACACACACACATACATATAGAGAAGCAACATCAGCAGTACATTTCTAACATCATTTCTACATCAAATGTGACAGTTCTAAGCCGACAGCCTTCATAAGCATATAACGTAGGACACAAGGCTCGGTCAAAAACTGAGGTAGGCCAAAGGAGAAGTGATTACAAATCTCCTCAAATTGTATGTGAATGATGTATTTGAATATTTGTCAAACTTTACATGTTTCGCCTTGCGATAATGATTAACAGATATTGTGGAATGTTATTGTAGAGAAAGTCTAAAGGATTAGATTTAACTGGCAGAAAAATGCATTTTTGTTCGTTTACAATGGCATAAAAGAAAAAAAAAATGATTCTCAGGGGCTTCCCCGATTTACTAAAAAGATACTAAATAAACTTAGAATCCAATAAAAATTACAAAAAAAGATAATAATATCGACTATAGCATTTACTAGAGGCTTAAGGTCCCAAACTAGCATATTTTTCGTTGATCTTAAAAAAATGTTAATCAAAATGCATCTATGTACCCAAAAAAACTATGCAGTCAGAAAAATATTGTTTTTTTTTTTTTTGGGACCCGGAAAATATTCCAAAATCAGCTGAGAAGTGGATTCGTACTAGAGAAGTGGATTCGTATTAGAGCTCAACCAAAGTTGGTTTTCTGGCCGAAGCCGATGCTCGGCAAAAAACGCAATAATCGGCCGAAACCGATTATTCTCCTAAAATGTGTAATTAAAGAAATATTAGCATATTTTATTCAACAAAGGCAGAAACAACAAAACAAGTTAATTTAGTCCATGTCTTATAATAAACATTTAGAGCTTAACTACTTTTAGTATTCAAAATTCAATAGTTTTATATTATAAGATTTTTTTTTATGATTTTTTAAGTTTTATTTGTACTGGGTATTTTGACTGAGACAAATTCAATGCTGGGACAATTCGATATGAAATAAATTACTCAAAAAGCTTCGGCTACGGTTAATCGGCCTCTTGACGCAGAACGCTGCTTCGTGGCCGGTTATCAATTTTTGGTCGAATGCCGAAGCCGATGCTTCGGTCGAACTCTAATCGGTACACTATTCATAGGTTTTTTTTTTTTTTTTGTTTTTTTATTGTAAAGTTGATTTATACTTTCTGTGTTTTCTACCCGGTAATAGTTTTAAAATGAATGCGAAATATTTTTTTAATACAGAGCTTTGATTTTGGGGTATTTTACAATAACAATATTCATTCCAAAAAAGCCCAGAAAAAGTCCATACAAATACCTAGTACAAACAAGTAAGGAAAGTCTAAAGTCGGGTGGGCCGCTTACATTATACCCTGCACCACTTTGTAGATCTAAATTTTCGATACCATATCACATCCGTCAAATGTGTTGGAGGCTTTATATAAAGGTTTGTCCCAAATACATTGATAGACTTCTACAAAATGTATAGACTCAAAATTTAAGTCGGGTAATGCACTAGGGTGGAACACAATGTTAGTAAAAAAAAATATGGTAAACTTTTAAATCTGAAGCAATTTTAGGGAAACTTCGCAAAAGTTTATTTCTGATTTATCGCTCGATATATATGTATTAGAAGTTTAAGAAAATTAGAGTCATTTTTACAACTTCTCGACTAAGCAGTGGCGATTTTACAAGGAAAACGTTGGTATTTTGACCATTTTTGTCGAAAGCAGAAAAACATATATATGGGAGCTATATCCAAATCTGAACCGATTTCAACCAAATTTGGCACGCATAGCTACAATGCTAATTCTACTGCCTGTGCAAAATTTCAACTAAATCGGAGCAAAAAAATTGGCCTCTGTGGTCATATGAGTGTAAATCGGGCGAACGATGTATATGGCACACTTGACTACACTACCAATTGTACTCCTAGTGAAAAATTTCAACCAAATTGGGGTAAAACTCTGGCTTCTGGGATCATATTAGTCCATATCGGGCGAAAGATATATATGGGAGCTATATCTAAATCTGAACCGATTTCAATAAAATTTGGCACACTTGACTGTAGTACTAATTTTTCTTCTTGTGCAACATTTTAAGCAAATTAGGTTAAAACTCTGGCTTCTGCGGCCATATAAGTCCATATCGGGCGAAATATATATATGGGAGCTATATCTAAATCTGGACCAATTTCTTCCAAAATCAATAGGGTTGTATTCTGAGCCAAAACACATACTTGTGCCAAATATGAAGTCGATTGGATTAAAACACATGATTACAAAAATGTGTTCACGGACATACGGACATGGCTATATCGACTCAGGAGCCCACCCTGAGCATTTTTGCCAAAGACACCATGTGTCTATCTCGTCTCCTTCTGGGTGTTGCAAACATATGCACTAACTTATAATACCCTGTTCCACAGTGTGGCGCAGGGTATAAAAATATATGTGGGTCTACAACTTGTGAGCCACCATGGTGCAATGGTTAGTATGCCCGCCTTGCATACCCAAGGTCGTGGGTTCGATTCCTTCTACGACCGAACACCAAAAAGTTTTTCAGGGGTGGATTATCGCACCTCAGTAATGCTGGTGACATTTCTGAGGATTTCAAAGCTTCTCTATGTTAAGTGGTTTCACTGCAATGTGGAATGCCGTTCGGACTCGGCTATAAAAAGGAGGTCCCTTGTCATTGAGCTTAACATGGAATCGGACAGCACTCATTGATAAAAGAGAAGTTCACCACTGTGGTATCACAATAGACTGAATGGTCTAAGTGAGCCTGATACATTGGGCCTCTTGACACCACATAACCTAACCTAACCTACAACTTGAGATCAGGAAGTTCAAATTTGGATCGTTTCCTCTGAATTTTACATGGACTTTCATAAGACAGAAGTATTCCATTTTCGGAGTCTTCGAAGTGCTTTAGAAGTTATGGCTAGGAAATTTGTTTGCATAAAAAAAATTAAGAATTGAAGGAAAAAATATTTTTTCACTGATTTTCTTTTTTTAGTACGTACGTAATAATTATTTTATTATCTACCCAGCAAAAAAATTTGGAAGTTCTTCCAAAGACACAACTTTAAAAACACTTCCAGAAGATGTACTCCCAATGATGTTCTTCATTTTAACTACACGAGAAGTTCTTTTCATTCAATTTTCTAAAACATGCTTTTTCATATTTTTAATGGGTAATTTTTACTTTCTTTTTTTTTTTTTTTTTTTTTTTTGTTTTGAGTTGGTTAAAAACAGTTTAAGAATTTATAAAAAGGTACAAATCATTTAAATTTTGTCGAAAAAAAAATGCTAAATCCAATTTGAAAAAAATGTGAATTTTTGAAAATATTTGAGGTCAAACGTGTCTGACCAGCGTTAGAATCCATTAAAAATTATAAAAAAATTATAAAAAAATTATAAAAAAATTATATAAATTATTTATTTGGCAAAATATCACAAAATTTCTTAATTCGCATCCAAAACATTGAATTCGGGTCATACCTAAAGAAGTGATGCAAATTCAGTGCACCGGCTGTTGAAATGAAGGACTTCAGTCCGATGACAAGTCCATGTTAAATTCATCGCTTCTGCGTCAATTTTGCAGCACTTCCGGATCCAAAAAGAACATTTTCATTACTTTTTTGGCGACGCTTTTTTTGTTGGGTAGTTATTAAAAATTAAAAAAAAAAAAAAATCCATTACTCCTCCATATGTTCTTTATAATGATAAATATAAAAATATAGATCGTAAGTTCAAATCTCACAGGGGCGGTTTTTTGTCATTTTCAGATGTTATATACAAAAAAAAAAGCGATATCAGTTTACAGACTGAAAACTATGGCAATGCCAAGTAAAGAGAAAATAACTAAGACAACAAACTGCTTAGTTAGCTGAACTGGCTGAACTGAGCGAAAAAGAAAGATTGATGTGACCTAGTTCAGTCCGTTCATTTCAGTGATCCGTTGAATTGAACTAGTTCGTTCGCGAACTACCCAACTCTACAAATCTTCTCAGTTGATCAGTTTTGTGGTATTAACTTATTGTACTTCAAATTTAATTCAATTCTAAATTCATTCAACTTTCATGAAATTGTAGACCATGTATTTAGTTTGACTACTATGGTTACAAAATTTGCATTACCTGGTCCTTCACAACTTTTCATACATCAGTGCACTGAGTACGTTTATGATGTGGTTTGACGAGAATTTCAGTTTTGGAGGCCTTGGTCATTAATTAGCCACGAAATTTAATTCCGCTTACAATTACCATCAGTCAGTGTGGATTGACTAAAATAGTCTCAGATTTCTGTCGTAGCGTTCCCACCCCCATAGAAATGGAAGACCGCACACACACACACACACAAATCTGGAACACACCACCATCTGCCCACATGAGCCCAAAAACCCCTTTGGACTACGACTCGATTAGATTTTCGTCGGTTCTAAACTTGGTAGATGCATATGAGCACTTTCATGAAATCATACTCTTTTCATTTGCTGCCTTCATTGCTATGAAATGAAATGAAAATGGTACAAAAAAAAAACATTTAATGAAACTGCACGGGTTTTGAATTCTAAATTGTTGATTTTTTTCCAACGAAAAACCAAAGCCGAGGGAGAATTCCAGTGACTAGAAAGACCAGTCAGCTGCCAATGAAAGCTAGAAATAGTGGCTTGCCATATTTGCGAATTCATAAATTTTACATAGTTGTGGTTGTTTTGAGAACAAACAGAATGAACAAAACTAAAGTGAAATAATAAACAAAAAATAATAAAATCACATTAATAAAAGCATTGCTTTATATGACTGAGAATTGAGAAAGAAGACGTGGGATTTTAGCAGAATGTTTACGTACTGGTGTAGTCATCAGTGTATTTTTGTGAATGAATAAACATGAGTGTTGTTGGCTTTCGCATTACTCTTGTATAATAAAAATAAATTATTTTTATTAAAATTATTCACAACTATTTGCTAAAAGCGTAAACATGCGCGCCAAATAAAATATTTAAAAAAAAATCACTATCATTCCTCCGCTTGGCTCTTGCACTATCATTGTAGTAAAATAATTTATATATCTTCCTTTGCTAATATTAATGTCCTTTTAACGTTCTTTACTCCATATGTCAAGCGCACAAAACTCACAATCAAGTGCTTAAGGCAAGTATTGGAGAGATGATCTGCATGTTGTTGTGTTTTTTGTTACCCGAAAATTCCTCAACTGAAAATGCAATAAATCACATGACAACAGTGTCATTAAATAATTTATTATCGCTGCATCAGAGCAGAGCATTACAAGCACAGACAAAAAGAAAAAGGCATTTTTAAATTACGCATTACTTTCACAAATACCGTGGCGGCGAGAGTAGTGGCAGCTGACTTGCCGGCAATGGAATTTGCTCTCATTCAACTCATGCCACTGGTGCGTATGATTACTTTGCGTTGTTTTACCAACAAACATACGCCACATGGGATTTCTTTTATAAGAGATTTTATTTTGTTTTTATTGAAATATGGAAACAGCTCAAAGTTATGTATTATAAAAATATTAATAGCGATAATTGAAATTAAATGCATTTTAAGGGTCAAACTGCTGTCATGGGTGTTAATGTCAGCATTGTCAGTGCAACAAATTTCAAGTGTCTCTGGAATTTAAGACATTTTGTTTTTAATAAAATCCTCATTCATTTTGAAATATTAATAAAGAAAACGAAATTTATAAGGTTATTAATGCAATGAATTCTCGATTGCTTATCAATAATGTTTTTTTTTTATTTATAATATAATAAATTACTTTATTTACATGATGGCCAATGTGCTTGTATGTTATACCTGTTGTGAATATTTTTTTCGTATTGGCAATACAGTGCACTCACGGTATCGTGAACTAATTAAAACCAAGAGAGTTCACGTTAGCGAATTTCAGAACAAATCATAGCCATATTTGGGAGGTGCTAGTATGATAGTCTTTTATTTTTATACCCTCCACCATAGGATGGGGGTATATTATATTATTGGCACAAGTAGTTGTTGTTATTGATGTCGGATGGTATTGCAAATGGGGCATATCGGTCCACTTTTACGTATAGCCCCCATATAAATGGACCCCCAAATTTGGCTTGCGGAGCCTCTACGAGAAGAAAATTTCATACGATCCGGCTGAAATTTGGTACATGGTGTTAGAGAAGTTCACCAATGTGGTATCACAATGTGAGCCTGAGATCAGAAAAATATCAAGAGATCAGAAAAATATCAGTGGGTATGGAATTATAAAGCAATTTAAATTATTATGTTAATATGTGATATGTCTTTTTACTTTACTATATAATACCATATAATTGCTGTTTAAAATATAAAATGTTGAAAGCAAAAGCCTTTATTAATACACAACTAAAGATTACAGAAATGGATTAAATAAAAACAAAAGTTAGATAAAATTATACCAGAGACCTTGCAGCCTGTACTGGAGTTTGTTATAGAGATTTTTGTTGATTCAATTTCATGTTTTTGTGACAAACCCGTGAATATTTGATGAGCTGGACATAGCGGCATTCTTAAACACGATATTTTAGGGGCATATAAGACTCAATTTTTCCTTAAATTTCATTCGAGGAAATTAACTCACTTTATATTTATTTTTATTTTAAAACATAAACATATTAAAAATACAATACAAACTGCCATAAAAAAGAGAAATCTCTTCTGGAATGTAGCACACATTTTATTTTTTTGCTTCCAGATAAAGTTCTTGCTAAAATCCATTTTTTATAATACCTGCACTTAAACCGTTCTGCAACCTTGGTCTAGAAGGAATATCTGTAATTCGATTTGGTCAAATTTTGAAGCATAACTTTCATAACGAACATAAAACTGTGTGCAGATTTTACTAGCCAGCAGGCAAAAATGTAGTGAAAATGTTCTTTTTGGAACCGAAATATTTGCAAATTTCGTGCAGAAGTGATTGATTTAATAATAATAATAAATCGATGAATTTAATAAATTAAATTGGATTTCCATCAACAAACACATAGGAACGACCATAGTTTGTAGCTCAACAGGGTAAAATGGCAAGAAATTCCATATTTTCATTTCATTCAAAACCAATCTGAATTGGCCCCATCTTAGTTGGGAAATTGCCTTCAACTAAAAACTTTGCCACACAAGTGGTCACTATCATAAGCAACTAATTCGTAACAATTACCGTTTAATTGAATAAAATAAAAAATTAATAAAAATTAAAATCAAAAGTGAAATATTCTATACGATTTAATTTGAAGGTTTCATTTTATTTAAAAAGGGAGCCACCGTTGTGCAATGGTTAGTATGGCCGCCTTGCACACACAAGGTCGTGGGATCGCTTCCTGCTTCGACCGAACGCCAAAAAGTTTTTCAGCGGTTTATTATCTCGCCTCAGTAATGCTGGTGACATTTCTGAGGGTTTCAAAGCTTCTCTAAGTGGTTTCACTGGAATGTGGAACGCCGTTCGGACTCGGCTATAAAAGGAGGTCCCTTGTTATTGAGCTTAACATGGAATCGGTCAGCACTCAGTGATAAGAGATAAGTTCACCAATGTGGTATCACAATGGACTGAATAGTCTAAGTGAGCGTGATGCATCGGGCTGCCACCTAACCTAACCTAACCTATTTAAACAGGGTTTCATTTGGTTGGAAAAAAAAGTTTCACGTGATAACAGGTTGGCTGATAAGTCCCCGGTCTAACAAAGAAAAGCACATTTTTTTTTGTCAAAATTCGTTTTTATTATTCAACATAGTTCCCTTCAAGAGCGATACAACGATTATAACGACCTTCCAATATGTAGATACCATTTTGGTAGTACGCCTTCGGTTTTCCCTCAAAATAGGCCTCAGTTTCGGCGATCGCCTCTTCCTTGCAGCCAAATATTTTCCCTGCGAGCATCCTTTTGAGGTCCGAGAACAAGAAAAATTCGCTGGGGACCAGATCTGGAGAATACGGCGGTTGGGGAAGCAATTCGAAGCCCAATTCATGAATTTTTGCCATCGTTCTCAATGACTTGTGGCACGGTGCGTTGTCTTGGTGGAACAACACTTTTTTCTTCTTCATATGGGGCCGTTTTGCCGCGATTTCGACCTTCAAATGCTCCAATAACCCCATACAATAGTCACTGTTGATGGGTTTTCCCTTCTCAAGACAATCGATAAAAATTATTCCATGCGCATCCCAAAAAACAGAGGTTATTACTTTGCCAGCGGACTTTTGAGTATTTCCACGCTTCGGAGACGGTTCACCGGTCGCTGTCCACTCAGCCGACTGTCGATTGAACTCAGGAGTGTAGTGATGAAGCCATGTTTCATCCATTGTCAAATATCAACGGAAAAACTCGGGTGTATTACGAGTTAACAGCTGCAAACACCGCTCAGAATCATCAACACGTTGTTGTTTTTGGTCAAATGTGAGCTCGCGCGGCACCCATTTTGCATAGAGCTTCCGCATATCCAAATATTGATGAATGATATGACCAAGACGTTCCTTTGATATCTTTAAGGCCTCTGCTATCTCGATCAACTTCATTTTACGGTCATTCAAAATCATTTTGTGGATTTTTTGATGTTTTCGTCGGTAACCACCTCTTTCGGGCGTCCACTGCGTTCACCGTCCTCCGTGCTCATTTCAGCACGCTTGAATTTTGCATACCAATCAATTATTGTTGATTTCCCTGGGTCAGAGTCCGGAAACTCATTATCAAGCCAAGTTTTTGCTTCCACCGTATTTTTTCCCTTCAGAAAACAGTATTGTATCAAAACACGAAATTCCTTTTTTTCCATTTTTTTCACAATAACAAAAGTTGCCTCACAAAAGACGCTCTATCTCACAAACTAATTGACTTACAAACTTCAAATTTTGACACGAATCATTTGAAGGTTGGTACTATATAAAAATAATATGCATTTAATACTAGCGACGCCATCTATGTGTCAGACCGTAGACTTATCAGCCAACCTGTTATGTAGAGGGATTAATGTGAATTGAAAATTCTATAT